>NC_092376.1:4824485-5424485 GCF_030028105.1 Mobula birostris | reverse complement strand
GGATGGGCTAAGCAGAAGACTATGAATGTACACTCAGTGGCCACTTAATGAAGTACAAGAGGTATGTAAAAAAGAGCTACTGAGTACATAGTGTCTCTGTCTGTCTGTCTCTCTCTCTGTCCTTGTCCGCATGTATGTCCCTGCCCATCTGCCTGCGCCTCTGCCTTTCTCTGTGTGCGTCGTCTTGGGCCAAGACCCTTCTTCAGGACTGGAAAGGAAGGGGGAAGAAACTAGAATAAAGAGCTGGGGTGAGGGAATGGAAGAACTACCAAGAAGGTGACAGGTGAAGCCAGGAGACTGGGGAAGACAAAGGGCTGGAGAAGAAGGAATCTGATAGGAGAGGAGAGTGGACCGTGGGAGAAACTGAAGGACGAGCAACACCAGGGGGAAGTGATATGCAGATGAGAGGAAGAGTTAAGAGGCCATCGTGGGGAATAGGAGGAGAGGGAAAAGGGTGAGAAAAAAATTACCGGAAGGAGAAATCAACGTTCATGCCATCAGGTTGGAGGCTACCTAGACAGAATAAGATGTTCCCCATTTCCACCCAGAGGAGGAAGAGGAGGCCATGGACTGACATGGTTAGAATGGAAATGGGGATAGGAATTAAAATGGCTGTCCGATGGAAAATTCCACTTTTGGTGGATGGAGCGGAGGTGCTCGACAAAGCAGTCCCCCAATTTACTGACGGGTCTCACCAGTGTTGAGGAGGTAGTATCAGGATCATCAGATATAATGGACGAGCCCAACAGTTTCACAAGTGAGGTCCTGCCTCACCTGAAAGGACTGTATGTGGCCCTGGATGGAGACGAGAGAGGAGGTGAATAGGCACGTGTAGCACTTCTGTGAAAAACAGCCAATCGACCCAACCAGAATGCCTTCCAATCAGCAGATATATCCCAGGGAGCCCCTTTAGCAGGAAAAAAATCACCAATTGTACTTACAAATTGATCATCATTTCATAGTCATCTGCATTGTCCTCGTCACTGAAGAAGTTACTCGGGCTCTCCCCAGCGCTGTCTCTCTCCTGTCAAACCAACCAGCCAAAAGCATTGTCAAACTTACAAAGGCATTTCTGTGTACTTTATCTTGAGATTTTAATCAGGCATTGGTCACACCACATTTGAAGTATTCTGCGCGATATCTATCCCCATATCGAAAAAGGATGTGCTGCCTTTGGAGAGGGTCCAGAGGGAGCTCACAAGAATAATTCCAGGAATCACTGAATTAACATACGATGGGTGCTCGCTGGCTCTGAGCCTGGTCTCATTAGAGTTTTTAAGAATTAAGTGCTATCTCATAAAAATTGAAAGGCCTTAATAGAGTGGACGTGGAGAAGGTGGTTCCTATAGGACAGTGGTCCCCAACCACTGGGCCGCAAAGCATGTGCTACCGGGCTGCGAGGAAATGATATTATTTGGCGGTATGAAGTGATACGCGTCAGCGGCACCTTCCCTCATTCCCTGGCACGTCCACTGTTGAACTTGGACGTACGCAAGGTCATTACCCACGCGAGGTCATTACCCACACGAGGTCATCAGTCAGTATGAGTGAAAAACGTCGCTTGAGAGTTTCTTTGGAAGAGATGGTAGGGGACATAAAAGGCCGAACGATGATGATAACGCGGAGACAGCTGAGGCAGAGACTGCCAAGACAAAAAGAAAGCTTCCTCCAACAGAAAATACGAGTCGTACATAAAATAAGGCTTTATTGCGACCGGCGACTCGCATGCTCCAAGCCCCCTGTGTGTGATATGTGGAGTCAAGCTTTCTAATGAGGCAATGAAGCCCTCAAAACTGCTTCAGCACCTTGAGTCCAAGCACCCTGCACTTAAAGACAAACCTGTTGAGCTTTTTTTGAGGAAAAAACATGAGCAAGCGGGACAGAAGCAAGTGCTGAGAGCCACCACCTCCACAAATTCTGCTGCTCTGAGAGCGTCGTACTTAGTGGCTATCTGTGTGACATCTTCAACCTGCTCAATGAACTCAGTTTGTCACTTCAGGGGAGAATGACAATTGTCTTCAAGTTGGCAGATAAAGTGTCTGCTTTCAAAGCCAAACTGGAACTGTGGGGACGGTGAGTGGACAGGGGCATATTTGACATGTTCCCAACATTAGCTGGGATTTTGAGGAGACTGAGGCTGCACCGTCTTTCTCACAGTTGGTGCACAATCATGTATCTTCGCTGTCGACAGAATTCGAGCGTTACTTCCCAACCGCAAATGACCCAAGACGTGCAAAGGAATGGGTCCGTGACCCATTTGTGAATGTCCACGGTGAATCATCCATGTCAGCGTGGGAAGAAGATCCACTCCTCGAGCTTGCAAATGACGGTGGGCTGAAATGTATGTTTGACATAACATCTCTGCCGGCATTCTGAATCAAAGTCAAGGCTGAATATCCTGAGATAGCAACGAAAACACTGAAAACGTTGCTTCCATTTCCAACATCACATCTCTGCGAAGCAGGATTTTCTGCAATGAATGTAACGAAAACTAAATTGCGGAATAGACTGGACATAAGGAACCCCCTTCGAGTATCGCTGTCTCCCATCACCCCTCGATGGGACCGTCTTGTTGCAGGGGAACAAGCCCAGGGCTCCCACTGACTCAGCAATATTGGTGTGTTGGCACTGATTTATATGTTCATAGAGGAAAATATGCGGTGTGTTTAATATCCAAACGTCACTTTGCTATTGACTTATAAGTGACTTATAATTGACTTATCACTATATTCATGGGAGGAAACAATGCGCTGTGTGTTTTAATATTAAATTTGTGAGATAAACCCTTTTAGAAATGAAATTGAGTGTATTATTAACCACTTATAAGTGACTTATAGCTTCGCCTATATTCTGGTCGTGATTAACACCACCCCCCCCCCACCCCGGTCGGCCAGGCCGCAAGAATATTATCAATATTAAACTGGCCCGCGGTGCAAAAAAGGTTGGGGACCCCTGCTGTAGCAGGTGTGTCTAGGACCAGTGGGCACAACCTCAGGACTGAAGGACACCCGTTTAGAACGGAAGTTACTTCAGCCAGAGGGTGGTGAATTTGTGGAATTCATTGCCACAGACTGTTGTGGAGGCCAAGCCATTGAGTATATTTAAAGCAGAGCTTGATAGGCTCTTAACGAGTAAGGGTATCAAAGGTTAAGGGGAAAAGGCCGGAGAATGGGGTTGAGAGGGCAAATAAATCAGCCATGATGGAATGGCAGAGCAGGCTTGATGGGCTGAATGGCCTAATTCTGCTCCTATGTCTTATGGTGTTGCATCCTTTATATTACACCCGAGACAGATGTACCATGGAGAGCATTCTACCCAGTTACGTCACTGTCTGGTACAGAGGGGCCACTGCACAGGATCAGAAAAAGCTGCAGAAAATTGTTAACTCAGGAACTTCGCCATGGGCATTAGCTTCCCCAGCATCGAAAATATCTTCAAACTTCGATTCCTCAAAAAATTTGGCTGCCACCATCACCCAAAACATGCCCTCTTCTCATTGCTAGCCTCAAGACACACACTCAACAATTCAGGAACAGCTTCTTCCCCTCCACCATAAGATTTCTGAACGGACAACAAACTCATGAACACTACCTCACTATTTTTTTCCTCTTTTCGCACAATTAATTCGATTTTTATATACAGTAAATATTTCATATTGTAATTTATAGTTTTTTTTAAATCATTATGTGTTGCAATGTACTGCTGCCGCAAAACAACAACTATCACAACATATGCCAGTGAAATGAAACCCGATTTTGATTCACCTTGTAGAATGAAGCGATGGAAATTCCAGGCTGTGCCATCTTCTCACAGGTATCATCAGGCAGGAGGTACAGAAGCCTGAAGTTCCACACCACCAGGTTCAGGAACAGCGACCTCCCTTCAACCACTGGGTTCTTGAAGCAACCGGTACAACCCCAATCACTACCTCAGTACAGCAACACTGAACACTGAGCACGAGAATGGATCTCGTTCTAAGTGTGTTCTTTCAGCTCAGATGACCCAGCGGCTTGAAGCAGGCTCCCATCCTGACTGGCTAGCTCAAGGAAGGACAGTACTCATATTGAGGAATCCTCACAAAGCAGCAACACCATCAAACTGCCGGCCTATAACCTGCCCGTCAACAACACGGAAGCTCTGGTCGGGCGTCACAGCCCCCAAGCTGAAGGAACGTGTGTGTACATTCCTGCACTCTGCTCAGAGGAGGATTGCTAATGGAACCAGAGGCTCTCAGCATCAACTACTGGTAGACAAAGCCGTCTTGCGAGACTCCAGGACCAGGCAAACCATCCTAAGCATATCCAGGATTGACTACCAGAAAGCATACAACTCAATGCCTGTCTCTGCACAAGGTCAACAAGACACTGAGGACCTTCATCAAGAACTCAATGGGCTGTTGCAGGACAATGCTAGAAGCTAACTCCAAGCCAATAGCACAAGTGAGCATCAGATGTGGAATATGCCAGGGTGATGCACTCTCCCCACTGCTGCTCTGCCCAGGCTTGAACCCCCTCAGACAGATCATCTCAAAGAGCAGAGCTGGGTGCAGCTTCAAGAGTGGAGTGACCATCAGCCACCTCCTGTACATGGATGACATCAAGCTGTATGCCAGAAATGAAAGAGACATTGACTCACCGATCCATCTGACAAGGTGCACAGCAGAAACATCAGGACGTCATTTGGACTGGAAAAGTGCGGCCGGATGGCAGTGAAAAGAGGCAAACTCATCAAGACTGAATGAGTCGAGTTACCTGAAGGCCACACTCCAAATGTACAGGGCAGCTACAAATACCCAGGGATCCTGCAGGCACGGAACGTGGAAGCCACGATGAGGACACAAGGAAGGCTATAACGTCCAAGTAACTCCAAAGAGTGAGACAGGCTAAAAAGCCAGCTGAATGGGAAGAAGATGATCAGAGCCATCAACATGTTCGCCCTACCAGTCTTCAAATACCCAGCCACAATAGTGTGCTGGCCAAGGAACGAACTGGAAGCTGCTAACATCAAGACGCAGAAACTACTAACAACACATGGAGGATTTCATCCAAAGTCCAACATCGAGCCACTGTACACCCTCCGGAATAGAGGAGGACGGAGACTTGAAAGTGGCAAGGCCACAGTCCTGGAATAAATGTGAAACATCCATAAACATGTCAGGAAGATGGCTCTTAAGGACAACTTGCTAGGAGAATACGTCAGACAGCAGGCAGGGGACATGGAAATGGAAGTGGGTGAAGCAGAGCCAGAGGATCAGAGGCCATGGCAGGACAAGCCACTGCACGAGACGTACCATCGCCAGATATCAGAGGAGGCTGACAAAAGGAAGTCCTCCCAATGGCTGGAAATGGCAGGACTGGGGGACAGCACAGAGGCGCTGCTAATGGCTGCACAAGAGCAACAGAAGCAGGGGTTTATCACACCAGACGAAACTCAAGGAATCTCAGACTGTGCAAGGAATCTGCTGAAACCATCCGGCACATTGCAGCAGGGTGCAAGATGCAGGCAGGAACAGCATACTCTGAACGGCACAACCAAGTTGCAGGAATTGTGCACAGGAACATCTGGGCTGAGTATGGATCAGACACCCCCAAGTCCAAATGGGAGACAGCCAAGAAGATAGGGGAGAATGACAGAGTTAAGATCCCGTGGGACTTCCAAATACAGACTGACAGGCAGGTACTGGCCAATCAACCAGACATAGTAATACTGGACAAGAAACAGTAGAAAAGCAGCAACATTCGGGATGTGGCAATCCCAAGTGACAGTAACATCAGGAAGGAAGAGTACGGAAAGCTGGAGAAATACCAGAGCTTGAAAAACAGATAGAAAGGATGCGGAATGTTAAAACCAGTGGTGATAGGAGCACTTGGAGCTGTGACACCTGGACTGGGAGAGTGGCTCCAACAAATCCCGGGAACAACATCTGGGATCTCGGTGCAGGAGACAGCACTACTAGGAACAGCAAGGATACTGTGCCAAACCCTCAAACTCCGAGGCCTCTGGTAGAGGACCTGAGTTTGAGGGAAAAATACACATAACACACCACCCATAACGGGTGAGAAAAAAAATATATATATAGATAATAATAGAAATATGAATTACTGTAAAAACATTTACAATAATTTGCTTTTTTCTCTATTATGTATTACATTATACTGCAGTCACAAAGTTAACACATTACACTGGTGATATTAAGCAACACACACAAAAAATGCTAGTGAACGGAGCAGGCCAGACAGCATCTCTGGGAAGAGGTACAGTCAACGTTTCAGGCCGAGACCCTTCATCAGGACTGACTGAAAAAAGAGCTAGTAAGAGATTTGAAAGTGGGGGGGTGGGGGGGGAGGATCCGCAATGATAGGAGAAGACAGGAGGGGGAGAGATGGAGCCAAGAGCTGGACAGTTGATTGGCAAAAGGGATATGAGAAGATCATGAGAATATCATAACTATACACCCCTTGCCCATCCTCTGGGTTTCCCCCCCTCCCCCTTTTCTTTCTCCCAAGGCCTCCTGTCCCATGATCCTCTCATATCTCTTTTGCCAATCACCTGTCCAGCTCTTGGCTCCATCGCTCCCCCTCCTGTCTTCTCCTATCATTTCAGATCTTCCCCCTCCCACTTTCAAATCTCTTACTATCTCTTCTTTCAGTTGGTCCTGACGAAGGGTCTCAGCCCGAAACATCAACTGTACCTCTTCCTAGAGATGCTGCGTTCACCAGCACTTTTTGTGTGTGTTGCTTGAAATTCCAGCATCTGCAGATTTCCTCGTGTTTGCACCGGTGATATTAAACTGATCCTGAAAGGAAGGGGGAAAACGCCAGAATAAGAAGGTGGGGAGGAGGAGAGAGGAGGACAAGCTGGCAGGTGATAGGTGAGACCAGGTGAGACAGAAGGTAGGTGGGTGGGGGAGTGGGGATGAAGTAAGAAGCTCAGTGGTGATAGGTGGAAGAACAAGGAATATGATAGGAGGGGATTGGACATGGAAGAAAGGGGAGAAGGGGGGCCACGAGAGGAAGGTGATGGGCAGCTGAGGAGAAGAAGAGAGGCAAGAGGGAAGCAAGAAATGGGTAGAGAAAGTAGGAATGGGAAGAAACTTGCCATCGGGTTGGAATTTTCCCAGACGGAATACGAGGTGTTGCTCCCTCAACCTGAGTTTGGCCTCGTGCTGGCAGTACAGGAGGCCATGGACCAACATGTTATCAGGGTCCAGGAAGTCAAATTGAAATGTGTAGCCACCAGGTCTGTCCTTTCACGACAGACAGAGCAAGGCAGACAATTAAGTGGTCAACCAATCCATGTTGGGTGTCACCGATGGAGAAGAGGCCATACAGAGAGCACTAGATACAAAAGATAACCTCAACAGACTCGCAAGCGAAGCACTGCTAACTTCTGGTAACTTCTTCCAACCCGCGTTCACCCCTCCCCATCTTTTCTCTAACAAGGGTCGTAAAAAGAGGTTTTGGCACACTGGCCTCTATCAGAGAGCAGTAACTCTGGGCTCCAACACCCAAAGCTATAACAGCACCATGCTTACTGCCACGCTACTGCGGCATCCGAGGTGGCAGCGTCCCTTGTAATCACCAAAGTGGCCCTACCCACCAGCTTCCAACTTCCCCACTAGAAGCTTCCGTGTGGGCTCTGATTCCCCAAAGCCACTGACCAAGATCGGGAGCGTGGGACCCTTCCCAATCCAACACTCCCATCCTCCCCCCCACCGTCCCCCACACACACACACCACCCAGCCACCAGCCAAGTAGTAAGGGTAACAAGATGGGTGACCTCACCGAGAATGGGCTCTGACCAGCATTATCATTATTGTTCATCTCAGCGGGGAGGTCGAAGCTGTCATCTGGGGACCTCTGCTCGCATCCCGAAAACGGCAACGGAGCCGAATCTGTCAGCGAGGAAACACATCGGAGGTTAAACACAGGGATGCAGAAGACTGGGCCGACCAGGAAACACCACGGCCAGGAAAGCTGGATCGGCACTTCTACTTCCTCAGGAGGCTAAGGAAATTCAGCATGTCCCCTCTGACCCTCACCAACTGTTCAAAAGCATCCTATCCATAACAGCAACCGCTCTTTCCATGACAGGAACGTGAGGAAAGTGGAAGGATATAGACATCGCATTGGCAGAGGAAATTAGCTCAGCTGACCATTTGATTACTAATTTATTTGGTCTGGCATCACATTGTGGGCCGAAGGGCCTGTTTCTGTGCTGTACTGCTCTAAATTTTATGTGACTGCAAGAAACTGTAGAATTCTGACAGACCCAGCACGTCACTTGTAGCCTCCTCTTCATGGACTCTGTCTACACTTCCCACTGGCCTCAGTAAAGCAGCCAGTGTAATCAAAGACCCCACCCACAGCAGGCATTCTCTCTTCTCCCCTCTCCCATTGGGCAGAAGATACAAAGACTGAAATCACGTACCACCAAGCTGAAGGACAGCTTCTACGGCCTGTTATCAGACGATTGAACAACTCCCTAGTGTGATAAAATAGGCTCTTGACCTCAGTCTACCTCATCGCATCCTTTACACCTCATTATCTACCTGCACTGCACTTTCTCTGTAACTGTAACACTTTATTCTGCATTCTGTTATTGTGTTACCTGAGGAGAGCTAAGGTACCGATGACCCCTGTTTCCATCCAGGGGGTCAGTGTGGACATGGTGCAGGAATACAAATACCTGGGGATACGAATTGACAATAAACTGGACTGGTCAAAGAACACTGAGGCTGTCTACAAGAAGGGTCAGAGCCATCTCTATTTCCTGAGGAGACTGAGGTCCTTTAACATCTGCCGGATGATGCTGAGGATGTTCTAAAAGTCTGTGGTGGCCAGTGCTATCATGTTTGCTGTTCTGTGCTGGGGCAGCAGGCTGAGGGTAGCAGACACCAAAAGAATCAACAAACTCATCCGTAAGGCCAGTGATGTTGTGGGGATGGAACTGGACTCTCTGACGGTGCTGTCTGAAAAGAGGATGCTGTCCAAGTTGCATGCCATCTTGGTCAATGTCTCCCATCCACTACATAATGTACTGGGTGGGCACAGGAGTACATTCAGCCAGAGACTCATTCCACCGAGATGCAACACAGAGCGTCATAGGAAGTCATTCCTGCCTGTGGCCATCAAACTTTACAACTCCTCCCTTGGAGGGTCAGACACCCTGAGTCAATAGGCTGGTCCTGGACTTATTTCATAATTTCCTGGCATAATTTACATATTACTAGTTAACTATTTATGGTTCTATTACTATTTATTATTTATGGTGCAACTGTAATGAAAACCAATTTCCCCCGGGATCAATAAAGTATGACCATGACTGCTACCTCAGTGCACTAATGATGAAGTGATCTGTATGTATAGCGTGTGGAAAAGGTGGTTTTTCATGGTACCACAGTGCATAAGGCAATAAAGATATACAAGTAGAGTTAGTAGACATGCTGGAAGCATGGTGACACTTGCCCCCCAGCGCATCCTCAGACTCAGTTGGTAGATTATATTTCACTGTACCTGTCAAATAAAGCTATTCTTTAAATACCTCTAATATCCCAGTTTTTATATTATAGGCCTCAAATTAGAAATGCAGAATTAGAACCACCGGACATATATCACTGCCATATGTTGTGAAATCTATTCCCATGCAACAAATAAAGGCCAGACACCTTCCTGGCCAATCTTTCCACCGCTGTCGCCACCTTCGGGAAGCTGCCATGATGGCTGTCACTGTTGGGTTTATTCAGAGAAGTTCTGGACTTCCCTGCCCTGGGGAAAAGAGTTTAGCTATTCACTCATCTCTGTCCCTCGAGATTCTAGACACCTCTATAACATCACCCCCTCGGCCTCCCACACTCCAAGGTTATTCATTTATTGTTATCATTTCTTTTTGGATTTGCACATTTATTGTCTTTTGCACACCGGTTGAATGCCCAGTTGGTGCATTCTTTCATTGATTCTACAATGGTTATTACAGGTGTCCCCCGCTTTCCAAACATTCGCTTTACGAAACCTCACTGTTACAAAAGACCTACGTTAGTACCCTGTTTTCACTTTCAGAAGGTGTTTGAAGAGGTTTTGGCATCCCATGACCAAGAACTGATAGATGAAGAGCTGATGCAATTGGAAGAAGAAAGGATAACAATCGAAACCGAATGCAGTAGCAAACTGAACGTGAAGCAACTGCGTGAGATTTTCACTGCAATGATAAAGTACGACTTTAATTTTGAAAGGGTATGTAGGTTTAGGGGATATTTGCAAGATGGTTTGAGTCCTTACAAAGAACTGTATGATAGAAAAATGCGCGAGGCCCAGCAGTCAAGCAAGCCTTCCACATCAGCCACAGCAGATGACGAACCTCGACCTTTGACATCGAGGCAGGCAGTCATAGGAGAAGATGAGCCACCTGCTCTAATGGAAACAGACGATGACGAGATGACACCCCAGTGTCCCACCACCCCAACCCCCAGACCACGGACAGATACCAATTTGCGGAGAATGCAACGGTAGCCGGGAGGCACACAGCACACTTTTAAGAAAAAAGCCGAAATAAACATGCTAATTAATTAGGTGCCGCCAACACGTAATTGTCAGCCCAGAACAGAGACGACGCAATCGGAAATCGGCACTGATCTGGGCTGACAATTACGTGTCAGGCAGCACCTAATTAATTAGCATGTTTGTTTCGGCTTTTTTCTTAAAGATATGCTGTGTACTTCCCGGCTACCGCTGCACCCCTGCACGCTTCGCTACAATGTATCACTCAGCGGCCTGGAGAGTGAGGGCCACTGCACCACCCAACCTGCGATGACTCAGTCTAACACACCATCATCCGTGTGCTCGGCGCTGTCTTCCCGATTCCGGTAAGTGATACTACACTGTACATACATTATTTCTACTTTATATAGGCTGTGTATTTTTACGTGTTGTTTGGTATGATTTGGCAGCTTCATAGCCTAAAGGTTACTGGAGAGCGCTTGCACCGTGTTTTTGCCAACAGCGCTTGTGTAAGATTTTCTGACGGCGCTTGCGTGAGATTTTTGCTACGGAGAACAGTTCAGTAACGATTGTGGAAAAGTATTTCTACTTTATATAGGCTGTGTATTTATCATATCATTCCTGCTTTTACAATATGTTAGTGTTATTTTAGGTTTTATGTGTTATTTGGCATGATTTGGTAGGTTATCTTTGGGTCTGCGAACGCTCACAAAATTTTCCCATATAAATAAATGGTAATTGCTTCTTCGCTTTACGACATTTCGGCTTACGAACCGCTTCATAGGAACGCCCTACCTTCGGATGGCGGAGAAAACCCGTATCCCATTATGGATTGTTGAGTATGCCCACAAGAAATTGAATCTCAGAGTTGTACATGGTAACATATATGATGATAAATTTACCTTGAACTTTTAAGTTCAAGCTCGAAGTTGAAAGTAAATTTATTATCGAAGTATATACACATCTCCACATACTACCTCGAGATTCTTTTTCATCAGCGTTCACAGTAAATACAAAGAAACATAATAGAATCGATGAAAGACTGTACATGACAAGATTGCTAAAGGCAACAAACTGCAAATACAAAAACAAAACATTAATAATAAATAAGCAAGCCATAAATGTCAAGAACATAAGATGAAGAATTCTTGAAAGTGAGTCTGTAGGTTGTGGGAACATTTCAATGATGGGGCAAGTGAAGTTGCATGAATTTATCCTTTTTGGTTCAGAACCTGATGGTTGAGGGGTAATAACTGTTCCCAAACCTGGTGGTGTGTTAGGCCATTCTGCTCCCAAGTCTAATGTCTTATGCTCTAATTTCACATGTTCTTACCTCAATACATGATACCACCTTGTGTGAACCCTCAAAATGGCTTCCAAAAATCAAAATACCACATCCAACTCTTATCTCTTTTAGCAATCATATCCTCAAAGAATTCCTGCACAGTTGTTATTCCTGCTTTTCCCTTCAGAAGTCCATGTTGGTTTCGGGCAATCCCATTTCAAGTTAATGTTGCAGCTCTATAAAACCCTAGTGAGATCACACTTGGAATATTGTGTTCAGTTCTGGTCACCTCATTATGAGATTATCTTCTCGAATAGAATATCTTCACAAGTAATAGTTTCTTTCACTTCCTGCTTTGCATTAGCTCCTTGCTTCTCTAAAATTACTGACAGTTTTTGTTCAGGAACAATTCCAAAGTCCTTGGAAGACATTAGCCAGAGCAGCCCTTATCTCTAAATATACCTCTGACAAAACTGGAGGATGTTAAACATTAGCTCCTTGGGATTTATCTGCTTTCAACACAAGAGATTCTACAGATGCTGGAAAACCAAAACAACACACACACACACACACACTAAATGCTTCTGGAACCATTCCAGAATCTTGTGATCCTTGAAAGATCAATTACTAAGGCCTCCACAATCTCTTCAGCCACCTCTTTCAGAACTCTGGGGTATATACCATCCAGTACAGGTGACTCATCTACCTTCAGACCTGTCAGTTTCCCCAAGAACCTTCCACCTAGTAATGGTAAATTTACACACTTTGTGACCCCTGACACCTGGAACTTCCACCATACTGCTAGTATCTTTCACAGTGAAGACTGATGCAAAATACTTATTCAGTTCATCCGCCCGTTCCTTGTCCCCCATTAATACTCTCCAGCATCACTTTCCACAGTCCAATATCTATACTTGCCTCTCTTTTACACTTTATGTACCTCAAGAAACTTTTGGTATCCTTTTTAATATTATTGGTTAGCTTACCTTCATATTCCACCTTTCCCTTCTTAAAGACTTTTTAGTTGCCTTCCGTTGGTTTTTAAACGCTTCTAAATCCTCTAACTTCCCACTAATGTTTACTCTATTGTATGCACTTTCTTTGGCTTTTATGTTTACTTCTCTTGTTAGCCACAGTTGTGTCATCTTACCTTTAGAATATTTTTTTCTCTTTGCAATGCATACACCCTGTGCCTTCTGAATTGCTTCCAGAAATTCCAGCCATTGCCGCTCTGCTGATCTCCCTGCCAGTGTTCTTTTCCAATCAATTCTGGCCAATTCCTCTCTTGTGCTTCTGTAATTCCCTTTAATCCACTGTAATACTGATACATCTGACCTTAGCTTCTCCTTCTCAAATTTCAGGGTGGATGCGATCATATTATGATCATTTTCCCCTAAGAGTTTTTCTGCCTTAAGTTCTCTAATCAATTCTGGTTCATTGTACAACACCCAATCCAGAATAGCCGATCCCCTAGTGGGCTCAACCATGAGCTGCTCTAAACAGCTGTTGGGTAGATATTCTAAAAATTTCCCCTCCTGGAATCCAGCACCAACATGATTTTCCCCATCTACCTGTATACTAAAGTCCCCCATGACTATTCTAACATTGCCCTCTTGGCCTGCATTTTCTATCTCCCGTTTTAACTTGTAGATGACATCCTTACTACTGTTTGCAGGTCTGTATACAACTCCCATCAAGGTCTTTTTACCCTTGCAGTTCCTTAGGTCTATCCACAATGATTCGACACCTTCCGACCCTATGTCACCTCTTTCTAAGATGTAGTTGGAAAGATGTTGGAGTCTATTATTAAGGGTGAAATTTCAGGGTACTTGGAGGTACCTGACAAAGTAGGTCACAGTCAGCATGGTTTACTGAAGAGGAAATCATGCCTGACATTACTGGAAAGATACTAACACAGATAGAAGATTGGTTGACTGGCAGGAGGCAAAGAGTGGGAATAAAGAGGGTCTTTTCTAGTTGGCTGCCAGTGATGAGTGGTGTTCCGAAGGGATCATAGTCATACTTTATTGATCCCAGGGGAAATTGGTTTTCGTTACAGTTGCACCATAAATAATAAATAGTAATAGAACCATAATAGTTAAATAGTAATATGTAAATTATGCCAGTAAATTATGAAATAAGTTCAGGAACAGCCTATTGGTTCAGGGTGTCTGACCCTCCAAGGGAGGAGTTGTAAAGTTTGATGGCCACAGGCAGGAATGACCTCCTATGATGCTCTGTACTGCATCTCGGTGGAATGAGTCTCTGGCTGAATGTACTCCTGTGCCCACCCAGTACATTATGTAGTGGATGGGAGACATTGTCCAAGATGACATGCAGCTTGGACAGCATCCTCTTTTCAGACACCACCGTCAGAGAGTCCAGTTCCATCCCCACAACATCACTGGCCTTACGGATGAGTTTGTTGATTCTGTTGGTGTCTGCTACCCTCAGCCTGCTGCCCCAGCACACAACAGCAAACATGATAGTTGTTGGGTCCACTTCTTTTCACATTGTATGCCAATGATTTGGATGAAGGAATTGATGGCTTTGCGGCCAAGTTTGCAAACAACACGAAGATGGGTGTAGGGGCAGGTAGGGCTGAGGACACAGTGTCGGCAGAAGGACTTAGACAGATTGGGGGACTAGGAAATCCAGTGGAAGATAGAATGCACTGCCCTGCATGGCATGATCATGCTCTTTTGCAGAGGGAATTAAGGTGTGGACTATTTTCTAAATGGGCAGAAAATTCAAAATTCAGAGGAGCAGAGGGACTTGGGAGTCCTTGTGCAGGATTCCTTAAAGGCTAACTTGCAGGTTGAGTCTGTGGAAAGGAAATCAACTGCAATGTTAGCATTCATTTTGAGAGGACTAGAGGAAAAAAACAAGGATGTGGAACTGAGGCTTATAAGGCATTGGTCAGACCGCACTTTGAATATCGTGAGCAATTTTGAGACCCTTGTACAAGAAAAGGTGTGCTGTCATTGGAGAGGGTTAGGAGGAGGTTCATGAGAAAGATCCCAGGAATGGAAGGTTAACATATGAAGAGTGTTTGATGGCTCTAGACCTGTTCTCACTGGAGTTTAGAAGAATGAGGGGTGGGGGAGAATCTCATTGAAACCTATCAAATATTGAAGGTCTGGGTAAAGTGGACCAGAGGGCACAGCCTCTGAATTGAGGGGTGTTTATTTCAAACAAAGATGAGGAGAAATTTCTTTAGTCACAGGGTGGTGAATCTGTGGAATTCATTGACACAGATGGCTACGGAGACCAAGTCATCCGGTTTATTTAAAGCGGAGGTTGATCAAGGCATTAAAGGTTACAGGGAAGGCAGGAGAATGGGGTTGAGATGGAAAATAAATCAGCCATGATGGGGTGGTGAAGCAGACTCAATGGGCTGAATAGCCTAATTATGCTCCCATATCTTATGGCCTTAAGCAGCCTCATGTGCAGCACCCTATCGAAGACCTTCTGAAAGTCCAAGTAAACAACAGCCACTGACTCTCCTTTGGCCTATAATTTCCTTCCTTCTGTCTCCTTCCTTTGTTAAAGAGTGGAGTGACCCAATCACTGTGGTATGACATCCCCCCAATGGCATCCGAAGCAGTATAGTCATTATTCAGAGTAACAAATGTTACGCTCAGCTATATTGGCTCGTATTTATCTCGGGGAAACCCCATTCGCCGCCCACCTGGTCTCCCGGTTACGATGGTTGCTGTACAAATGCCACCAGATTCAGCTTCAAACATCAATCATCAGCCAGCACATAGTGTACATTTTACCAATTACACTTTATAGATATTACTAAATCTATGAGATTAATAGAAGTTCAATACAAAAAAGGAATGGAAAAGGCGCCAGACTTATTAAAGTTCAATTTCTTTGTGCAAACATTGGAGCTCGGGGGCCTCTTCGGGACCACCCTGACCCCGTCGACTCGCGGCTCGGGACCACGCGGAGTGATCAACCTAAGCTTTCCCCGCACGTCCGTCGTCCTCCTGGTCTCTCGTCCGACTCCCCGCTAAAAGCCCATCGTTCCCAGTCATTTGAGACACCCTATCACCCCCAGAAAGAATAACATGGACACCCATTGGCTCATTTACTCTGTTATCTGTACGAAAACCCAAGCAAAGTGCTAGCTAGAGACTTTACCAGCATTTAACATAACAAAGAAACCATTTTGATTAACATACGCAGTAACATAAAAGAAGAAACCCCTTACACAGCCGTAGGGGGACTCTGCACCCACAGCTGCCTCAATGTCCCTTTAGAATACTTCTTCATCTTTGAGATGTTTCCATCCTGTGCATTCTGAATGGCCCTCAGAAACCCCAGCCATAACTGTTCTGCCACCATCCCTGCTGGTGTCCCCTTCCAGTCAACCTCAGTCAGCTTCTCTCCTAAGCCTATGTAGATCCCTTTACTCCACTCTACTAATGATACATCTGATTTCATCTTCTTCCTCTCAAACTGCAGAGTGAATTCCATTATATTATGATTACTGTACCCCCAAAGGTTCCTTTACCTTAAGCTCCCTAATCCAATCTGGTTCATTAAACGCCACCCAGTCCAGAATTGCCTCTCCCTTAGTGGGCTCATCACAAGCTACTCTAAACAAAAAACACCTTGTAGGCATTCTACAAATTTCCTTTCTTGGGATCCAGCACCAACTTGATTTTCTCAATCCAGCTGCATACTGAAATCCCCCATGACTATCGTAACATTGCCTTTTCTCTTTCCCGTCGAAATTGATATCCTGGTTACTGCTAACGCTGAAATCTCCAGAGGGAACGCGCCAGGCTGTAATTGTACTCACAGTGCTTCGGCAGGTCAAACTGACTTCTCGCAGGACGTCTGGGGCCACTATGATGCTGCAGAGAGAGACTGGCCCGTGGTATGAGCAAAGGGGGACTCCGATGTCTGGCCTTAAGTTCGTCCAAGTCCGCTTTAGGTGTGGTGCTAAATGTAAGAACAGAAGAACTAAGTTATAATTCCCGGAAGGCGGGCAATGCTTCAAAAAACTCCAAAGAATGAATGAACAAAACATCAGAACCACAAAGCCACCCCGCCCCCACAAGCCGCAACAAATGGATCAACCCTCCCCCTCCCACCACTTGACCTGCAGAAGAACCCTCAACCCCCACCCCATACAAGCAATTGCAAAAACCTTAATCAAACAGGCCTCAGTCTAGAGTCCATCAAAAACTGCAGTCCGCAACCCAGCGTTTCAGACAGGCAGTCTCTCTCCCTCACCCCCAGTGAGGAAGGGAGAGATCATTCCTGCAACGAGGATGGAGACCAGCAACTCGCTGTTCACATGTTACAGAAATCTTCGATGTTCAACTGATAATGGTTCCTGTATGCACCATCCCATCGCACACTCCTTAGGACCCAACGTTTGGCATCCCAGAGAGGGACCCGGGAGTACAAGAATGTAGTTCCACAGGGACAGTACTGTGCACAAGCCTTAGGCACATATACATGTCTAGGGTGCCCAAGGCCTTTCCACATGTCAACGTGGAGCAGAGAGCGAGTTTGGGAGCAAAGGATGTTGAGTGAGGGCAGAGTGCCATGGGAGGGGTGTGGAACAGGTGGCAGAGAAGGTGTGCCAAGGGTAGCGGGTGGTGCAGGTACAAGCACCCTGCCCTGAGACACCAGGCAGTATTATCTGATTCCAAACATTGGTTTATTGATCATTACAGAACATCTCTCTGGTGCTTCCTGCTCCCCTTCCCCCTTTTCCCAACCATGATTCCCCTCTCCCTGTCCCCTTCCCACTCTCAGTCCACAATAGAGACTCATATCAGAACACAAAGAAATCTGCAGATGCTGGAAATTCAAGTAACACACATCAAAGTTGCTGGTGAACGCAGCAGGCCAGGCAGCATCTCTAGGAAGAGGTACAGTCGACATTTTGGGCCGAGACCCTTCGTCAGGACTAACTGAAGAGCGAGTAAGGGATTTTCCTAGCTCTTCTTTCAGTTAGTCCTGACGAAGGGTCTCGGCCTGAAATGTCGACTCTACCTCTTCCTAGAGATGCTGCCTGGCCTGCTGCGTTCACCAGCAACTTTGATGTGTGTTGCTCATATCAGAATCAGGTTTTTCACCATTCACACATCATGAATTTCTTTTTCAAAACACAGCAGCAGTACAGTGCAATACGTAAAACTACAACAGTACTGTACAAAAGTCTTAGGCAGCCTAATTACAGAAAAGTACCTTAGAATTTTGCACAGTACTGTATGACGAGTCACCGTGCAAATACCCTCACTGGGATTTCTGGATGGAAGAACCATGCGTGCAATTAATGCAGCCCTTGGCTACAGCACTTCTCGTCAAAAATATCCTCAAGAGTGTTTTTGGAAGCTGTTCAGACAATGAGGATTTATTTCAAGATACTGACTAGAGTTCTTGTCAACTGGAAGGCAAAGATTTCTCCATATCTTCCCTTACAGAGTGCAGTGAGTTGCAAATATCATGCAATTACCAGCAAACCACAAATTTCAAATGCTCAAAAAGATCAACCGTCCACCAAAATAATTCCCATTTCTTCTTTTGACTGGTTCCTCAAAAGTCACATGTGGGGGGAGAGAGGGGGGAGAGAGGGGGGAGAGAGGGGGGAGAGAGGGGGGAGAGAGGGGGGAGAGAGGGGGGAGAGAGGGGGGAGAGAGGGGGGAGAGAGGGGGGAGAGAGGGGGAAGTCTCCAAATGAGACTCCATATCCATTGTACCGGCTACGGACACTCCCCCTACCCCCCCCAATCACACTGAATCCCCTCTCAGGGACCTTCTCCCCCACCACCCCCTGAATCCCCTCCTAAAGACCACAGACACTCACCCCCATCACTGACTCTCCCCACCCCCGAACCCCCTCCCACAGACCACGGATACCCTCCCCCACCACTGACTCTCCCCACCCCCGAACCCCCTCCCACAGACCACGGATACTCTCCCCCACCACTGACTCTCCCCTCCCACAGACCATGGATATTCCCCCTCCATCATCAGCTCTCCCCACCCCCTAAACCCCCTCCCACAGACCACAGACACTCAACCCATCACTGACTCTCCCCACCCACTGAACCCCCTCCCACAGACCCTCACCCCCATCACAGACTCTCTGCACCCCCTGAACCCCCTCCCACAGACCACGGATACTCTCCCCCACCACTGACTCTCCCCACCCCCTGAACCCCCTCCCATAGACCACGGATATGCTTCCCATCACTAGAAGACAGAACAGCACAGCAAAGGTACAGCCCCTTCAGCTCACAACCTCAGTGCCAAACACAACACCAAATTAAACTCAACCCTCTCTGCCCAGACATGAAACATGTCCCTCTGCTCCCAAAGTATTCACGTGTCTAACAGCTATTTAAACACTGCAGTTGTCTACATCTACATTTGTCAGCCTTTGCCTGTTTATAACAAGATTTCTGTAGAATTCTGTTGCATTTTCTCTTCTTGTAAATGCCTGCAAGAACAGTAGCGGGACACTGATCCTTTAATGTACGTGACAAATAAAACCAATCTCAGTTAAGAAATCGAATCTCAAGGTAGTAACATACGAGTCGTTTGATAATTAATTTAAACATTAAAAGTTAGCTGTATTTGTCACAAGTACATCGAAACAAACAGTGATGCGAGTTATTTGCATCAACAACCGTCACCATGCCCACAACTCATTAACCCTACCCACATCATTGGAATGTGGGAGGAAATCAGAAAGCCTGGCGGTCACGTGGTGAAAGTACAAACTCCTTACGCACAGAAGTGGGAGTCAAACCCGGGTCACTGGCGTTGTAAAGCATTGCATTAACCACTACGATACCGTGCTACCCCGACTGTGCCTTGTTGCTCCAGACTGCAGCATCTGTGGTCTCGTGTCTCCCAAAGCATCGCAGAGTCAGTGGATTAATTCGACGCTGACCAATTAACTTACTAACCCGTGAGCCTTTGGAATGTGGGAGGAAACGGAAGCACCAGGAGAAAATGCACAGTTACAAGGAAAACATGCTAACTCCTTCCAAACGGTGGTGGGAACTAAACCCCCAGCTTTCCATTGTTGGCGCTGTGAAGAGTTGCTTGAATTGCTACACTATTTGCCATCTTAAAAGTAAAATACACTTTCAACGTTAATTCTCTTTAGCATGTTACATTTATGCCATGTCACTTCTGCCATCAGATTTCTGAACAGACAATAAACCCATGTCTATTTCACCCTTTTTTTGCACTAATTATTTTATACATTGTATATACAAAATTAGCACAAATACATATAGTATTATATTCATCGTAACTTAGTGATTTTTATGAATTGCACTGCATTGTGGCCACGAAACAACACATTTCACAACATGTCGGTGACAGTAAACCTGATTCTCATTCTGATGTACCACAGAGAGCTTTCTAACTGGTTGCATCACCGTTTGCCAGCTCCATCACGGCCACTGGCCTCCCCAGCATCGTGAACAACTTCAAAAGGGGACACCTCAAACAGGCAGCATCCATCATCAAGGACGATGTGCACCACCAACCCACACCCTCCACTCATTACTACCATCAGGGAGGAGGTACAAGAGTCTGAAGACACACACCTTAGGAACAGATTATTCCGCTCTGCCGTCAGATTTCTGAATGGACAATCGGCCCAAGAACACAACCTCACTGTTCTGCCCTCTTTTCTGCACTACTTATTAATTTTATATACAGAACCATATTGACATTGGAGAGGGTGCAGAGAAGATTCACGAGAATGATTCCAGGAATGAAAGGGTTACCATTTGAGGAACGTCTGGCAGCTCTTGGGCTGTATTCCCTGGAGTTGCAGCTGCAGCTCCTGACAAACCGTGTTAGGGAACTGGAGCAGGAGCTGGATGACCTGCGGATCATTCGGGAGAATGAGGGGATTATAGATAGTAGCTTCAGGGAGGTAGTTACGCCAAAGGAGCAGAGGACAGGAAATTGGGTTACCGTCAGGCGAGGGAAGGGGAAAGGGCAAGCAGAGCAGGGTTCCCCTGTGGCCATTCCCCTCAACAACAAGTATACCAATTTGGATACTGTTGGGGGGGGGGGAATGACTTACCTGGGACTAGCTGCGGCAGCCGGATCTCTGGCACGGAGTCTGGTTCTGCAGTGCAGAAGGAAGGGGGGGAAGAAGAGGAGAGCGGTAGTGATAGGGGACTCGATACAGAGGTACAGAAAGGAGGTTCTGTGGTCGTGACAGAGACTTCTGGATGGTTTGTTGCCTCCCGGGTGCCAGGGTCAGAGATGTTTCTGATCGCGTGCACAGCATTCTGAAGTGGGAGGGTAATCAGCCAGATGTCATGATACACATCGGTACCAATGACGTAGCAAGGAAGAGTGAGGAGGTCCTGAAGAGTGAGTATAGAGAGCTTGGTAGGAAGTTAAAAAGCAGGACCTCGAGGATGGTAATCTCAGGATTGCTACCTGTGCCACGTGCCAGTGAGGGTAAGAATAGGATGCTCTGGTGGATGAACACGTGGCTGAGGAACTATAGGGGGCAAGGTTTCAGACTTCAGATTTCAGGATCATTGGGACCTCTTCTAGGGCAGGTGGGACCTTTACAAGAGAGACGAGTTACACCTGAACTACAAGGGGACCAATATCTTTGCAGGGAGGTTTGTTAGTGCTGTTGGGGAGGGGGGAGGGTTTAAACTAGATTTGCAGGGGGATGGGAACCAGAGTGCCAGAGCAGATAGTGGAGCGGGGGTGAAAATAAATGTTAAAAGTTCAGGCAAAGTCACAAATAGAAAGGTTGTGTATGGTGGTAATAATGTTCTGAGGTGTATCTATTTCAATGCAAGGAGTATCATGGGGAAGGCTAACGAGCTGAGGGCGTGGATTGACACATGGAATTACGACATTATAGCCATTAGTGAAACTTGGCTACAGGAGGGGCAGGACTGGCAGTAAGACCTTTGACAAGGTCCCGAATGGGAGGTTAGTTAGGAAGATTCAGTCGCTAGGTATACATGGAGAGGTGGTAAATTGGATTAGACATTGGCTCAATGGAAGAAGCCAAAGAGTGGTAGTAGAGAATTGCCTCTCCGAGTGGAGGCCTGTGACTAGTGGTGTGCCACAGGGATCAGTGCTGGGTCCATTGTTATTTGTCATCTATATCAATGATCTGGATGATAATCTGGTAAATTGGATCAGCAAATTTGCTGATGATACAAAATTGGAGGTGTAGTGGACAGTGAGGAAGGATTTCAAAGCCTGCAGAGGGATTTGGACCAGCTGGAAAAGTGGGCTGAAAAATGGCAGATGGAGTTTAATACAGACAAGTGTGAGGTATTGCACTTCGGAAGGACAAACCAACGTAGAACATACAGGGTTAATGGTAAGGCACTGAGGAGTGCAGTGGAACAGAGGGATCTGGGAATACAGATACAAAATTCCCTAAAAGTGGCATCACAGGTAGATAGGGTCATAAAGAGAGCTTTTGGTACATTGGCCTTTATAAATTAAAGTACTGCGTATAAGAGCTGGAATGTTATGGTGAGATTGTATAAGGCATTGGTGAGGTCGAATTTGGAGTATTGTGTATGGTTTTGGTCACCAAATTACAGGAATGATATAAATAAGGTTGAAAGAGTGCAGAGAAGGTTTACAAGGATGTTGCCGGGACTTGAGAAACTCAGTTACAGAGAAAGGTTGAATAGGTTAGGACTTTATTCCCTGGAGCGTAGGAGAATGAGGGGAGATTTGATAGAGGTATATAAAATTATGATGGGTATAGATAGAGCAGTGGTCCCCAACCACCGGGCCGCAAAGCATGAGCTACCGAGCTGCGAGGAAACGATAGGATTTGACGATATGAGTCAGCTGCACCTTTCCTCATTCCCTGTCACGCACTGTTGAACTTGAACATAGGGTTGACAACTGTCCCATATTAGCCGGGACATCCCGTATATTGGGCTAAATTGGTTTGTCCCATACGGGACCACCCTTGTCCCGTATTTCCCCCGCTAAGGTAAACCCAAAATAATACTAACATATAGTAGAAGCAGGCATTATATGACAAATACACAGCTTATATAAAGTAGAAATAATGTATGTACGGTGTAGTTTCACTTAACAGAATCGGGAAGATTAAGCCAAAACCTGCGCAAGGCTTCATGATCACGGTAGTCTTTCCCGGGGCAAGCACAAGTGTCCGGTATTTGACTGCTACTTTTGTCCCTTATTTGAGAGTGAGAAAGTAGGCAACCCTACTTGAACACCTCCCCCCGACCCCAGTCGGCCGGTCCGCAAGAATATTGTCAATATTAAACCTGTACTCGATGCAAAAAGTGGACGTGCCAAAGTTGTTCCCCATGATGGGGGAGTCTAGTACGAGAAGGCATGACCTAAGGATTGAAGGGCGCCCATTCAGAACAGAAATGCAAAGAAAATTTTTTAGCCAGAGGGTGGTGAATCTATGGAATTTGTTGCCACGGGCAGCAGTGGAGGCCAAGTCATTGGGTGTATTTAAAGCAGAGATAGATAGGTTCTTGATTAACCAGGGCATCAAAGGATATGGGGAGAAGGCGGGGGAATGGGGATGACTAGAAGAATTGGATCAGTCCACGATTGAATGGCGGAGCAGACTCGATGGGCCGAATGGCCTACTTCTGCTCCTACATCTTATGGTAGCTTATAGTAATTTTTACCATTTGCACTGTACTGCAAAACAACCCATTTCACAACATACCTCAGTGATAATAAACTGATTCTGACTGTGACCATCTCCCCCGTCAGGCACCCACCACTCTCCGTACTAAACAAAACTTGCCCTGCACATCATACTTGAACGTTCCCTTCTCACCTTCAGCACAAGTACTCCAGCACTCAATACCTTAACCCTGGGATACCAATTAATCCAGTTACCTGTGTGCCTTTGGAATGTCAATGCTCCGGGTTTCCTCCCTCATTCCAAAACCATACAGGTTAGTAGGCTAATTGGTCACATGGAGGTGACTAGGCAATGTAGATTCGTTGGGCGGAAAGAGCCTGTTAACACACCGTATCTCCAAAATAAATACTGGCTGCGTGCCCAGTCTCCGCCTCTCAGAACATGATAAACTTCTGTAAGTCTCAAAGTGGATTCATTATCAAAGTACATGTTCTGTATACAACCCTGAGATGCGTCCCCTTACAGGCAGCCACAAAACAAAGAAACACAATTGAACCCATTAAAAAAAACCCACACAGCAAAGACTTTCAAACATCCAACGTGTGAAAAAAAGAATAAATCGTCCTAACAATTAAAAACTAAACGAATAGCACACAGAACATGAACCACAGAGTCCCTGAGAGTGAGTCCGGGGCCACAGAGCCCATTCCGTGCTGAGGTGAGTGAAGCTCGTGCAGGGGACTGAGGGCTGCAGGGCAAGCTCTCCTCGCTGGGAGAGAGCCTGGCTGAGACACCAAGGTGCTGGGGTGTGCACTGTAGCTTAGATGGCCTCTGGATCAAGGGCTCTTTTGTGGCTTCTGCCTATGCTCTCATGTTGTGGCGGGGGGGGTCGGTAATCCTGCTGGCGCAGAAGGTGGGGAGGAGGGTCAATGCTTTTTCTGGTGCAGGTGGGGCAAGATGGGAGTGGTCAATACTTTTGTTGCTGCTTGTGCAAAGGGTGGGGGGATAGGAGAGGAACAATGTTTCTATCATTTATTCTATGCGGTTTCCTGCTTCATTGATGTCTGTGAAGAGTACGAATTTCAGGTTGTGTATATATATTTACCCAGAGCTGAAAAGGGTCAGGAAGTCAGTCTGACCTCATTGGAACAAGGATCAACTTTTTTTTTTTGGCATGTGTCTGCGTGCGTGCGAGTCTGTGCGTCTGCGTGCGTCCGCGTGCGTCCGTGATGACGTCTTTTTCATGGCTTTTACAAGGCGCGGAGCGAGACAGAGAGACTGTGTGGCGCGCCACTCCTCACACAGACATTTTTGCAGTATTTTCCCTTTATTTTGAGGTCAAGTTGCGATCTCAACACTCAACCCGGCATGGATGGAAAGTGTACTCGGGAGCGGACCCGACTAGTTTCGAACCCGGGAACCTCTGCTCCCGGGTCTGGCGCCAATGTCGTTGCACCACCAGCTGGCCCAGGAACATGGATCAACTTTATTCACCAGATACACTTACACGGATTGGGAATTTGGTGGTCCACCAACTCTGGTGTGTTGGTCAGGGCGTGACATGCTACAAAGACATTCAACAATTATAAAGAATAAAGAAAGTCATATACAAATACAAGAAGCTAATAAAGTTTTGTGCTTAAAGGATGGAATTCATTGCATCAGAGGCCGAGTCATTGGGTATTTAAAGTGGAGGTTGATAGGTACTTGATTAGTCAGACTCTCAAAGGTTACAGGGAAAAGGCAGCAAAATGGAGTTGAGAAGGATAAGAAATCAGCCATGATCAAAGGGCAGAGACCCAGTGAGCTGAATGGCCTAATTCTCCTATGTCTTAATGCTCTTAGGCTATGGAATAAAATGTGCATAAAAACAAACACCAGCAAGTGTTTACAATGTCAACAGCATTATGAAAAGTGGTTTAAAGTGTTTACAGCGCAGTACAATTCCAGGATGGTTATAGATGAGGGATGAGGTTTGTTCAGATTTACTGCCTGGGGGAAGAAATTTTGAACAGTGAAGTTTTTGTTTTAAAAGCTTTCCAGAGGGGGCTTTCGGCAAGGGCAGTTTGTAGGGCTGGGTTGTAGGGGTCTCTTCTTGCTGCTGCCACCATCAGAAAGAAAGTACAGGAGCCTTAAGACACACACCCCCAAGTTCAGGAACAATTATTACCATTTAATCATCAGGCCCCTTCTCAAACAAATATGGCCAACTTCACTCACCCCAACTGATTCCCCAACCACTTCCAAGAACTCTACTGTTATGTTTTGTAACTTCAAAATATTGCACCAACTCAAGTTAAAACACGGGGTCCGAAATGCGGGTCTAACTTCAAGTTTACTTTAAGTAAAGAACACATATATCATGTGGTAACAGGATCACATATGCAATTGACTTATTTTAACATACAACCTGTAATTAATTATTTAAACAAGAATGCTTAATCAATACACACACACAAAGATCACTGAAATATTATTGGAAAATTAAATACACATCTACAACAGGTTTCAATACTACGTATTATATTGCTTCTCTTTTAGTATTTGCACAATTTGTCATCTTTTGCACATCAGTTGCCTGTCTCGGTTTGTGTGTGGTTTGTCACTGACTTTATTGCTTTTCTTTGTATTTACAGTGAATGCCCACAAGAAAATGAATCTTGGGGTTGTATATGGTGACACGTACTTTGATAATAAATTGACTTTGAACCGTGACAAGTGGTTCACGTGTAACTTGGAACCATTTGCAACACCAGACGCCTGCTTGTTTGTCTAATGTCAAAGATTCTACAAAAATAGAGACGAAGGCATACAGTTCTATAAACCTTCCTGTGTTCCAGTGAGGGTGAGGGATTTAACGGCGCAAGCCGCCACTCAGGGACAGAGGGCGGACAATAGCTCGTCACTGCTCTGCAATTGTACACAGTGAGGCCTCACACCCCCAGCAGCTGTCACAGCCAGTCACCGTCAGAGGGAAACAGGAAGGCATGCAAGAGGTGGGGCGGAAAACAGAGAAATTACATGAGGAGAGAGAACGCTGGAATCTCAGGCGTGCATCGGAAGGAACAGGACCTCACCTGAACAAACAGGCCTGCAGCTCCGTCACAGCCCCCCTCCAAGCCCGGCCCTGCTGATGGATCAGGTGTTCAGGCTGCCTGTGAACTGGAATCACAGATCCACAGCCACCACACTTCCCGGTTGCAGAACTCACTTTGATCTTTGCTTGCACACCTCCCCCTTGGCTCTTCACCAGCTGGCAAGGGCTTCAGAATATCCTGAGTTGGGAGAGATGTTGATGGAGATCCGTCCTATCCCAACAGGGCAAAGTGCATTTGTGCTCCAGGCAGTTTAACTCCGCCGTAGACAGTCCCAAGCCCGGGCTACGAAAGGAGGAGGGTTGTACATGGGGCTGGCAACCACCATCCCATAAAAACCCAGAGCCACAGAAACACCAGCAGGATCTCCAAAGACCTCACCCCTGGGAGAGGAAGGATCTTCAATGAGCTACACCTGGGGATAAATTGAGGGACTGGCCCACGACAGAGGAGGCTGGCGAACTGCTGTCGGCGGCCTGTGCCCCAGTAGGGGTGATGGGCTCAAGTAAGTAGAGGCGGTTTGTAGTCAGACCCTTCAGACCACCATGTTCAATCTGTCCATAAAGGACAACCAGGGAAAGCAGTCACCAGGTTTTCAACAGAAGCATTGCCGTTTAGTTCAGGCAACAAAAGTGAGGGAAACACTGGTATCTCAGCAGGTGCGGTAGCATCGGTGAAAACGAATAAACAATCGACGTTTCATGAACACAAGAGATTCTGCAGATGCTTGAAATGCAGAGTTACACACACAAAACGCTGGAGGGACGCAGCAGGTCAGGCAGCATCTATGGAGGGGAATAAACAGTCGACACTTTGGGCTGAGGCGCTTCTTCAGGACTGGAAAGAAAGCTGGGAGAAGCCAGATTAAAAAGGTGGGAGGAGGAGGGGAAGGGAGAGGAGGGAGGACCTGGCTTCACCTATCACCTTCCTCCTTGTCCTCCTTCCCTCCCCTCCCACACTTCTTTTATTCTGACGTCTTCCAACCCAGAACATTGATTGTTTATTCCCCTCTGTAGATGCTGCCTGACCTGCTGAGTTCCTCCCACATTTTGTGTGTGTTCTGGATTTGCAGAATCTGCAGAATCTCGTGTGTTTAAAACTAGTATCTATGGTTCTCTTCTGGTAACTTCAGAAACAAACATACCAAAATAGATTCTGTTAGAGCAATTTTTAGGGGTTAGCACTTGCAGCAATTAACTTATCTGAAGGTTGGTCAGTTTCAAATATGAATTGAAGATTAAGTTTAAAATACAGCTCAGGACGGTAAAAACGCAGACCAGGAAACAGGCGCGTAACTGATTGGCTCCAATCACCATCCCACTGCATGGATACGACAGTAATTAACATTTATTGTGGGTGTGATGGTGGGACGATCCAGGCATTCAAAACTGTTACATGTAGCTCAAAGGAAGCAGTGTAAACACAGATTTGTTTGAAACGTCGTGAATTCTTCTTGGATCTTCAGCACATAAAGTGTTGTGTGGTGCTAGGCCAAGCAGAACTCTCTTCGAAAAGGTCTCTCTTTCTCTCCCCTCTTCGTGACTCTAAAGGCTATCAGCTTATTTGTGATATTTGTGATATTTTGTACTTCTCTCCGATTACTTCATTCGTTCAACTCCAGATGCAATCTATGAACCCTTAACAGCCAACGGTCAACTGAGAGGATCAGCACTGAGGCAAGCGAACGGGGGGGGGGGAAGTGAGGGAACACTATATAAACTCGAGCACTCCCAGACAGAAACACCTCCACTAGTGATGAAACGTCTGCAAGCTATTTGCCAAGCTGGGCAAACAATGCAACATGGCAACTGCAAGTTCCGAATCTTCAGCCGAGAGAAATGTATTCATTTACAGATACAGATTGGTAACTTCAGAAGGCACTGGTCAGACCGCACTTGGAGCTTTGGGTCCCCTGTCAATGAAAGGATGTGCTGGCATTGGAGAGGGTCCAGAAGAGGTTCACAAGAATGATTCTGGAAATGAAAGGATTTACGTATGAGGAGTGTTTGATGATTCTGGCCCTGTACTCTCTGAAGCTTAGAAGAATGAGGGAGGATCTCATTGAAGGGGCTAGATAGAGTGGATGTGGTGAGAGTGTTTCCTATAGTAGAGAAGTTTAGAACCAGAGGACACGGCCTCAGAATAGAAGGACAACCATTTAGAACAGAGATTAGGAGGAATTTCTTTAGCCACAGGACAGTGAATCTGTGGAATTCATTGCCTCAGATGGTTGTGGAGGCCAGGTCATTGGGTATATTTAAAGTGGAGGCTGATAGGTTCTTGGTTAGTCAAGACATCAGAGGTTACAGGGAGAAGCAGGATAATAAATCAACCATGACGGAATGGTGAAGCAGACTATGAGCCTAATTTTGCTCCCATATCTTATGGTCATCAAATAGCACCTCCAACATCTTAGAAGTTTCATGCAGATTCCGTATGTCATCTAAAACTTTGACAAACTTCTATACATGCACGTAGGAAGTATTCTAGCTGCCATCGCCTAGCATGTAAACACCAATACCCAGGAATGGAAAAAGCTACATGAAGTGATGGACACAGCCCAGTCCATCACGGGTAACACCCTCCCCACCACTGAGCACATTTACAAGGAGCACTGCCACAAGGAAGCAGCATGCGTCATCAGGGACCCTCAACATCCAGGCCATGCTCCCTTCTCACTGCTACCACAGGGCAGGAGGTACAGGAGCCTCAGGACCCAGACCAACCAGGGTGTGCAATTGATTGTATTTCTTTATTTTCCCGTGAATGCCTGCAGGAAAATGAATCTCAGGGTAGTACACGATGACAAATATACCCATAGATAATAAATTTACTTTGACTTTAAACCTATTGTATTGTTAGAATCGTAGAAAGATCTAGCAGAGAAGCAAGTGCTTCAGTCAAATTTACTTTGACTAAAGCAGCCCCTTCAGCCCATCTTGTTCATACTAGTTCAAAGTATATACAAATTATAAAACCTTGAGCTTTGTCTCCTTACAGACAGCCACAAAACAAGAAACCCAAAAGAACCCATTAAAAGACCAACAAACACCTAATGTGCAGAGAGAGAAGAGAAACAATAAAAGCAACAATATTCAGAATGAAACTGGGTATCAGGCATCCAGCTCTGTGTCCATGCCTTGGCAGTTAGTTCCTCAGGAGGCTGAAGAAATTCAGCACATTCCCTTTGGCCCTCAATCAACACACACAAATGCTGAAGGAACTCGGGTCAAGCAGGTCATTCATGAGGAAGGGGGGCACATGCCAGACCTTCAGAACATCCAATTCTTTTTTTAAGTTTCCAATCCTGATGAAGGGTCTCAGCCCAAAACATCAACTGTTTATTCTCCTCCATTCTGCTGCCTGATTGCTGAGTTCCTCCAACATTTTGTGTGTGTTATGTTAATCTGCCTTTTTACTTAATTGCTTTAGTTCTATCTCAGCATACTTACTGATCGGTATGGATGGCATACAAGCAAAAGCTGTTCATTGTACTTGTTTGCTTCTGTTATTATTTTACCTTGTTCTACCTCGATGCACTGGGTAAATAATTGACATGTATAAACAGTCTGCAAGACAAACTTTTCACTACGTATCGGTACATGTGACGACAATAAACATATTTTCCCAAGTGTTACTCCCAGATCCCTGCCGTTCACTGTGACCAGATCTATTTACACCATACCCCAAATTTGGCCTCACCAATATCGTATACAACTTCAGCATTAAATCCTGTTGCTTTGGAATCAGGACACATCACTCGACCCTTGAACCAAAACTTTTGCAACGTGCTGAGCGTGTCTGCCCTCACCACCTCCTCAGGCAGTGCAGCCTAGAACAATACAGTACAGGCCATTCAACCCACAATGTTGTGCTGACCCTTTAACCTACTCCAAGAGCAATCTAATCCTTCCTCCTACAGAGCCTCCATTTTTCTATCATCCATGTACCTATCCAAGAGTCTCTTAAATGCCCCTAATTATCTGCTACCGCTAGCAGGGCATTCCATGCACTCACCACTCTGTAAAAATTCTGCCTCTGACTTCCCTCTAATAACCTTAAAATTATGGCCTTCATATTAGCCATTTCTGCCCTGGGAAAAAGTCTCTGGCTGTCCACTCAATCTATGCCTCTTATCATCATGTACACCTCTATCAAGTCACCTCCCATCCTCAACGCCAGAGAGAAAAGCCCTACCTCACTCAACCTATCCTCAAAAGACATGGTCTCTAATCCAGGCTCCATCCAAGTAAGTCTCCTCCGCGCCCTCTCTAAAGCAGTGGTCCCCAACCACCGGACTGCAAAGCATGAGCTACCAGGCCGCGAGGAAACGATATGATTTGGTGATATGAAACGATACGAGTCAGCTGCACCTTTCCCCATTCCCTGGCACGCACTGTTGAACTTGAAATAACCTACCAAATCGTACCAAATAACACATAAAACCTAAAATAACGCTAACATATAGTAAAAGCAGGAATGATATGATAAATACACAGCCTAAAGTAGAAATAATGCATGTACAGTGTAGTTTCACTTAACAGAATCAGGAAGGTTAAGCCAAAACCAATTTGTAGAAAAGAAATCGGCACGTACACGCATGCGCACGTCACGTATGTGCACACAGGTGCCCACGCAAGGCTTCATGGTCACGGTAGTCTTTCTCAGGGTAAACACAAGTGTCCTGTATTTGACTGCTACTTTTGTCCCTTATTTGGGAGTGAGGAGTGAGAAATGAGCAAGTGGACAACCCTACCTGAACACCCCTCCCCCCACCCATCGGCCGGTCTGCAGTGCAAAAAAGGTTGGGGACCCCTGCACTATAGCTTCCACATCCTTCCTAAAGTGAGGAAGGAGGGAAGCCTGAGGGAAAAAAGTCCTCGTCTGATCCCCTCCAAACCTCTCCAAGAAACTGCACAAAGTTGTGGACACAGCTCCGTCCAACATGTTACAGGAAACTAAGTTCAACTTAATAGAACAGTAGCTTCCAGTTCCCTTCCAAGAACTCTGTCTACACTTCTTGCTGCCCCAGTAAAGTGACCAACAAAGTACAAAATGCTGGAGGAACTCAGCAGGTCAGGCAACACCTGTGGAAAAGAATAAAAAGTCAACATTTCGGGCCGAGACCCTTCGCCAGTCCTGAAGGATCTCCACCCAGGACGTTGGCTGTTTACTCTTCTCCATAGATGCTGCCTGACCTGCTGAGTTCCTCTCCAGCACCTTGTGTGTGATGCTTTGGATTTGCAGCATCTGCAGACTTTCTAATGCTTGCAACAGTATCAAAGATCCCACCCACCCACCACAGACATTCTCTCTTTCTGAAAGCAAGTACCACCAAGATCAAGGACAGCTTCTTATCCATTCTAATAACTATCGAGTGGTCCCCTAGTGCGAAGGAGGACCATGTGGAAGGGAATGGACAGATATTTCTTGGAGTAGGTTAAAAGATCACCACAATATTGTGGGTTGAAGGACATGTACTGTTCTATGCTCTTGTCATTGCCGATAACTAGACTCAGAACACACACACACACACACACACACACACATAGTCCTCGATTGTGCCTTATTTTACTTGTGCAGGAGGGCGGCAGCATGGCCCCGTCACTCACACTGCTCTGAAGTCTGAGCACACCTCTATTTTTATACAAAATTTGGCTCAGTTACAGTTACTGAATATCCGGAAAAAAGTTATGTTTGAGTTCCTCACTTGCAAAATCAATCACCATTCACAATGGAGGTGTTAAAAGACTTGAGGAGCTACTAAACTGACAGCTGATGATTTGGACGATGCCCAAATCTGCAGGCGATACAAAGATAGGTGGAGGGCAGGCAGAGTTGATGCCGCAGAAGGATTTAAAGATTAGGGGAGTAGGTGGGAAACAGTTTCAGGAAGTGTATGGTCATGCACTTTTGTAGAAGAACTAAAAGCCAAAAATCCAAGGTGTAAAGGGACTTGCGAGCCCTCATGCAGGATTCCACATAGGTCGACTTGGAGGTTGAGTCAGTGGCGAGGAAGGAGAATGTGATCCTAGCATTCATTTCATGATGACTGGAATATAAAAGCAAGGATGTAATGTTGAGGCTTTATAAAGCACCGGTGAAGCCTCACTTGGAGTATTGTGAGCAGTTTTGAGCCCCGCATTCCTTCGCACCCTGACTAAACAAGAATCTATCAACCTCTGCCTTAAATAGACATGCATGTGACAATAATAAGCCAATCACCAATTTAGCAACAGAGAAGACCAGATGGGTCGATTCACCCCAAAATGCAGGAAGTCCCCAGACGAGCAGACACATGCATCCTACGCTCTGACCCCAGACAGAGTCAAGGTCTCAGGGGTTGCACTCGGCTGTGCAAGGGTTACTTCACTGTAAGTTCAAGGGGTTTGAGAGAGCCCGCAAGTTACATTAAGCCAAGGCTGTCGCAGTGCAGAAGCTCTGTCACAGAGCAGCTGATGACCACAAGACCTCAGGGCTGAACAACCAACAGTTTATGGCATTTTGGCCCACAATGTTCTGCTAAACTTTTAACCCACTCCAAGATCAATCTAGCCCTCCACTTTTCTATCATCCTCTTAAGACTTGAGAATCTCTTAAAAGTCTCTAATGTATCTGCCTCTACCACCACCCCCGGCAGGACGTTCCAGTCACCTGCCACCCTCTGTGTAAACAAAAAACCTCTAATATCCTCCTCTACTTTCCTCCAATCACCTTAAAATTGCCAGCTGGTGATGCAATGACATCAGCGCCAGGCTCCGGAGCGAAGGCTCCCGAGTTCGAATCCAAGTCGGGCCACCCCCACACACCACCCCCTGCCACCCCCGAGCATGCTTTCTATCCGTGCTGGGTTGAGCGTCGAGCTAGCCACTCGGCCTCATAAAAAAAAAGAGGGTCGAGTCAGCAACGTTCATATCGTGACCCGGTTAATCCGAAAGGAGACCAATCCTGACACCACACGCCAGACAAGAATGGCTGACTGTCTGGTGCGACACGCTAAAAAAACCTTAAAATTATGCCACCCCAAATTAGCCATTTCTGCCCTGGGAGACAGTCTCAGGCTGTCCACTCTATCTATGCCTCCTATCATCTTGTACACCTCTATCAAGTCACCTCAGAATTAGAATCAGTTTTTTTTAAAATCACTGGCAAATGTTGTGAAATTTACTGTTTGGGGACAGCAGTGCGTTGCAATACACAAAAATACCTACAAATTACAATATATACATTCTACAGATTACAATAAGAAACATACATTTAAAAATAAATTAGTGCAAAGAGAGCAAAAAGTACTGTGAAGCACACACAAAACACTGGAGGAACTCAGCAGGCCAGGCAGCATCTACGGAAATGAATAAACAGCCGATGTTTCGGGCCGAGACCCTTCACCAGGACTGGAAAGGAAGGGGGAAGATGCCAGAATAAGAAGTTGGGGGAGGGGAAGCAGGAGGGATGAAGCCAGGTGGATGAGAAAGGTAAAGGGCTGGAGAGGAAGGAATCTGATAGGAGAGGAGAGGGACTATAGGAGAAAGGGAAGGAGGGGGGGACCCAGGGGAGGTGATAGGTGCCGCCAGAGTGGGGAATAGAAGGGCGGGGTTGGAAGAAATTTGTTTTTCTTCCGCCCTAAATCTCCTCTGCACCCTCTCTAAACCTTCCACGTCCTTTCTATAATGAGGTGACAAGGAATTAACACAATTCTCCAAGTGTGGTCTATAGAGCTGCAACACTACCTCATGGCTCTTGAACCCCTGAGTAATGAGGATCAACACACCAAATGCCTTCTTAACCACTCTGTCAACTTGCATGCCCAATCTGAGGGTCTATGGATGTGAAACCCAAGATCCCTCTGTTCCTCCACACTTCTAAGAATCGTACCGTTAGCCCTGTAGTCTGCCTTCAAGTTCAACATTCCAAAGTAAATCACTTCACACTTTTCTAGATTGAACTTCATCTGCTACTTGCCAGCCCATTTCTGCACCTCATCATTACCCAGCATTACATTGGGCTATTCAGCCCTTCTGCTACCTTCTATCCCAAAGAACATCCTCCCAAATCTCTCCATCTTCCTCCCACCCACACCACCCCCAAGACGTTTAATCCCATCTGTGTATCCCCTCCACCCCCATGCCATAATCCTCTCCAGAGTTTTATCGAGTTGCAACATTACTTCACACCAACAAGAGCTTCTACTTAAAGTTTCTGGGGCCTCTGAACATCTACAGCACAGCAATCTCTAACGTTCTTCCTACAGAGAACATAGAACAGTACAGTCCCTTCAGCCCACAATGCTGTGCCAGCTTTTTAACCTACTCCAAGATCAATCTAACCCTTCCCTCCCACATAGCCTCCATTTTTCTATCACCCAAGGCTACGTCCACACTAGACCGGATAATTTTGAAAACGCCGGTTTTGCGTAAAAACGACAGGCGTCCACACTAGACATTTTTAAAAATACTTCTGTCCACATTAAAACGGATATTTAGGCGAATCTCCTCCTAGTGGGCATGCACAGGACACACAGAAGACAAGCGAAGAGGAAATGGTATACTTGGTGTGCGTTTGTCGAGTTACAGACTAGAAAAACTTAAAAGGAAATTGCCAAACGGAGACTTGGTGTGCATTTGTCCAGGAACATTTCCTACAGCCATAGTCTCTTCACCGATGAAAGGGATGACAGCTACAACTAAATGCAATAAGGCTTGTTACTGGGCAAAAGTGAAATTTGCTGTTACCTCATTTGTTTGCCTTTACTTTTGCCATGTCTTTGTGTATTGTTTTGCTGTATTTAACATGTGCAATAAAATGAGTTACTGGGCAAAAGTGACAATTGCATCTATTGAATGTTTGCACAAGCAATACATTAATAAAGCTCCTTGTTAAATGTATATAACATGTCTGCATCAGTGTTATCTTGTATTTCCATACAATGTTATATTAGGCTGTTACACATCTATTGTCAGATATTGTTGTGGTGTTGGAGGTTGCGTTCAAGAAAACAATGAAATGCCGCGTTGCTGCTACCATTTGTTCTGGCACATCATGACAGCGATTTTATAAATGGCCGGTTACCCCGTACACACTATGCCGGATATTAGGCGTTTTCAGATTTATTCACTCTGCAGAGTGTTTCTGAAAAGCTCCGTTTTCGGGGGAGGAAAACGCCATTTTAGTGTGGACGGAGGGTCAAAATGAAAATAAATCAGTTACGGATTTATCAGGTCTAATGTGGACTAGCCTAAGAGCCTCTTAAATGTCCCCAATGTATCTGCCTCTACCACCACTCCTGGCAGTGCATTCTAGGCACCAACCACTCGCTGTGTAAAATAAAAAGCTACCTGAACATCCCCACCCCAACTCCACCATGGACATCCCAAGCCCAGTTAGAAAAAGAGGAGGGTTGGGCATTGGCCTGAAAACCCAGAGCGACAGAAATGCCAACACAAGCTCCAAAGCCCTCAGCCCTGGGAGAGGAAGAATCTTTGAAGATGGACATAACGTGAAAGGTTAGCCCAAAACAGAGGACTCTGGCAAGCTCCTGTCTGCTGTCTAAGCCCCAGAGGGGCTAAGTAGATGTACAGAAGCGTCTGTATCTGTACTGTAGTGCTCTGTGAAGATCGGGGGGTCCCCAGCACGGTCGTCCACACTGCCCGAGCTTAGCCCACTGACCCATGCTGACCCCAGTGCAGGCCTCACACTATCAAGCCAACCCTTAAAACAGGAGATTCTGTGAATGCTGAAAATCCTGAGCAACAAACACAAAATGCAGGAAGAACTCAGCAGGTCAAGCACAGGGTGGGCACCCCTGATCTAACTCTTCACTCTGACATAGCCCTTCATTTTGCTTCCACCCAGGTGCCTATCTAAGAGTTTATTAAATGTCCCTAATCCATCTGCCTCTACCACAACCTCTGACAGCTCCGTCCACACACCCACCACTCTGTGCAAAAAACCAACCTCTGACATCTCTCCTATACTTCCCTCCAATCACCTTAAAATTATGCCCCCCCATATCAGCCAGCACTACTAAAACAACCTCCACAGGGTATCAAACTAGAAGCAACATTGGGCCACTTCACCCCTCGTTCCTGCTCTCCCATTCAAAAGACCTTGCCGGAACTTCCGCCTCAACGCCACCTTGAAAGATTTTTTGTGAAGCTCCTCTTTAATTGCCTCGCTTGAGTCAACACCCAACACAGTCCGAGGATGTGTTGAGGGCAGCCCGCAAGTGCCTCCATGTTTCCGGTGACCACATGGCGCCCCGCAACTTGGTAACCCTTACTAACCCGTACGGCTCTGGTATGTGGGAGTAAAGTGGAGCAACTGAAGAAAACCCACAAGGTTACAGGAAGAACGGACAAACCCCTTACAGACAGCAGCGGCAACAATTTCTTGCACAAAGCCCATACCTCTCAATTCCCTTAATATCATAACCTATGCTGTCTGGTTCTTCATTCGCCAGAACAAATATCCCTCATTGCCCTGTGTGCAGTTTTGGTCTCCAAATTTGAGGAAGGACATCCTTGCTATTGAGGGAGTGCAGCGTAGGTTCACAAGGTTATTTCCCGGGATGGTGGGACTGTCATATGTCGAAAGATTGGAGCGACTGGCCTTGTATACTCTGGAATTTAGAAGGCTGAGAGGGGATCTTATTGAAACATATAAGATTATTAAGGGATTGGACACGCTGGAGGCAGGAAGTATGTTCCCACTGATGGCTGAGTCCAGAACCAGAGGCCACAGTTTAAGAATTAGGGGTAGGCCATTTAGAACGGAGTTGAGGAAAAACTTTTTCACCCAGAGAGTGGTGGATATGTGGAATGCTCTGCCCCAGAAGGCTGTGGAGGCCAAATCTCTGGATGCTTTCAAAAAAGAGATGGATAGAACTCTTAAAGATAGCGGAATCAAAGGTTACGGGGATAAGGCAGGAACTGGATACTGATTGTGGATGATCAGCCCTGATCACAGTGAATGGTGGTGCTGGCTCGAAGGGCCAAATGGCCTGCTCCTGCACCTATTGTCTATTCACACCTCAAAATCTGTCCATGTCTAGAGTCAGGGAGCACTAACAGCATAGAAACAGGCCCTTTGGCCCATCTAGCTTGACCCAAACCGTTATTCTGCATAGTCTCAGCAACCCAAATCTGGGGTAACGCTCTCCATGCACCTCTCCAAACTTGCCTTAAATGTCGCACTCAAATCTGCATCCACCACTTCCGCTGGCAGCTCATTCCACACTCGCACCAGCCTCAGATTGAAGAAGTTCCACTCAGGTTCACTTACAAGGACTCTTCATCTCGTGCTCTGGATGTCTATGCTTGTTTAACTATTTTTCTTTTAGTATTTGCACAGTTTGTTGTTCTTGTGCACTGGTTGAACGCCCAAATTGGTGCGGTCTCTCATTGATTCTGTTATAATTATTATTCCATTAATGATTTATTGAGTATGCCAAGAAAACAAATCCCAGAGTTTGTGCATGACGACATATGTACTTTGATAATAAATTTACTTTGAACTTTAACCTATGACCTCTACTTCTAGTCTCACCTAACCTCAGTGGAAAAGTTTACATTTAATTCTGTACTCATAATTCTGTATAAGTCTATCAAACCTCCTTTCATTGCTAAAGTCCTAACGCATTCAACGTTTCCCTATAACTCAGGTCCCCAAGTCCTGCCAACATCCTTGTAAATTTTCTCTGCACTCTTTCAATCTTATTGACATCTTTCCTGTAGATAGGTGACCAGAACTGCCCACAATACTCTAAATTAGGCCTCACCACATCCACAACATAACATCCTAAATCCTGTACTTAATACCCTGATTTTTAAAGACCAATGTGCCAAAAGCTTTCTTTATGACCCTAGCAAACTATGACACCACTTTCAAGGAATTATGGATCTGTATTTCCAGATCCCTCTGCTCTACCACACTCCTCAGTACCCTACCATTCACCGTGGCCAGAACTGCACACACTATACTTCAAATTTGGCCTCACCAGTATCACAGACAACTCCAACATAAAATCCTGTTGCACTGGGATCACTCGACCCTTGAACCAGTTCTGCCATTCAGCAAGATCAAACACATTGCCAAATCTTACCCACTCGTCGCTTTTCAAGAATCAATCTACCTCATGTCCAAATGCACACACACACGATGCTGGAGGAACTCAGCAAGTCAGGCAGCTTCAATGAAGAGGAATAAATAGCCAATGTTTCCAACTCAGACCCTTCTTTAGGACTGGAAAGGAAGTGGGGGAAGAAGTTGGAATGATAAGGTCAGGGAAGGGAAAACGTACAAGCTAGAAGGTGATCGGTGAAGCCAGGTGGGTGGGAGAGGGTTGACAAAGTAAGAAGTCATAGTCATACTTTATTGATCCCAGGGGAAACTGATTTTCGTTACAGTTGCACCATAAATAATAAATAGTAATAAAACCATAAATAGTTAAATAGTATATGTAAATTATGCCAGGAAATAAATCCAGGACCAGCCTATTGGCTCAGGGTGTCTGACCCTCCAAGGGAGGAGCTGTAAAGTTTGATGGTCACAAGCAGGAATGACTTCCTATGACGCTCTGTGCTGCATCTCGGTGGAACGAGTCTCTGGCTGAATGTACTCCTGTGCCCAACCAGTATATTATGTAGTGGATGGGAGATATTGTCCAAGATGGCATGCAACTGGAAGGCATTAGGTGGAAAAGGTAAAAGGCTGAAGTAAGAGGAATCTGATAGGAGAGAGAGTGGACTACATTCAAAGTCTGTATTTCCACCACCCTTTCAGGAAGAGACGTCCAAAGTCTCTCCATATCAAATTTGACAGCTCATTGACAGCTTCTAACCCACTTGTGCAGGACTAAAGGGTAACTTGCAGGTTGAATCACTTCAAACTCTTGTGAGCAGCTTTGGGCCCCATATCTAAGAAGTTATGTGGTGGCATTAAAGAGTACCCAGAAGAAGTTCACAAGAATTATCCCGGGAATGAAAGGGCTAACATACAAAGAGTGTTTGATGGTTCTGGGCCTGTATTCACTGGAGTTTAGAAGAATGAGGAGGGATCTCATTGAAACCCACTGAAAGGCCCAGATAGAGTGGATGTGGAGAGGATGTTTCCAACAGCAGAGTCGTCTAGCCTCAGAATAGAGGGACGTCCATTGAGAACAGAGATGAGGAGGAATTTCTTTAGCCAGAGGGTGGTGAATCTGTGGAATTCATTGCCACAGGCAGCTATGGAGCCCAGCTCTGCATTCTATCAATGTCCCCTTGCAACCTATGGCAACCTCCTCTCCCATCAGCTGGTTGAAGGGAATTAACATTAAACGTTTGCATCACTATGCAGTTCAGTTCACAGCTCTGTAGCCACAATCAACAAGACCCAGATAACAAGCCACTATGTCCAAAGTAACAGTTCTACCACACAAATGTTAGGCAGTAGCCATGTCCATCTAGAGAGACCTCAGACACCTCCTCCCAGCCTTCAATGGTGTCAGATCCTGCAACGCCCAGCCACCATCTTGACTGGAACAGCCACATATGTAGACAATCTCCAAGAGAAGCTCCGATGTGAGCGACCTGAAGCAAGTCACACATCTCCTGACACTCCAAGGGTTTTGTTGTTTGCCTTAGATATAAATATTCATGATAATACGGTGGCCTTGGTAAGCAAGTCTGCTGACGCCTCACATTGTGAAGTGATTCGCTCTGCAAGGTCAAACTTGAAGCAGGATTCAGGGTTAATGGCAGGATTCAGTATGGAGGAACAGAGGGATCTTGGAGTTCACATCCATTCATTCCTCAGAGATGCCACAAAAGTTAATGGGGTGGTTAGGAAGGTGTTGGCCTTCGTTAGTCGGGGGATTGAGTTCAAGAGCCACGAGGTAATGTTGCAGCTCTATAAAACCCTGGTTAGAGCACACTTGGAGTATTGTGTTCAGTTCTGGTCGCCTCATTATAGGAAGGGTGTGGAATCTTTAGAGAGAGTGCAGAGGAGATTTACCAGGATGCTGCCTGGATTAGAGAGCATGTCTCAAAAAAATTACCATAACCATAGAGAACAAAGAACATTTTAGCACAGTTTAGGCCCTGTGGTCCATGATGTCGTGCCAACCTTTTAACCTAACCTCTCCCTCCTAGCAATGCATTCCACACGCTTACCGCCCTGTGTAAAATAAAACAGTTCTGACATCCCCCTGTACTTTCCTCTCAGAAATGAGAGGGGATTTGAGGAGCATTTGAAGGCTCTGGGCCTGTATTTTCTGGAGTTTAGAAGAATGGGGGGGGGGGGGGAATCTCACTGAAACATCGAATATTGAAAGGGCTGGATAGGGTGGACGTGAAGAGGATGTTTTCTAAAGTGGGGGAGTCTAGGACCAGAGGGCACAGTCACAGAATAATAGAAGGATGTCAGTTTAGAACAGAGATGAGGAGGAATTTCCTTAGCCAGAGGGTGGTGAATCTGTGGAATTCACAGCCACAGATGGCTGTGGAGGCTGAGTCATTGGGTGTATTTAAAGCGGAGGCTGGGAGGTTCCTGAATAGTCAGGGTGTCAAAGGTTACAGGGAGAAGGCTGGAGAACGAGGTTGAGAGAGATAATAGATCAGCCAAGACAGAGCAGACTCAATGGGCCGAATGGCCCAACTTTGCTCCCATGTCTTACGGCCTTTGGTCTAAACGACACTTGACCTCGCGGTCTCGCCCACCTTATTGTCTGCCTGCACCGCACTTTCTCAATAACCGTTAACGCTTCATTCTGCATTCGCTATAGAGCACTAAAACGCAGAACGGTAATACAAGGAAAACGGAGTTCAGAATAAAGTGTTGCAGTTACAGAGAAAGTGCAGCACAGGCAGACAATGAGGGGCAAGGCCATAATGAGGTAATTAGGAGGGGTTCATCACTGTTGGATTAGAGGTCTGTTCTAGCGTCTGGTCTCTGGAGACCTCGCTCCCTTACCCTGTTGTCTGAAGAAATCCCCTTCTCACTGAGTTCACTCTCATTAGACCTCTCAATATTCAATAGGTTTCAGTGAGATCCCTTCTCATTCTTCTGAACTCCAGGAAGTGCTGGCCCAGAGCTATCAAACGCTCCTCACATATTAACCCTCTCATTTCCGGGATCATTCTCATGAAATTCCTCTTTACCAGGGGTCCAACCTTTCAATTATGCAATGGACCAATATCATTGAGCAAGGGGTCCGTGGACCCCAGCTTGGGAGCCACAGCTCTAGGCACTCTCCCTCATGGTCATATACACTCCCATTCCCTTCTGGGACATCTCGGGCGAGGGGCTTCTCACACAGCAGTCTGGTCAACTTGACATCTATAAGGTAGAAGTAGAGCAGGGGTTCTAACCTTTGTTATGTCATGGACCTGTGCGATTAACAGAGGGGTCCGTAGACACAGGTTGAGAACCCCTGATGTAGATGCTCTCCTGCTAAAGAACCTCCTCCTCATCTCTGTTCTAAAGGGACATCCCTCTATTTTGAGGCTGTGCCCTCTGGTCTTACAGGAAACATCCTCTCCCCATCCACGCCGTAACGGCCGTTCAATGTTGGATAGGTTTCATTGATGTTCCCCCCGCCCCCCATTCTTCTAAACTCCAGTGAATACAGGCCCAAAGTCATTAAATGCTCCTCTCTGGGAGGGCAGGGGGTGAGGGGGAGAGCAGAGAGGGGAAGGGGAGAAGGGAGGTAGCTGGGGAAAGGAGGGGGGTTTGGGACGAGGGGTGAGTGTGGTGAGGTAAGGGAATGAAGGGGTAATGAGGGCACAGGGTGTGGAGAGGGAAGGAGTGAGGGGACAGGGCAAACGGTGAGGGCAGAGGAATCCTACCTTTCACCTCTTGCCGAGCTTTGGAGCCAAATGGAGGGTCCAATACCACCCAGAGGCCAAAGAACCTCAAGAGGTTTGAGGGAGGGAGGGAGGGAGGGACAGGGTGGAAGGGGTTGAGCAGCCAGTAACCATCTCCCTCATGGCCAGTGCCTGGAAGAGAGAGGTGTCCAAGAGGTCAGGGTGGAATGGACCACCCCACAAACCCATCACTCACCCTCCTCACAGAGCTCTGAGCTCTGAGCTCCCCAACATCTACTAACCTCAGTCCCAGCTGCCAGTCCTGGGGAAATCAGGCACGGTCCTCAAACGCTCTTCTGCTGTCAGAACTGGGCTCGGTCTCAGGTTCCCAGATCTGTAAATCCATCCCAGACAGATTCCGAGATGAGCCAGGGAAGGTGGGGGGGGGAAGGAATTCAGAGAAGTTGGGCCTTGGGCCAACAGTAATGAAGTAAACTGTCAGAGCAGTGACTTCCTCCTCAGATTCTCTGCAGGGGCGGGAGCTGTCAACGTGCACTTCCTGGAAATCTGAACTTAGACCTAACCACACCAGCACCCCGACACCACAGCTGAGCTGGCCAGTCACCCAAGGAAGAGTGGGGACCATCTACCCCCACCTCATCCTAAAAGTTCAAAGTAAACTTATTATCGGAGTTTGTATATGTTACAACACCCTGAGCAACGCTCCCTCTAACTTTTATTTTACAGCTGCACAGACTAACCATTACTACTGAGAAGAAAGCATAGCATGAAAACTGCACAGCAGTTTAAATTAACATTATATAAAAAAAATTCCAAATGCATGGTCACAAATATGCTGCCAGTTATTGCATGGCCACACACCTGCAGAGCTTAGAAGGACCAGTAACCCTGAGATTCATTTCCTTGAAGACACTTACAGGAAAATAAAGAAATACAATAGAATTTATGAAAACCTATAAATAAACGAACAACCAATATGCTAAAGGAAAAAAACTGCAAATTAAATAAATATTGATAACAAGTTGTAAAGAGTCCTTGACGGTGGGTCTGGAGGACAAAGCAACACACACAAAATACTGGAGGAACTCAGCAGGCCAGGCAGCATCTAGGAAGAGAGTACAGTCGATGTTTTGGGCCAAAACTGTCCTGCTGAAGGGTTTTGGCCGAAATGTCAACTGTACACTTTTCCATAGATGCTGCCTGACTTGCCGAGTTCCTCCAGTATTTTGTGTGCGTTGCTCGGATTTCCAGTGTCTGCAGATTTTCTCTCATTTCTGTAGGACACAGATTCATGTTCTCAGTATTCTTTATTTAATTTTTATTTGCACTATTTGTCTTCTTTTGCTCGTTGGTTTTAATATTTTTTTTTATTTATTTAGAGCTGGAGCGTGGAACGGGCCTTTCCGGCTCAATCAGCTGCCTCACCCAGCAGCCCACCTATTTAACCCTGGAGCTCTGGTGAGTGAAGTTATCTCCTCTGGTTCAAGAGCCTGATGCTTGAGGGGTAATAACTGGTCCTGAGGCATTCACGGTTCTTGAACTCAATCCCACAGTTGATGAATGCCAACACACCAAATGCCTTCTTAACAACACTGTCAACCTGCACAGTAGCTTTGACTGTCCTATGGACACCGACCCCAAGATCTCGTTGATCCTCCACTCTGCCAAGAGTCTTACCATTAATATTATATTATGCCTTCAAAGTTGACCTACTGAAATGAACCATTTCACACTTATCTGGGTTGAACTCCATTTCTTGTGGGGAAGATATGACCTGTACAGAAAAGTACAGGTTACACCTGAACCCGAGGGGGATCAATATCCTTGTGGGCAGGTTTGTTAGAGCTGTTGGGGAATGTTTAAACTAGGTTGGCAGGGGGCTGGAAACTGGAGTGATATGGCCGAGGATGGGGTAGTTGGTTTACAACTCAATGAAATGTGTGAGATTTTGAGGAAGGACAGGCATGATGACAGGGCAAAATCACAGTCAATGTGCTATTATTAAGGAGAAGATGCTTGGGAAACTAAAAGGTCTGAAAGTAGCTAAGTCACCTGGATCAGATGGACTACATCTCAGGGTTCTGAAAGAGGTAGCTGAAGAGATTGTGGAGGCATTAGTAATGATCTTTCAAGAATGACTAAATTCTGAAATGATTCCAGAGGACTGGAAAATTGCAAATGCCACTCCACTCTTTAAGAAGGGAGTGGGCAGAAGAAAGGAAATTTGAAATTCAAAGGTTCAAAGTTCAAAGTGCATGTGTGTCACCATATAGAATCCTGAGATTCATTTTCTTGTGGGCATACTCAATAGATCCAATAAGTACAAATGAATCAATGAAAGACCGAGCCAGCTTGGGCATTCAACCACTGTGCAAAAGTCAACAAACTGCAACTATGAAGAGAAAGAAAAAAATGAAAAAGTAAGCAAGCAATAAATATCAAGAACATGAGAATTATAGGCCAGTCAGCCCGACTTCAGAGGTTGGAAAGATGTTGAAGTCTGTTATTAAGAATGGGAAGGTAAAGGACTGACAAAGGAGGAATCTGATAGGAAGGGCGAGTGGACCATGGAAAAGAGTGGAGGGGGCGCACCAGTAGGTGGTGATGGGCAAGTGAGAGGAGAAGGGGTAAGAAGGGAGGCAGAATGAAAAAGACAAGAGAAGGGTGGTGGGAAAAGAAATTACCTTGAGTTGGAGAAATCAATGTTCATGCCATAAGATTACAGGCTAGCCAGATGCAATATGAGCTGTTGCTCCTCCAACCTGAGAGTGCCCTCATCGTGGCAGAGTGGGAATGGGAAGTAGAATTAAAATCAGTTGCCGCTGGCTCCCCTCTCACCCCTTCTTTCTCCTCACCCGCCCATCATTCCCATCAGGTTCCCCTCCTCCTTCCCTTTCTTACATGGTCCACTCTCCTCTCCTATCAAATTCTTTCTTCTTCGGTCCTTTACCTCTTCCACCTATCACCGCCCATCCCTCCCCATCCACCCGTTTCCCCCATCATCTGTCAGCTTCTCCTCCTTCCCCACCTCCACCTTCTTATTCTGGCTTCTGCCCCCTTCCTTTCCAGTCTTGATGAAGGGTCTCAGCCTGAAATATCAACTGTGTATTCCCCTCCATAGATGCTGCCTGGGCTGCAGAGTTCCTCCAGCACTTGTGTTAACTGGGAGAGGATGGAACTGATGGTTAATATTCACTAAATGGAAGGACATTAAGTGGTGTGGAGGATACTGATCTTTATGGGTGCCAGGAGAGTTGAGTAAGATAGTCAAACAGGGTTTGAGTCCGTTTCTGGTACTGGCTGACGAGCAGCCAGTTTACGGGCAGCGCGGTAGCGCAGCTAAGGCCCAGCGCTAAGGACCCAGGTTCAATTCCCACCACTGAATGTGAGGAGTTTGTACGTTCTCCCCACGACTGTGTAGGTTTCCTCCGGGTGCTCCGGTTTCCTCCCACATTCCAAAGATGTATGGGTTAGTAGGTTCATTGGTCACGTGTGTAGTTGGGCAGCACAAACTCACTGCGGCAGAAGGACTTGTTATTATGCTGTGCCTCGAAATAATAATAAAAATATTCGAGCCGTACAAGACACTAGACCACACCTAGAACACTGTGTACATTTCTATCAGTACATTTCATGAAAGGTACAATTGGCAGTGGAACGGATTTCCAAGAATGTAGATTGCAAAATAAGGATTGTATTACCCCAAGGTGTTTTTTTTACATTTCGAACAGAGGGCCTTGAATGCAGACTAAAATGAGCTGTAACAAACTATCTGGAGAAAATAAGGTTTTGTTTCCCTTAACAGAGCACAAACACTCAGTAGCCACTTTATTAGGTACGCCTGCTCATTATTGCAACGATCTGATCAGCCAATCTGGCAGCAACTCAATGCACAAAACCACGCAAATATGGTCAAGAGGTTCAGTTGTTGTTCAGATCAAACATTAGAATGGGGAAGAAATGCGATCCAAGTGACTTTGACTATAGAATGATTGTTGGTGCCAGATGGGGTGGTTTGAGTATCTCAGAAACTGCTGATCTCCTGGAAATTTCACACACAATGTTCTCCAGGGATTACAGGGAACGGTGTGTGAATCAAAAAGACTTCCAGTCAGCGGCAATTCTGTGGGCAAAAAAATGCCTTACTAATGAGAGAGGTCAGAGAAGAATGTCCCACTGTTCCTCCACACTAAGAATCCTGTCATTAACCCTGTACACTGCCTTCAAGTTCGACCTTCCAAAGTGAATCACTTCACACTTTTCCATATTGAACTGCATCTGCCACTTCTCAGCCCAGCTCTGCATTCTGTCAACGTCCTGTTGTAACCTACAACAACCTTCAACACTATCCACAACACCTCCGACTTTCATGTCATCTACAAACTTACTAACCCACTCTTCCACTTCCTCATCCAAATTATTCATAAAAATCAGAAAGCAGTGGTCCCACAACAGTTCCCTGTGGAACACCACTGGTCACCAACCTCCAGGCAAAATACACTCCACGTATTACCACCCTTGGAATCTGAATTCTGAATCCACACAGCCAGATTTCACTGCCTCCTGCCTGTCTGAATGAACCTGCCATGGGGAACCTTATCAAAGATCTTACTAAAATCCACATAGACCACATCCACTGCTCTACCTTCATCGATACATTTTCTCAGTACAGGAGAGGGCATGAATTTAAGGGAACTGGCAGAAGGAATAGGGCTTAGATGGGTAGAAACCATAGTTGGAATATTTTTCCCAGGGTTGGAATGTCTAATACCAGAGGACATGCATTTAAGGTGAAAGGGAGTAATGAGTAATTTCAAAGGAGATGTGAGGGACAAGTTTTCTCCTCCCCACCCACCCCCCACCCCAGAGAGTGGTGGGTAACTGGAATGTGTTGCCAGGAGTGGTGGTGGAGGCAGACATGATAGAAGTCTTTGAGAAGCTCTTCAACAGGCACAAGAATACGCAAGGGAGGGATATGAACCACATTCTGCAAATGCTGGAAACCTTCAGCAACACACCAGAAAAAATGCTGGAGGAACTCAGCAGATCAGAGAATCAAGGCCTAAAATGTCAACTGTTTGTCTCACCCCCCCTCCCCGCCCAAACAGATACTGCCTGACCTGCAGAGTTACTCCAGTATTAGCTTAATTAGTCCAGCCCAACACTGGGGGCCAATGGTCTTGTTCCTGTGCTGTAATCTTCTATGTTCTAAAACAATTGTGTAATCTCTCTGGCACTTCCTTGTTCTCTTTACTTTGAGAGACCCGCCTTAGCATTTTCTAAATCTGTGAGCATTTTTGCAGTCTGTGTCACGTTTTTCAAAGTTCAAAGCAAATTATGTCACCCTATTCAACCCTGAAATTCATTTTCTTGCAGGCATACTCAATATATCCAATAATCATAACAGAATCAATGAAAGACCACACCAACTCGGGCGTTCAACCAGTTTTCAAAAGACAACAAACTGTACAAATACAAGTAATAATAATAATAAATAAGCATTAGCTAACAAGAACATTAGATGAAGGCTCCTTGAAAGTGAGTCCATAGATTGTGGGACCATTTCGATGGTGGGCAATTGAAGTCGAGAAAAGTTATTCCTACCAGTTCAAGAGTCTGATGTTTGAGGGAATAACTGTTCCTGAACCTGGTGGTGAGAGTCCTGAGGCTCGTGTACCACTTTCTTGATGGCAACAGCGAGAAGACAACATGGCCTGGGGGTGGGGTCCCTGATGATTAAAGCTGCTTTCCCGCAACAACGCTTCATGTCAATGCGCTTGCGTCGAGGGCTTTACCCGTGATGGACTGGGTCATATCCACTACTCTTTGTAGGATTTTCCATTCAAGGGCATTGGTGTTTCCATACCAGGCCCTGGTGCAGCCAGTCAATATACTCTCCACCGCACATCTACTTTACAAACTTTTAGATGTCATGCCTCCCACCCTGATGGGACAAGGCACACAACTTCAGAAGATCTGGGGCAGTGGCAAAGATTTGGAGCCAAATAAACATAGATCACTACAGCATGGTACCGACCCTTCAGCCCGTAATCCTTTAACTTACTCCAAAATCAATCTAACCATTCCTCCGACATAACCCTCTGTTTTTCTATCCTCCATATGCCTATCCAAGAGTTTCTTCAATGTCTCTGATGCATCTGCATTCCACTCATGATACTTTCCTCTAATCACCTTATAGTCCCTCCTATTAGCCATTTCCGCCCTGGGAGCAAGTCTTTGGCTGTCCACTCTATGTCTTTTATCATCTTGTTTATGTCTAGCAAGTACCACTCTTCTCTTTTGCTCCAAAGAGGAAAGCCCTAGCTCCCTCAGCCCATCATCATAAAACACACTCTCTAATCCAGACAACATCTTTCTGCTGTCTGTATGGAGTTTCTACGTTCTCCCTGTGACTGCCTGGGTTTCCTCTGGGTGCTCTGGTTTCCTCCCACAGTCCAAAGACGTACCGGTTAGTAGGTTCATTGATCACTGCAAAATTGTCCCGTGATTTAGGCTAAGGGTTAAACCAGGGGTTGCTGGCCTATGCAGCTCGAAGGGTCAGAAGGGCTTATATTTCAAGAAATAAAAAAAAATAAACTTCATCTGCAGCCTCTTGAAAGGTGAAGTTTCAAAACCCAACATCTCCCTTCCTCACAGAATAAAGTTCAAAATAAATTTACGATCAAATTCACCACATTCTACCTTGAGATTCATCTCCATACAGGCATTCACAGTAAAACAACTCAACACAACAGAATCAATGAAAACCTACAGAGACTGGCCAACAACCAATGCGCAAGCGACAAATGTACAAATGCACAAATGCTAATAAAATAAGCAAGCAAATAAATAATGCAAAGAACGCAAGCTGTAAGCTCTGTTGTGGTTTTTTTTTGCACTGTTCTCTGAAAGATGTTAATATAAATTGGTTTCTTTAGTACAAACTGTTGCCCAGCGATAATTAACAGGCAGAATATCACCTATTCAGAACCAAAAGTCTTAGCAATAAGCACCTCTCTATTTCTTTCTACTGGCTGCCCCTCCCAACCCTCCTTTCAAAGGAATTGTTTCACATTCCGTTGGTGACTCTATTTCCCATTGTGTTTAATATCACATGCCACTTGGGCCTGGGAAATTTCAGAACAATACGCATTTATTCAAAGACTCTAGAGTCATCACACACTACAGCACAAAAGCAGGCCCTTTGGTCTATCTAGTCCATGCTGAACTATTATTCTGCCTACTTGCATCAACCTGCACCCAGAACATAGCCCTCCATACCCTTCCCATCTCTGTACCTATCCAAATCCCTCTTAAATGTTGAAACAGAACTACTTATGCTGGCAACTCATTGCACACTCACTGCTCTGAATGAAGAAGTTCCCCCCTATGTTCCCCTTAAATATTTCATCTTTCACCCTTAACCTCTAGTTCTAGTCTCACTCGACCTCATGGAAAATGCCCGCTTGCATTTACCCCATCTGTACCCTTCATAATTTTGTAAACCTCTATCAAATCTCCCCTCATTCTCCTACACTCCGGGAAATAAAGTCCTGACTTATTCAACCTTTCCCTATAATGCAGGTCCTCAAGTACTGTAAGTTTTCTCTTTTCTTTTTTCAATATTTTTATTAACTACTTGCATACACAAATACAAAATACATTATGATATTATGGAAACAGAAATAAGATTGAAATGCCCCACATCTATGTATAATAAATAAATGATAATATTGAAAAGGTATATTTTACTCTAATCTAAAGTAAAATCAAAACCCCATTACAAAAAAAGAGAAAAAACAACAGCTGTTTGGTTAAAAGAGAAAAAAAACTCTGACATAAAGTTGTAAATTCAAACATATAATCGCCATCACCATTGCCGAACAAGTCGAAGATTGTGAAAGTAGTTCCAAAAAGGTCCCCATAATGTGAAAAAATCTTGTCTAGGTATAGAAATAGAACACCTAATCTGCTCTAGATTTAAACATGACATAACATCAATCAACCAATGGGCATGAGTCGGCGGAGCAGCACCTTTCCACTTCGGCAACAAAACCCTTCTGGCTAAAAGAGAAATAAAAGCCAAAATATGCAAATCATTCAGTTTAAGAGTAAAACCATTTCCTCCAACAATGCCAAACAAAGCAGTCAGAGGGTTGGGTTTAAAGTTTACTTTAAAAAGTTCCGAGAAAGTTTGAAATACTTCTTTCCAAAATTTATCAGGCTGCAACCAAGAAGAGAAATAATAGAAAATTTATTAACAGAATTAACTTCTGAAGAAACCCAAACCAGACAGTCTTCACGATTAATATAATATAACCAAAACGTAAGGTAGAGTATGTTGACTGCCCAGTAGTAAAATGTAAAATTGGTAGGGCTAATCCCCCACTTTTTTTTTTAGTTTTCTGAAGATGAACTTTGTAAGTTTTCTCTGCACTCTTTCAATCTCATTTATATCTTTCTTGTAGGTAGGTGACCAGAACTGCATACAATACTCCAAATTAGGCCTCACTAAAATATTATACAAATTCCACCTGCCATTTTCCAACTCATTATTTCAGTTGGTCCAGATCCCTCTGCAAGCTCTGATAGTCTTCCTCATTGTCCACTAGACTCCCAATCTTGGTGTCAGAATTATAAATCAGAATTACCTTAACAGGCGAGTACAACCACATCACATTCCTTCCAAATGCAAGTATTTGTCCCTTGAGTAAATTTTTATAGCACAGACTGGACACATTGGTTGTAAAATTCAATCCATTCTCCTCATTTTTAACATGGTGCACCACGGTAGCATGGTGGTTAGTGCATCACCATTAGAGTTCGAGGCACTCTGAAGTTCAGAGTTCAGTTCCGGCACTGTTCTGTAAGGAGCCTCTGTACGTCCTCCCCGTAGAATGAGTGTGCTTTCTCCAAGTGCTCTGGTTTCCTCAAACACTCCAAAGATGTACCAGGTGGGTTAATTGGTCATTGGAAATTGTCCCATGATTTAGTTAGGGTTAACAGAGACTGTCCTCCAAGAGGACCACAACCTTGCTGTGGTTCAGAGGCTTGCGTGCCTCAATGACCCAGAGAGCTACGTTGGTTGGAATCAGGTCTTTGTGCTTTGGCTCTTGGTAGGGTCTCCTATGCCAAACAGGGCAAAGGGTAGAGGACAGACTAAGGTCCTGCACTGGTCCTCCAGGTTCTGGGATTCAGCTCAGGGTTAACAACCCTATCTAGTCAAAAAAAGTATTGTTATGGATAAAGCAATGAAGAATCCTTCTATGTGGTCAAGGACGGACAGAGATGGAGGACCTTCATTGCTGCTCTAAACGCTAGTGCACTGATGATCCAAAGCAGGGACTTCAGCAAATGTTACGTTGGCCAAACTGGAAGATAACTATCCACAAGGATCCATGAACATCAACTGGCTGTAAAGCAGCATGACCAACTCCCCCTGGTCTCTACCCGTGGAGATCGAGAGGGGCATGGCTGAAAATCATGACCAACTCTCCCTGGTCTCTACCCGTGGAGATCGAGAGGGGCATGGCTGAAAATCATGACCAACTCTCCCTGGTCTCTACCCGTGGAGATCGAGAGGGGCATGGCTGAAAATCATGACCAACTCTCCCTGGTCTCTACCCGTGGAGATCGAGAGGGGCATGGCTGAAAATCATGAGCAACTCCCCCTGGTCTCTACCCGTGGAGACCGAGAGGGGTATCACTGAAAATCATGGCACAAGCAAACACAACACATGCACAAGAATTCCGAGAAGTGTGGTTTTCCACAAACAATTCTACAAACTGATACATGTAGACCTTGATCCCATTTGTAAACTAATGCAGGCAACATTCCAGACCACAACACACAGGGAAACACCACAACCACACCACGCAACCAGAGACGAAATCTCCTCCCCATGTCACAATTGAGGTTCCGTAATGACAATCAGCTGGTTGATATGTACATGAAAGCCAAGCGTTCATAGGACACCCCACAAGTGAACAGTGGACTGATTATGTCCCCTCCTATGGTGACGAAACATTTGCAAACAGATTGTCAAGACGGAGGACAACTCGACCCAACTGCACAAAAGAAATTCTGCAGACGCTGGAAATTTAGAGCAAAACACACAAAATGCCAGAGGAACTCAGTAGGTCAGGCAGCATCTATGGAGAGGGATGAACAGTCAATGTTTCAGGCAGAGACCCTTCTTCAGGAATGGAAAGGAAGGGGGAAGAAGACAAAATAAGAGGGGGGGGGGGAAGGAGGAGGAGAGTTATATATTTAATACTTCAGCCATATTGTAATCTTGTAAATATATTGAGTAAGCATCCTTTGTTGTTTTACTAACTCATTATGGATTACACGCATGAACACATGAATTGCAGACATCATCCCGCTACTACGTCATACATGTGCACCTCACTTAAAGTAAACTCAAAGTTAGACTCACATCTCACATGGTAAATGGTAAGGGACTGAGGAATGCAGTAGAACAGAGAGATCTGGGAATACAGATACAAAATTCCCTGAAAGTGGCGTCACAGGTAGATAGGGTCGTAAACAGAGCTTTTGGTACATTGGCCTTTATTAATCAAACTATTGAGTATAAGAGCTGGACTGTTATGATGAGGTTGTATGAGGCATTGGTGAGGCCGAATCTTGAGTATTGCGTTAACTTTTGGTCACCAAGTTACAGGAAGGATATTAATAAGGTTGAAAGAGTGCAGAGAAGGTTTACAAGGATGTTGCCGGGATTTGAGAAACTCAGTTACAGAGAAAGGTTGAATAGGTTAGGACTTTATTCCCTGGAGCGTAGAAGATTGAGGGGAGATTTGATAAGAGGTATATAAAATTATGATGGGTATAGATAGAGTGAATGCAAGCAGGCTTTTTCCACTGAGGCAAGGGGAGGAAAAAAAAAACCAGAGGACATGGGTTAAGGGTGAGGGGGGAAAAGTTTAAAGGGAACATTAGCGGGGGCTTCTTCACACAGAGAGTGATGGGAGTGTGGAACGAGCTGCCAGACGAGGTGGTAAATGCGGGTTCTTTTTTAATATTTAAGAATAAATTGGACAGATACATGGATGGGAGGTGTATGGAGGGATATGGTCCGTGTGCAGGTCAGTGGGACTAGGCAGAAAATGGTTCAGCACAGCCAAGAAGGGCCAAAAGGCCTGTTTCTGTGCTGTAGTTTTTCTATGGTTTCTATCTCGGACCCCCCTGTCTTCCTTTGAATTAGTTTAATGTTTTGAATTTACTAAAGATAGCGAGTACAAACTGGCAGGTGATAGGTGAGACTGGGTGAGGGGAAGGCAGGAGGGTGGGAGAAGGGAGATAAAGCAAGAAGATGGCAGGTGACAGGTGAAAGAGGCTGACGAAGCAAGGGGAAGGACGAGGGGCGCCAGGGGGAGATGATAGGCAGGTGACATTTATAGAAACACAGATTCTGCAAATCCAGAGTAAACTTTATGCGGAACTCAGCAGGTCAGGCAACATCTATGGAGAGGAATAAACAGAGGATGCGGAGAGGATGTTTCCTTTGGTGGGGTAGCCTAGGACCAGAGGACACAGCCTTAGAACAGAGGGACTTACATTTCGAACAGAGATGAGGAGGAATTTCTTTAGCCAGAGGGTGGTGAATCTGTGGAATTCACTGGGTGTATTTAAAGCGGATGTTGATCAGTTCTGGTCAGGGCGTCAAAGGTTACGCGGAGAAGGCAGGAGAGACTGGGGCTGGGAGGGTTAAAAATCAGCCCTGGTGGGACGGATTCGATGGGCTGAATAGCCTAATTCTGCTCCTATATCTTACGGCCTTAGTCACCCTGGGTCCGTACGCCCGCGACGGCAAACCTGAGTTTGAAACAAAGAGCCAGTTTGTGAAGTGCGCTGTGGTGCCTGAGACTCCTGCCGTGGGACCATTTTATTGCAAAAGTCCCGGCGCGGAACCCTGCCCCCTGCCCCTCCAGCGCAGCTCGGGAGCAGCTTACGGAGGGGATTTAGAGGCGGCTCAGGTGCGTTGCGCTCCTCTACGCCTCTAACTCACCTGTCGGACACGGACTACCCCGGCCAGAAGCGCTCACCTGCGACGCCGAAGACCCTTGCCGTCTCCAAGCGCTCTCCACCGAAACAAAGACGCCCAGATTTTTCTATATTTCAAAGGACCCACATAAACACAAATACCTGAGACACAATGGAATGGGTGGGGAAAGTCTCGGGAAGGGGAGGAGACTTCGACGGCACCTACTGGGCACGTCTTAAAATGGTCACGCACATAGCTGCGCACTTAAAGTGGGGCCCATTAGCTTAGCGCATTTAGAGTCAACTCTAAACTCTGTAGATGTTGTAGTCCAGTCTGCTGGAGCTGACTTCACAAGCTTGAACTAAAGGGGATAACTTCACTTGCCCCCATCATTGAAATGTCCCCACAACCGACAGACTGACTTTCAGGGACCCTTCATTTCATGTTCTGGATATTCATTGAAAAGTACAGTACAGAAACTTGGATAAACTAGTACATGCCGAGCCATTCAAACTGCCTACTCCCATCGACCGGCACAGGGTCCATGGCCCTCCATACCCCTACCATCCATGTACCTATCCAAACATTGAAATCGAACTCGGATGCACCACTTCCACTGGTAGTTAGTTCCACATTCTCACCACCTTCTGAGTGAGGTAGTTTCCCCTCATAGACCTGTTGAACTTTTCACCTTTCACCCTTAACCCATGACCTCTAATTGTAACCCCACCCAACCTACGTGGGAAAAGCCTGCTTGCATTTATCCTATCTCCACCTCTTATAATCTTGTATACCTCGCTCAAATCCCTTCTCATTCTTCTACGTTCCAAAGAAGAAAGTCCTAACCTATTCAATCTTTCCTTATAACTCAGACTGAGCAAGCTGCTTGTAAATTTTCTCTGCACTCTTTCAACCTTATTTACATCTTTCCCGTAGGTAGGTGACCAAAACTGCACATAATTCTCCAAATTAGGCTTCATCAATGTTTTATACAACTTCAATATACCAATATAATCATATAATCATTTAGGATTAAACCTTTCTGGGGTGTTTTACAAAGTTGTTATCAAGAGGGCATAACTTTAAGATGATTGGAGGAAAGTATGTGAGGGGGAAGGGGAAGGGTGTCAGAGATTCTGCAGATGTGGGAAATCCAGAGCAACACACATAAAATGCTGGAGGAACTTGGTAGGTCGGGCAGCGTCTACGGAGAGGGACAGTCAACATATCTGGGTGAGGTATCTCCATAGACGCTGCCCGACCCACTGAATTTCTCCAGCAATCTGTGGAGGTCAGAGTTAGATTTTTTTTCACACAGAGAGTGGTGAGTGTGTGTAACGCACTGCCAGGGTGGTGATAGAGGCAAGTGCATTAGGGATATTTAAACATGTACGAATGGTCCTGGGGATTAAAGGACTGTGTATGTGGGAGAGAGCGGCTTGCCGTGCATGTGGGAGAGAGCGGCTCGCTGTGCATGCGGGAGAGAGCGGCTCGCCGTGTATGCGGGAGAGAGCGGCTCGCCGGGCACGCGGGAGAGAGCGGCTCGCTGGGCACGCGGGAGAGAGCGGCTCGCCGTGCATGTGGGAGAGAGCGGCTTGTTGAACAGAAAACTGCGGGCTACGTAGGAGGGAAGGGTTAGATTGAAGCACACAAAATGCTGAAGGAACTCAGCAGGTCAGGCAGCATCTGTGGAAATGTTTTGGGCCGAGACCCTTCGTCAAGACTGGAAAGGATGTGGGGGAAGGTACCAAAATAAGGTGGTGGGGAGGGAAAGGAGGACAGACCAGAAGATGACGATGAAGCCAGGTGGGTGGGGGAGGGGATGAAGTAAGAATAGGAGGTGACAGGTGGAGAAAGTAGAGGGCTGGAGGAGAAGGAATCTGACAGGAGAGGAGAGTGGACCATGGGAGAAAGGGAAGGAGGAGGGGCACCAGGGGAGGAGATAGGCCGGTGAAGAGCAGAGGTAAGAGGCCAGAGTGGGGGAATGAAAAAGGGGAAAGGGGGAAGGGGGAGGGAGGAACATTACCAGAAATCTACTGACCTAGACTGGGAGACCACGTTGTCGAGTACCTCTGCTCTATCCGCAAAAAGGGGGTTTGCCTGGTGGCCAACCATTTCAATTCCTATCCCCATTCCCGACATCACATGTGGGTCCACGGCCTCCGCTTCTGCCATGATGAAGCTGCTCTCAGGCTGGAGGACCAACATCTCATATTCTATCTGGGTTGCCTCCAGCCTCCCCTTCCTTCCATCTTCTTCACTTCCCCAGTCTGGCCTCTTACCTCTTCTTCTCACCTACCTATCTCCTCCCCTGCTGCCCCTCCTCCTTCCCTTTCTCCCGTGCTCCACTGTCCTATCAGATTCCTTCTTCTTCAGCCCTTTGCCTTTTCCACCTATCACCTCCCAGCTTCATACTTCACCCCCCCACCCACCTGACTTCACCTATCACCTTCTGTTTGTACTGCTCCCCCTGACCCCCACCTTTTTATTCTGGCATCTTCCCCCTTCTTTTCTGGTCCTGATGAAGGGTCTCGGCCCGAAAGGTCGACTCTTTATTCATTTCTGTAGATGCTGTCCGACCTGCTGGGTTCCTCCGCCATTTTGTGAATAAATAATCTAACCCTTCCCTCTCACACAGCACTGAAATTTTCTTTCAGGTTTATTTGAAACGTGCTGTGAAATACATCATTTCACCACACCCAATGATGTGCTGGGGGCAGCCCACAAGCGTTGCCACACATTCCAGTGCCAACATAACATACCCGCAATGCTTGGCAGAACAACACAGAACACAACAGCAAAACAAGCCCTTGTCCTCCCTCTCTCCCACACGCACAGGACTTTCATCCCCAGCACCATTCATCCAAGTCCAAAAGACTCTTAAATGTCCCGAATGAATCTGCCTCACCCACCACCCTGGCCGTGTGTTCCATGCACCCACCTCTCCCTGACATCCTCCCTCTGACACCCACCAAATGCTGAGGAATTCAGAAGATCAGGCAGCATCTATGGAGGGGAATAAGCAGTCGGTGTCTCGGCCAGAAACATCGACTGTTTGTTCCTCTCCATAGATGCTGCCTGACCTGCTGAGTTCCTCCAGCGTGTTGCTCTGGATTTCCAGCATCTGCAGAATGTCATAGTCATAGTCATATTTTATTGATCCTGGGGGAAATTAGTTTTCGTTACAGTTGCACCAAAAATAATTAAGTAGTAATAAAACCACAAATAGTTAAATAGTAATATGTAAATTATGCCAGGAAGTAAGAACATAGAACTTAGAATAGTACAGCACAACATAGAACTTAGAATAGTACAGCACAGTACAGGCCCTTCGGCCCACAATGTTGTGCCAACCCTCAAACCCTGCCTCCCATATAAGCCCCCACCTTAAATTCCTCCATATACCTGTCTAGTAGTCTCTTAAACTTCATTAGTGTATCTGCCTCTCCCACTGACTCAGGCAGTGCATTCCATGCACCAACCACTCTCTGAGTAAAAAACCTTCCTCTAATATCCCCCTTGAACTTCCCACCCCTTACCTTAAAGCCATGTCCTCTTGTATTGAGCAGTGGTGCCCTGGGGAAGAGGCACTGGCTGTCCACTCTATCTGCAGGCACAAATGAGTTTGTTGATTCTGTTGGTGTCTGCTACCCTCAGCCTGCTGCCCCAGCACACAACATCTCGTGTTAAAGGTTAAACTGATCATCCGAAGGGCCTGTACTGTTCTAAGCTCTAACATTGACGGTATCCATGTTGCCAAAATCACGGTCAAAGAATTAAATATCAAGTTGAATGTGAAGGAAGGGACAGAGGTGGAAAGCTTGAAGACAATGATTGTTTATTATCGACACATAGACCAGTACAGCACAGGAACAGGTCTCACTGTGTTGTGCTGACCCATTTAAATTAGTAATCAAACTAGTCCCTCTCCCCACACAATATCCATATCCTTCCATTTTCCTGACTTTCAAGTGCCTAAGAGGCTCTTGAACACCTCTATAGAACATAGAACATTACTGCACAGTTCAGGCCCTTCGGCCCACAATATTGTGCTAACCTCTTAACCTACTCTAAGATCAATCTAACCCTCCCCTTCCACATTGCCCTCTGCTTTCTTATGGATTGCCACCACCACCACCCCAGGCACCCACCACTCTCTGCGTCCCGCACATCTCCTTTGAACTTTCACCCCCTTTCACCTTAAATGCATGCTCTCTGGTATCAGACATCTTGCCCCCGGTAGAAAGATACTGGCTGTCTACTGGCTGGGTGGCACAACGGCGTAGCGGTCAGCGTAACACTATTAAAGCGCCAGCGACCCAGTTCAATTCCAGTCGTTGTCTGTAAGGAGTCTGCACGTTGTCCCCATGACCACGTGGGTTTCCTCCGGGTGCTCTGGTTTCCTCCCAAGGTCCAAAGAAGTGCAGCTTATTCGGTTAACTGGTTATGTGCTTGGGATTGATTGGGGTGAGCTCACTGGGCCAAAAGGGCCTGAAACCATAAATATGGAGAGGCGCCCTCACCTCTGCCCCTCTGACCCTCAGACCCTCGACAAAGGTGCCCCACAGGACTGTGTCCTAAGCCCCCTCCTTTACCCTCTTTATACTTGTCGCCACCCACGGCTCCAATCGGCTAATTATATTTGCTGACGACGCTACACTGATTGGCCCAATCTCAAATAATAATGAGGCAGCCTGCAGAGAAGTCATCATCCTGACACAGTAACACACATCAAAGTTGCTGGTGAACGCAGCAGGCCAGGCAGCATTTCCAGGAAGAGGTACAGTCGACGTTTCGGGCCGAGACCCTTCGTCAGGACTAACTGAAGGAAGAGGTAGTAAGAGATTTAAAAGTGGGAGGGGGAGGGGGAGATCTGAAATGATAGAAGAAGACAGGAGGGGGAGGGAAGGAGCCAAGAGCTGGACAGGTGATTGGCAAAAGGGTTATGAGAGGATCACGGGACAGGAGGCCTAGGGAGAAAGAAAGGGGGAGAGGGGGAAGCCCAGAGGATGGGCAAGGGGTATAGTGAGAGGCACAGAGGGAGAAAAAGGAGAGAGAGAGAGAAAGAATGTGTGTATAAAAATAAATAGCGGATGGGGTACGAGGGGGAGGTGGGGCATTAATGGAAGTTAGAGAAAACAATGTTCATGCCATCAAGTTGGAGGCTACCCAGACGAAATATAAGGTGTTGTTCCTCCAACCTGAGTGTGGCTTCATCTTTACAGTAGAGGAGGCCATGGATAGACATGTCAGAATGGGAATGGGACATGGAATTAAAATGTGTGGCCACTGGGAGATCCTGCTTTCTCTGGCGGACAGAGCCTAGGTGTTCAGCGAAACGGTCTCCCAGCCTGCGTCGGATCTCGCCAATATATAGAAGGCCGCACCAGGAGCACCGGACACAGTATATCACACCAGCCGACTCACGGGTGAAGTGTCACCTCACCTGGAAGGACTGTCTGGGGCCCTGAATGGTGGTGAGGGAGGAAGTGTAAGGGCATGTGTAGCAGTTGTTCTGCTTACAAGTGTAGCCCCCCCGGCCAGCCTCAGGGTCGCTCGTGCTGGGAGGGAGATCAGTGGGGAGGGATTGGGGGGGATGAATGGACAAGGGAGTCGCGTAGGGAGCGATCTCTGCGGAAAGCGGGGGGGAGGAGGAAAGATGTGCTTAGTGGTGGGATCCCGTTGGAGGTGGCGGAAGTTACGGAGAATTATAAGTTGGACGTCATACCCTGACACAGTGGTGTCAAGAAAACAACCTCTCCCTCAATGTCACAAAAACAAAGGATTACAGGAGGAATGGAGATGGGCTAACCCCTATTGACATCAGTGGATCTGGGGTTGAGAGGGTAAACAGCTTTAAATTCCTCGGCATCCACATCACCGAGAATCTCACGTGGTCTGTACACACCAGCTGTGTGGTGAAAAAGGCACAACAGCGCCTCTTTCACCTCAGACAGTTGAAGAAGCTTGGTATGGGCCCCCAGATTCTAAGAACTTTCTACAGGGGCACAATTGAGAGCATCCTGACTGGCTGCATCACTGCCTGGTATGGGAACTGTACTCCCCTCAATCGCAGGACTCTGCCGAGAGTGGTGAGGACAGTCCAGCACATCTGTAGATGTGAACTTCCCACTGTTCAGGACATTTACAATGACCAGTATGTAAAAAGGGCCCGAAGGATCATTGGGGACCCGAGTCACCCCAACCACAAATTGTTCCAGCTGCTACCATCTGGGAAATGGTACCACGGCATAAAAGCCAGGACCAACAGGCTCCGGGACAGCTTCTTCCACCAGGCCATCAGACTGATTAATTCAAGCTGACACAATTGTATTTCTGTTATATTGACTGTCCTGTCGTACATACTGTTTATTACAAATTACTATAAATTGTGCATTGCACATTTAGACGGAGGCATAACAAAGATTTTTACTCCTCATGTATATGAAGGATGTAAGAAATAAAGTCAATTCAATTATCTTTGCCTCTCCTAATCTTACAAACCTCAATCAGATCTCTCCTCAGACTTCAACATTCCAAAGAAAATAACCCAATTTTGTCCAACCTTGCTACATTAACTCATGATTAAATGATAATTAAACATGAATTGGAACATTTTCCCCATGACCATCTGGATTTCCTCTGGGTGGTCTAGTTCCTCCCTTGTTCCAAAGAGAGTTCAGTTGCGGGCATACTATGTTGGCACTCGAGCCATGGCGAGACTTGGGGGCTGCCCCCAGCACATCCTCAGACTGTGTTGGTCATTGACACAAACAACACGGTTCACTGTGTGTTTCAATGTACATGTGACAAATAAGGCTCATTTGATCTTATCTTATGTGACAGTCACTTGCACCTGATCTCTGGCACTCTCCCCTCTGGCCACAGGCTGTGACTCCTGGTAGAACCCAAACCGGGCAGCAGTAAGCAGGCGACTGGTGAGGAAGAGCTGCACAATAACACTGTGAAGGACACCCTCCATCTCCCCACCATGGACTCTGTCTACACTTCCCACCACCTGGGGAAACCAGCCAACAAAATCAACAACCCACCCACCCCGGACATCTCTCTTCTCTCCCCCTCCACTGGGGAGGAGACACAAAAGCCTGGAAGCATGCATCACTAAGCGTAAGAATGGCTTCCACTCCGCTGTTATAACACCACTCGGGGGCTGCCGCTCTTGTTGCTATCTGCATTACTTTTATTTTGCATGGGGGGAGGGTGATGCTCTTGATGCTATTTGTTTTTTTTTTGCATGTGAGGTTGGGGGGTTGGTGTTTTCCTTTGAAAGTCTTCCATGAGTCCACTGCCAAGAAGGCCCACCAGCGCCTTTACTTCCTGAGAAAACTACAGAAATTTGGCCTGTCCTCTAAAACCCTCACTAATTTTTATAGATGCACCGTAGAAAGCATTCTTCTAGGGTGCATCACAACCTGGTATGGAAGTTGTCCTGTCCAAGACCGAAAGGAGCTGCAGAAGATTGTGAACACGGTACAGCACATCACACAAACCAATCTTCCGTCCGTGGGCTCACTTTACACCGCACGCTGTCGGAGCAGTGCTGCCAGGATAGTCAAGGACACGACCCACCCAGCCAACACACTTTTCGTCCCTCTTCCCTCTGGGAGAAGGCTCAGGAGCTTGAAGACTCGTACAGCCAGATTTGGGAACAGCTTCTTTCCAACTGTGATAAGACTGCTGAACGGATTCTGACCCGGATCTGGGCCGTACCCTCCAAATATCCAGACCTGCCTCTCGGTTTTTTGCACTACCTTACTTTCCATTTTTCTATTTTCTGTTTATGATTTATAATTTAAATTTTTAATATTTACAATCGATTTGTAATCCAGAGAGTGAGAAGCGCAGAATCAAATATCGCTGTGATGATTGTACATTCTCGTATCAATTGTTTGGTGACAATAAAGAATAAAGTATAAAGTATGGTTTTCTTTGTTTCATGGCTGTCCGGAGAAGACAAACCTCAGAGTTGTGCACTGCATACATACTTTGATAATAAGTGTACCTTGAACTTTGAACTGAATGGTTCCTTGTACGATAAGATGGATTCTTGACCATGTGGCCCTCGCACTTTATTGTCTGCGCTCTCTCTGTAATGTCAACACTTCACTCTGCATTCTGTTATTGTACTGATGAGATGAAATGATCACAATGAGGACCCCAAGTATAGTTTCTATTCCAGTTATTACACTACTGAATGCTTCTCTAGTGCAACAAAATGGTCTCCTGACCTCACAATCAAGTTCAAATTTATTTTATTTATTTAGAGATACTGTCCTCCTCCTTCAAAGAACGGGGTTTCCCTGCCTCCGCCATTGATACTGTCCTCATCCGCGTCCCCTCCATTTTTCAACGTAGATTTGTCAAGCATCTTCGCTCCATCTGCAGGAAATGGGATTTCCTGGTGGCCGACCATGTTAATTCCGGGCCCCATTCCCACTCCGACTCCGACATGTCAGTCCCCTACAGCCACAACGGGACCACACTCAGGCTGGAGGAGCAACGCCTCATATTCCATCTGGGCAGCCTCCAACCAAATGGCATGAACATTGATTTCTCCACCGTCCGGTGATGCTTTAATGTCCCCCTTCCCTCTTCTTCAATTATTGGCTAAATCAGCCAAGGAACAAGGGTAGAGATTAAACAAATAAAAAGGTGATTTCTAAAATGTCTGTACGAGGTCTTTCTTTCTGTTAAATTTAAAATGGCGTCTTTGTTATGTTAATCTGGGGAATGCAGCTTTGTTGTGTTAAACGCTGAAGAGAGTTTGCGCTAGCAGTTTGTTTTACTTTAAAGTGAGATAGCAGCCTTCTATTAGCCAATGGGTGGTTATGTATTATTTTGTTTTCGGATACCATGCTGTATGATATGACTGTGGACTGGGTTTTGGCAGGGAGTCGGAGGAGAGACGGGGAGGACGGTGGACGGGGTTTTAGGGGGGAGTCGGAGGAGAGACGGGGGGATCGGAGGAGAGACGTGGGGGTGGGAGGAGAGACGGGGAATCGGAGGAGAGACGAGGAGGATGGTGGACAGGGTTTTGACGGGGAGACGGTGGAGAGACAGGGGGTTAGAGGAGAGACCAGGAGTCGGAGGAGAGACTGGGAGGACGGCGGACGGGGTTTTTGGGGGGAGTCGGAAGAGAGACGGGGAGTCGGAGGAGAGACGGGGGGGTCGGAGGAGAGACAGGGGGTCGGAGGAGAGACCAGGAGTCAGAGGAGAGACTAGGAGGACGGCGGACGGGGTTTTTGGGGGGGGATTCGGAGGAGAGACGGGGAGATGGAGGAGAGACGGGGAGATGGAGGAGAGACGGGGAGTCGGAGGAGAGACTGGGAGGACGGCGGAGAGACAGGGAGGACGGCGGAGAGACGGGGAGGACGGCAGAGAGACAGGGAGGACGGCAGAGAGACGGGGAGACGGAGGAGAGACGGGGAGGACGGTGGAGAGACGGGGAGGACGGCGGAGAGACGGGGAGTCGGAGAGACGGGGAGTTGGAAAGAGACGGGGAGTCGGGGGAGAGACGGGGAGGACGGCGGACGGGGTTTTTGACGGGGAGTCGGAGGAGAGAAGGGGAGTCGGAGGAGAGATGGGGAGACGGAGGGGAGACGGGGAGTCAGAGGGGAGACGGGGAGGACGGAGAGGAGTCGGGGAGTCGGAGGGGAGACGGGGAGTCGGAGGAGAGACGGGGAGGACGGTGGAGAGATGGGGAGACGGAGGAGAGACGGGGAGACGGAGGAGAGACGTGGAGTCGGAGGAGAGACGGGGAGGACGGTGGAGAGACGGGGAGACGAAGGAGAGACAGAGAGGACGGAGGAGAGATGGGGTGGACGGTGGAGAGACAGGGAGTCAGAGGAGAGACGGGGAGGATGGTGGAGAGACGGGGAGTCGGAGGAGAGACGGGGAGGACGGAGGAGAGACGGGGAGACGAAGGAGAGACAGAGAGGACGGTGGAGAGATGGGGTAACGGAGGACAGACGGGGTAACGGAGAAGAGACGGGGAGTCGGAGGAGAGACGGGGAGTCAGAGGAAAGACGAGGAGTCAGAGGAGAGACGGGGAGGACGGCGGACGGGGTTTTTGACAGGGAGTCGGAGGAGAGAAGGGGAGTCGGAGGAGAGACGGGGAGATGGAGGGGAGATGGGGAGTCGGAGGGGAGACAGGGAGGACGGTGGATGGGGTTTTTGGGGGGGGAGTCGGAGGAGAGACGGGGTTTTGGCGGGGAGTCGGAGGAGAGACAAGCAGTCGGAGGAGAGACGGGGAGTTGGAAAGAGACGGGGAGTCGGGGGAGAGACGGGGAGGACGGCGGACGGGGTTTTTGACGGGGAGTCAGAGGAGAGAAGGGGAGTCGGAGGAGAGACGGGGAGACGGAGGGGAGACGGGGAGTCGGAGGAGAGACGGGGAGTCGGAGGGGAGACGGGGAGACGGGGAGTCGGAGGAGAGAAGGGGAGTCGGAGGAGAGATGGGGAGACAGAGGGGAGACGGGGAGTCAGAGGGGAGACGGGGAGTCAGAGGGGAGACGGGGAGTCAGAGGGGAGACGGGGAGGACGGAGGAGAGATGGGGAGGACGGTGGAGAGACGGGGAGACGGAGGAGAGACGGGGAGACGGAGGAGAGACGTGGAGTCGGAGGAGAGACGGGGAGGACGGTGGAGAGACGGGGAGACAAAGGAGAGACAGAGAGGACGGAGGAGAGATGGGGTGGACGGTGGAGAGACAGGGAGTCAGAGGAGAGACGGGGAGGATGGTGGAGAGACGGGGAGTCGGAGGAGAGACAGAGAGGATGGTGGAGAGATGGGGTAACGGAGGAGAGACGGGGAGTCGGAGGAGAGATGGGGAGTCGGAGGAGAGACGGGGAGTCGGATGGGAGACGGGGAGTCGGAGGGGAGACGGGGAGGACGGTGGAGAGACGAGGAGTCGGAGGAGAGACGGGGAGTCAGAGGAGAGACGGGGAGTCGGAGGAGAGACGAGGAGGACGGTGGAGAGACGGGGAGACGGAGGAGAGCCGGAGAGGACGGTGGAGAGACGGGGTAACAGAGGAGAGACGGGGAGTCGGAGGAGAGACAGGGAGGACGGTGGAGAGACGGGGAGACGGAGGAGAGACGGAGTCGGAGGAGAGATGGGGAGGATGGCGGATGTGTGGAGAGGCACCAGTCGATCACTCCGGGTGTTCCCGAGCCATGAGTCGACAGGATCCGGGTGGTCGTCAGGAATCAATTGAGCTCCAACGGTAGCGCGCGAAGAACTTGGACTTTGGACTTTGATAAGTGTTGGCGCCTTTTTTTTCATTGCTTTCCTCTCTGTATCAAATCTATATCAATGTCATAGAATTAGTAATATCTATAAAGTGTATTTGTTAAAATTTACTGGGTGTGCTGGCTGATGATTGATGTTTGGGATCGATTCGGGCGGCGACTGACCCTGAGGGGAGTGTTGAGGCAGGTGCTGGGCGGGATTTCCCCTAGACATTCACGAGCCAATATAACGGAACGTTACAAGTGGGGGCTCGTCCGGGATTTGGACTTTTCGGGAAAGTTGTACTTGTGGTTGCGGTAAGTGGTGTGAAGATGGAGCGAGATAAGATTGTAAGTTGGTGTGAAATGGAGGAGGTACCGGTGAATCATGCGTGTGTGGTAAGCGGGGTCGATTATCGCATTCCGGCAGAGGTACTGGTGCGAGGGTTGAGTTTGATTAAAGGTATCGGGCAGGTAGAACTTGTAGCTAGAAGGGGTGGGAAAGAACTGGAGGCTAGCTGGATGTTGGTGCGGGCGAGTGCCGACGTCATGACTTTAGAATTACCAGCGACAGTCCACGTCCAGGGGGAGGCGGGGCCGTGGGGTCTCCATACCCTCCCCGAGGACGCAAGTGAGGAGGTGCCGGAGGAGGAGGAGCTAGATGAGGCCCCCGGCCGGGTGCCAGTAGCCAGGGGTGGAGGTGTGGAGTGGGAAGGTTTGGCCAGGCCCGGCCTCCATGGGCGGGATGAGACTGCCGAGTTAACGGCTGCCATTACCTCCCTGGCGAGAAGGGTTGAGGGGCCCCACCCGAAGCTGAGAATTTTCTCGGGAGCCAAGCCCACCCCGGAAGGGGAGGATGACTGTGAGACCTGGGTTGAAGATACATCCCAATTGTTAGAGGTGTGGCCAGTTTCGGATGAGGAAAAGAGACAGCGATTGGTGGAAAGCTTAAGGGGCGGGGCAGCCCGTGTGGTCCGCGATCTGAGAGCGGCACGCCCTTCGGCTTCCCTGTCAGAGTGTTTGGGCGCTTTGGAGGAAGTGTTTGGACTGTCAGGAGATCCCTGGAAACATTTAGCGGAGTTTCAATGGGTGAGGCAGAGAAGAGGGGAAAAGCTCTCAGAATATGTTTTCTGGCTGGAAGGGAAGCTTACGGGGCTGCGGCGCCGAGGGGTAGTGAGGGCAGACGAGGTGGCGAAGTTGAGGATGAGCCAGATATGCAGAGGTTCCCGGGAGGACGACAGGATGGCTTGGAGTATCCGGCAGTCATTTAAGTGGAGCCCCCTCCATCATTCGGGCAGCTGATTAGAGAGGTACGGGCAGAGGAGAGTGCTTCGGGCCGACCAGGAGACTTGGACCCCCGGGGACGGTCTTCAGCGGTTCGGGAGGTGGTAGCTGGGGTGAGATCAGAGAAATCCAAGGGGTCCCCGGGGGGGCGTATCGGGAGGAGAGAGGCAGCAGGTAGCGGGTGCTATAACTGTGGGAGAGAGGGGCATTTCCGGCGGGCATGTGAGTGGCCGGGGGTGTGCTACAGCTGTGGGGAAGCGGGTCACTTGCGGAGAGATTGCGAGGGACGAGATGCTCCGAGGAGGGAGGGCCCCCGGGCCACTAAGGAGGGAGAGGTGTCGGGAAACTTAGGAGAGGCTCAGTGAGGGAACGGACTGGAGTCTCGGGAGGAACACGTCCCCAGAAAACAGCCATGGAACCCCAGAAAGTACAAGCCCAAATTCCTGATGGACTGGTGGGACCCCATTCCAGCGTGTCCCTACGGATAGAGGGAATCTTTGCGAAAGCCATCCTTGACACCGGGTCGCAGGTTACCTTACTGTACCGGTTGTTCTACAACAAATATCTGAAGCATTTGGCAGTAACTCCGTTTAACGCATTGGAGATTTGGGGCATAAGTGATGGTGATTACCCGTACGATGGATACTTGTCAGTGAGATTGGAATTTTCAGAGGGAGATGTGGGAGTATCGGAAGCCTTTGAGACGTTGGTGTTGGTCTGTCCGGACCCGGTGGAGACCGGTGGCGCTGCCCTGTTGGTGGGGACTAACTCCCCTCTGGTGCGACGGCTCTTGGGAGCCTGTAAGAAGAAGGGGGGGGAGAACTTTTTGGAGACCCTCTCGGTACACCCCGTGTTCTGAGCGGTGTACGAAGGAGTGAGTGACCCCAGGGGCTGGATCCTGAGTGCAAACGAGGGACGGTGTGGTGCACTCAGGCGAAGCCTAAGGTGATACGGCCAGGGGAGGCGGCCTTAGTGATGGGGACCCCCAGATTCCCCGGATTATCGCTGGGAGAGGCCCTGCTAGTAGACACCCCCGACAACCTGGAATGGGAGTCCTGGTTCCCGGCTGGGGCGCTGGTGAGACCTGAATTGCAGAGGCCCTCAGCTGTACAGGCACGGCGGATGGGGGTGATGGTAAGGAACATAACGGAGAGGGAGATCACCTTTAAGCGCGGGATGCCCCTCGCGCACTTGTTCCCGGTGACGGTGATGTCCAGCGCCCCCGTGAAGCCCACTGGAGGGAAACTATTGGAGAACAGGGGGGCGGCTGACCGAAGAGACTCCCCTGTACCGCCGGCGTATAAGAGCAGGCTGGTGGAGAAGATGCTGAAGTTAGGGGATGTCTTTTCTCAGGGCGAGTTTGATGTGGGATGTTCCAAGAGCACTCGGCACACTATCCGGGTGACAAATGACACCCCGTTTAGGGAGAGGTCACAGCGGTTGGCCCCAGCAGATGTGGAAGATGTGCGGCAGTTGAAAGACGCAGGGATTATCGCGGAGTCCCGAAGCCCCTATGCGTCCCCCATAGTGGTGGCAAGGAAGAAAAATGGGAAGGTACGCATGTGCGTGGACTACAGGACCCTGAACCGCCGCACTGTTCCCGACCAATATACGGTCCCGAGGGTGGAAGATGCCTTGGCCTGTCTGAGTGGTGCACAGTGGTTTAGCGTATTGGATTTGTGGAGTGGGTATTACCAGATTCCGATGAGTGAGACTGATAAAGAGAAGACAGCCTTTATCTGCCCCCTGGGGTTTTTCCAGTTCGAACGAATGCCCCAAGGCATCTCAGGGACCCCAGCCACCTTCCAGCGGCTCATGGAGTGGACAGTTGGGGGACATGAACCTGCTGGAGGTATTGGTGTACCTGGACAACCTGATAGTGTTTGGATCTACGTTGGAGGAACATGAGGAGCGGCTGCTGAAGGTGCTGAGTCGGCTGAAGGAGGAAGGATTAAAACTTTCCCTGGATAAATGTCAGTTCTGCAAGACGTCAGTCAGTTATGTTGGGCACATAATCTCGCGAGATGGAGTGGCCACCGATCCGGGTAAGATAGCCGCAGTCACCACCTGGCCGAGACCTCAGAAGGTGAGCGCCTTACGCTCGTTTTTGGGGTTTTGCGGATATTACCGGCGATTCGTGAAAGGATATGCGAAAATGAGTCATCCATTGAACCAGCTGCTGTGTGGCTATCCACCTGTGGGGAGGAGGAGGAAGGGAGACCGAGGGTCGGAGGTAGGAGGATACTTGAACCCAGGGGAGCCTTTTGGATCGAGGTGGGATGCTCAATGTGAGGAGGCGTTCCAATCTCTGAAAAGGGCGCTGACACAGGCCCTGGTGTTGGCTTTTGCTGATCCCCGGAAGCCGTATGTTCTACACACTGATGCCAGTCACGACGGTCTGGGGGCTGTCCTGTACCAGGAACAGGGAAACGGCTTGAGGCCGGTAGCGTTTGTCAGTCGGAGCTTGTCGCCATCTGAGAGAAACTATCCCACTCACAAGCTGGAGTTCTTGGCGGTGGTGGACAAGTTGAGTGACTACCTATACGGGGCCCAGTTTGAGGTGAGAACTGATAACAACCCCCTCACTTATATCCTGACCTCGGCGAAGCTGGATGCTACTGGGCACCGGTGGTTAGCAGCCTTGTCTGCCTATGAGTTCAGCCTGAAGTACCGCCCGGGGAGTCGGAACATCGATGCAGATGCCCTGTCTCGTCGGGCACACGGCGAGTCGGGCACGGCCGAGGAGTGGAAGAGTGTCCCTGCCCAGGGAGTAAAGGCCATGTGTCAAGTTGGGAGCGACGGGGAAGTAGGAGCACAGATGGGAACGGATCGGGCAGTAGATCAACTGGGGGCTGACGATGACGCGCTGCCCACTGTTTACTGTAATGTGACTGCTCTGAGGAACAGGCAGCTGCCGGAGTTGAGTCCCCAGGAAGTAGAGGCGGCTCAGCGTGATGACCCAAGCATTGGCACTATCTGGTACGCGGTTAGCCAGGGTGATATGGGGCAGGTGGAGAAGGCGAAACATGCCTCCGTTCCTCTACTACTGAAGGAGTGGCCCCGGTTGAAGCTGAAGAACCATGTCCTGTACCGGGTCACGTCACCTCCGGACCACCCCTGGCGCTGGCAGCTGGTCATGTCTGAGAAGCATCCAAAGACTGTGCTCCAGGCACTACATGATGATTCCGGGCACTTAGGGGTAGAGAAGACCTATGGATTAGTCAAGGACCGGTTTTACTGGCCCCGGATGAGGGGGGAGGTGGAAGAATACTGTAAGACCTGTAGCCGTTGCGTCAGGAGGAAGACCTTGCCTGCGCAGGCGGCCCCGTTATCCCACTTGCAGAGTGCGGGACCCATGGACCTGGTGTGTATGGATTTCCTGTCTATTGAGCCAGACACCAGCAATACCGCGAATGTCTTGGTCCTCACGGATCACTACACTAGATATGCGCAGGCTTTTCCTACTAAGGATCAGAAAGCGACTACAGTGGCGAAGGTGTTATGGGAGAAGTACTTTGTTCATTATGGCCTTCCCTGGCATATCCACAGTGATCAAGGACGGGACTTCGAGGGCAGGCTTATACATGAATTGCTGGATATGCTTGGGGTTGAAAAGTCCAGAACCACCCCCTGTCACCCGCAGGGTGATCCTCAACCCGAGAGGTTTAACCGGACCCTGCTGGACATGCTCGGCACCTTGGAGATTGGACAGAAGAGTAAGTGGAGTTGGCATATTGCCCATTTGGTTCATTGTTACAATTGTACTCGCAATGATGCTACGGGGTACTCGCCCTATATTCTGATGTTCGGACGGGAAGCGAGGTTGCCCATTGATCTGTGTTTTGGGACTGAAGCGGAGGAAATACCTTCGAAGCCATGTCTGAAGTACGTGTCCGATATGAGGAGAGAGTTGCAAAGGGCGTACGAGTTGGTTGAGGCGGCAGCCACCAAGCAGAACCAGCGGAATAAAAGGAGGTATGATCAGAAGGTAAAGTTCGTCCAGCTATTGCCGGGAGACCGAGTCCTTATCCGGAATTTAGGACTACAGGGTAAGCACAAGTTGGCGGACCGTTGGGCAGCCACCCCCTATGTGGTGGAGAGTCAGATGCCGAATCTCCCGGTTTACCGGGTGAGACCTGAGGGCGGGCAGGGGCCTGTCAAGGTACTCCATCGGAACCATCTGTTGCCTCTGGGTCGAGAGGTGAAGATGGACCCAGAGCCCGAATGGGAGTTTACGCCTAGTACGAGGACTCTGCGAGGGCGCGGGCGCGGGAAGAGCCCGCTGCGAAGGAGATGGGGCCGGCCCCCACCTCGAGAAGGGATACGTCATCGGAAGATGATGATTCGGACGTGTGGTACCTGCTTCCGTTCGCTGATTCCCCGGTGCCGGGAGAAGAGACTCTTGGTCCTTCCATCACTGAGTCAGGGGAACCGAGGGAGGGTGTTGCAGAGCCGCCTGTATTACAGCCGGCATTGGGGGAGGAGAGGGTGGAGGCAGAGCCCGAGCCAGAGGGCTCACCGGGGCAGAGGGATCCCGGTGAAGGGGAAGGTCCGTCAGATAGGCCCGGGGGGTCACCTGGGGTGTCTGAACAGGGAGAGTTAGCAGAGGAAGTCCAGAGGCCTCAGAGGAGTAGGCATCCCCCAGAAAGACTCACTTATACAGCGCCAGGAGAGCAGGGTGTGATCTCTACTGCCCTGCAAAGTTATGTCACTGCTTTATGCACCTGGGTTGGGTTTTGTGTTTTACAAGGAGCACAGGTGAACTATGGTAACGTCATGAGGGCATGACTTTAATTGGTGGGGGGAGAGTGTACGGGGTCTTTCTTTTTGTTAAATTTAAAATGGCGCCTTTGTTATGTTAATCTGGGGAATGCGGCTTTGTTGTGTTAAACGCTGAAGAGAGTTTGCGCTAGCAGTTTGTTTTACTTTAAAGTGAGATAGCAGCCTTCTATTAGCCAATGGGTGGTTATGTATCATTTTGTTTTCGGATACCGTGCTGTATGATATGACTGTGGACTGGGTTTTGGCGGGGAGTCGGAGGAGAGACGGGGAGTCGGAGGAGAGATGGGGAGTCGGAGGAGAGACGGAGGGTCAGAGGAGAGACGGGCAGTCGGAGGAGAGACGGGCAGTCGGAGGAGAGACAGGGAGGACGGTGGACGGGGTTTTGACGGGGAGTCGGAGGAGAGACAGGGAGTCGGAGCAGAGACGGGGAGGACGGCGGAGAGACGGGGAGGACGGAGGAGAGACGGGGAGTCGGAGGAGAGACGGGGAGTCGGAGGAGAGACAGGGAGGATGGTGGAGAGATGGAGTTTTTGGGGGGAGTCGGAGGAGAGACGGGGAGTCGGAGGAGAGACAGGGAGGACGGTGGACAGGGTTTTTGGGGGGAGTCGGAAGAGAGACGGGGAGTCGGAAGAGAGACGGGGAGTCGGAGGAGAGACGGGGAGGACGGTGAAGAGACGGGGTTTTTGGGGGGAGTAGGAGGAGAGACGGGGAGTCGGAGGAGAAATGGGGAGGACGGTGGACGGGGGTTTTTGGGGGGAGTCGGAAGAGAGACGGGGAGTCGGAGGAGAGACGAGGAGGACGGTGGAGAGACGGGGAGTCGGAGGAGAGACAGGGAGGACGGAGGAGAGATGGGGAGGATGGTGGATGGGGTTTTGACGGGGAGTCGGAGGAGAGACAAGGAGGACGGAGGAGAGACGGGGAGTCGGCGGAGAGACGGGGAGTCGGCGGAGAGACGGGGAAGACGGCGGAGAGACGGGGAGTCGGAGGGGGTACGGTGAGTCGGAGGAGGGACGGGGAGTCGGAGGAGAGATGAGGAGGACGGTGGACGGGGTTTTGGCGGGGAGTCGGAGGAGAGACGGGGAGCCAGAGGAGAGACGGGGAGTCAGAGGAGAGACGAGGAGGACCACGGACGTGCGAAAGGCTCCGGTCGATCACTCCGGGTGTTCCCGAGCCGTGAGTCAACAGGATCCGGGTGGTCGTCAGGAATCGATTGAGCTCCAACAGTAGCACGCGAAGAACTTGGACTTTGATAAGTGTTGGCGCCTTTTCTTTCATTGCTTTCCTCTCTGTATCAAATTTATATTAATGTCATAGAATTAGTAATATCGATAAAGTGTATTTGTTAAAATTTACTGGGTGTGCTGGCTGATGATCGATCTTTGGGACCGATTCAGGCGGCGACCGACACTGTGGGAAGTGTTGAGGCAGGTGCTGGGCGGGATTTCCCCTAGACATTCACGAGCCAATATAACGGAATGTTACATGACCATTTACCCTCAGGAGAGGGTAAACTCACTCCTGTTTATATCAGGGTGCTGAGGTCAATCAGATAGAGAGATTCAAGTTCCAACGTGTAAACATCATCAATATCCTGTCCTGCTCCAGGCACTAAATGCCGCACCACCACCTCGACTTTCTCAGGAAGCTGAATAACTTGGCAAGTTCCCTCTGACCTCACCATGTTTCATTGGCACACCATAGATGCATCATGGCAACTGCTCTGCCTGTGACTGCAAGAGACTGCAGAGGGCTGTGGACACAGCTCAGACCCTCACAGAAACCAGCCTCCCCTCCATGAACTCACTCTGTCTATAGTCCTCTCTGCCTCAGCAAAGCAGGCAATAGCAAGGTTTGAAAGAAGGTACCACCAGGCTGAAGGCCGGGTTTGTTCCACTGGTTCCACTCCCACCCCATCTCTCCTCCCCAGCTGCCCTTGGTGCCCCACCCCTTTCCTCCTTCCCTTCCTCCCGTTGGTCCACTCTCCTCCCCTATCAGATTCCTTCTTATCCAAGTGTAAAGGTGATGTCCACGCGCAGCGGCCTCTCGGTTGCCAACCAAAGATGATTGTTTCTTTGTTAAGTGTGTTTTGATACATAGTAAGACCATTCTTGGCTCCAATAACTACCTCTACAGCAGGTGAACCACATCAGTGGGCAGCTCAGTATTCGGAGCAGCCGGCCAGGCTGTTGTAAGAGCCGACTGGTGGTTCAGAGAAAATGAGTCGGTTTGTCGGGCCGAGGAAGACGAGACAGGCACTTGCGCTGTCAGGTGGATTGGGATGTCGGGCCGCAGAAGGAGCCAGACTGGGCTCAGATGAGGGGACCTGTGTGGAGACCGAGCTGCTGCCTGCTACTTGGAGGCACTGGAGTTGGTGCCCTCGAGTTGGCACGAAGGCAGTATGTAGTGAAACCCTGGACGCTTCTTTTGCGATCGCAAGACCCTGTTGGACACTGATTGCCGCAGGCCTGCTACCCTTGTTTGGTGGTGAGACAGGGAGCGAGACAGCAGTGTCACCTCGGTCGTAGCGAGGACTAGCCCTCAAACCATGGGCTTGTGCTGTGGCGTGGCCTCTGGGCTCAGGTGGTGGCTGCTCCTCGGTGCTGCCCTCCAGTGGTGGATTGGTGGAATTACAGGCTGGGCTGCCAGGAACCAATCTGCAAGATGTCGCTCAGGGTCTTGGACTAAAGATGTGTTTTCTCACATGACTATGTTCTTTTTTTTTTAATTCCTTTCTTGCTATTTTGAATGCATGTATATGTTTTTGCACCTTGCCCCCACAGAAACACTGTCTTGTTCAGCTGTACCCATGTATGGTTTGAATGACAAGTGCACTTGATTTACCTCTTCCATTCATCACCCCCCCCACATGCCCACCTCCCCCCTCACCTGGTCCTGCCCATCACCTCCCACCATGCACTCCCTCCATTCACCAGGGTCGATCATGGATGTTGTATCTTAGCTGTCTACACAAGCCATGGCAATACGATATGGAGAGCAAGCTGTTGGCATGCAGCCATCTCTCCCTCTCCACACGTCTGATAAACCCAGAGGAACGGCAGAGACCGACACAGTTTGGCACCAGCAGCGTTGCAGGAGCTGCCAGTCAGCATTGAACTCGACATCAGACTGCCTCAGGGACTGCAGCTCTGGATATTTCCTGGGGGTTTACTCCGGAAGCCTTCCCCGTGAGTGGGTACTACAGCTGCAAGGCAGCGGAGGTTTGAGATCAGAGCTTTTCTTCTCTCTGGATGAGCCACCAACCACAGCTGACAAACCCCATCTGCCCCAAGCAACAGGTTCTACGATGCCAGTAACTCTTCTCCGGTCAGTAGAAACAGTTCCGCTGCGTTTAGTATGAAGCCCCGTGAAGGCCAGGAGCTGGACTTGGTTGTCAGAGTCTATTTGAGACTCGCGTCATTGAGAGCATTTAATAGATAGTGGGAGCTCATACCCCACCTCCCCCCGGGCATGGCAATCTTAAGGTACCTGACCATTTACAGGATTGATATAACCATATATAAATAGAAACAGCTTCTACCCCTCCATCATCAGGTTTTCAAATATTCCATGAACACTACCTCACTATTCCTGTCTGCATTAAATTCCATCTGCCATCTTTCAGCCAATTTCACCACCTGGTCCAGATCCCACTGCAAGCCTTGATAGTCTTCCTCGCTGTCCACTACACCCCCAATCTTGGTGTCATCCACAAATTTGCTGATCGAGTTAACTACATTATCATGGAGATCGTTGATATAGATGACAACAATGGACCCAGCCCTGATCCCTGCGGCACTCCACTAGTCACAGACCTCCAGTCAGAGAGGCAACTGCCTACAACCACTCTCTGATTTCTTCCGCGAAGCCAATGTCTAATTCAATTTACTACCTCATCTTGAATACCAAGCAACTGAATCTTCCTAACCAACTTCCCATGTGGGAGCTTGTCAAAGGCCTTGCTAAAGTCCATGTAGACAACATCCACTGCCTTGCCTTCATCCACTTTCTTGGTAACTTCCTCAAAAAACTCTGTAAGATTGGTTAGACATGACTTACCACGCACAAAGCCATGTTGATTATCGCTAATCCGTCCACCAGCCCCCCCCCCGTCTATCCAAATAATGTACTTATATATCCAGTCCCATCAGAATAGCTTCCAATAATTTTCCCATGACTGATGTCAGGCTCAACAGCCTACAATTTCCTGCCTTATTCTTAGACAATGGAACAACATTAAGATCTCTTCAATCTCTTTCAGCTCCTTGCATCAATTACCATTCCAATCTTCCAGAGCACCAATTTTGTCGCTTGCTATCCTTTTTCTCTTAATACACCTGTAGAAGCCCTTGAGATTCTCCTTCACCATGTCTACAGAAACAACTTCTTCCTGCCTTCTTTTAGCCCTCCCGATTTCTTTCTTAAATCTTCTCTTGCGTTTCTTTTTCTCCATAAGCACCTCATTTGTTCCTACCTGCATATCCCTGCTATGCACCTCCTTTTTTTCTCTTCACCAGGGCCTTGATATCTCTTGAAAACCAAGGTTCCCTGAATCTGTTATCCTTGTCTTTTATTCCGACTGGGACATACAAACTCTGTACTCTCAAAATTTCACTTTTGAAAGCCTCCCACATACCAAGTACACCTTTGCCAGAAAACAACCTGCCGCAAACCACACTTGCCAGATCCTTTCTGATGCCATCAAATAGGCCTTTCTCCAATTTAGAATCTCAACATGAGGACCAGACCTATTCTTTTCCATAAACACCTTGAAACTAATGGCATTATGATCACTAGATGCAAAGTGTTTCCCTATACAAAGTTCAGTCACCTGCCCTGTCTCATTCCCTAATAACAGATCCAGTACCACACACTGTCTCACTGGGACTTCTATGTACTGATTAAGCAAACTTTCCTGACCATATTTTACAAACTCTTTCCTGTCCATCCCATTCACAGTATGGGAGTCTCAGTCAATATGTGGGAAGTTAAAATCACCGACTATAACAACCTTATCTTTCTTGCAACAGTCTGCGATCTCTCTACAAATTTGCTCCTTTAAATCCTACAGAATGTTGAAGTGAATGCCAACATTGCATTCGCCTTCTTCACTACCGACTCAACCTGGAGGTTAACCTTAAGGGTATCCTGCACGAGGACTCCCAAGTCCCGTTGCATCTCAGAACTTTGAATTCTCTCCCTATTTAAATAATTGTCTGCCCCTTTATTTCTTCTGCCAAAGTGCATAACCATACACTTTCCAACATTGTACTTCATTTGCCACTTCTTTGCCCGTTCTCCCAATCTATCCAAGTCTCTCTGCAGACTCTGTTTCCTCAGCACTACCGACCCCTCCACCTATCTTCGTATCGTCAGCAAACTTAGCCACAAAGCCATCTATTCCATAATCCAAATCGTTGATGTACAATGTAAAAAGAAGCGGCCCCAACACTGATCCCTGCGGAACACCACTGGTAACCGGTAGCCAACCAGAATAGGATCCCTTTATTCCCACTCTCTGTTTCCTGCCAATCAGCCAATGCTCTATCCACGTATGTAACTTTCCTGTAATTCCATGGGCTCTTATCTTGTTAAGCAGCCTCATGTGTGGCACCTTGTCAAAGGCCTTCTGAAAATCCAAATATACAACATCCACTGTATCTCCCTTGTCTAGCCTACTGGTAATTTCCTCAAAAAATTGCAATCGGTTTGTCAGGCAGGATTTTCCTTTAAGGAAACCATGCTGAGTTCTGCCTATCTTGTCATATGCCTCCAGGTACTCCGTAACCTCATTCTAGACAATTGATGTCAGAGATAATCTATTGTGTCTCTGAGATTTACTGTGATTGCCCACAAGTAAACGCACCTCAGGGTTGTATATGGTGACATATATGTATTTTGATAATACATTTACTTTCAACTTGAACTTTCAATTTGTGTTCAACGGAAGGAATGGACAATATAGCGATGGCCACCAGATGGCAGCATTGTCCACGACTCCACTGCCACAGGTCTTTAGGCCTTGCTGATGGAGCTGGTTCTGTGTTCATCATCATCATCATCATCTCCTCCTCCTCCTCCTCCTCCTCCTGCCCTGCCTTGCACCACCCGCCTCAGCAAGTTCCCTCCAGGTTTATTCTCCAGCCAACCCTGGAGAGTGGCGGAGGGCAGGAGGAGAGCGCTGTGCTTGTCAGCAAGACCAAGGAATTGATTGTAGACTTCAGGAAGAGTTCAAAGTTCAAAGTAAATTTATTATCAACCTACATAAATACAGTGCAAAAGTCTTAGGCACATATATATAGCTAGTTTGCCCAAGACTTTTGCACGGTACTGTAGTAATTTTATGTATTGCACTGTACGCTGCCACAAAAAAAACAAATTTCGTGACAGATGTGAGTGATGATAAACCTGATTCTGATATGGGTCCCTATTGTAGACTGAGAGTGGGGAGGGGGCAGGGAGAGGGGAATCATGGCTGGGAAAGGGGAGGGGAGAGTGGAGGGAGTGAGAAGCACCAGACAGACATTCTGTAATGATCAATAAATCAATTGTTTGGAATCAAATAACCTTGCCTGGTGTCTCAGAGCTGGGTGCGCCTGCATCCGAGGACCACCCCCCCCCCCCCCCCACCAAGGCTGCCCTGGCTCTCCTTCTCTCTCACCTGTCCCACACCCCTCCCATGGCGCTCCATCTCGCCATTCTCAACATCCTTTGCTCCTGCCAGATTTACAAACTTGCTCTCTGGTCCACATTGACAAGTACAGTCAAGAACATGAGCCCTTGAGAGTGAATCCATAGGTTGTGGGAACAGTTCAATGACTTTGATTCAAGAGCCTGATGGTTGAGGGGTAATAACTGTTCCTGAACCTGATAGTTTGGGACCTGAGGCTCCTGTACCTTCTCCTTGACAGCAACAGCGAGAAGAGAGCACGGCCTGGGTGGTGGGGGTTACTGATGATGGATGCTGCTTTCCTGTGACAGTGTTCCTTGTGGATGTGCTCAATAGAGGGGAGGGCTTTACCTGTGATGGACTGGGTCGTATCCACCACTTTTTGTAGGCTTTTCTGTTCAAGGGAGTCAGGAGAACACACATCAGTCCGCATTGAGGGCACAGCAGCAAGTTCCCACATATCAACACCTCTGAAGATCTAATCTGGGCTCAACACAGTGATGTAATCACAACGAAGACACAACAGAAACCATATTTCATTACGAGTTTGCTGAGATTTGGTGTATCACCAAACACTCCCGCAAATTTCTGCAGATGTACAGGGAGGCTGTGTGCAGCCAGCAGCTCTTCCCAAGGCAGCATTGGCTAATACAAGGGAAGCAATTTCAACGTGATTGGAGGAAAGCGTAGGGAGGTATCAGAGTTTGGTTTCTTTACACACAGAGTGGTGGGTGTGTGGAACACCCTGCCATGGGAGGTGGTAGAGGTAGAGGCAGAGACAGTGGGGCATTTAAGAGACCCTTAGATAGGCATATATGGATGATAGAAAAATTGAGACTATGTGGGAGGGAAGGGTTAAATTGATCCACAAACAAGAGAAAATCTGCTGGAAATCCGAGCAACAGACACAAAATGCTGGAGGAACTCAGCAGGCCAGGCAGCATCTATGGAAAAGAGTAAACAGTCGCTGTTTTGGGGCGAAACCCCTTGGCAGGATTGATCCTAGAGTAGGTTAAAAGGTGGGGCCCAGCATTACAGGCCAAAGGGTCTGTACTGTGCTGTAATGATGCACATTCGATGTACAATGGAGACCTTGACTGCAGGCATCACCGTCCGACACAGAGGCTCCAATGCACAGGATTACGGGGCTCCATAGGCACAAACATCCCCACCTCCAAGGAGAGGTAGCGTCTGAAGGAGGTGACCCCCATCACCCAGGACGTGCCCTCTTCTCATTGCTACCATCAAGGCAGGGTTACAGCCTCCTCCTCTACCTCCACGTCTTAGGGAGAGTTTCTTTCCCCTCCACCATCAGATTTCCGAATGGTCCACGAACCCATGGACGCTACTCACTATTTTGTCTTTTTCCACTTCCTATTTTTTCATATTTCTCAACAGTTTTTTTATGTATTGCCCTAAAAACAAATATCACAACATACGTCACCTGATTCTGATTTGGCCCATCCAGTCCGCCTCATCCCCTTGACCTGCACCCGGACCATCGCCCTCCATGGGAAAGCACAGAAACAAACGTTTATCAACATCCCCAAGCCATGAGACCATATGGGGTAGGAGCAGAATTAGGCCATTATCACCTTCTCAACCCCATTCTTCTGTCGTCTCCCCAAAATCTTTGACACCCTGACTAATCAAGAACCTGTCAACTTCTGCTTTAAATGTACCCAATGACTTGGCCTCCACAGCCGCCTGTGGCAACGAATTCCACAGATTCACCACCCTCTGGCTAAAGAAATTACTCTTCATCTCTGTTCTAAATGGATGTCCCTCTGTGTCCTCTGGTCCTAGACTCCCCCCACTATAGGAAACATCCTCTCCACATCTACTCTATCAGGACCTCTCAACATTCAATAGGTTTCGATGAGATCCCCCCCGCCACTCACATTCTTCTAAACGCCAACCAGTACAGGCCCAGAGCCATCAAGCGCTCCTCCTATGTTAACCCTTTCATTCCCGAATCATTCTCATGAATTTCCTCTGGACCCTGTCCAACGCCAACACGTCCTTTCTGAGATACGGGACCTGAAACTGCCCTCAACACTCCAGACGCGGTCTGTGTCGCGTTACAGGAGACAATAACACACTGACGGCCTTCTCTTTGCCTCTGCCAGCCTCTGGCCCGAAGCACCCAGTGTCCTGGGATGGATACCAACCCGCCACTCACCTGCAGTCCACGCTGGTCTCCCGATCCTGGAGTCGGGGCAGAGGCCTTGCTGGCAGAGGTGGGGGCCGCCCCCTGCTCTCCGTGTCCTGGCGTGGCGGGAGCACGGGCGGATCTTCCCTCAGGCCATCCCCCACCAGTGGGGGTCGTACTCGAGGACGGGGGACAGGCTGTACTTTCTTGGGAGGGCCCCCCAGTCCATGCCGGGGTGGGATGGGGGGAAGGAAGGTCTTCTCGGCCGGTGGGCGGGCCTGGTAGGGGTAGACGCTCCTCTTTCTCGGGATGGGCTTCTCCTTGACGTCATCCACTGTCGCTTCAGCGGTCGGGGGATTCCGCGACGGTGGCCCCTTCCTCAGGGCGGAGAGGATGCGCTTGCGATGCCCGGGCAAGTGGACGCCGAGGCGGGAGAGGTCCTCCCCGCTAAGCTCCCAGCAGTCGGCGAGGTGGCGGTAGGCGTGCTGGGTGAACACGTCCACATACTGATCGAGATGCAGGGCCCCCAGCCAGTCCTGGACGCTCAATGTCCCCTCCTCCAATGTCATGGCGCCTGGCGTATGCACACACACACACACACCCTCACTCGCCAACTCAGTCCATGGTCCCACCGTCACGCAGACCTGCGGGGAAACAACAACGAAAACGGTGGTCAGGAGTTAAACTCGAATTAAATTTATTATCAAAGTACGTACTCTCAGAGGCCACTTTATTAGGCACACCTGCTCAGTAATGCAAATATCTAATCAGCCAATCATGTGGCAGCAACTCAAGGCACAAAAGCATGCAGGCGTGGTCAAGAGGTCCAGTTTGGCGCTTGTATAAAATTCAGGGGATGGTGGGAACTCAACTGGGAGATGAGTATAAAAGGAGCGAAGAAGTTACACTGAAACCTATTACACTAGGTTGAATAATTACTTGTTCAAAATTAATATGCATGTTACGGGAACACACTTTCCAAGAAATGGTGCAGCATATATTGTTTGAATTCAGTACCTATGAGGTGCACAGGAAGCATCTGATGGACAAATGGAGATCTTTGGGACAGACACAGTTTAACATGGAAAGTTTGTTAGTCTATCACCGTCATTGTAATGTATATAAGTGCACATTTGACTTTCTGAAAAGCATTAGACCTTTTGATATTATCTGAGTTCTTGGGGGGAATTTCTTGGGTTGTATTTACTTTGTCTCTTTGCTCCACACTCTACTTCAGTTAGTGGCCGAAATGCACCTTTGGTTTGACTGACAATCCCCACTAAACTTTACAAGAGAAGAAGCTCACTTGTTGTTCAGACCAAACATCAGAATGGGGAAGAAATGTGACCTAACTGACTGTGGAATGATTGTTGGTGCCAGATGGGGTGGTCTGAATATTTCAGAAACTGCTGAACTCCTTGGATTTTCACAAGTCTCTTGAGTTTATAGAGAATGGTGCAAAAAATCAAACAAAAACATCAAGTGAGCAGCAGCTCTGTGGGCAAAAACACCTTGCTAATCACAGAAGTCAGAGGAGGATGTCCGGACTGGTTTAAGCTGACGGGAAGGTGACAGTAATTCAAATAACCACTCGTTACAACAGTGATGTGCAGAAGAGCATCCGTGAACGCACAGCATGTCAAACCTTGACGTGGATGGGCTACAGCAACAGAACAATTAAGAACTACACACAAAGACTGACAAACAACCAATGCACAAAAAAAAAAGACAAACTGGAGGAATCAGTCCCTCCGTTGTGGAACAAATCAAAGTTATTACCCCAGATTCAAGATTCAAGATTGTTTAATTTCATTTCCAGTACACAAGTGTAGAGGAGAAAAAACTAACTGTTACTCCAGATCTGATGCAACACCAAAAATACAATACGATAAAGAACACAATAATTTTTTTAAAACACAATAAATATAAATACTTAAGAGATCTCATATACACTGATTGATCGTATGTCCATAAAGTGACACTAGGCGCAGGAGTGTCTGTACGTAAACAACAGGAATTCTGCAGATGCTGGAAATTCAAGCAACACACATCAAAGTTGCTGGTGAACGCAGCAGGCCAGGCAGCATCTGTAGGAAGAGGTACAGTCGACGATTCAGGCCGAGACCCTTCGTCAGGACTAACTTAGTCCTGACGAAGGGTCTCGACCTGAAACGTCGACTGCACCTCTTCCTACAGATGCTGCCTGGCCTGCTGCGTTCACCAGCAACTTTGATGTGTGTTGTCTGTACGTAAGGTGACTCTGACAGGAAGTGATAAAGTAGTAGTGGTTGGGGGTGTGGACGGGTGGGTTAGTGGGTGGAGGTGTTGATCAGCCTTACTGCTTGGGGAAAGTAACTGTTTTTGAGTCTGGTGGTCCTGGTGTGGATGCTACGTAACCTCCTCCCTGATGAGAGTGGGACAAACAGTCCACGAGCAGGGTAGGTGGGATCCTTCATGGTGTTACTGACTCTTTTCCAGCATCTTTCTGAATATACAATATGCCTTTGATGGTGGGTAGGCTAGTGCCATAGATAGCATCAGATATACTGTATTCACTAAATAAAATATTTTAAACCTAAATATTATATAAATTTTACAAGAAAGAACTAGGGCAAAAAGGAAGTAAATTTTAATACAAAGAGATCAAAGTGGTCTTATTGTTGCTAAGCTGTAGTGACTAGCGTTCTGTTGGTTGGTTCAAGAGCCAAGTGGTTGAAGGTAAGTCATAAGAACTGTCATTCAACCATAGGCAAATACCCATGAAGACAGCTAAATGAAACAGTGCCAAATTGTGAGACTCATTGCCAACAGTAATACACAGCACAAGCCACGTATAACACAGCAGTAAACACGCAGTCACACACAAAACAATATAGTCCAAGTCCCTCAGTCCACGACTGTGGCAGCAGTCTGCAATTGAACACTGGACGGCAGTACCGGATCCAGGCTGTCACCGCGCCACACCGCCCCCGGCACTGTGGTGGAGAGCACTGATCCCAATGCCAGTCTCCTGGGCACTGACCCCAATGCCTCTCTGCTGGGCACTGACTCCAATGCCTCTCTCCTGGGCACTGACCCCAATGCCTCTCTGCTGGGCACTGACTCCAATGCCTCTCTCCTGGGCATGGACTCCAATGCCTCTCTGCTGGGCACTGACTCCAATGCCTCTCTCCTGGGCAGCTGTAAACAGGCCACGCTGCGGCTTGAGGCCGAGGCCATGCAGCTTCCCCGCCAACAGCTAATAAATCTGTGAACCAGACTTGCAGCATTCCACATTGTACAACAAAAAGAGAGGAAAAGAAAATAGTGAGGTAGTGTTCATTAGTTCATCACCCATTCAGAAATCGATGGCAGAGGGGAAGAAGCTGTTCCTGAATCGTTGAGTGTGTGCCTTCAGGCTCCTGTACCTCCTTCTTGGTGGTGGCAACGGAAAGAGGGCATGTCCTGGGTAATGGGGTCCTTAATGATGGAAGCTACCTTTTTGAGGCATCACCTTTTGAAGACGTCCTCGGTGCTGGGGAGACCAGTGCCCATGATGGAGCCGGCTGAGTTTGCAACTTTCCGCAGCTTTTTCCGATCCTGTGCAGTCACCCCTCTGTACCAGACAGTGATGCATCCAGTCGGACTGCTCTCCACGGCACATCAGTAGAAATTTGTGAGTGTCTTTGGTCACATACTAGATCTGCTCTGTACTTATCTACAGCATAGCTGTTTCCTTTGACAGCTGAGCTGGGTCTCTGGAGGAAGTCTTCAGCCTGCTGGTATCTTGGACCCATCTACACAAGCAACAGTATCACTTCACCCACAGTCTATTTATACCAGAGCAGATGGAGGTGTCAGAGAAAACACCGTTCAGTGCCTACATTCACTTGACAGCCACGCGATCGGGCAACTGTGACGTTCCCTTTCAACTCGCACTTCCTCTACCAACATAATCTCATCCGCCCTGGGAATTCTCTCTTCTCCAGGCCCAAGGACGGCTTCCGCCCCGCTCCTATAAGACTATGGAATCGCTCCCTAGTGCAACTCCAGGGATCATCACCCTGTTGTGGTGGAGAGGCTGACGATCAGTGTCGTCTGGCGTTTAGCCCCTGCTATTTATAGAGATACAGCACAGAACAGGCCCTTCCAGTCCACTGGGCTGTACCACCCAATAATCCACCTATTTAACCCAAACCTAATCACCAGACAATTTACGACGACTAGTTAACCTACTAAACGGTACGTCTTTGGCCTGTGGGAGGAAACCGGAGCACTCGGAGGAAACCCATGCGTACGTGAAAAGAATGTACTAACTTTCTGACAGAGGACACCGGAATTAAACTCCGAAATCAACACACTGAACTGTAACAGCGTCGCACTAACCGTCACATTACCGCGGCGCCCCCTTGTCACCTTGTTGGGGTGGAGAGGCTTGTGTGGTCCTGAGGTCGCGCGAGCGACCCCGTCTGGATTTCAGCTCCCGGAAGGGTCACCCATGGCGGTAAGGTCAAGGGATGAGGTTCCAGACAAAGAGTGATCCAACCTAGACCTCAACAGTGGAACTGGCAGACCGTGATGACACGATGAAGGGTCGCCATTTCATGCCGCTGGACCCTGACCCGGACCCTGATCTGAAAAGGACCACGCGGGGGCTGCCCGTGCATCAGCCTTCCCCCGTTAAACAAAGTCACGCACAGGCAGGTGAATTAAGGAAATCCACCCTAACATCCCAGATATGTAGTGCCCAGACAGCTGAGGAACCACCAACAGACAATTCATTAGAACAGGGGTTCCCAACCTTTTTTATGCCATGGAGCCCAAGTTGGGAACACCTGCTTTCAGAGAACGTCATACTCAACCTGAGAGATCGCAGTAATACTGGTACAATAGCGACTTCATAAATCAAAGTATTGAGTACGGGAGATGGGATGGTATGATGAAACTGTATAAAATGTTGGTGAGGCCTCATCTGGACTACTGTGTGCAATTCTGGTCATCTCCCTACAGGAAAGATTGAAAACTTACAAAGATGTTGCCGGAACTTGAAGACCTGAGTCATTGGGAAGGGTTGAATAGGTTCGGACTGTATTCCCTAGAGTGAAGGAGGATGAGAGGGGATTTGATAGAGGTATTATGATGGGTATAGATAGGGTAAATGCAGCAGGCTTTTTCCACTGAGGTTGGGTGAGACCAGAACAAGGTCATGGGTTAAGGGTGAAAGGTGAAATGGTTCAGGGGAACATGAGAGGATATAACTTCACTCAGAGGGTGGTGAGAGTGTGGATCAAGCTGCCAGTGGAAGGGGTGGAGGCAGGTTCAATTTCAACACTGAAGAGAATTTTGGTTAGGTACATGGGTAGGAGAGGTGTGGAGGGCTGTGATCTGGGTGCAGCTCAATGGGTCTGGGCAGAATAACACTTTAGCATGGACTAGATGGGCTGAATGGCCTGTTTCTACGCTGCAGCATTCTAAGACTCTATGAGCTCCATAAAACCATCAGAGGAGCTAAGAGATATTACCACTTCAAAATCGAGTCCCAGACCAACCATCAGTTGTGACAGGTGTTACCTGATAATAATGGGCAACAGAACGAACTCGGGAGCGTCGCCAATGACAGCACACCCCTCCTGATAAGCTTAATGCAGTCTTCTACGCTTTGAACCAATGGGAAATGGGTATATCATCACCCACCTTGACAGCCTCCAGTGCACCCGAACGGCCGAGAGTATCACCAGGGTCTCCTATCCCATTATTTGTGACATTTACCGGGAACGTTGCAGGTGAAGGGCCCAGTGCATTGTTGATTGATCCCGCAATCCGAATGCCAGAAGTGGTATGGCTGGGCTCAATGCTGCCCTCCAGTGTTCACTCAGCAGAAGACAAGATATACTGTATTCGACTGCAGACTGCTGCAACATTCATGGACTCGGGGACTTGGACTATTTGTTATGGTGTGGCTGTATTTTACTGCTGCCTTAGGACACCACAGTCACCATTATATAGGAATGGTCAGTCTCCCACAGAGTGAACACGCCAAGCATCTGGCCTGGATGGTGTCCCTGGCCATGACCTTACATCTTGTGCAGATCAGCTCGTGGGAGTATTCACACGCAATTTTTAACCTCTCCCTGCTTCAGCCTATGGTTCCCTCCTGCTTTATGAAAACCATTATCATCTTAGTACCCAAGGGAAACAAGATAACGTGCCTTAACAACGACAGACCAGTGTCTCTGACATCTACCATCATGAAGTGCTTCAAGAGGCTGGTCATGGCACGCATTAACTATAACCTTCCAGCCACCTTTGACCCACTGCAATTCCCCTACCGTGGACACCATCTCCCTGAACACATTCACTCCAGCCTCCCACACAACTATGACCCACTGCAATCTCCCTACTGCTGAAACAGATAGATATCACCTCCCTGAACGCATTCACTCCAGCCGCCCGTAACCTCAACCCACTGCAATCTCCCTACTGCTGAAACAGATAGATATCACCTCCCTGAACGCATTCACTCCAGCCGCCCGTAACCTCAACCCACTGCAATCTCCCTACTGCTGAAACAGATAGATATCACCTCCCTGAACACATTCACTCCAGCCGCCCGTAACCTCAACCCACTGCAATTCCCCAACCGCTAAAACAGGTCTACAGTGGACACTCAACTCTGGAGCATCTGGACAGCAAAGACAAAAACGTCAGACTATCATTTATTGACTACAGCTCCACCTTCGATACTATAATTCCAAGCAAACTCATCACCGAACTCTGGACCCTGGAAATTAATGCCTCCCTCTGCAATTGAATCCTTCATTTCCTGACCAACAAACCACAATCAGTAAACATAGGCACCAAAGCCTCAGCCACAGTTATTCAAAGTTCAAAATAAATTTATTATTAAAGTACATATACGTCAACATAATCAAACCCTGAGATTCATTTTGTTGCGAGCATACACAGTAAATTCAAAGAACCACAACAGAATCAGTGAAAGACCGCACCCACACCCAACAGGATGGACAACCAGTACGCAAGAGACAACAAACTGTCCAAATTCAAAAGAAAGACGAAATAATAATATTAAATAAACGAGCAATGAATATTAAAAACATGAGATGAAGAGTCTGAAATTCAGTCCGTAGCCTAATTCAGCCTCAGCACCCTACTCTATTCCCCGTACACGCATGACAATGTGACCAGAATCTGCTCTCACTCCCGCTACGAGTTTTCAGATGACACCACCATTGTGGGCCGTATCTCAAACAATGAGTCAGATTAGAGGAAGGAGATCGAGAACCTTGTGATGTATTGTCAAGGCAACAACCTTTCCCTCAACATCAGCAAAAGAGCTGATCATTGACCTCAGGAAGTGGGAGGGGGAGCACCCTTGACTCTTCTGTCTACATCAACGGTGCAGAGTTTGACAGTCTCAAGCTTCTAGGAGTGAACATCACCAGCCGTCTCTCCTGGTCCAACCATGTTGATGCCACAGCCAAGAAAGCTCACCAATGCCACTACCTCCTCACTCAACATAGTCATAGTCATACTTTATTGATCCCAGGGGAAATTGGTTTTCGTTACAGTTGCACCATAAATAATAAATAGTAATAGAACCGTAAATAGTTAAATAGTACTAAGTAAATTATGCCAGTAAATTATGAAATAAGTCCAGGACCAGCCTATTGGCTCAGGGTGTCTGACCCTCCAAGGGAGGAGTTGTAAAGTTTGATGGCCACAGGCAGGAATGACTTCCTATGACACTCTGTGTTGCATCTCAGTGGAATGAGTCTCTGGCTGAATGTACTCCTGTGCCCACCCAGTACATTATGTAGTGGATGGGAGACATTGTCCAAGATGGCATGCAACTTGGACAGCATCTTCTTTTCAGACACCACTGTCAGAGAGTCCAGTTCCATCTCCATAACATCACTGGCCTTACAATGAGTTTGTTGATTCTGTTGGTGTCTGCTACCCTCAGCCTGCTGCCCCAGCACACAACAGCAAACATGATAGCACTGGCCACCACAGACTCATAGAACATCCTCAGCATCGTCCGGCAGATGTTAAAGGACCTCAGTCTTCTCAGGAAATAGAGACGGCTCTGACCCTTCTTGTAGACAGCCTCAGTGTTCTTTGACCAGTCCAGTTTATTGTCAATTCGTATCCCCAGGTATTTGTAATCCTTCACCATGTCCACACTGACCCCCTGGATGGAAACAGGGGTCACCGGTACCTTAGCTCTCCTCAGGTCTACCACCAGCTCCTTAGTCTTTTTCACATTAAGCTGCAGATAATTCTGCTCACACCATGTGACAAAGTTTCCTACCGTAGCCCTGTACTCAGCCTCATCTCCCTTGCTGATGCATCCAACTATGGCAGAGTCATCTGAAAACTTCTGAAGATGACAAGACTCTGTGCAGTAGTTGAAGTCTGAGGTGTAAATGGTGAAGAGAAAGGGAGACAAGACAGTCCCCTGTGGAGCCCCAGTGCTGCTGATCACTCTGTTGGACACACAGTGTTGCAAGCACATGTACTGTGGTCTGCCAGTCAGGTAATCAAGAGGCTAAAGAAATTCAGCATGTCCCCACTCTTTATCAATGCTCCACAGAAAGCATCCTATCCCAGTTCCGTCACAGAATGGTGCCCCACATCCTGAGTTACTCTCACTCTCCTGAGGTGTTAAGATGAGGCCTCACTCAAGATAAATAATCACTAGGCTCGAACTGTTAAACTATGCCAACGGGGCAACTGATCTACTCTCGTTATTGGTGTCATCTTACTGTGCACAAAACTAACCAGCTCTTGCTCTGCGTTACAGCAGAAACAAGTTCAAGTGTATTGTCACGAACAAGGGACAATCTGCAGATGCTGGAAGTCCGAGCAACACACACAAAATGCTGGAGGAACAGCAAGCCAGGCAGCATCTACAGAGAAGAGCACAGTTGTCATTTCTGGCCGAGACCCTTCGGCAGGACTGGAGATGAAAAGATGAGGAGTCAGAGTGAGAAGATATGGGCAGAGGAGAAAGAAACACAAGGTCTAACCGGGAGGAATGGGGGAAGGTATGAAGTAAAGAGCTGGGAAGTTGATTGTTGAAAATGATAAAGGACGGAAGGAGAGATAGGATAGGAGAGGACAGAAGCCCATGGAAGAAAGAAGAAAGGGGAGAGGCACCAGAGGGAGATGATGGGCAGCTAAGGAGATAAGGTGAGAGAGGGAAACAGGAATGGGGAATGGTGAAAGGGAGGCATGACCAGAAGTTTGAAAAATCAATGTTCATGTCATCAGATTGGAGGTTACCCAGACAGTAGAGGAGGCCATGCGCTGATATGTTGAAATGGGAATGGGAAACGGAAATGGAATTAAAATAAGAGGCCACTCAGAGATCCCACTTTTCCTGGTGGGTAGAGTGCAGGTGCTCGACGAAGCGGTCTCCAAATCTACATCAGGTCTCACCGTTATACAGAAGACCACACCAGGAAGACCAGATACGATAGATGACTCCAACACACCCACAGGTGAAGTGTCGCCTCACCTGGAAGGACTGTCGGGGGCCCTGAATGGTAGTGAGGGAGGAGGTGTAGGGGCAGGTGTAGCAGTTATTCCGCTTGCAAGGATAAGCGGCAGGAGGGAGATCAGCGGGGAGGGACAAATGGACAAGGGAGTCACGTAGGGAGCAATGCAGAAAGTGGGTGAGAGGGAAAGATGTGCCTGGTGGTGGGATCCAGTTGCAGGTGGCGGAAGTTACGGAGAATTATGTGCTGGACGCTGAAGCTGTAGGGCAAGAGGAACCCTATCCCTGGTGGGGTGGCAGAAGGATGGGTTGAGGCCAGACGTGCACGAAATGGAAGAAATGCAGTTGAGGACAACATTGATGGTGGAGGAAGGAAAGTCTTTTTCTTTGAAGAGAGAGGACATTTCCTTTGTTCTAGAATGAAAAGCCTCATCCTGAGAGCAGATGTTGTGCAGATGGAGGGACTGAGACAAGGAGATGGCATTTTCACAAGTAACAGGGTGGGACAAGGTGTAGTCCAGGTAACTGTGAGAGTCCGTGGGTTTATAATAGGCATCGGTGGATAAGCTGTCTCCAGAGACAGAGACAGTGAGGTCGAGAAAGAGAAGGTAGGTGTCATAAATTGACCAGATGGATTTGAGGGCAGGGTGGAAGTCGGAGGCAAAGTTGGTGAAGTCAACGAGCTCTTCGTGGGTGCAGGAAGCAGCACCAATGCAGTCGTCGATGGACATAGGAAAGGTGGGGGACGGACACCAGTGTAGGCTTGAAACACAGACTTTTCTACATAGCCGACAAACAGGGAAGCGTAGCTGAGGCCCATGCGAGTGCCCATGGCTACACCTTTTTTGTTTGAAGGAAGTGGGAGAGCCATAGGAGAAATTATTAAGGGTGAAGAGAAGTTTCGCTGGGTGGAGAAGAGTGGTGGTGGAGGGGAACTGGTTGGGTCTGGTGTCCAGAAAGAAACGGAGAGCTTTGAGGCCTTCCTGGTGGGGATGGAGGTGTATAGGGTCTCGACATCCATAGTAAAAATAAGATGATGGAGGCCAGGGAACCTGAAATCATTGAGAAGATCCAGAGCGTGCGAAGTGTCATGGATGTAGGTGAGAAGGGACTAAACCGGGGGGATAAAACAGAGTCTAGGTTTGTGGATATGAGTTCAGTGGGGCAGGAACAGGCAGGAACAATGGGTCTACCTGGACAGGCAGGTTTGTGGATCTTGGGTAGGAAGTAGATACGGGAGGTGCAGGGTGTGGGAATTATGAGGTTGGTGGCAGTGGATGGAAGATCTCCAGAGTTAACAAGCTCAGCAATGGTGCGGGAGACATTGGCCTGGTGCTCCTCAGTGGGGTCCTGTTCAAGGGGTAAGTAAGGGGAGGTGTCAAGACAGTTGTCATTGGGCCTCAGCAAGGTAGAGGTCAGTCAGCCACACACTACTGAGGATAGGATTAGTGCGGAGAGAGTGGAGAGCAGTGTGTTCGGAAGGAGTGAGGCTGGAATTGGAGAGAGGAGAGATGAAGTCAAGACGGTTAACGTCCTGTCAGCTGTTGGCAATGAAAAGGTCCAGAGCAGGCAGAAGACCAGGGTGGGGTATCCAGGAAGAGGAGCAGGGTTGAAGAACAGAGAAGGGGTCATCGGTGCGGGGTGGAGAGTCCTTGCCTAAGAGGTAGGTACAGAGAAAGAGGCGACTGAAGAAGACCTCAGCATCATGGCGGGCGTGGAACTCACTGAGGTTTGTGGGCACAGGGGTACAAAGGTGAGGCTCTTACTGAGGACATTCAACTGTACAAATGAAACAACATTCCTCCGGACCAAAGAGCACAACACAGTACCTATCGCTCACACACATAACACATAAAGTAATATTACCACAAATAAATTAACAAATAATAAAATATATTCCAGAAGATCCATCTGGAATCAACACTCGTCATGGGAGTTTCAAGATGGTGACAGTCATCGCAAAAGTGCAACCCTTGCCTAAACCAAATCCGTGAACTGATGTGACACATTTGGCAGTTCCAATTTTGTCATTTTGTTATTTTGCAGTTCCAATTTTGTCAGTTTGCACTTCCTCACTGACAAAAAAAAACACAGAAAACAGGCCTAAATAAGGTTAAAAGTGTGTTCTGCACAGCTGAGGTAAAATTTCTGTGAATTCTATCACGTTCACTCTCTGCTCTTCACAGGGACCCTTGTGCTCGGAGAACACGTAAACCACAGATGCCCCATCAGATATTAAGATATCTACAGAACCTCAGACCAACAGCCATACACTTGTGTTCAGTCCAACCCCCACCTGCTCTTGGACCTGTCTGACCAAGTTCCTAGTGTCAATAAGTGGGTCACCAGGCATCAAGGTCAACGTAATATCTACATGTAGTAGGAATTTGCTATGGTGTGTTGGTCAGGCAGCGACATGTCACAATAAACAACATTCACTATGATAGCCTAGCAATCAGTGCAACGCCATTACACATCCCGGAGTTCGGAATTGAATTCCGGTGTCGTTCTGCACTCAGTTACTGATTTACAAAGGTCAACGTGCCAAAGCTCTCTTTGTGACCCTATCTGCCTATGACACCCCTTTCAAGGAATGATGGATCTGTAATCCCAGACCTCTCAGTCTACCACACTCCTTGGTGCCTTACTGCTCACTGTGTAACTCCGACCCTGGCCTGTCCTCCCACACTGCAACACCTCACACCTGTCTGCATTAAATTCCATCTGGCATTTTCAGCCCATTTTTTCCATCATCTCCACAATTCGCAGTCTGCGGGTGCCCTGTAACAGCGTCGCGGTTAGCTCAACGCCATTGCAGCTTGGGGGCGTTCCAGAGTTCAGAGTTCAACTATGGCACTGTTCTGTAAGTTCCTCCCTGTGGAATGCGTGGGTTTTCCCCAGGTGCTCTGGTTTCCTCCCACAGTCCAAAAGCATACAGCAGCATTCTGATTTATAACTTCAAAACGATGAATTAATTCAAGAACACGGAAGTCCAGGAATGCAGTTCTGGTTTCACCTTTAAGCGATGCACACGCACGTATGACGTGGTAGTGTGAAGACATATGCATTAACTTTCTGTTACATATAACCCGTAATTGTTTACATGAACAAGAATGCTTAATCGACCAATATATGTATAAGATTACTCAAATATTATTGACTATTAACTATACAAGTAGGTTAATTGGTCATTGTAAATTGTTGCATGATTCAGTTAAGGCTAATTGAGTTTGTCAGGGGTCGCTGGGGTGGCATGACTCAAAGGGGCAGCAGGCCCTGCTCTGTGCTGTAACGCAAAATATAATACAAATACAATATTCAACAGTTATGAAAAATAAAGAATCTTAAAAAATAATGTTATAGGTTGATGTAAAGATATGGACTAAAATGTGCATAAATACATAAATACCAGCTTGTATTTACAATGTAAACACTAGAAACGGTTCTGGTTCTCTCTCCATAGACGCTGCCTGGCCTGCTGAGTTCCTCCAGCATTTCGTGTGTGTTGCTCCGGATTTCCAGCATCTGCATCAGCTCGAGTTTATCAAGCTTCCGTTTAAGTTTTAAGCATCCGCAGTCTTTTGCTTTTCAAACTAAATGCAACCGAACTTATGAACTTGTTTTACTGTCACATTACTGAGGTTCAAAGAAAACTCTCTCTTTCTGCACCACTCATTTTTAAATCTCTTCTTGTAACTTAAGTTATTTTGAACGTATCGCACTGTACCGCTGCTGCAAAATAACGGATTTCACGACATATCAGTGATGACAAACTTGATTCTGAAACTGGTCTTGTGAACTGCTCATACAGATCAGATCGTGACACGGTGCACTGAGACAGAACAAGGGAAAACAATAACAGAATGCAGAATCAAGTGCAACAGTTACAGAGAAAGTGCAGTGCAGGCGGACAGTACAAGAATCGGGTTTAATATCACTGGCATAGTTTGTGAAATCTGTTCACTAGTGGCAGCAGTAAATTGCAATACATAGAGAGAAAAAACGTGGATTATAATTTTTAAAACTGTATGCACACTATAATATATACGTGTGTGTGTTAAAGTTAAATTAAATAAATAGTGTAAAAAGAAAAGAAATAAAAAGTAGTGAGGTACTGTTCATGGGTTCAGTGTCCATTCAGAAATCGAATATCAGAGGGGAAGAAGCCGTTCCTGAAACGCTGAGTGTGTGTCTTCAAGCTTCAGTACCTCCTTCTTGATGGTAGCAGTGGGAAGAGGCCACATCCTGGGTGATGGGGGTTCGTAGTGATGGACACCACTTTTCTGAGCACCATTCCTGGACACTCAGAAACTAGAGCCCATGATAGAGCTGACTACGTTTACAACTTTCTGCAGCTTCCTTCACTTTTGTTCAGTAGCTCCTCCCACCCCAGACCAGACGGTGATGCAGCCAGTCAGAATGCTCTCCACAGTACATCTGTAGAAATTTGCCAGTGTTTTTAGTGACATAACAAATCTCCTCAACCTCCTAATGAAATATAGCCTCTGTTCTGCATTTTTAGTGGCTGTATCCAGATGTTGGGACCAGGTTAGATCCTCAGCGATACTGACAGCCAGTGACTTGAATTTGCTCACTCTCTCAATAAGTGCAATGTCACAATGAGGTATATTGTAAAGTCAGGCAGCCTTCATATCGGACTAGCGAACTCTTATACTTTATGCTTTATTGTCGCCAAACAATTAGTACTAGAACATACAATCATCACAGCGATATTTGAATCTGCGCTTCACACTCACTGGATTACAAATATTAAATATTAAAAATAGTTAAAATTAGTAAATATTAAAAATTTAAATTATAAACCATAAATAGAAAAATGGGAAGTAAGGTAGTGCAAAAAAAAACCGAGAGGCAGGTCCGGATATTTGGAGGGTTCGGCCCAGATCCGGGTCAGGATCCGTTCAGTAGTCTTATCACAGTTGGAAAGAAGCTGTTCCCAAATCTGGCCGTACAAGTCTTCAAGCTCCTGAACCTTCTCCCAGAGGGAAGAGGGACGAAAAGTGTGTTGGCTGGGTGGGTCGTGTCCTCGATTATCCTGGCAGCACTACTCCGACAGCGTGCAGTGTAAAGTGAGTCCACGGACGGAAGATTGGTTTCCGTGATGTGCTGCGCCGTGTTCACGATCTTCTGCAGCTTCTTTCGGTCTTGGACAGGACAACTACCATACCAGGTTGTGATGCACCCTAGAAGAATGCTTTCTACGGTGCATCTATAAAAATTAGTGAGGGTTTTAGGAATTATGGTCATAAAGCAATTATGGGAGTTAACAGCTTGTGAATCTCTAATGATCTAAAAATAAGGATTAAATATTAGCTTTATATGTCATATGTACATCAAAACATACAGTGAAATGCACCATTTGTGTCAGCAACCAGCACAGTCCGAGGCTGTGCTGGGGGAATAGTGCATGGCATCACTATGTATCAGGGACCAGCATACACTCAGTGGCCAGTTCAGGAGGTAGTTCCTGTACCTAATAAAGTGGACACTGAGTGTACGTCCATGGTCTTCTGCTGCTGTAGCCCATTGACCTCAAGGTTAAACACATTGTGCATTCAGAGGTGCTCTGCTGCACACCACTGTTATAACACGTGGTTATCTGAGTTACTGTCGCCTTCCTGTCAGCGTGAACCAGCCCGGCCATTCTCCTCTAACTCTCTCATTAACAAGGCGTTTTTGCCCACAGAACTGCTGCTTGCTGGATGTTGTTTGTTTCACACAGCACTCTCTGTAAACTCTAGAGACTATCAGGTGTGCAGATCCCTGGAGATCAGCAGTTTCTGAGAAACTCAAACCACCCCATCTGGAACCAACAATCGTTCCACGGTCAGAGTGACCTAGATCACACTTCTTCCCCATTCTGGTGTTTGGTCTGAACAACAACTGAGCCTCTTGACCGTGTGAGCACAGAGTGGGCTGCAGACAGGCTCTTGCAGACTTAACTAAGAAAGGATGTGCTGGAATCGGAGAAGATCCGGAGGAGTTCACGAGAGTGATTCCAGGAAGGAAAATGTTAACGTAGGAGGCTCTGGGTCTGTACTCGCCAGTGTTCAGAAGAAAGGGGAAGGGATCTCATTGAAACCTAACAAGTATTGAAAGGCCTGGATAGAGTGGATGTGGAGAGGATGTTTTCTATAGTTGGGGGGAGTCTAGGACCAAAGGCCTCAACATCAGAATAGAGGGACATCCATTTAGATCAGAGCTAAGGAGAGCTTTCTTTAGCCAGATGGTGGTGAATCTGTGGAATTCATTGCCACTTTCAGCTGCGGAGGCCAAGTCACTGAGTATATTTAAAGCAGAGGTTGATCAGTTCTTGTTTGTAAGAGCACCGAAGGTTACGGGGAGAAGGCAGTAGAAGGGGGTTGACAGGGATAATAAATTAACCATGATGAGTGAAGCTGACTTGATGGGCCAAATGGCCTAATTCTGCTCCTATGTCTTATGGTCTTTTAATAAGCCTGATTCTGAACAGAGATAGACAGATATTCCCTGTTACGTCCTTATCCAAACCAGTTCAAAGTTCAAAGCAAATGTATTATCAAAGTACCTCTATGTCATCATTTACAACCCTGAGGTTTGTCTCCTTGCAGGCAATCACAGTAAATACAACGAAACACAACAGAATCAATGAAAGACCATGCGGAAAAACAGCAAACTGTGCAAATACAATGAGAGGGAGAGAAAATGATGATAATAATTTACCTAATAAACATAGCTATTCCCAACATACTTCATTTACAGAAATTATTAAGCGAAAAACACCAGAAATATGCTGAATTAAAAGAGGAAATTGAAAGACTATGGAATATGAACAGGGTATACACTGTCCCAATACTAATATCTACAACTGGTGTCATCCCAAAGTCAATACACAATAGCATTAAACAATTAGGGCTACACTGTAATATCTATGTTTAATCTTCAAAAAGCCACAATACTAAACACCACTAGATTAGTCCGAAAGTTCCTAGCAATTGAAAAGTGATTGTTCTTGGCTATGCTCGTATCTCAGGTTTTATCATCTTGAGCTGAGAAAAAATAAACAATAATAGTAACAAATAATAAGTGCTTTTGGGAACCATTCAGTGGTGGGGTGAGTGAAATTATCCTCCTGGTTCAAGAGCCTGATGGTTCAGGGCTAATAACTGTTCCTATACCTGGTGGTACGAGTCCTAAGGCTCCTGTATCTTCTTCCTGATGGCAGCAGTGAGAAGAGAGCATGGCCTGGGTGATGGGGGAGAAAGACACACAAGACTGCGGACAATAAAATCAGGAGCAAAAGAATCGGCAGGAGATGTTGGAGGGAGTCAATGGGTCCAAACGTCCTCACACAAGGCAGATTGCAGATGTTGGAATATGGAGCTGGAGGAACACAGGAGACAGGCAGCGTCTGTGCAGGGAAATGGACAGTCTACATTTGGGCCAAGATTCTTCATCTGGACTGCAGAGGAAGAGAGGAAATAGCCAAGATAAAAAGGTGGCTGGAAGGAGTGGAACAAGTGCTGAGAGGTGATGGGTGGATCCAGGTGAGGGGGTAGTGAGGGAGGGGGAGAGTGTGAGTGATGTGAGGAGCTGGGAGGTGATTAGTGAATCCAGGTGAGGGGTGATGATTGGCAGGTGAGGCATAGGGAGAGTGTGGGTGATGTGAGAAGCTGGGAGGTGATTGGTGGATCCAGGTGAGGGGGTGGTGATTGGCAGATGAGGTATAGGGAGAACGTGAGAGATGTGAGAAGCTGGGAGGTGATTGGTGGATCCAGGTGAGGGGGTAGTGAGCGAGGGGGAGAGTGTGAGTGATGTGAGAAGCTGGGAGGTGATTGGTGGATCCAGGTGAGGGGGTGGTGATTGGCAGGTGAGGCGTTGGGAGAGTATGAGAGATGCGAAATGGAATAACAAGAGGCTGCAGAAGATGGAATCTGATAGGAGAGGGCAGGAGACCATGGAATAATGGGAATGAGCTGAGCAAGGGAACCGGAGGGAGGAGTGTGTGGATGATAGGCAGGGAAGGGGAAAGAGATAGGCTGATGGGACCAGAGGGGTGACGTTCCAGATTTAAAGTTGAAGATTCAAGTCTATTTGTCACATGTTTTTTACATCAAAACATAGTGGCAAACAAACACCAGACAGTAGGAGTGGTGTCAGGTTGGAGGCTACCAAGGTGGGATATCCTTAGGCAGGGTCCTGACTCCATTCCTCTACCTCCAGAGCACTGATCCCTCTAAACTGCACAGGTGCACAGGCTCCCATTGCGGAAATACTCCTGCACACATAACCTTTGTTGCCATGCGCAGCTGGAATTTTCGTTTACATACGAAGAAATATTGCTGTGTTGCCTCAAAGGTAACACAGCAATATTGTGATTTCAAACCTGTCATTTCTGAGAAAATTAATGCTGGTTCAGTTAAGACATTCACTGATGCATTGAGCTACATGCTTAGAACATAGAACATAGAAATCTACAGCACATTAGAGGCCCTTTGGCCCACAACTTTGTGCCGACCATGTAACCTACTCTAGAAACTGCCTAGAATTTCCCTACCGCATAGCCCTCTATTTTTCTAAGCTCCATGTACCTATCTAAGAGGCTCTTAAAAGATCCTATTGTATCTGCCTTTACCACCGTCGCTAGCAGTACATTCCACACACCCCCCACTCCCTGTGTGAAAAACTTACCTCTGACATCTCCTCCGTACCTACTTCTAAGCACCTTAAAACTATGCCCCCTCATGTTAGCCATTTCAGCCCTGGAAAAGCCTCTGGCTGTCCACACGATCAATGCCTCTCATCATCTTATACACGTCTGTCAGGTCACCTCTCATCCTCTGTCGCTCCAAGGAGAAAAGGCCCAGTTCACTCAATCTATTCTCATAAGGCATGCACCCCAATCCAGGCAACATCCTTGTAAATCTCCTCTGCACTCTCTCTATAGTATCCACTTCCTTCCAGTAGTGAGGTGACCAGAACTGAACTCAGTACTCCAAGTGGAGTCTAATTAATGTCTTAGAAACAAAGAATTTGAAGAACTGTCAATTCTTGTTGATATCGTTGGAACATTTCAAGTATCTAGTGCTGACTGTGAACGTGGACTCAGTCTTATGAATTCAATTAATGTAACTTGACCATCGAAGTGGACCATTTGGATGATCTAATCAGGATTAAGAAGTATCTTTCATCTGGATGTGAAATTAATCTGGACAGTGTTTATAGACAATAGCTTTGCGATAAAGACAGTTGAGAAAAAGTTTACAAGGTGTGAAAGATTTTCTTTGTTGAACTGTATTTCAATTAATAATTAAAATCAAAAGCATGTTATTTTTCAATTTTCATTCTAAATATTTATAATGTACATATTACAAAAAAATCACTTACAGTGCCGTGCAGTTCTTAGGCCGTGTAAAAATTTCCTGCTCAGAGCAATGGTTGGGCCGCAGAGCTGTAAAAAATTGGAGGGAACATCAGTCAGAGGCTGACTAACCCACAGAGTTCCTCCAGGAGTTTGCTTCGTAGATGCTGCCTGACCCACTGACAACACCTAATGATCAAACGTAGACCAATCTATTTGCCTTGGCAGTTCTCACCTGTGATCCTGACTGCAGTTTATATACCACCAGTGGCCGAGTACAAGCAAGCATTCGCAACACTGCACGATATCATCTGCAGACAAGAAACAGCCCCTCCTGACACACTTCAAATTATAGTCAGTGCCTGTCTGAAGAAAGCTCTGCCTAATTATCACCAGCGCATAACTTGTTGCACCAGAGGCCCTAACACACTAGACCACTTCTACACTGTGCCTAGCGTTCCTTCCCAAGACTGCATTTTGGCAAGTCGGACCATTTAGCTGTACTGCCACTACCTGCATACAGACAGAGCCCAAAAAGCAAGGGATCCAAGATCAAGACAACGAAGATGAGGTCACGGGAGTCTGAGGAATGGTTATAGAATTGCCTTGAGTCAGTGGACTGGGCCATCTTCAAGCACACATCTGAGGGCCTGAATGACCACTACAAGGTTGTAACAGACTTTATTAAAATAGCTGTGGATACGTGCGCCTGCACAAAGTCATTCAAGGTCTTCCTCAATCAGAAACCCTGGATGAACCACAAAATCCAGTATTTGCTGAGTGCCAGATCAGAGGCATTCACGTCTGGAGATCAAGAGTGTTACAAGAGGCTATTTATTTACATCTGTATTTGCACATTTTGTTTACAGTTAACCGTTCCTGATGTGTACGGCTACTGTTTCTATAGATTTGCTAAGTGGGCCTGCAGAAAAAGAATCTCCTCCACAACCTCCGTCAGCACAGGAGCACCGCAGGGATGTGTGCTTAGCCCCTGCTCTGCTCGCCTTACACCCACGACTGTGTGGCTAAGTACAGCTCCAATACAAGTTTGCGATGACACCACCGTTGTGGGCTGGATCAAAGGGGGTAATGAATCAGTATACAGGAGGGGGATTGAAAATTTGGCTGAGTGGTGTAATAACAACAACCTCTCATTCAATGTCAGTAAGACCAAGGAACTGATTGTAGACTTCAGTAAAGGGAAACCAGAGGTCCTCGAGCCAGTAATCATCAGAGATGGAGAGGGGTCAGTAAATTTAAATTCCTGGGTGTCACTATTTCAGGGGACATGTCCTGGACTCATCATATAAACATGATTCCAAACAACAGCGCCTCTACTTCCTCAGGAGTCTGGAGATCCAGTATGTCATCAAAAACCTTCACAAACGTCTGTGGATGTATGGTGGAGAGTGTGTTGACGGGGTGCGTCCCATTCTGGTATGGAAACACCAATGCCTTTGAGTAGAAAATCCTACAAAAGGGTAGTGGATTCAGCCCAAAGCATCACCTGTAGGCAAGGTCTAGCACCTGCTTAGCAACCCTCACCCCAATGATGGTCATGTGAAGCCATGGGAGCAGGTGGTGGATGGCCGTACAAGCAGCCGGTGCATATCACAAGTCCTCGTTATACGACCACTGACGCCAGGCAGACAGTCTCTGAAGACTGTTGATAATGGCTGGGGTCAGCCGTCTTGCAAAGGCAATGCCCAGGAGAAGGCAATGGCAAACCACTTCTGCAGAAAAAAAATTGCCAAAATCAATCATGGTCATGGAAAGACCACGGCTGTCCATGTCATACAACAAGGCACATAATGAACGAACCATAGAAAGCATCCTATCCGAATGCAACAGGGCTTCGTACAGCCCGTGACCACAAGAAACCGCAGAGAGTTGTGAACAGAGCTCAGCACATCATGGAACCATCAGTTCATTAGGGAAATGGATCAGACGTGATGAAATAGCAGAACAGACTCAATGGGCCAAATGACTGAATTCTGCTCCTATACCTTACGGTCATACGGCCTTACCCTGTGCTACCTCAATGCACTGTGTAATGAATCTATCTGTATGCACAATATGCAAGACACCTTTTCACTGTATCTCAGTACATGTGACAATGACAAACTAATACCAATACACGACCACGGAACTGAAATTTTGATACTTTTCCACCGAGGCTACTCAACTCGCTAAGTTCTTCCAGCAGTTCCATTTCTGAATGAAATTCAGCAATCATTTCAGGAGATTGGTGTACAATAAATGGATCCGTCATGGGCACCGGCCTCTCCAGCATCAAGGGCATCTTCAAAAAGCGATGCCTCAAGAAGGCAACATCCACCATCAAGGTCCCCAATCTCCCAGGACATGCCCTCTTCTCATTGCCACCATCAGGGAGGAGGTACGAGAGCCTGAAGACACACACTCAACATTTTAGGAACAGCTTTTTCCTTCTGACATCGGATTTCTGAATGGACAATGAACCCATGCACGCAATCCCGCTTTTTTTTGCTTTCTTTTTGCACTACATATTTAATTTATATATATGGCGGTTGTCTATCATGTCCAACAATGACAGGAAGAGTTTTTAAAGTGGAAAACCTGTCCCACTTGGGCAGTTCCCCTCTCTCGACTTCAGAAGTCCGGGTCCAGTGGTACGAGTACAAAACCAGGGGCTTCCTTGGTTGCAGAAGATGACCGTGATGTCTTCCGTGCCTTGTCGAGCCCTTCACTCTCTGTACAGCATTACAGAACCATCTTCCTGGCTGTTGGATCCCACTGTAGATCTCATCTGCCCAGTCTGCTGGAGCAGACTTCACACGCTTAAACCAAAGGGTATAACTTCACACAGCTCCACTCACCCCATCACTGATCTGCTCCCACAACCCTATACACTCACTTACAGGGCCTTCTGATCTCATTTCTCACTTATTGCTTATTTATTATTATTATTATTATTTCCTTTTGTATTTGCAGAGTTTGCTGTGTTTTGCAAACTGGTTAAATGCCCAAGTTGGTGTGGTCTTTCAATGATTCTGCTATTATTCTAGAAATTTATTAAGTATTATTAAGCAAATTGTCATTTATACTTTTTATTACAATGTACTGCTGTCACAAAAAAAAATTCACAACAATACCACTGTTATTAAATCTGTTTCTGACTCAGATTAAGCTACTAATAATCGAGTGGCCTAGATCGCCAACGAAGACACCAGGGTTCAAACAACACCACGGTGACTCAGGGTCAATTAATAACTGGAGATTTTAAATAAACCAGCTATTAATAACAATGAGGAATAGGGTTGTAGTTAAAAACCATCTGTAAAGCATTTCTTCATCCAGAGTACGTCACACCTACTCTGTCACGTCAGATTTGCCCCCTGGGACGGGCTCTCAGCCCCAGAGTTATTAAGGAAGTGAAGTAAAGGCTGTGCTCAGCAGAGGAGAGTATTAACACTTGATCCTAACTGCTGATGTCGTCTGTCTCGGTGGGGAACAGGCTCTCTCTTCCTGCCACCTCTCCCACCTCACTGATCCTTGGTCTCACCTGTTGAGCGTGATTGGAAGCGGGGGGAGACAGAGAGAGGGGAGAAAGAGATTGAGGGAGGTGGGGAGAGAGGGGAGGAGAAACAGAGGGTGAGAGAGAAAGAGGAGGGAGAGAGTGGGTGGGGAGAGAGACAGGGGTGAGAGAGAGAGATGGGGCAGAGGCAGAGAGAGATGGTGGGGAAGAGAGAGGGGGAGGAGGCTACACAGCATCCACACCAGGACCACCGGACTCAAAAACAGTTACTTTCCCCAAGGAGTAAGGCTGATCAACACCTCCACCCACTAACCCACCCCTCCACACCCCCAACCACCACTACTTTATCGTTTCCTGTCAGAGTCACTTTATGTACAGACACTCCTGTGTCTAACATCACTTTTTGGACATACAATCAATGTACAAAAGCTATCTTATGTATTTATATTTATTGTGTTTTTTTGTGCTGTGTCACATCTGGACTAACAATTATTTTGTTCTCCTTTACACTTGTGTGCTGGAAATGACATTAACCAATCTTGAATCTTGCATATTGAGTCGAGTCAGGTGATGACAAATCAGCATGTGGGAGGGAGACTGAAACTCTGGCCGAGTGGTGTCACAACAACCACCTCTCACTCAACGTCAGCAAAACCAAGGAGCTGACTATTGACCTCAGCAGGAGGAAATCAGACGTCCATGAGCCAGTCCTCATCCGAGGACCAGAGGTGGAGAGAGTTAGCAACTTTAAATTCCGCAGGGTTATCATTTCAGAGGACCTGCCCAGCACGTAAGGGCAATTTTGAAGAAAGCACAGCAGCGTCTCTACTTCCATAGAAGTTTGTGAGGGTTCAACGTCACCTCTAAAACTGACAAACTTCGATAGACGCAAAGTGAAGGGTGCATTGACTGGCTGCGTCACAGTCTGGGATGGAAACACCAATGCCCTTGAATGGAAAATCCTACAAAACTAGAGGCTACAGCCCAGTCCATCATAGGTAATGCCCGCCCACCATTGTGCACACGTACACAAACACAGTTGCAGGAAAGCATCATACATCATCAGGGACCTCCACCGCCCAGGCCATGCTCTCTTCTTCCTGCTGCCATCAGGAACAAGGTACACGAGCCTCAGCCTCACACCACCAGATTATTACCCCTCAACCATCAGGCTTTTGAACTAGAGGAGATAACTTCACTCAACTTCACTTGCCCCATCACTGAAATGCTCCCACAACCTATGGACTCACTTTCAAAGACTTGTCATCTCCTGTTCTCGATATTTATTGCTGATTTATTTATTATTATTATTTCTTTCTTTTTGTATGTACATAATCTGTTGTCTTTTGCACTCCGGTTGAACACCCAAGCAGGCGCGGTCTTTCATTGATTCTGTTATGGCTGTTATTCTATGATGGACTTATTGAGAGTGCCCACAAGAAGATGAATCTTGGAGTTGTATGCATTGATACACAGTGGCATGCAAAAGTTTGGGCACCTCTGGTCAAAATTTCTGTTACTGTGAATAGCTAAGCAAGTAAAAGATGACCTGATTTCCAAAAGGCATGGAGTTAAAGATGACACATTTCCTTAATATTTTCAGCAAGAAAACTTTTTTATTTCCATCTTTTACAGTCGATCCACTCCCGTGTTTAACAGTTAGAGAGGGGTTCCTTTCAGGAAATTCTTCACCTTTTTTTCTCCAAACATACCTTCGCTCATTGCGGCCAAAAAGTTCTATTTTAACTTCATCAGTCCACAGGACTTGTTTCCAAAATGCATCAGGCTTGTTTAGATGTTCCTTTGCACCTTTTGAATAGAACTTTTTGGCCACAATGTTTGGAGAAAAAAGGGTGCAGAATTTCATGAAAAGAACACCTCTCCAACTGTAAGCACGGGGGTGGACCGATCATGCTTTGGGCTTGTGTTGCAGCCAGTGGCATGGGGAACATTTCACTGGTAGAGGGAAGAATGAATTCAATTAAATACCAGCAAATTCTGGAAGCAAACATCACACCGTCTGTAAAAAAGCCGAAGATGAAAAGGGGATGGCTTCTACAACAGGATAATGATCCCAAACACACCTCAAAATCCACAATGGACTACCTCAAGAGGCTCAAGCTGGTTTAGATTTAGATTACGAGAACACTCAGTCCTCTTTTATTGTCATTTAGAAATGCATACATGCATTAAGAAATGATACAATGTTTCTCCGGAGTGATATCACAGAAAACAAGACAGACCAAAGACTAACACTGACAAAACCACATAATTATAACATATAGTTACAGCAGTGCAAAGCAATACCATAATTTGATAAAGAACAGACCATAGGCACAGTAAAAATAAGTTCTCAAAGTCCCGAGTCGACGGACTCCCGAGTCTCCGATAGCAGGCGGCAAAAAGGGAGAAACTCCCTGCCATAAACCCCCAGGCACCGTCAACTTGCTGATACCTTGGAAGCAGCCAACCCCAGCCGACCCTGAGTCCATCTGTCCGAAAACTCCGAACTTCCGAACAGCCTCTCCAATACAGCCTCCCGAGCGCCATCCTCTGCTGAGCGCCTTCAACATCTCCCTGGCCGCTGAAACACACAAAGCCGAGGATTTCGGGGCCTTCTGCTCCGAAGATTCCGGTTACTACACAGTAGCAGCGGTAGCAAAGCAGGCATTTCAGAAGTTTTCCAGATGTTCCGCTGTGCTCTCACGTCTGTCTCCATCAAATCAGGATTGTGCACGGTCCCCTACTTGACAAATAACAGACATCATCACCGAAGTGACCGCACGCGCTGCCGTCTTCTCCCCCCTCCCGGGAGGATTTTACCATGGCCCTCACAGTCCCCTGACCTAAACATCATCGAGAATCTGTGGATAGACCTCAAAGAATCTCACAGAACTAGAAGACTTTTGCAAAGAAGAATGGGCGAAAATCGCCCAAACAAGAATTGAAAGACTCTCAGCTGGCTACAGAAAGGGTTTACAAGCTGTGATACTTGCCAAAGGGGGTGTTACTAAGTACTGACCATGCAGGGTGCCCAAACTTTTGCTTCAGACCCTTTTCCTTTTTTGTTATTTTGAAACTGTAAAAGATGGAAATAAAAAAGTTTTCTTGCTTAAAATATTAAAGAAATGTGTCATCTTTAACTTTATGCCTTTTGGAAATCAGTTCACCTTTTACTTGCTTAGCTATTCACAGTAACAGAAATTTTGACCAGGGGTGCCCAAACTTTTGCATGCCACTGTACATGTGCCTTGAAAAATCAAAGCATGAATTACCATTCCATCAATTGTCGAAGTGACCAGTTCGAAAACCTGCCATAATGACTCAGGTGCTCATGATATAATCGAGTGTGGGTCACCGGGCATTTATCAAGGGTAACCCAACAAGTCCAGAATAAAAGACTTAAAAACAAACCTCGATCGGTACACTTAGCCAGACAAGCCTATAGATACCTTGAATGATACCACCCAAGGGCATTTAGATGCTCCATCACTTTATTTTGCTGTATATAACTTATGGTATATTATATACCTCGATTTATATTGGTCACAGAATATTACAGCATAGTACAGGCCCTTTGACCCATGATGCTATGCCAACCTTTTAACCTACTCCAAGATCAATCTAATCAATCTAATCAATCTAATGTCTTATGGTCTAATCCTTCCCTCCTTCATTTATTCCATGGTCTTCCCATAACCACGATTGCTCTTGGCAAATTTTCCTACAGAAGTGGTTTGCCATTGCCTTCTTCTGGGCAGTGTCTTTACAAGACGGGTGACCCCAGCTATTATCAATACTCTCCAGAGATTGTCTGGCTGGCGTCAGTGGTCACATAACCAGGACTTGTGACATGCACCGGCTGCTCCCATGGCTTCACATGACCCTGATCGGGCCGCTAAGCAGGTGCTACGCCTTGCTCAAAGATGACCTGTAGGCTAGCCGAGGGAAGGAGTGCCTTACGCCTCCTTCGGTAGAGGCGTAGATCTCCACCCACGCACCCCCCCCCCTTCCTCCTACATTGTCCTCCATTTTTCTATCATCCACGTGCCTATCTAAGAGTCTCCTAAATGTCCCTAATGTCTCTGCGTCTACCACCACCCCTGGCAGGGCGTTCCACGCACCCACCAATGTCTGCGTGAAAAACCTAACACTGATATCCCCCCTATACTTTCCTCCAATCACATTAATATTAAGTCCCCTCATTTTAACTATTTCCTTCCTGGGAAAAGGTCTCTGGCTGTTCACTTGACCCATGCCTGTTGTAAGATGACTGAACAATTCTATGCAACAAAACAGACTCTTCATCTCACTCCCTACCTCATCACCACTGCTCCCTCTCAGATGTGTGGGTGCGTGACCACGCAGTAACTGAAATGCTCCCATGCACATCGCTCTTGTTGTCACGCAACTAGAACTGTATGCAGCTGGGGAAAGTTTACATAATGTGAAAGATTTTCTTTGTTGTATTGAATTTCATTATATCCTTCAATTAATAAAAAAATGAATAGTATGTGATTTTTCCATTTTCATTCTAAACGTTCATAGTATACCTATTACAAAAAAACATTTTAAATGCCGTGTAAAGAATTCCTTCTCAGAACAATGGTTGGTCGGCGCTGATGTGAAAAAATTAGAGGGAATGTTGGACTGTTGGGTTGACCTTATCTATGCCACTCATGATTTTATAAACATAAGAACATAAGAAAAGGGAGCAGGAGTTGGCCATCTGGCCCATCAAGCCTGCTCCACCATTCAATAAGATCATGGCTGATCTGGCCATGGACTCATCTCCACCTGCCTGCCATTTCCCCATAACCCTTAATTCCCCAACTATGCAAAGATCTATCCAACCTTCGAATGATCTGAAGTTCATCCAGCTCCTTTGATGCCTTTGATATTTCTCAAGATATTTTCACTATACAGGTTGAATAAGTCTGGTGGAAAGACACAGCCCTGCCTGACTCCTCTCATGATATTCACATACTCACTCACTTCTCCTTCTGTTCCGATGGATGCTGACTGGTCCCAGTTTCGTAATCAAAGACCCCACCCACCCCAGACATTCTCTCTTCTCCCTCTCTCATCAGACAGAAGATACAAAAGCCTGAAAACATGTCCCAGCAGACTCAAGGACAGTTTCTATTCTGCCGTGATCAGACTATTGAACAGTCCCCTAGTACGATGTGAGGGACCCTTGACCTCACAACCTTCTTCGTCATGGACCTTACACCTTACTATCTGCCCGCACTGTACTTTCTCTGCAAGTCTAACACTTTATTCTGCATTCTGTCACTGTTGTAATGAATTAAGCTATGCGGACGATGTTCTCACTGTACCTCGCTACAGATGACAGCAGCAAAATAACGTACCAACTCCTGGATGGCTGCGGCAAGCAGCTTGCCGGAGGAACTCAGTGGGGCAGGCTGCGTCTGTGGAGGGAAATGGACGTTCGGCATTTCAGTTTGAGACCCTTCGGCCAGACGTGGCCCTCTGAGTCCCTCCAGGGCCTCCCAATCCCATCATCTGTATTTTGTCTGATGAAAGAGCAGGCCCAGGAATCCCATGAATGAAAGGGTTAACATATGAGGAGCGTTAGATGGCTCTGCGCCTGTACTCACTGGTGTTTAGAAGAATGAGGGGGAATCTCATTAAGATCTATCAAATATTTAAAGGCCTAGATCGAGTGGATGTGCAGAGGATGTTTCCTGTAGCAGGGGTGTCTAAGACCAGAGGGTACAGCCTCAGAATAGAGCTACATCCATTGGGAACAGAGATGAGGAGGAATTTCTTTATCCAGAGGAAGGTAAATCTGTGGAATTCAGTGCCACAGAAGGGTGTTGAGGCCAAGTCATTGGGTATATTTAAAGTGGTGGTCGAGAGGTTCTTGATTAATAACGGTATCAAAGATTACGGGGAGAAGGCAGGAGAATGGGGTTGAGAGGGATAATAAATCAACCATGATGGAATGGGGGGCAGACTCCATGGGCTGAATGGCCTCATTCCACTCCTATGACCTCTGGTCTTCTGGCAGTGAATGATGCCCGTCACTCACAGCCTCCCGGCGACTCCAGCGAGAAGCATCAGCTCGCAACGCGTTTCACGTACCTCAGCCTCAGTCGCTCCCACTCACTCTCCCCCTCGGTCCCTGAATCGCATGCCGTTTCGCTGCATCTGCCTTCTAGTCTCGAGCCAGTCTCTCTCCAACAACAGTTAGGAAACCCAGCCCACAATCACCTCGCAGTCTTGCGAAAGAGGAACAGGGAAGAGTCTCGCCGGGGTTAGAGGAACTAACTAGATGAGATGCAAGTTCAGATGCTATGTGTCTGTGTGTGTGTGCGTGCGTGAACTGCGTAGGCAGAGAGACTGCAAACAAGCCTGAGAAAGCACATACCATACTTAATGCAGAGAGATGCTCCTGACAGTCAACAATATCACTGTGCCTCTCCAAACACTTCAGATGCAACACAACACAGATTCAAGATTCAAACACGAGGAATTGTGCAGATGCTGGAAATTCAAGCAACACACATCAAAGTTGCTGGTGAACGCAGCAGGCCAGGCAGCATCTCTAGGAAGAGGTACAGTCGCCGTTTCGGGCAGAGACCCTTCATCAGAACTAACTGAAAGAAGAGCTAGTAAGAGATTTGAAAGTGGGAGGGGGAGGGGGAGATCCAAAATGATAGGAGAAGACAGGAGGGGGAGGGATGGAGCCAAGAGCTGGACCGGTGATTGGCAAAAGGGATATGAGAGGATCATGGGACAGGAGGCCCAGGGAGAAGGAAAAGGGGGAGGGGGGGGAAATTCAAGTTTATTGACCTAAGACCATAAGAAGTAGGAGCAGAATTATGTAGGGGTATAGATAGGGTAAATGAAAGCAGGCTTTTTCCACTGAGGTTGGGTGAGACTAGAACTAGAGGTCATAGGTGAAAGTTTGTGTGGAGCTTAAGTCTTGGCATCTTGGGAAGTTATGTTGAAGTTGTATAAGATGTTGGTGATGTCTAATTTGGAGCATTGTGTGTAGTTCTGGTTACAGTACCCACCTACAGGAAAGGTATCAATAAGACTGAAAGGGTGCAAAGAAAACGTACAAGGATGTTGAGGATCTGAGTTAGAGAGAAAGGTTGAGTAGGTTAGGACTGATTCCCTAGAGTGTAGGAGAATGAGGGGAGATTTGATAGAGGTGTACAAAATTATGAGGGGTATAGATGGGGTAGATGCAAGCTGGCTTTTTCCACCGAGGTTGGGTGAGACTGGAACGAGAGGTTTTAAGGGGGAAAGGTGAAATGTTTCAGGGGAAGCTGAGGGGGAACTTCTTCACTCAGAGGGTGGTGAGAGTGTGGAACGAGCTGCCAGCTGAAGTGGTGGGCCTGTTTCTGTGCTGTAGTGCTCGATGACACGAGTTTGGTCTTTCCACCATGGCTGATTCATTACAATAGACAATAGGTGCAGGAGTAGGCCATTCGGTCCTTCGAGCCAGCACCGCCATTTACTGTGATCATGGCTGATCATCCACAATCAGTACCCCGTTCCTGCCTTCTCCCCATATCTATTCATTCTTCAGCACATGAGTGTAAAGGAGAAGAAAATAATTGTTACCCCAAAATACTTTAAGAAGGAGACATTAGTACAGTTAACTTCTGAACCCTGTGGCTGTTCTCCCTTATACAACCTTGATGTGCCATCACGATACGATCAGCATGGTGGGATGCAGAACAAAGGTCTTCACTGTACCTCGGTCATGTGACAACAATAAACCAATTTACCAAATCCTAAAAGGCAGGAACAAACAAAATACTGGAGGAACTCAGCAGGCAGGCCACGTCCATGAAGAGAAAGCAGTGCTGGCCTACCCAGTCTCTCCTCATATCTCGAGCTCCACACACAGAACTCCGGAGGAACCGAGCAGATCAGGCAGCATCAATGGAGAGGAACAAGCAGTCAATGTTTTGGGCTGAGACCCTTCATCAGGACTGGAAGGGAAGGGGGTAGGGGGAAGGAGAGGCCAGAATTAGAAGGTGGGGAGAGAGGTGTACAAGCTGGCAGGCGATAAGTGAAACCAGCTGAGGGGAAGGTGGGTGGGAGGAGGGAGGGATGAAGTGAGAACCTGGTCGGTGATAAGGAGAGCAAAAATAGTGAGATAGTATTCGTGGGCCGTTCAGAGATCTGATAGTGGAGGGGAAGAAGGTGTTCCTAAAACATTGAGTGTGCGTCTTCAGGCTTCCTGTGCCTCCTCCCTGATGGCAGCAAAGAGAGAGGGCATGTCCTGGGGGGTGAGGGTCCTTAAGATTCTGCTGGAGGAACTTAGCAGGTCAAGCAGCATCTGTGGGGGTGGGGGGAGACAGAACAGTCGACTTTTTGGGTTGAAACCCTTGTCAGGGTTGTTAGTGAGGGGAAGAGATGGCTGGCATAGATGGAGGAAGGCAGAGAGGTGAAGACAACACTGAGGCGGTCAGTGGTGTACCGTGCTGACTATCTCCCTCCTCGACCCAGATGCAGGGACTCAGCTGGCACGGTAGCATAGTGGCTAGCACAATCCTTTACAGTGCCAGCAACCGGGCTTCCAACTTCCGCCGCTGCCTGTGAGGAGTTTGCGGGTTGACCACATTGGCTCCCTCCCACATTTCCAGGGCTAGGGAATGCTGTGTTGGCGCCAGAGTATGGCGACATTTGCGGGCTGCCCCCGGCACATCCTTGGACCGTGTTGGTCATTGACACAAATATAGAACATAAAACAGTACAGGCCATTCGGCCCATAATGTTGTGCTGACCCTTTAACCTACTCCAAGGTCAATTTAACCTTCCCTCCCACACAGCCCTCCATTTTTCTTTCATCTAAGAGTCCCTTAAATGTCTCTGATGTGCGTGTCTCAACCACCAGCCCTAGATAAGCATTCCACGCACCGGCACCCAACACTCTCTGCGTAAAACAAACCTACATTTGACATCCACCCCTCTACTCTCCTCCAACCATCTTAAAATCATGGCCCTTCAAATGATGCATTTAAAAGGTTAACATTCAAAGTAAGTCTATTATCAAAGTGCATATATGTCACCATATACAATCCTGAGATTCATTTTCTTGCAGGCATTCACAGTGGAACAAACAAACAACAGAATCAGTGAAAGTTACGCATAAACAAAGTCTGACAAACAACCAGTGTGCAAAAGAGACAAACTGCGCAAATAAATTAAACACAAATAATAATAACAATAAATAAATAAAATCACAATGTTTTGATATATACTTGTGACAAATAAGGAGAACCTTTAAATCCTTTAGGTTTCCTTGCCCTCTCCACAGGTGCTGGTCCTGTACCTCCTCGAGTGCTGACTCTCCTCAAGTGCTGACTGTCCTCGGTGAAGGCCACTCTGTTGGCGTCTCCTTCCTCGCCCCAGCAGATGGCAAAGCGAGAGGTCCTTCACCCGCCAGGAAGGCAAGCAGCCTCCCCACCCGTGGGTGACGGGAAATGGGAAGGAAGAACAGAGGTCTCTCGGTTGAGCAGTCACAATGGCAGGCAGCCAAAATGGCAGCTGCGTTTATGGGCGACTGGAGAACGAGAAATTGCTTGCGGTGATAGCACTGAGTACCCAGGGGAAGGTTAAGTTCAGCCAAGCCCAATCAAACATACAAAGAGGAAGACACTAACCATGCTGGCGTGACTCACATAGCAAGGTTTCACAGCAGCATGGAGAAGACCCCAGCGGACAGAGTATAAATACCTTCACTGCAAAAAAAAAAAGCAGGATTTCCCAGTGGCCAACCAGTTCGAGTCCATCTCCCAATCCCATTCCGACATGTCGGTCCACCCCCTCCTCTACGACCACAAAGAGGCCACTCTCAGTTTGGAGGAGCAACACTTGATATTCTGTCTGGGCAGCCTCCAACCTGATGGTATCAATGACAATTTCTCTATCTTCCGGTAATTTCCTCCCCCCCGCCCCCCACCCACCTCCCTTCTCTTTTCCATTCCTGATTCTGGCTTCCCTCTCCCATTCTCTTCTCCTCATCTTCCCATCACCTCTCTCTAGTTCCCTCTTTCTCCTTTTCTCCCATGGTCCACTCTCCTCTCCTATCAGATTCCTCCTTCTTCAGCCCTTTACCTTTCCAACCAATCACCTCCCAGCTTCTTCATCCCCATGCACCCACCTTCCCCCTCACTTGGTCTCATCTATCATCTGCCTCTTGTACTCCTTTCTCCCCTCCCCTCCCCCTCAACCCCACCAGCTTCTTATTCTGGCTTCTGGCCAAATCCTGATGAAGGGTCTCAACCCAAAATGTCGACTGTTTATTCATTTTGATGGATGCTGCCTGATCTGCTGAGTTCTGTCAATATTTTGATTGTGCTACCCTCGTTTTCCAGCACCGGCAGAACCTTGTGTGTATGAAGTTCTTACCAGGACACATCCACACCTATTGCTTTAGAACATAGATCATTACAGCACAGTACAGGCCTTTCGGCCCATGACGTTGTGCTAACCTTCTAACCCTTCCCTCTCACATAACCCTCCATTTTTCTTCCACCCATGTACCTATCTAAGAGTCTCTTAAATGTCCCTCAAATATCTGTCTTGTGTGAGCTCAAAGTTCAGTACAGACAGGGAGGGGCAGGAAGAGAAATCTGCCAGGGTGTCATCAAATTGATGCAAGCTGTCTTGGTTCAAAGTCAAAGTTGAGTTTATTATCAGATACAGAATTCCACATCTGCACAGGTGCAATGAAAAACCTATTTGCACCAACGTTGCAAGCAAAGCACAGAGCATCAGATAAGTGGCGTTTAGAGAAAAAAAAACATAAAATATAAACCCAAAAGATGCTGGAAATCTAGAGCAACACACCTAAAATGCTGGAGGAACTCAGCAGGTCAAGCAGCATCTAGAGAGAAGAATAAACAGTCGATATTTTGGACTGAGACCTTTCATTAGAAATTATACACAGCCTTTCCAAGAAAGAACATCATTAGAACAAAGAAAAAGTCTATTTTAATGCAAAATGCTGCTGAGCTGCAGAAATTAGGGGTGCTCTGGTTAGTTCATGAACCAAATGGTTGAAGGGAAGTAGCTGTTCCTGAACCTGGTGGTGTGGGACTTCAGGATTCTGTACCTCCTGCCCGATTGTATCCTGAGATCGTTGGGGGAGAGTGTCTAGGCAGAGGTGTTTGAGAATGGAGTTTGCAGCAGAGGTCTCATTGTGTGGAAAAGGTGCCGGCAGCAAAGCGGTTAGCACAATGCTATTACAGCGTCAGTAACCTGGGTTCGATCCCCTCCTCTGCCTGTACATTCCCCTGACCATGTAGATTTCCTGCAGGTGCTCCAGTTTCCTCCTACAGTCCCAAGGTGTTAATTGGGCTCATGAGTGTAATTGGGTGGCGTGAGCTCATTGGGCCTGAAGGGTCTGTTACCATGACGTCTCTCCGAGGCCTCCAGACTGAAGGGTCAAAAGGAAGCACCCCGCTGTGATGGTACAGCCCAGAGTGCTCCCTCTCAAGAAGGGCAAACCTACCAAATACTGAATGGCCAAGATAAAGGGGTTTAATAGTAAGGAGGGCAAATGCAACATTAGCATTCATTTTGAGAGGACTAGAATATAAAAGCAAGGATGTGATACTGAGGCTTTATAAGGCACTGGTCAGACCACACTTGGACTATTGTGAGTAGTTTTGGGCACCTTATCTAAGAAAATTTATGCTGGCATTGGAGAAGCTCCAGAGGACGCTCATGAGAATGATCCCAGGAATGAAAGGGTTAACGTATGAGGAGATTGTGATGGCCCGGGGCCAGGAACTCGCTGGAGTTTAGAAGAATAAAGTGTGCAGGATGATAAGATCATACAAAGGCAAGGATTGTGTGGACAGCCAGACATTTTTTTTCCCAGCTCAGAAATGTCTAATATGAAGGGGCGTAACTTTAAGGTGACTGGAGGACAGTATAGAGGTAAGTGTTTTTTTTACACAGAGAGTGGTGGGTGGAAGGAAAACCCTGCCAGTGCTGGGGGTGGGGCATTTAGAACGGAGTTGAGGAAAAACTTTTTCACCCAGAGAGTGGTGGATATATGGAATGCTCTGCCCCAGAAGGCTGTAGAGGCCAAGTCTCTGGATGCTTTCAAGATAGAGCTCTTAAAGATAGCGGAATCAAAGGTTATGGGGATAAGGTAGGAACTGGATACTGATTGTGGATGATCAGCCATGATCACAGTGAATGGCGGTGCTGGCTCGGAGGGCCGAATGGCCTACTCCTGCACCTATTGTCTATTGTCTAAGATACTCCTAGAGAGGCACATAATAGAAAAATGGAGGGTTATGTAGCAGGGAAGGATTAGATTAAGCTTAGGGTAAATCAAGTGGTCGGGACAACATTGTGGGCAAAAGGGCCTTTTCTGCGCTACACTGTACTACATGTTAAATGGGGGAGGATCTCATTGAAACCTACCAAATATTGAAAGACCTAGACAGAGTGGACGTAGAGAGGATATTTCCTATGGTAGGGGAGTTTAGGGCCAGAGGGCACAGCCTCAGAATAGAGGGAAGTCCATTTAGAACAGAGAGGAGAAAGAATTTCTTTAGCCAGGAGGTGGTGAATCTGTGGAATTCATTGCCACAGCTGGCTGCACAGGCCACATCATTGAGTACATTTAAAGCAGAGGTTGATAGGTACATAATTAGTCCGGGGAGAAGTCAGGAGACTGGGCTTGAGAGGGATAATAAATCAACCATGATGGAATGGCGGAGCAGACTTCATGGGCTGAATGGTTCCCGTAGAGCACAGCCTTAGGGGACTAACATCCTCTCCACATTCACTCCCTCTTGGCCTTTTAATATTCAATAGGTTTCAATGAGATTCCCCCGTCTTTCTTCTGAACTTCAGAGAGCATAGGCCCAGGGCCATCACATGCTCCTCATACCTTAACCCTTTACCCTTCCCCAGGGCAATTACACGCTCCTCATACCTTAACCCTTAACCCTTCCCCAGGGCCACTACACGCTCCTCATACCTTAACCCTTTCATTCCTGGGATCATTCTCATGGCGATTCCCTAGACCCTCTCCAATTGCCAGCACATTTTTCTCTGAAATACAGGCTTGCTTGACGGGAAATAGAAGTTTGGAGGGAGAATAATCAGGAGTCAGCTGGTTCTCAGGGCTGAGAGGACAGTCCAGGAACATCACACAACCTACCTGGTCTCAGATGCCCTCACAATACCCAGAGCCAGAGAGAAAACATAATAGAGTGGGGTGAATGGGACTATTAACAGGGCTGCAAGCACCCTCACCAGGACCACCAGACTCAAAAACAGTTACTTTCCCCAAGCAGTAAGGCTGATCAACACCTCCACCCACTAACCCACTCCTCCACACCCTCAACCACCACTACTTTATCATTTCCTGTCAGAGCCACTTTATCTAGACACACTCCTGTGCCTAGCATCACTTTATGGACATACAATCAACCTCTGTGCAGAAGCTATCTTATGTATTTATTTTTTTTTATTATTGTGGCCCTTATTTTATTGTGCTTTTTTTGTGCTGCATCAGACCACCGTAGCAATGATCTCATTTGTCTTTATACTTGTGACTGAAACTGACATTAAACAATCTTGAATCTTGGGGACCGATTAAGTCACCAAGCCTGCACGTCATTGGGATTCTAGAGGAAAGAGAGAGAAAGCCACGTGGTTTCAAGAAGAAAATTACACACACACATCAGAGGTGGAGATCGAACCCGGGTTCAGAAGTTCAAAGTCAATTTATTATTGAGGTACATATATGTCACCATACAGGAAAGAACCCTGAGGTTCATTGTTGGTGTGAGGGTCCATGCAGCCCAGATTACATAGGCCGTAAGACATAGAAGCAGAAGTTCAGCAATCCGTTCCACACCCCAAAGAGGTGAGGGGTCAGCGTGTTGTATGTTGTCCCCCGGGGTGTGGGTCAGGGGTAAAACCCAGCGAGAGTTGATGGGAACGTGGTAGTATGATGGTTGGCAGTTGGCATGGACTGTGGGCTGAAGAAACAGTTACTGCCCTGTAAGAGCATAACACCATAAGATGTAGAAGCAGAACTAGGCCATTCAGCATACTGAATCTGCTCTGCCATTCCACGAAGCCGCTTTATTATCCCTCTCAACCCCATGCTTCTGCCTCCTCCCCGTAACCTTTGATGCCCTGACCTATCAAGAACCTATCAACCTCCGCTTTAAATATACCCAATGACTTGGTCTCCACAGCCATCTGTAGCAATGAGTTCCAGCCTCGGGCTAAAGGAATTCCTGGACTCATTTTCGTGAACCTCCTCTGGACCCTCTCCAATGCCAGCACATCTTTTCTCAGACACGGGACCCAAAACTGCTCACAATACTCCAGATGTGGTCTTACAAAGCCTCAGCATTACATCAAGCAACACACAACAAAGTTGCCGATGAACACAGCAGGCCAGGCAGCATCTCTAGGAAGAAGTACAGTCGACGTTTCGGGCCGAGACCCTTTGTCAGGCCCGACTGAAGGAAGAGCTAGTAAGAGATTTGAAAGTAGGAGGGGGAGGGGGAGATCCAAAATGATAGGGGAAGACAGGAGGGGGAGGGATGGAGCCAAGAGCTGGACAGGTGATTGGCAAAAGGGATATGAGAGGATCACGGGACAGGAGGCCCAGGGAGAAAGAAAAGGGGGAGGGGGGAAAAATCCAAAGGATGGGCAAGGGGTATAGTGAGAGGGACAGAGGAAGAAAAAGGAGAGAGAGAAAGAATGTGTATATATAAATAAATAACAGATGGGGTACAAGGGGGAGGTGGGGCATTAGCAGAAGTTAGAGAAGTCAGTGTTCATGCCATCAGGTTGGAGGCTACCCAGACGAAATATAAGGTGTTGTTCCTCCAACCTGAGTGTGGCTTCATCTTTACAGTAGAGGAGGCCGTGCATCCTTGTTTTTATATTCCAGTCCTCTCGAAATGAATGCTAACATTTCACTTGCCTTCCTCACCACTGACCAGCAAGTTACATTTATGGAATCTTGCACAAGGACTCCCAAGAACCTTTTGAAATGTCTCCCCATTTAGAAAACAGTCTACATGATTATTCCTTCTACCAAAGCGCATGACCACAGACTTCCCAACACTGTACTCCAGCTGCCAGTTCTTTGCATTCTCCTAATGGGTCCAAGCCTTCCTACGGAGTTCCTGCTTCCTCAACACTACCTGCTCTTCCACTTATCTTCGTATCATCTGCAAACTTGGCCACAAGGCCATTCAAGACTCTGTGCCAAATGTATTTCATGTACCATCAAGGTAACAAAACCATTTCAGGAAGTGAGATTAGTCATTTATGAAAGTGGATGGAGAAGTATTCCATGGAAATGATCAATATTGGGACGGGATATGAGATGCTAAGTTTCGCTTAGCGTAGAGAACCGAAATGAAGAAAACACGGGTAGGTTATGACTGAAGTGCCTCTATCAAAATAAATTTATTACTAATGCATGTAAATATCACCACGTTTATTTTATTTCGAGATACAGCATGGAACAGTCCCTTCTGGCCCAACAAGCCACGCTGCCCAGCAACCCACCTATTTAACCCTAGGCTAATCACAGGACACTTTACAAAGACCAGTTGGGAACATAGAAACATAGGACACAGAAAACCGACAGCACAATACAGGCCCTTGTGCCGAACAATTAACCGAGTAACGGGTACACGTGGAAGCAACCAGAGGAAACCCACGCACACTTGGGATGAATGTACAACCCTTCTTACAGAGGGCACTGGAATTGAACTCTGAACTCCAAACTCCGACACCCGAGCCACAACCATGTTGTGTTAACTGCTACGCTACTGTGGCACCCTACAACCACTGTCGTTGGCAGAGCGTTAAATACGTTCAAGAATGGAAATTTGTGACGGCACACGTGATTTACTGCGGACGCTGGAATCTGAAGTAACACACAAAATGCTGGAGAAACAGCAGATCGGGCAGCATCTGTGGAGGGAAACAGACAGTTAACGTTTTGGGTCAAGACCCTTTATTTGGGAGGAGGAGAATGGACACAAGTAGAGGGGCAATCATAAGAACACACCTCACTCAGCAGCAAACCTACAAGTTCAAGTTTATCGTCACTTGACTATACAACCAAATGAAACAACGTTCCTCTGGACCATGATGCACCCACAAAATATATCCACACGGCATGTAAAACAAGACATTACCCAAAGTAAGATAATAAAATATAATTCAAAATGCATGTAGTGCGCAGTACAGGTAAACAGTAAACAGCTCGCTGTCCTAGTGACGAGCCCTCGATGGTGACAGGGTATTCATTAGTCTCCCAGCCTGAGGGAAGAAGCTGTTACCCGGTCTGACAGTCCTAGTCCTGATGCTGCTGGATGGTAGAGGGTCAAAGAGATCGTGGGATGGGTGGTTTGGGCCCTTCGTATGCAACACTTCCAGTAAAAGGCACAAATAGAGGGGATAGAGACTCCGATGACCCACTCGGTAGTCTTTACTAACCTCGCTGAGGAAGACACACTGTGACTAGGGAGAGTAAGAGTTCAGCACGAGCAAGATGGAAGATGAGGTGTTGCTCACCCAGCTGAGAGTGGCCTCATCATGGCAGAAGAAACAAACAGCACTGCACGATGTAGATATAGATGTAGATGTAGATCTATAGCACGCAGTGTCATCAAAAGCAATGGCATGATTCTTGAGGTTGTTACAGTTACTTCAGGAAATAACTCAGCCTTTTTATTGTGTCACCAGATCCCTGGATGGTTCCTGTGAAAATTTCATAATCTTTCTTAAAATAAGGCAGTTGCACTGCACACCCAATTTCGCTTTGCATGCACCAATTTCAGCAGAACATAGAACAGTACAGCACAGGAAGAGGCCCTTCAACTCACAATGCTGGGCTGAACCGATGAAATTAGTAATCAAACAGCCAATTAAACTAATCCCATCTACCTACAGAGTGTCCATATCCCTCCATTGTCCTCATGTTCATGTGCCTATCTCAACATCTCTTAAAAGTCCTGAATGTTTCTGCCTCTACCCCCACCCCAGGCAGCACATTCCAGGCACCACCCATCAAAGTTGCTGGTGAATGCAGCAGGCCAGGCAGCATCTCTAGAAAGAGGTACAGTCGACGTTTCGGGCCGAGACCCTTTGTCAGGACAAAGGAGTCCTGACGAAGGGTCTCGAAACTGTCGACTGTACCTCTTCCTAGAGATGCTGCCTGGCCTGCTGCATTCACCAGCAACTTTGATGGGTATTGCCTGAATTTCCAGCATCTGCAGAATTCCTCGTGCTTACATTCCAGGCGCCCTCCACTCTGTGTAAAAAAAACATTGCCCCTCACATCTCCTTTGAAATTATCCTTCCTCCGCCCCCAGCTTAAATGTATGTCCTCTGGTATTAGACAGTTCAACCCTGGGAATAAGATGATGGCTTTTTAGAGCAGTTTGTCGTTGAGCCAACTGGGGATCAGCTATACTGGATTGGGTGTTATGCAATGAACCAGAGGTGATTAGGGATCGTAAGGTAAAAGAACCCTTAGGAGGCAGTGATCACAATATGATTGAGTTCAACTTGAAATTTGATAGGGAGAAAGTCTGACGTAGCAGTATTTCAGTGGAGTAAAGGAAATCACAGGGATATGAGAGAGGAGTTGAGCAAAGTAAATTGGAAGGAGCTGCTGGCAGGGATGACAGCAGAGCAGCAATGGTGTGAGTTTCTGGGGAAAATGAGGAAGGTGCAGGATAGATGTATTCCAAAAACAAAGAAATACTCAAACGACAAAATAGTGCAACCACGGCTGACAAGGGAAGTCAAAGCTAATGTAAAAGCAAAAGCGAAGTCATATAACAAAGCAAACATTGTGGGAAGACAGAGGATTGGGAAGCTTTGAAAACCCTACAAAGGGCAACTAAAAGAACCATTAGGAGGGAAAAGATTAAATAAGAAAGCAAGCTGGAGGACTGGAAAATGGCAAATGTCACTCCAGTCTTTAAGAAAGGAGGAAGGCAGCAGAAAAGAAATTATAGACCAGGTAGCCTGACTTCAGTGCTTGGGAAGATGTTGGAGTCAATTGTTAAGGATGAGACAGGCCAAGATGGGACAAAGTCAGCATGGTTTCCTTGAGGGAAAATCCTGCCTGATGAACTAATGAACCTACTGGAATTCTTTGAGGAGATTACAAGTAGGATAGATAAAGGAAATGGAGTGGATGTTGTATATTTGGACTTTCAGAAGTCCTTTGACAAGTTACCACACATGGAAGTTACGAGCCCATGGTATTACAGGTAAGTTACTGGGATGGCTAGAGCATTGGCTGATTGGTAGGAGGCAGCAAGTGGGAATAAAAGGATCCTTTTCTGGTTGGCTACCAGTGACTAGTGGTGTTCCGCAGGGGGTCGGTGTTGGGACTACTTCTTGTTATGCTATATATAAATGATTTAGATAATAGAATAAATGGCTTTGTTGCCAAGTTTGCAGAATACGAAGATTGGTGGAGGGGCAGTTAGTGTTGAGGAAACAGGAAGGCTGCAAAAGGACTTAGACAGATTAGGAGAAGGGGCAAGAGAGTGGCAAATGAAATACAATGTTGGAAAATGCATCGTCATGCACTTTGGTAGAAGAAATAACTGTGCCAACTAATTTCTAAATGGGGAGAAAATCCTAAAACTTGAGATGCGAAGGGACTTGGGAGTCCTTGTGCAGAACACCCTAAAGGTTAACTTTCAGGTTGAGTCAGTGGTGAGGAAGACAAATGCATTGTTAGCATTCATTTCAAGAGGTCTAGAATACAAGAGCAGGGATGTGATGCTGAGGCTTTATAAGGCACTGGTGAGACCTCAGCTTGAATATCATTAACAGTTCTGGGCTCCTCATATAAGAAAAGAAGTGCTGGCATTGGAGAGGGTCCAGAGGAGGTTCACAAGGATGACTCTGGGAATGAAAGGGTTATCATACCAAGAACATTTGATGGCTCTGGGTCTGTACTCACTGGAATTCAGAAGGATGAAGGGGGATCTTGTTGAAACCTTTCGAATTTTGAAAGGCCTAGACAGAGTAGATGTGGGAAGGATGTTTCCCATGCAGGGGCATCTAGAACAAGAGGGCACAGCCTCAGGATAGAGGGGCATCCATTTAAAAGAGAGATGTGGAGAAGTTTCTTTAGTCAGAGGGTGGTGAGTTTGTGGAATTTATTACCACAGGCAGCTGTGGAGCCCGGGTCATTGGGTGTATTTAAGGCAGAGGTTGATAGGTTCTCGATTGTACACAGCATCAAAGGTTACAGGGGGAAGGCCGGGGAGTAGGGCTGAGGAGGGAGAAAAGGAACAGCCATGACTGAATGGCTGAGCAGACTCGATGAGCCAAATGACCTAATTCTGCTCAAGTGTCTTATGATCTTAAGATACTGTCTGTCTACTGTATCTACGCCTCGCACAATCTTATAAACCTTTATCAGATCTCCCCACAGCCTCTGGTTTTCAGGCTTCTTCGCCCTTTCCTTTCCAGTCCTGATGAAGGTTCTCAGCCTGAAACGTCAACCATTTATTCCCCTCCATAGATGCTGCCTGACCTGCTGAGTTCTTCCAGCATTTTGCTCTGGGTTTCCAGCATCTGCAGAATGTCGGGTTCATCCTTTGAACTTAACCCCGCTCGTTTTAAATGCATGCCCTCTGGCATTCCCACCGTGCGAGAAAAATTCTGCAAGTCTGCTTTGCATTATTTGAGCAGGGTTGCGACGCTGGTCAACACCACTTTGAAAACTGCAGTCCAAGGTCAGCTGCCCTGTGCTGTAACACTGCACTGCAGAGTAAAACTTGGCGCATGTTCTCAATGTGTGGGAGTACACACGTTAGGAATGCTGCCCTTGGCTGAGTGCCTGCTCCTGTTAATCAATAAAGGACCTTGTTAATCTAATGTCTCAAGAAGGCAGCATCCATCATTAAGGACCCCATCACCCAGGACATGCCCTCTTCTCATTGCCACCATCGGGGAGGAGGTACAGGAGCCTGAAGACACACACTCAATGTTTCACGAACAGCCTCTTCCCCTCTGCCATCAGATTTCTGAATGGACAATGATGCTATTTTTCTGCTCTTTTTTTCACACTGCTCATTTAGTTTACTATGTATTTCTTATAGTAATTTATAGTTTTTTATTATTATGTAAATAAAAATATAAATAACTTGTGCAAAAGGAGCAAAATAGTGAGGCGATGTTCGCAGACCATTCAGAAATCTGACAGCGGAGGGGAAGAAGCTGTTCCTGAATCATTGAGTGTGTGTCTTCAGGTTCCTGTACCTCCTCTCTGATGGTAGCAATGAGAAGGGGGCATGTCCTGGGTGGTGAGGGTCCTGAGTGACGGAGGCCGTCTTTTTGAGGCGTCACCTTTTGAAGATGCCCTCAGTGTTGGGGAGGCTGGTGCCCACAATGGAGCTGTCTGAGTTTACAAACTTCTACAGCGTTTTCCGATCCTGTGCAGCGGCCCCTCTCCATACCAGACAGTGATGCAGCCAGTTTGAACGCTCTCCATGGTAGATCTGTAGAAACTTGCGAGTATCTTTGGTGACATTTACCAGATCTCCTCAAACTCCTAATGAAATACAGGCGCTGTTGCGCCTTCTTTGTAATTGCATCAATACGTTGGCACAGGACAGACCTTCAGAGATGTTAACACCCAGGAACTTGAAGCTGTTTTGCCTTTCGACTGCTGATCTGTCGAGTGAGGACTCGTGTGTGTTCCCTCGACTTCCCCTTTCTGAAGTCCACAATCAATTCTGACAGAGTAAAATTTGTTTATTTTATCTATTTAGAGATGCTATATGGAACAGGCCCTTCCTGTCTGATGAGTTGCACCACCCAGCACCCAGCTCCTTAACCCTAGTCTAATGATTGGACAATTTACAATAACCAATGACTGTGGGAGGAAGCCAGGGTGCCCGGGAGAAACCCAAGCACACACAGAGAGGAACATGCAAACTCGTTACAGATGATGCCGTACTCTGGAACGGGGCGAGCTGTAACAGCGTCACGCTAACTGCGACACTACCGTGGTGCCCAGCAAGTTTGTGCGAGGTTTCTTGTTTCAACACCTCGCAGCCAGCTGATCTACCTCACTCCTGTGTGCCTCCTCGTCACCATCTGAGGCTCTGCCGACAACAGTTGAGTCACCAGCAGTGTCCATGCTGAGAGGAGCCAGCTTGCTTCCCAATCACCTGGTGCAGTGGTGAGCAGTGCAATAGGGGTGTTGATGCAGCACTACAGAATCTGCAGGGACGAGGCTCTTGGGCTCTCAGTGACATGCACGGGAATTACCCAGGATCTGGCATTTGCTTTTTTTTTAAAAGATGAGCTTCATTTGTCAAATGTTCAAGATTGTTTAATGTCATTTCCAGCACACAAGTGCAAAGGAGAACAAAATAATTATTACTCTGGACCGCTGCAGCAAAAAAACCCACAAGATAAAGAACACAATAATAAAAAAAACAATAGCTACAAATACATGAGATTAGATTAGATTAGATTATGAGGACACTCATAATAGCTTCTACACAGTACTGTGCAGAAGTCTGATACACATATATAGATATTTTGTACAGTACTGTATTTTGTCAATGTGGAGCGGAAAGCGAGTTTGTAAATCTGGTGGGAGCACAGGATGTTGGGAATGGTGAGGGTGGAGCACCGTGGGAGGGGTGCGGGACAGGTGGCAGGGAAAGACTGCCAGGGCGCAAGTGCAAACACACCCAGACCCGAGACACCAGGCAAGGTCATTTGATTCCAAACACTTGGCTTATTGATCATTACAGAATGTCTCTCTGGTGCTTCTCACTCCCTCCCCTCTCCCTTCCCCTTTTCCCAACCATGATTCCCCTCTCCCTGCCCCCTTCCCGCTCTCAGTCTACAATAGAGACCCAGATCAGAATCAGGTTTATCATCACTCACATCTGTCATGAAAATTGTTTTGTTTTTTGGGGCAGCAGTACAGTGCAATATATAAAATTACTACAGGCCTGTGCAAAAGTCTTAGGCACCCTAGCTCTATATACTGTATATACTGAAGGTTTTTGCACTGTGCTGTACACTGATTGATTGTATGTCCGTAAAGTGACGCTGGGCACAGGAGTGTCTGTACATAAGGTGACTCTGACAGGAAATGATAAAGTAGTGGTGGTTGGGGGTGTGGAGGTGTTGATCAACCTTACTGCTTGGGGAAAGTAACTGTTTTTGAGTCAGGTGGTCCTGGTCCTGATGGGAGAGGGAGAAACAGTCCATGAGCAGGGTGGGTGGGATCCTTCATGGTGTTACTGGCCCTTTTCTTGCTTTGAAGCATCAAGGTTCAAGTTTACTTATCACATGTACAGCAAAACAAACAGTAAAATGCTTTGTTACTGTTAACAACCAACACAGCCAAGGATGTTGTTGGATCAGTTTAATTGTCATTTTCTTTGCAGCTTAACAATTAATTGTCTGCTTGTATTTTATATAACTACCTATATACATGTAACTACCTATGTACATGTTACCTAGTGGTCATAGTATGCATATGCAATTGGGTGTCTCCACTTGTATGATTCTGGAAAGCTCTGGAAGCTTCTCTGGCATTGCATTATTTGTATAGTGGTTATCTGATTGGTTAACTTTTACCTACAAATTTGAATGGAATGTTTCTTATTTATTGGGTATAAAAAGCTGAACTCCTGGTGCACCATCTTTTGCTTCTCTCTTCCTTCACTTATTAGACCTCTATTATTGTCTGTTCCTCAACGTTCTTTGTTCTATTAACGTTTATTAAAGTGATCGTGAAGCAACAGACTTTGTGCCTCTTTCCCAACTTCCGAAAGAACCTCGGATGAAAAGCATCAGAATCCAACAGTATGCTGGGGGGCAGCCCGCAAGTGTTGCCATACAATCCGGTGCCAACTTGGCATACCCACAATGCTTGGCAGAACAACACAGATACAACATGTAATGAAACAACAACAGCAAAAAGAATAAACACAGAGATTCGGCAGAGGCCGAAATCCAGAGTAACACACACAAAATGCTGGAGGAACTCAGCAGGTCAGGCAGCATCCGTGGAGAGAAATAAACAGTTAACGTTTCAGGCTGACACCCTTCATTAGGATTAGAAAGGAAGGGGGAAGATGCCAGAATAAAAAGGTGGATGGAGGCAACAGTCCTCCCTCACACTCACTCACATACACGGTCCTTTAACCTTTCTTGGCACCAACGAAACACACAATGAAATGCAATACTTGTTTCAAGGACCAACACAGTCCGAGGATGTGCAGAGAGGTAGCCCACAATGTCGCCATGTTTCAGGCGCCTACATAGTATGCCCACGACTCACAGGAAGATGTACAAACTCCTTCCAGACAGACAGTGGCAGGAATTGTGCTGCACTGTTCAGGTTGGAGGAACAACACCTTGTATTCCGTCTGGGTAGCCTCCAACCTGATGGCATGAACGTCGACTTCTCTAACTTCTGGTAATGACCCCACCCAGCCACCCCCCCTTCACTATTCCCCATCCCCTTTTCCCTCTATCACTTTATCTCCTTGCCTGCCCATCGCCTCCCTCTGGTGCTCCTCCCCCTTTTCTTTCTTCCATAGTGTCATAGTCATAGTCATACTTTATTGATCCCGGGGGAAATTGCTTTTTGTTACAGTTGCACCATAAGTAATAAATAGTAATAAAAACATAAATAGTTAAATAGTAATATGTAAATTATGCCAGTAAATTATGAAATAAGTCCAGGACCAGTCTATTGGCTCAAGGTGTCTGACCCTCCAAAGGAGGAGTTGTAAAGTTTGATGGCCACAGGCAGGAATGACTTCCTATGACGCTCTGTGTTGCATCTAGGTGGAATGAGTCTCTGGCTGAATGTACTCCTGTGCCCACCCAGTCCATTATGTAGTGGATGGGAGACATTGTCCAAGATGGCATGCAACTTGGACAGCATCCTCTTTTCAGACACCACCGTCAGAGAGTCCAGTTCCATCCCCACAACATCACTGGCCTTACGAATGAGTTTGTTGATTCTGTTGGTGTCTGCTACCCTCAGCCTGCTGCCCCAGCACAGAACAGCAAACATGATCGCACTGGCCACCACAGACTCGAAGAACATTGTCAGCATCGTCCGGCAGATGTTAAAGGACCTCAGTCTCCTCAGGAAATAGAGACCTTCCATGGCCTTCTGTCCTCTCCTATCAGATTCCCCCTTCTCCAGCCCTGTTCCTCTTTCACCAATCAACTTTCCAGCTCTTTACTTCACCCCACCCCGCTCCAGGTTTCACCCATCACCTTGTGATTCTCTCTCCCCTTCCCCCACCTGTAAAATCTACTCCTCGGCTTTTTTTTCTCCAGTCCTGCCGAAAGGTTTCAGCCCGAAACGTCGACTATACTTTTTTCCCATGGATGCTGCCTGGCCTGTTGAGTTCCTCCAGCATTTTGTGTGTGTTGCTCAGATTTCCAGCACCTGCAGATTTTCCCTTGTCTGTTCTACGTTCTATGTTCACGTGAGGCACATCAGTGGTAATAAACTTGACCCCTGGTTCCGACGCCAACACGGAGAACACATGGAGCTACATCGACACCAGACCATCAGGACAGATGTCCCATCACGCCCGCGCTTCAACGCAACCAGAGGGATCGCCATGAGAAATTGGCAGGTAACGCAGGCAACTCCCCCCACCACCCCACAGCTCTGGGTGGGGAAGACAAAGATGCGGGGGGGAGCCATAGAGGTAACGAGAATATGGTAATGGTATGGGCCTCCATCATTTAGGGTTGACCATGGAGTTTGCGAATTGCTGTCTAGATAGGCAAGCCATGGTAGCACAGTATAGAGAGGACCTGTTGCCCGTGCAGCAGGCTCCCCTTCTCCACACTGCTGATGGATCTATTTGGTACCAGTAGTATTGCAGCAGTTGCCAGTCGGCGTTGATCTCAATGTAGGACCGCCTCAGGGACTCCAGCTCTGAATCTTTCCCCTCGGGATTTACTCCCGAAGCCTTCCCCATCAGTGGGTACAGCCACAAGGCAGCTGAGGTTTCACATCAGAGTTCTACGAGCCTGTGGTGGCCAGTGCGATCATGTTTGCTATTGTGTGCTGGGGCAGCAGGCTGAGGGTAGCAGACACCAACACAATCAACAAACTCATTCGTAAGGCCAGTGATGTTGTAGGGATGGAACTGGACTCTCTGACGGTGGTGTCTGAAAAGAGGATGCTGTCCAAGTTGCATGCCATCTTGGACAATGTCTCCCATCCACTACATAATGTACTGGGTGGGCACAGGAGTACATTCAGCCAGAGACTCATTCCACCGAGATGCAGCACTGAGTGTCATAGGAAGTCATTCCTGCCTGTGACCATCAAACTTTACAACTCCTCCCTTGGAGGGTCAGACACCCTGAGCCAATTGGCTGGTCCTGGACTTATTTCCTGGCATAATTTACATATTACTATTTAACTATTTATGGTTTTATTACTATTTATTATTTAATGTGCAACTGTAACGAAAACCAATTTCCCCCGGGATCAATAAAGTATGACTATGACTATCAAAGTTTTCCTTCTCCTAGATGAGCTGCCAACCATGGCTGACGAGCCCAATCTGCCCAAAGGTGGGGGGGTAGGAGGTGTGGTGAGGTGCAAATTGTTAAATTGGTTTATATTGTCACATGTACCAAGATACCATGAAAAACTTGTCCTGCAGACCGTTCACACAGACCAGGTCATTACACAGTGCATTGGGGTAGAACCAGGGAAAACAATAACAATGCAGAATAAAGTGTAACGGTTACAGAGAATGTGCAGTGCAGGTAGACAATAAGGTGCACTGAGGTCGAGTTCGTCTTATCGTACTAGGAAGCCATTCAATAGTTGTAGAACAGCGGGATAGAAGCTGCCTTTGAGCCCATTGGTACGCGGTTTCAGGCTTTCGTATTTTTGTATTTTCTGTCCAATACGGGAGGAGAGGAGAGGAGAATGCTTGGGGTAGGTGGGGTCTTTGATTATGCTGGTTGCTTTACTGAGACGGAGAGGTGTAGGCAGAGTCCGCGGAGGAAGGGTTGGTTTCAGTGATATGCTGAGCTGTGTCCACAACTCTCTGCAGTTTCTTGTGGTCACAGAGCAGTTGCCGTACCAAGATGTTATGCATATCAAAGTCAAACAAAATTTATTATTAAACAACATGGATGTCTCGATATACAACCGCGAGATTCATTTTCTCCAGGCATTTGCAGGAAGATAAAGGAATACAATAGAATTTATGAAAAACTGTACGTAAACAAAGACTGACAAACAACCAATGTGCAAAAGAAGAGAAACTGCGGAAATTAAACAATAAATCAGACAGACAGACAGACAAGAACACGAGGAATTCTACAGATGCTGGAAATTCCAGCAACACACATCAAAGTTGCTGGTGAACGCAGCAGGCCAGGCAGCATCTCTAGGAAGAGGTACAGTCGACATTTCGGGCCGAGACCCTTCCTCAGGACTAACTGAAGGAAGAGATAGTAAGAGATTTGAAAGTGGGAGGGGGAGGGGGAGATCCAAAATGATAGGAGAAGACAGGAGGGGGAGAGATGGAGCCAAGAGCTGGACAGGTGATAAGCAAAAGGGATATGAGAGGATCACGGGACAGGAGGCCCAGGGAGAAAGAAAAGGGGGGGGGGAAGCCCAACGGATGGGCAAGGGGTATAGTCAGAGGGACAGAGGGAGAAAAAGGAGAGTGAGAGAAAGAATGTGTATATATAAATAAATAACAGATGGGGTACGAGGGGGAGGTGGGGCATTAGCGGAAGTTAGAGAAGTCAATGTTCATGCCGTCAGATTGGAGGCTACCCAGACGGAATATAAGGTGTTGTTCTTCCAACCTGAGGGTGGCTTCATCTTTACAGTAGAGGAGGCCGTGGATAGACATATCAGAATGGGAATGGGATGTGGAATTAAAATGTGTGGCCACTGGGAGATCCTGCTTTCTCTGGCGGACAGAGCGTAGGTGTTCAGCAAAACGATCTCCCAGTCTGCGTTGGGTCTCGCCAATATATAGAAGGCCACATCGGGAGCACCAGACGCAGTATATCACCCCAGCCGACTCACAGGTGAAGTGTCGCCTCACCTGGAAGGACTGTCTGGGGCCCTGAATGGTAGTGAGGGAGGAAGTGTAAGGGCATGTGTAGCACTTGTTCCACTTACAAGGATAAGTGCCAGGAGGAAGATCAGTGGGGAGGGATGGGAGGGGGGGACGAATGGACAAGGGAGTTGCGTAGGGAGCGATCCCTGCGGAAAGCAAAGGGGGGGAGGGAAAGATGTGCTTAGTGGTGGGATCCCGTTGGAGGTGGCGGAAGTTACAGAGAATAATATGTTGGACCCGGAGGCTGGTGGGGTGGTAGGTGAGGACTAGGGGAACCCTATTCCTAGTGGAGTGACGGGAGGATGGAGTGAGAGCAGATGTGCGTGAAATGGGGGAGATGCGTTTGAGAGCAGAGTTGATGGTGGAGGAAGGGAAGCCCCTTTCTTTAAAAAAGGAGGACATCTCCCTCGTCCTGGAATGAAAAGCCTCACCCTGAGAGCAGATGCAGCGGAGACAGAGGAATTGCGAGAAGGGGATGGCATTTTTGCAAGAGACAGGGTGAGAAGAGGAATAGTCCAGATAGCTGTGAGAGTCAGTAGGCTTATAGGAGACATCAATAGATAAGCTGTCTCCAGAGATAGAGACAGAAAGATCTAGAAAGGGGAGGGAGGTGTCGGAAATGGACCAGGTAAACTTAAGGGCAGGGTGAAAATTGGAGGCAAAGTTAATGAAGTCAACGAGCTCTGCATGTGTGCAGGAAGCAGCGCCAATGCAGTTGTCGATGTAGCAAAGGAAAAGTGGGGGACAGATACCAGAATAGGTTTGGAATGTAGATTGCTCCACAAAGCCAACAAAAAGACAGGCATAGCTAGGACCCATACGGGTGCCCATAGCTACACCTTTAGTTTGGAGGAAGTGGGAGGAGCCAAAGGAGAAATTATTAAGAGTACGGACTAATTCCGCTAGATGGAGCAGAGTGGTGGTAGTGGGGAACTGATTAGGTCTGGAATCCAAAAAGAAGCAGACAGCTTTGAGACCTTCCTGATGGAGGATGGAAGTATATAGGGACTGGACATCCATGGTGAAAATAAAAGTGGTGGGGGCCAGGGAACTTAAAATCATTGAAAAGTTTAAGAGCGTGAGAAGTGTCACGAACATAGGTCGGAAGAGATTGAACAAGGGGGGATAAAACCGTGTCGAGGTATGCAGAAACGAGTTCGGTGGGGCAGGAGCAAGCTGAGACAATAGGTCTGCCAGGACAGACAGGTTTGTGGATCTCGGGTAGGAGGTAGAAACGGGAAGTGCGAGGTGTGGGAACTATAAGGTTGGTAGCAGTGGATGGGAGATCCCCTGAGCGGATAAAGCCGGTGATGGTGTGGGAGACAATGGCCTGGTGCTCCTTAGTGGGGTCACGATCAAGGGGTAAATAAGAGGAGGTATCCGCGAGTTGTCGCTGTGCCTCGGCAAGTTAGAGGTCAGTACGCCAGACTACAACAGCAGCCCCCTTATCGGCAGGTTTAATAGTAAGGTTAGGATTAGTGCGGAGGGAGTGGAGAGCAGAGCGTTCCGAAGGAGTGAGGTTGGAATGGGGACAAGGTGTGGTGAAGTCGAGACGGTTGATGTCCCGTCAGCAGTTAGCGATAAAGAGATCCAGAGCAGGCAGAAGACCAGAGCGGGGTGTCCATGAAGAGGAGGAGGGTTGAAGACAGGAGAAGGGGTCATCAGTGGGGGTGGAAGAGTCCTTGCTGAAGAAGTAGGCTCGGAGACGGAGAAAGAAGAGCTCCGCATCATGGCGAACACGGAACTCGCTGAGGTATGGGCGAAGGGGGACAAATGTGAGGCCCTCACTGAGGACAGAGCATTCTGCTTCCGACAGTTGAAGGTCAGAGGGGATAGTAAAGACCTGGCACGGATGAGAGCTGGGATCAGAGGGCGGAGGGGGGAGGCTGGGGGTGTCAGCGGAAGAAGAGTTCTGCAGACAAGAACATGAGCTGTAGGGTCTGTGAAGGTGAGTCCATAAGACCATAAGACATAGGAGCAGAATTAGGCCATTTGGCCCATCGGGCCTGCTATGCCATTTCAACATGGCTGATCCAATTTTCCTCTCACCCCAATCTCCTACCTTCTCCCCACATCCCTTCATGCCTTGACCAATCAAAAACCTATCAACCTCTGCCTTAAATATACCCAATGACTTGGCCTCCACAGCTGTCTGTGGCAACAAATTCCACAGATTCACCACCCTCTGGCTAAAGAAATTCCTCCTCATCTTCATTCTAAAAGGACACCTTTCTATCCTGAGGCTGTATCCTCTGATCTTAGGTTCTCCCACCACAGGAAACATCCTCTCCACATCCACTCTATCAAGGCCTTTCACCCTTCAATAAGGTTTCAATGAGGTCACCCCTCATTCTTCCAGATTCTGTGGATGTAGTGCATATAGATTTCAGTAAGGCATTTGATAAGGTTCCCCATGCCAGGCTCATTCAGAAGGTAATGAGGCATGGGATCCAAGGGGACATTGCTTTGTGGATCCAGAACTGGTTTGCCCACAGAAGGCAAAGGATGGTTGTAGATGGTTTGTATTCTGCATGGAGACAGGTGACCAGTGGTGTTCCACAGGGATCTGTTCTGGGACCCCTACTCTTTGTGATTTTTATAAATGACTTGGATCAGGAAGAAGGGTGGGTTAATAAGTTTGCTAATGACATAAAAGTTGGGGGTGTTCTGGACAGTCTGGACGGTTATCAGAGGTTACAGTGAGGCGATGATAGGATGCAGAACTGGACTAAGAAGTGGCAGATGGAGTTCAACCCAGTTAAGTGTGAGGTGGTTCATTTTGGTAGGTCAAATTTGGAAACAGGATATAATATTAATGGTAAGACTCTTGGCATTGTGGAGGATCAGCGAGATCTTGGGGTCGGTGTCCACAGGACACTCAAAGCTGCTGTGCAGGTTGACAGTGTTGTTAAGAAGGCGTATGGTGTGTTGGCCGAAATCAACCGTGGGATTGAGTTCAAGAGAATGAGGTAATGTTAAATCTATACAAGACCTTGGTCAGACCCAACTTGGAGTGCTGTGCTCAGTTCTGGTCACCTCACTACAAGAGGGATGTGGATACTATAGAGACAGAGCAGAGGAGATATACAAGGATGTTGCCTGGATTGGAGGGAGTACCTTAGGAGAATAGGTTGAGTGAACTTGGCCTTTTCTCCTCGGAGCGACAGAAGACGAGAGGTGCCCTGATAGAGGTGTATAAGATGATGAGAGGCATTGATCATGTGGATAAACAGAGGCTTTTTTCCAGGGCTGAAATGGTTAACACAAGGGGGCAGAGTTTTAAGGTGATTGGAAATAGGTACCGAGGGGATGTCAGGGGTAAGTTTTTCACACAGAGAGTGGTGGGTGCGTGGAATGCACTGCCAGTGAAGCGGTAGAGGTGGATACAATAGGGTCTTTTAAAAGACTCTTAGATAGGTACCTGGAGCTTAGAACAATAGAGGGCTATGCGGTAGGGAAATTCTAGGTGGTTTCTAGAGTAGGTTACATGGTCGGCACAACGTTGTGGGCCGAGGGGCCTGTAATGTGCTGTAGATTTCTATGTTCTATGTTCTAGAGCATACAGGCCCAGAGCCATCAAACACTCTTCATGTGACAAGCCATTCAATCCTGGAATAATTTTCGTGAACCTCCTTTGAACCCTCTCGAATGTCAGCACATCTTTTCTAAGGGGTCCAAAACTGCTCACAACACTCCAACTGAGGCCTCAGCAGTGCTTTATAAAGTCTCAACATTACAGCCTTGCTTTTATATTCTAGTCCTCTTGAAATGAATGCTAACATTACATTTGCCTTCCTCATCACAGACACAACTTGCACAAGGACTCCCACGTCCCTTTGCGCCTCAGATTTATGGATTTTCTCTCCATTTAGTAAATAGTCTACTTTTTAGTTCTTCTAGTGGCCAAGTGGTTAAGGCATTCGACTAGTGACCTGAAGGTCGTGAGTTCGAGCCCCAGCTGAGGCAGCATGTTGTGTCCTTGAGCAAGGCACTTGACCACACATTGCTCTGCGACGACACCGGTGCCAAGCTGTATGGGTCCTAATGCCCTTCCCTTGGACAACATTAGTGTTGTGGAGAGGGGAGACTTGCAGCATGGGCAACTGCTGGTCTTCCATACAACCTTGCCCAGGCCTGCGCCCTGGAGAGTGAAGACTTTCCAGGTGCAGATCCATGGTCTCGCAAGACTAACGGATGTCTTAATATATCTTCTACCAAAGCAGGTTGCCTGTAGGTTGCGGAATCAAGAGTTGAGGTGAATGAAGTTACCCGCATTGGTTCAGGAGCCTGATGTTTGAGGGGTAATAACTGTTCCTGAATCTGGCAGTGTGGGACCTGAGGCTCCCGTACCTCCTGCCTGATGGTAGTAGCAAGAAGAGATCATGGCCTGGATGGTGGGGTCCCTTGCTGATGGATGCTGCTTTCCTGCGACAGCATTCCCTGTAAAGGTGCACATCCGTGATGTGTCCGTATTGGATGCTTTCTCTGGAACGTCAACAAAAATTTGAGAGGCTTGATGGGGCGATGCTGAATTTCCTCAGCCTCCTGAGGAAGCAGAGGCATGAAGCAAAGGATGGAGGGCGAAAGGAATCGGGTGAGTTGGGTCACGGGCAGCAGCCTGCTGAATTCCCCACAGCAGGAGCAAGAGACTTGGCTGTGGGTTGGGCGGCTGGCATGCTTCAACCCCCAGCATTCCTCGGAAATGTTTGGCATGGTTTCGGGTGTGGGCTGATGATCTCCCCCCCATCAGCATCGCTACTTCACCGAGGTTTCAGTGAGTCACGCTGTGCTCCTGAGATGTCTGTGTAATCTACACAGAGAGAGAAAGAAGGGCTTGGCTTAACCAAAAAGCCAGCCCCACATCATGTGTGTGTGTGTGTAGCCAAATTCCTCTCCCACAGAGAGTGCCCTTTTTTTCAAACCAAGATATTTTAGAACAGAGATGAGGAGGAATTTCTTTAGCCAAAGGGTGGTGAATCTGTGGAATTCATTACCACAGACCGGCTGTGGAGGCCAAGTCATCAGGTGTATTTAAAGCGGAGATTGATAGGTTCTTGATTCGTCAGGGCACCGAAGGTTATGGGGAGAAGGCAGGAGAATAAGGTTGAGAGGGACAATAAATCAGTAATTTTGGAATGGGCCAAATTATGCTGCTATTTACTTGTAGTTAGCCCTGATGAAGGCCTCGACTCAGACGGCCATTTCCCTCCACAGATGTTGCTCGACCTGCTGAGTCTCAGCAGCAGTCTGTTTTTCTTTATCCAGATCCATGTATCCGTAGTCTCACATCCCTTCATCTGTTCATGTGTCTGTCCTACATCCCCTTAAACCCCACAATCATACCTGCTTCCACCATTTCACCTAGCAGCCCGTTCCAGGCCCCTATTCTTTGTGTGTAGGGTGAAAATGTGTCTTTTAAATCTCCACTTCCAAAGGGATCCCACCACCAAGCACGTCTTTCCTTTCCCCCCCACTCTACACTTTCTGCAGGGATCGCTCCCTACGAGACTCCCTTGTCCAATCTTCCCTCCCCACTGACCTCCCTCCTGACACTTACCCTTGCAAGTGGAACAAGTGCTACACCTGCCCCTACACCTCCTCCCTCGCTACCATTCAGAGCCCCAAACAGTCCTTCCAGGTGAGACGACACTTCAGCTGTGAGTCTGCTGGGGTCATCTACTCTTTCCAGTGCGGCCTTCTGTATATCGGTGAGACCCGACATAGATTGGGAGACCGCTTCACTGAGGACCTACCCACTCCCATTTTAATGTGTCAGTCTATGGCCTCCTCTACTGTCGCGACGAGGCCACACTCAGGTTGGAAGAGCAACACTTTGTATTCTGCCGGGGTAGCCTCCAACCTGATGGCATGAACATCAATTTCTTGAACTTCCAGTAATGACTCCCCCCTCTCCTTCACTATTCCCCATTCCCATTTCCTGCTCTCACCTTATCTCCTTACCTACCAATCACCTTCCTCTGGTGCTCCTCTCCCTTTTCCGTCTTCCACTGCCTTCTGTCCTCTCCTATCAGATTCCCCCCTCTCCAGCCCTGTATCTCTTTCACCAATCGACTTCCCAGCTCTTTACTTCACCCCTCCTCCTCCTCCCGGTTTCACCTGTCACCTTGTGTTGTGTTTCTCCCACCCTCTCCCCAACTTCTAACACTGACTCCTCAACTTTTTTTTTTCTCCAGTCCCGATGACGAGTCTCGGCCTGAAACGTCGACTGTACTCTTTTCCATAGATGCTGCCTGGCCTGCTGAGTTCCTCCAGCATTCTGTGTGTTTTGCTAGGATTTCCAGCATCTGCAAAATTTCTCTTGTCTTTTAAATCTCCTTTAAACTTTCCACCACTCTTCCTGTTTCTGCCATCAGGAAGAAGGTACAGGAACCTTAGGTCCCACACCACCAGGTTCAGAAACACTTATTACCCCTCAACCATCAGGCTCCTGAGCCAGTATGGATAACAGATTCCGCAACCTATTGACTCACTTTCAAGGACTTTTCAACTCATGTTCTCGGTATTATTTATTCATTTTATTTGCACATTTTGTCTTCTTTTGCACATTGGTTGTTTGTCAGTCTTTCTTTATACACTGGATTCCTATTATTCAGACAGCCATTTATTTGGGACAACTCTTAAAGAACAAAATCCTACAGAGAAGATAGCCGGGATTCTACTCTATCTATACCTCTCATATTTTCTAGACTTCTGTCCAACGCTCCAGAGAAAACTGTCCCAAGTTTGTCCAACCTCTCTTTATAAATAACACTCTTCAATCAAGATGGCATCCTAGTAAACATCCTCTACAGCCTGCGAAATGCCACCATTAGTAAATGAATTAAAGTATGAATCATAAATCAAAGTACAGGAGTTGGGGTGATATGTTGAACTGCACACAATACTTCTGAAGTTTTACATAGTTTGCCAAACAGAAAATGCCTTTTGTTTCCCATTACCATAGAAACCACGCATCCACGTCCACACGTGCCCTCCTGCATGACGTCTTTCTTTGATATTTGTTGCAGTAACATCAAATGCCGCTGCAGAGACAGCAACTCCCACCAGTCCTCCTCTATCCAAAGCACGCATTAGCAATTGCAGGTATTTAGTTGGAAGCAGCGCCTCAGGGAGACAGAGTGTTGAAGGTGGCAGTCGGCGCACTAGCCTTCATTAGTCAGGGCTCTGAGTACGGGAGTTGGGAAGTTACATCGCAGTCAGTCAAGTTGTACTTCTAGCCCACAATGCCAACCCTGTAACCAACACAAGATCAATGAAGAAGGGTCTCGACCTGAAATGTCAACTGTTTACTCTTTTCCATAGATGCTGCCTGGCCTGCTGAGTTCTTCCAGCATTGTGTGTGTGTTGGTTGTATCTCCAGCAACTGTAGATTTTCTTTTGCTCAAGATCAATCTAACCTTTCCGTCACAGCCCTCCATTTTTCTATCATCCATCTGCCTCTCTGAGAGCCACTCTACCCCTGGCAGTATATTCCACACACCTACCATTCTCTGTGTAAAGAACTTACCTCTGACATCCCCCCTACGATCACCTTAAAATTATGCCCCCTCGTACGAGATATTTCCACCCTGGGAAAAAGTCTCTGGCTGTTCACTCAATCTGAGTCTCTCATCATCTTGTATACCTCTATCAAGTCACCTATCATCCTCCTTTGCCCCAAAGAGAAAATCCCTAGCTCGCTCAACCTATCCACATAAGACATGCTCTCTAATCCAGGCAGCATCCTGGTAGATCTCCTCTGCACCCTCTCCAAAGCTTCCATGTCCTTCCTATAATGAGGTGACCAGAAATGGACACAATACTCCAAGTGTGGTCTAACCTCTAACCAGGGTTTTATAGAGCTGCAACATTAGCTCACAGCTCCTAAACTCAATCCCCTGACTAATGAAGGACAACACACCATATGCTGGGTGGCAGTGTGAAATGTAAGGAGAATGTTATGAGAAAGCAGGGTGACTTGGACAGGCTGGGTGAGTGGGCAGATGCATGGCAGATGCAGTTTAATGTGGATAAATGTGAGGTTATCCACTTTGGTGGTAAGAACGGGAAGGCAGATTATTATCTAAATGGAGTCAAGTTAGGAAAAGGGGAAGCACATTGAGATCTAGGTGTTCTTGTACATCAGTCACTGAAAGCAAGCATGCAAGTACAGCAGGCAGTGAAGAAAGCTAACGGCATGCTGGCCTTCATAACAAGGGGAATTGAGTATAAGAGCAAAGAGGTCCTTCTGTAGCTGTACAGGGCCCTGGTGAGACCACACCTGGAGTACTGTGTGCAGTTTTGGTCTCCAAATTTGAGGAAGGACATTCTTGCTATTGAGGGAGTGCAGCGTAGGTTCACAAGGTTAATTCCCGGGATGGTAGGACTGTCATATGTCGAAAGATTGGAGTGACTGAGCTTGTATACTCTGGAATTCAGAAGGCTGAGAGGGGATCTTATTGAAACATATAAGATTTCTTAACAACCTTGGTCACTCTGTTATAGGAAAGGCGGGATTAAGCTAGAAAGGGTGCAGAAAGATTCACCAGGATGTTGCCGGACTTGGGGACCTGAGATACAAGGAGAGGTTGATTTCCTGAAACATAGGAGATTGAGGGGTCACCTGAAAGAGGTGAGTAAGAAAATATAGAGCAGAGACAGAGTGAAAACTGTAGTCTTTCTTCAGAGGGGAAGGGATGCTGCAAGCAAGAGGGCAGAAGTTCAAGATCAGAGGTGAGAGATTAAAAGGGATATTGGGGGAGGGCAGCTTTTTCACAGAGGGCGGTGTGTCTTTGAAATGAACTGTCAGAAACAGTGGTTGATGTGGACACATTAGCAACATTTAAAATCCATCCAGATAAGTACATGGATGAGAGAGATTTAGAGGGCTAAACGTCTAAACAGCTTCCTTAAGGTTGTCATTGCTGGGGAGGGGGAGGTAATGGGGATAAGCTCCCTTCCAAGGCAGTGTGTCTCTGACAGCCTCTGACAACCAAGTCCAGCTCCTGGCTCTCACGTGTGGCTTAGCTACTAAGCCTGGTGGAACCATTTCTACTGACAGGAGAAGGGCAAAGGCGGGTTCGGGGCTCCTGAAACCAGTCGCTTCAGGCAGATGGGGCTCGTCAACCATGGTTGGCAGCTCATTTAGGAGAAGGAAAACTCTGATCTCAATCCTCCGCTGCCTTGCGGCTGTACCCACTCATGGGGAAGGCTTCAGGAGTAACCCCCCAGGAAATATCCAGAGCTGCAGTCCCTATGTTGAGTTCCAACGCTGACTGGCATCTCCTGCGATGCCACTGGTACCAAACTGTATCGGTCTCTGCCGTTCCTCTGGGTTCATCAGCCACATGGAGAGGGGGAGCCTACTGCGTGGACGACAGCCTGCTCCCCATATCGTACTGCCCTGGCTTGCATATCGACTTGTGGTGCTGCAGCAACAACACTCACAGCTAGGATGTAACATCCAGTCAGACAAGCTCCCTGGCACTGCAGTTGGCACAAAGCAGATGGGCCGAAGGGCCTGTTTCTGTGCTGTAGGGCTTATAACAACTTCAGGTAACTCCAGTAATTTAATTAAAAACATTTCCATTTCACAAATTCACTTTGACTTGGCCTTATTACCTTAAGTAGTGCCTGTGTAAACACCTTAATTGATGGCCAGTATTCACACCTTTAATAATAGCTCCTCAGACTTTCCTTCTAATGAATGCCAAGGTGATTGAGTTTTAATTTCTCAAGATTAATAATAGCTTTATTTGTCACAGACACATCAAAACACACAGTGAAATGTGTTGCTTGTGTCAACACCCAACACAGTCCGAGGGTGTGCTGGGGGCAGCCCACAAGTGTTCCATTACCAACACAGCACGCACACACTTACCAACGCCAGCTTGTGCTTTGAAATGTGCTCGGTCACAGGGAGAACGTACCACCTCCTTACAGGCAGAGCTGGGTACTGGGTTGCCGGTGCTGCGAAGAGGAGTTAATGTGCCAGTACTGCCTCCTCTCTCCTTACAGGGGTCACAGTCTCTAAATAAAAGGGTCAGCCATTCAGGACAGAGTGGAGAGACACCTGGCGATGGCGGATCTTTGGAATTCCCTTTCCTGAAGGCTGAGAAGTCTCAGTAGATGATTTCCTCATGACTGAGTTAAAGAGTTTTGAATGTTAATGGAATCAAATCATTAACACAGGGAAGTGAGCTGAGATAAGAAGATCTCCGGTCCCTCCCTCTCTCTCCCCCCCATGCACTCCATCTCTCCCCCTCTCCCTCCACCCCCCTCCTCATCCCTCCTTCCCTCCCCCACATCTCTCCCTCACTCTCCACTTCTCCCTCTTTCCTCCTGCTCTGTGTATCCCCCTTACGCCCTCCTTTTCCATGTTCCTCCCTCCCTCTCTCCCACATCGCTCCTTCTCCCTCCCTCCCATCTCTCTCCCTCCCTCCCCACATCTCTCCCTGACTCTCTCCCTCCTTCTCTGCGTCTCTCTTTCTCCCTCCTTCTCTCTCTCTCTCTCTCTCTCTCTCTCTCTCTCTCCACTTCTCTCTTCTCCACCCCTCCTTCCGTTAGGAATACCACAACCCATTTCCTTGTTAGGTAAGCGAGATTCCAGTTGAGTAATCTGAGAGAGCCCACGGGACGCCGGATGCAGGAAATTGGTTGCCTAATTTTCCTCATTAACATGCTGAAGCAAGACGCTGTTGATTTGTTCATTCCCACTTTTTACCACTGCAAACAAGAATTACCACAGTTTGCATCAGAAGGTGTTCCTGCCTTCATCACTGATATCGAAGTCCCACAGGCACCATCGGACACAGCAGGCATCAAACTCTCTCTAGAAACGTTTGAAACGTTTCACTGAAAATTCCAGATTGTTTAATGTAGTGGATTCAGCCCAGTACATCAGGGGTAGAACTCTTCCAACCATCGAGCACATCTACATGAAACATTGCCGTAGAAAAGTAGCATCCATTATCAAGGATCCTCACTGCCCAGGCCTTGCTCTTTTCTCACCACTGCCACCAGGCAGAAGGTACAGGAGCCTCAGGACTCGCAACAACAGGTTCAAGAACACCCTGAACAAAAGGGGATAACTACACTCATTTAAGGACTCTGTTATATTGTTATTTCATGCTCGTTATTTATTGCTGTTTATTTATATCTGTATGTGCAGTTTGTTGTCCATTGATCCTGTTTACAGTTACTATTCTACAGATTTGCTAACAATCTCAGTGTTGCATATGCTATCATGTATGTACTCTGATAATAAATTTTACTTTGAACTTTAATGTCATTTCCAGAACACAAGTGTAAAGGGAGAACAAAATAATGGTTAATCCAGGTCACAAAAGATAAACGACACAATAAGTACAATTACATAGGATAGCTTATATACATAGATTGATTGCATGTCCATAAAGTGACGCTGGGCACGTGGCCAAGTGGTTAAGGCATTGGACTAGTGATCTGAAGATCGTGAGTTTGAGCCCCAGCCAAGGTGATGTGTTGTGTCCTTGAGCAAGGCACTTAACCACACATTGCTCTGCGACGACACCGGTGCCAAGCTGTATGGGTTCTAATGCCCTTCCCTTGGACAACGTCGGTGTTGTGGAGAGGGGAGACTTGCAGCATGGGCAACTGCCGGTCTTCCATACAACCTTGCCCAAGCCTGCGCCCTGGAGAGTGAAGACTTTCCAGGCGCAGATCCATGGTCTCGCAAGACTAACGGATGCCTTAAAGTGAGGCTAGGTAGAGGAGTGTCTGTACATAAGGTGACTCTGACAGGAAATGATAAAGTAGTGGTGGTTGGGGGTGTGGAGGGGTGGGTTAGTGGGTGGAGATGTTGATCAGCCTTACTGCTTGGGGAAAGTAACTGTTTGAGTCTGATGGTCCTGGTGTGGGTACTACGTAGCCTCCTCCCTGATTGAAGTGGGACAAACAGCCCATGAGCAGGGTGAGTGTGATCCTTCTTGATGTTACTGGCCCTTTTCCAGCATCTTTCTGTTTATATGTGCTTGATGGCGGGCAGGCTGGTGCCAGTGACACCTTGGGCAGTCTTGGCTGTCCGTTACGAGCCTTTCTGTCCGCCGTAGTGCAGGTTCCGTACCGTGCAGTGACGCAGCTTGTTAGGATAACCGATTCAGAATGACACTGGGGGACATGTTCCATTCACGAGAGAGGGGGCATGCGGCAGTGTAGTGGTTTTCAGTGCCTGCGACCGGAAGGTGAGGGTTCAATTCCCACCGCTGTCTGCATGTTTTCCCCATGACCGCATGTGTTTCTTCCAGGTGCTCTGGTTTCCTCGCCCTTTCCAAAGGTGTACGGGTCGGGGTTAGTAAATTGTGGGCATGCTACGTTAACGCTGGAAGTGCGGTGACACTTGTGGGCTTCCCCCAGCACCTCTTTGGACGGTGTTGGTCACAGACACAAACGTATTTCACTGTACGTTTCCCTCCAGCTTGCCCCTCACGTGGCTTCACCCATCACCTGCCAACATGTACTGCTTCCCCTCATCCAACCTTCTTATTCTGGCATCTTCCCCCTTCCTTTCCGGTCCTGACGAAGGGTCTCAGCCCGAAACGTCGACTGTTTATTCCCCTCCGTAGATGCCGACTGGCCTGCTGAGTCCCTCCGACATTTTGCACGTGGTGCTCTCAATTTGTCACACGTACATTGAAACGGCCCCAGAGGCTGGGGGTGGCCCGTAAGTCTCGAAATACGTGTGACAAACAAATGTAAAGCAGAGAGACGGGACGGGATAGAGATTTCGTTTTTCTTTGTCTCCTTCTCTCCCGCATTACCAGTGTCTACACGGCACCAAGTGGCACAGTCTGGCCCGTCAGCAGCAAAGCCCTGACCACCACAGACGACACCCGCAAGAGACGCTGTCTCAGGAAAGTGCCATCTGTCAACGATCGCCACCACCCGGGCCATGCCATCTACTCACTGCTACCACAGGCAGGAGGTCCCACACCACCATGTTCAAGTACACTGTTTCCCTTCAGCCAACTGGCTCTTGAACTGACCAGCACAACCCTAACTCTACCAGAACTCTACAGACCACCTCTTGCACTGCAACAGATTCTCTCTGATTGTGTCCAAGGTCTTATTTTTGCACAACTTTGAGGGAACTATGGACTTACTTTACTTATTTAGAGATTCAGTGCAGAACAGGCACTTCCAGCTCAACGAGTTGCACCACCCAGGAACTCACTGATTTAACCCCAACCTAGTCACACATCAATTTACAATCACCAATTAACCTACTAATCGGTACGTCTTTTTACTGCAAGAGGAAAACAGAACGCCTGAAGGAAACTCACAGGGTCAGGGGAGAACGTACAACGGGGAGAGGATGCTGGAATTGAACCTCGAACTCTGACTCTCCAAGCTGTAATGGTGTCGCACTCACAGCCACGTTACCGTAGCCCCCAAGTTCTTGGGACTTAGACCCCAACATCCCCCTGTGATAAATAAATAAATCTGAATCTGAATAAATTGGGAGTTAATCCCTGGGTCAGGATTACCCAGAGCGACGTTCCTTCCTCATGCATCAAGCTATCTTATCAAATGATCAAAATGCTGTTGCTGAGAGCTTGCTGTGCACAAGGTGGCTGGTGGCGACACGTTAGACACCCTGCGCCGTCTCTGTACTGCTCTGAGAAGTCCTACCCTGGTATCGGAGAGCGGCCTCAACAGCAAACATCCTCACCTGAAGCAAGATGGGCCTCGCGTCACGTCACTTGGGAGGGAGATAGGGCCCTGAAGAGATTAGATCACTATCCTACCTATCAGACTGCACGTAGCTCAGAACAGGAAGCTGTGATTCTACTAACCCTCTACAAGTGCGACTGCAGTGGGTGGGAGCTGATTAAGATCCAAGCTCAATAATTTAGCAAACATTCCAGAAGTTGTCACACTCACAGTCTTCTGCAGCCCAGTGCTCACTTCAGCTACCTTAGAAACGCAGACCATAAAACATAGGGTCAGAATTTGCCCATCTGCTCCACCATTCCATCATGGCTGATTTATTTTCCTTCTCAACCCTATTCTCCTGCCTTCGCCCCGTAACCTTTTAACACCCTGACTAATCAAGAACTTATCAACCTCTGCTTTAAATATACCCAATGATTTGGCCTCCACAATCATCTGTGGCAATGATTCACCACCCTCTAGCTAAAGAAATTCCTCCTCATCTCCATTCTAAATGGACGTCCTTCTATTCTGAGGCTGTGCCCGCTGGTCCAAGACTTTCTCACCAAGGAAGCATCCTCTCCACATCCTCTCTGTCAAGGTCTTTCAATATTCAATAGATTTTAATGAGGCCGCCCGTCATTCTAAACTCCAGCAAGTACAGCCCAAAAGCCATCAACCACTCCTCCGACATCAACCCTTCATTCCTACGATCATTCTCACAAATCTCCTCTGGACCCTAAACCACTGACAGCACATCCACAAGTCCATGTGTGCAGAGGTGTGATGAAAAACTTACTTACAGCAACATCTCAATCATAGAGCATCACATAAAATCAAAGTAAATGTATTGTCAATGTACAGATAATCAATGACGGGGCGAGTGAAGTTATCCCCTCTGGTTCAAGAGCCTGATGGTTGAGGGGTGATAACTGCTCCTGAACCCGGTGGTGTGAGTCCTGAGGCTCCTGTACCTCCTTGCTGATGGCAGCAGTGAGAAGAGAGCATGTCCTGGGTGGTGGGGATCCCTGATGATGGATACTGCTTTCCTGCAACGGTGCTCAATGGTGGGGAGGGCTTTACCCATGAAGAACTGGGTCATATCCACTACTTTTTGTAGGATTTTCTGTTCAAAGGCATTGATGTTTCCACATCAGACTGTGATGCAACCTGTCAAAATAATCTCCACATCTATAGAGGTTTGTCAGACTTTTAGATGTCATGCTGAATTGTCACAAGCTCCAAGGGAAGTAGAGGCGCTGTTGTGCTTTGTTTGTAATGGCACTTGCGTGCTGGGCCCAGGACAGGTCCCCTGAAACGACAGCACCAAGTAATTTAAGGATACTGGCACTCTCCACTTCTCATTTCCCCCGATGAGGTCTGGCTCATGAACAGCTGATTTCCCCCTCCTGAGGTCGATATTCAGCTGACATTGAGTGAGAGGTTGTTGTTCTGGCTCCCCTCAGCCAGAGTTTCAATCTCCCTCCTGTATCTGATTCGTCACCACCTTTGATTCAGCCAACGACAGTGGTGTCATCAGCAAACTTGAATATGGTATCGGAAGCTGCTTTCCTGCAACAACGCTTCGCGTACATGAAGCATAGATAAGCAGCATTCACAAGAAAAAAAATCCAAGTTATACATAACTTTTACGAATAAACAGAATTAGAACAAAAAGAAACAAAAAGCAAATTCCATTTTAGTGCAATGTGATTAAACTTGTAATTTCCGGGTTGTTCTGGTCTTCAACACTCCCCACATCCCCACAGTGGGACCCCCACCACCCAGGCCACGCTCTCTTATCGCTGCTGCCCAGGAAGGAGGTGCAGGAGCCTCAGGATTCACACCACCTGGTTCAAGAACAATTATTATCCTCAACCATCAGGCTCTCGAACCACAGTGGATACTCTTCACTGAATTGTTCCCACTTTCAAGGACTGTTCATCTCATGCTCTCAATACTTATTGTTTTTTTTTGTATTTGCACAGTCTGTTGCCTTTCGTTCATCAGTTGTTTGCCCATCCTGTTGGAAGCAGTCTTCCATTGATTCTATTCTGCATCTTGCATTAACCATGAATGCCCGCAGGAAACATACAAACATAGAAACATAGAAAATCGGTGCAGGAGTAGGCCATTCGGCCCTTCGAGCCTGTACCGCCATTCAGTACGATCATAGTTGATCATCCAACTCAGAATCCTGTACCAGCCTTCCCTCCATACCCCCTGATCCCTTTAGCCACAAGGGCCATATCTAACTCCCTCTTAAATATAGCCAATGAACTGGCCTCAACTGTTTCCTGTGGCAGAGAATTCCACAGATTCACCACTCTCTGTGTGAAGAAGTTTATCCTCATTTTGGTCCTAAAAGGCTTCCCCTTTATCCTCAAACTGTGACCCCTCGTTCTGGACTTCCCCAACATCGGGAACAATCTTCCTGCATCTAGCCTGTCCAATCCCTTTAGGATTTTATACGTTTCAGTAAGATCCCCCCTCAATCTTCAAAATTCCAACGAGTATAAGCCGAGCCGATCCAGTCTTTCATCATATGAAAGTCCTGCCATCCCAGGAATCAATCTGGTGAACCTTCTTTGTACTCCCTCTATGGCAAGGATGTCTTTCCTCAGATTAGGGGACCAAAACTGCACACAATACTCCAGGTGTGGTCTCACCAAGGCCTTGTACAACTGCAGTAGTACCTCCCTGCTCCTGTACTCAAATCCTCTCGCTATGAATACCAGCATACCATTCGCCTTTTTCACCGCCTGCTGTACCTGCATGCCCACTTTCAATGACTGGTGTATAATGAATCTCGGGGTTGTATATGGTGACCTATATGTATTTTGTTAATAAATTTACTTTCAACTTTGAACATAATTCAAAACATTTCATCTAACACACGATGAGCTTATCAAGGCAGATTGCCAGTATCAACGAACGAGCAGAAAGAGCCCGAAGGCAGAACACAACAGCATAGTACAGGGCCTTCGGGCTCACGATGTGGTGCTGTCCTTTTAACCTACTCCAAGATCAATCTTTCTTTCATCCATGTTGTCTATCTAAGAATTTCTGAAATGTCTCTAAATGTACGAGGGGTGATTGATAAGTTCATGGCCTAAGGTAGAGGGAATCAATTTCAGAAAACCTAGCACATTTATTTTTCAACATAGTCCCCTCCTACACTTACACACTTAGTCCAGCGGTCGTGGAGCATACAGATCTTGGACCTCCAGAAAGTGTCCACGGCAGGGTTGATTGATTAGTTTGTGGCCTAAGGTAGAAGGAGATGAGTTATACAGCTCTCGTTACATGCACATGCAGTTCAACTCTTTCAGTGATTGTGCAGGAAGTTTGAAGTTAATAACTCATCTCCTTCTACCTTAGGCCACGAACTTACCAATCACTCCTGCTGTGGACACTTTCTGGAGGTCCAAGATCCGTATGCTCCACGACCGCTGGACTAAGTGTGTAAATGTAGGAGGGGACTATGTTGAAAAATAAATGTGCTAGGTTTTCTAAAATTGACTCCTTCTACCTCAGGCCACGAACTTATCAATTACCCCTCGTATCTGCCTCTACCACAATCCCTGGCAGAGCTTTTCACACACTCTGTGTATACACCAATCTGTGTATAAAAAACCAGCTCTGACAATCTCCCCCCCCCCCATTTATTTTCTTCCAATCACCATAAAATCATACTCCCTCACATTAGCCGTTCACCCTGCCCCCCGGGAGAAGTCTCTGGCTGTCCACCCTATCTATGACTGCTTGCTGAACTTTTCAAGTATTTTGCCATGGGAGTGAGGCACTCTAAAATGGCAAACAGATACAGTTTAGAGGGAGGCCATTCAGCCAGTCTGGTAAGCACTACCTCTGTGTTACAACAATGCAGTCAGTCCCACTTCTGCACCACAAATACCGACTGGTAACTTCTGTGAAAGAGGCCATTCTGCCCATTGAATTGGTACAGACACCGTGTGGGGGCAAGCTAGCCAGCTCCATTCTCCTCCCTCTTCCCCACTTCCTTGCAAACAAACACTCTTTCTTCCAGACCCTGACTGCATCACAGCTGGGCAGGGAAACACCAAAGCCCTTGAATGGAAAACCCAACAAAGGTAGTTCATTCGGCCCAGTCCAACCCTTTCATTCCTGGGATCATTCTCGTGAATCTACACTGGACCGTCTCCATGCCAGCACATCTTTTCTTAGAAAAGGAGCCAAAAACTTCTAGAGCTTGGGTGAGACTACAACCGGAGATCATGACTTAAGGGTGAAAGGTGAGATGTTTCAGGGGAACATGAGGGGAAACTTCTTCACTCAAATGGTCATGAGAGTGCGGAATGAACTGCCTGCACAAGTGGTCCATGTGAGCTCAATTTCAACGTTTAAGAGAAGTTTGGATTGGTACGTGGATAGTAGGGAAATGGAGGGCTACGGTCCCAGTGCAGGTCGTTGGGAGTAGGCAGTTTAAATGGTTTCAGCTTTGAGGCGATGGGCCGAAGGGCCTGTTTCTGTGCTGAACTTCTCCATGACAATGAAAGCTAATCACAATACTCCAAGTGCGATCTGATTAATGCCTTATAAAGCCTCAGCATTAAGTTCTGAAGTTCTAAAGTACATCACGTCACACTTCTCAGAATTAAATTCTGTCTGTCACCGTTCTCTCATCTGCCAACTGATCAGTATCACCCTGTACAACACCCTGTGCAACGCTCCTCACCTGCAGCTCTCCTCGCCCTGTGCAACGCTCCTCACCTGCAGCTCTCCTCGCCCTGTGCACCTCTCTTCACCCTGTGCAACTCTCCTCACCAACAACTCTCCTCACCGACAACTCTCCTCACCCTGTGCGCCTTTCTTCACCCTGTGCAACTCTCCTCGCTGTCAACACCACCACCTCATTTTGGCATTACTAGTTCTTTCTTCCTTCGTGAAACAGCAGACATTTCCCCTCGTCAGGCTCCATCTGCCACCTCTGCTGCTGGCTCGGACCACAGCTTCACTTAGCCAAGTTTGTTTCAGAAGGCAGTTGCAGAGTGTAGGGTCAAGTAACAGTCACAAAATCAGGGATCAGGTTTGTTATTACTGATGCTCTGCGCCCGCTAATATGATGAACTGATAAGCGAGGCTTTGGGCCTACTCCAGGGCTCAGATCTGAGGGCTCAATTTCATTTTGAAATGCTGTTTGCTTCAATTGTTTGCATGACTTGTGTTTTCTTTCTCTTGCGCATCGAGTGTTGGTCTTTTATTTTTACTCTTTTTTTTCTTTAATTGGGTTCTTTCAGGTTCCTTGCTTTGTGGCTTCCTGTGAGCATGCAAACCTCAAGGTTGTATAATTTATACATTCTTTGACAGTAAATGGATCTTGAATGTTGAATCTTGATATAGGTCATGAAATTTGTCGTTTTGTGGCAGCAGTAGAGTGCAATACATTTAAATCTACTATAAATTACAGTAAGAAATAAAAAAAAGAGCAAGTCCTGTCAAAAGAGTGCAGAACAGTGAGGTAGTTTTCATGGTCCATTCTGAACTCTGGTGGCAGAGGGGAAGAAACCGTTCCTAAAACACTAAGTGTGTGTTTAAAACAAAAATACACTTGATTAACTGTGAGAATCTTCATAACTGACAAGAAGTGGTGTAGGAACACTTTGTGGGTGATTGAGGTCTGATCACGGGGAGAACGCACAAACTCCTTACAGACAGCACCAGAACTGAACTCCAAATTCCCGAGCACCCCAAGCTGTAAGAGTGTTGCACTAACCGCTACACTACTGCGGCGCCCACACATTCACCGAGGATGAAATGTGCCTCACAACGGCGCATTGAGGTAGCACAATGCAGAATAAAGTGTAACAGCTACAGAGAAGGTGCAGTGCAGGCAGACAACAAGGTGCAAGACCACAATGAGGTAGATTGTGAGGTCAAAGAGTCCATCTTCTTGTATCGGGGAACTGTTCAATAGCTCGTTAACAGTGGGGTAGACACTGTCCCTGAGCCTGCTGGAACGTGCTCTCAGGCTATTGTACCTTCTGCCCAACGGGAGAAGGGAGAAGGGAGAACGTTCGGGGTGAGTGGGGTCCTTGGTTATGCTGGCTGCTTTACTGAGGCAGGGAGAGTCCGTGGAGAGGAGGCTGGTCTCCATGATGTTCTGAGCTGTGTCTACCCTATTGACCAAGAATCCATTTTACAGAAGGGGGCACTTACAGCAGGATAGAAGCTGCCCTTAAGCCTGGCGGTACATCTTTCAAGCTTCTGTATCTTCTGCCCGATGTAGGGGGGTGCGGGGGTTGGGGGTAGAGAAGAGAATGTCCGGGGTGGCTGGGGTCTTTGATTATGCAGCTCCCCCTCAACCCACAGTACAACAGTGGTGATGTTCAACACAAGAGTACGAGGGAGTTCAAGCCTTTGTCAGGACAGAAGGGAGAACTAAGTGGTCCTCTGAGTTCTTTTTTTCTGACTAATGGTTCCTGTTCTTGCTTTCAGCAGATGTTGTCCATTTCCCAAAGAACACGGTGCTGCAAATGCACACATTTCTCCCCCTGCCACTGCCTCTTCGGGAAGAGTGCCATATTCAATACCCAACCGCAACTGCCCTCAAGAAGCTGGTGGTATCTTTGCCAAAACCACGAGGTTGCTGGGCCACGTTGGAACTGGAAGTTCTGGACTCATTTGTATACCAGACCAGACCAGACCAGGGACACTTCCTTCCCTAAAGCTCTAAGGTCAAGATGACTAAAGACAAGTTCTATGTTTTTAATTATTTAAAAAACAGCAGCATCTCGCTAAGGCAGCCAACAAAACCCAGGACTCCTCCCACCCAATGAGTCCTCTCTGCACCACTTCCACTCCTCCTCCTCCTCTCCCCACTCCTATTAGGCAGGAGATACAAACAGCTGAAGGCAAGGACCCATCAGGCTCAAGAACAGCTTCCACCTGCTCATTCTGCCCTCTTCTCATTGCTACTGTCAAGGAGGTGATACAGAAATCGGAATCACGGCATCATGTCATGAAATCTGTTGTCTTTGCGACAGCAGTACGATGCAATACATAATAATGGGAAAAAACACAAATTTTAAAAAATATATCTATATACACGAAGTTAAATAAGCAGCGCCCAAATAGAAATAATAAGGTAGTGAGGTGGATTCAATGTCCCTTGAGCAATCAGATGGCAGAGGGGAAGAAGCTGTTCCTGAATCGTTGAGTGTCTTCAGGCTCCTGTACCTCCTCTCTGATGGTCGAAATGAGAACAAGGCATGACCTGTGTGATGAGGTCATGGTGGATGCCGCCTTTTCGAGGCATCGCTCCTTGAAGACGTCCTGGATACCAATGAGCCTAAAGACACACACTCAAAGATCCAGGACCAGCTTCTTCCCCTCCACTAACAGATTTCTGAATGGACATTGAACCCATGAACACTACCTCAATACATTCAAGCAACACACATCAATGTTGCTGGTGAACGCAGCAGGCCAGGCAGCATCTCTAGGAAGAGGTGCAGTCGACGTTTCGGGCCAAAACCCTTCGTCTGTGCCTCTTCCTAGAGATGCTGTCTGGCCTGCTGCGTTCACCAGCAACTTTGATGTGTGTTGCTTGAATTTTCAGCATTTGCAGAATTCCTCTTGTTTGCATTTCTCAATATATTCTTCTGTTTTTTTTTGTTGTTCTCTTTTTGCACTATTTATTTAATTTTATTTTGTATATTATTTCTTTTTGTAATTTATATGCTTTTATGATGATGTATTGCAATGGACTGCTGCCAGAAACATCACGTCATGACATATGCCCGTGATATTAAACCTGATTCTGATGTCAGTCAGGATGGACTGAGTGAGTTGTAAACACAGCCCAGGAATCAGCCTCCCCTCCATGGACTCTGTCCACACTACTCACTGCTCCCGTGAAGCAGTCCACATGATCAAAGGTCCTACCCAGCCCGGACATTCTCCCTTCTCTCCTCTCTCAATGGGCAGAAGATACAAAAGTCTGAAAGTACGCATATCAGCCAGATGGGGTGGAAACCAGCATCAAGGAGCACAGAAGCTGTATCCGCTTGGGTTACCCGGAGAAATCTGCGGTAGCAGAACATTACATTCGCAATGGCCGTAGTATTGACTTCAAAGGCACGAAACAACTGTACCCTGCCAATGGCTTTCGGGACTGCCTGGTAAAGGAAGCCATTGAAATACAACCAGAGGAAAAGAATTTTAACAAAGATGAAGGACTTGCTCTAAGTTGGAAATGGAATTCGATTGTAAACAAGTTGGATGATGATCAACCAATCAGGAGGGACGGACTACGGGGGTATAAATACCACTAGACTAGATATGCCCAGGCATCAAGATGAAGATGACAGAGTTTGTCATTGAAATGCCGGTTACAATCAATACCTGTGCCCGTCTGGAAGCCCAAGAAAAGCCTATTCATCATATAGGCCGGGAAAGCACCAGATCCCATTGTCATCGTTTTTGATTTCTCCCCAGGCAGCGCATTCCAGACACTGACCACTCTGTAAAAACATTGCTCCTCACATCTTCTATAAACTTTTCCCCTCTCACCTAAAACCCTCTAGTATTTGACTTTTTTCATCCTAGGAACTGTAGCATAGTGGTCAGCACAACGCTTTACAGTACCAGTGACCCGGATTCGATTCCCACCGCTGCCTGTACATTTTCCCTGTGACTGCGTGGGTTTCCTCCGGGTGCTCTGGTTTCCTCCCACAGTCCAAAAGACGTACTGATTGGTAGGTTAATTGGTCACTAAATTGTCCCGTGATTAGGCTAGGATTAAATCGGGGAGATTGCTGGCTGGTGTGGCTGAAAGGGCCAGAAGGGCCTATTCCACTCTGTATCACAATTATCAAAGTGTGTACACCATCTGCAACCCTGAGATTTATCTTCTTGCAGACAGCCACAAAACGAAGAAACACAATAGAACCCACGAGAATTCCCCCCACAGCAAAAACTGAACACACGATGTGCGAGAAATGAACAAATGTTGCAAACAGTAAAAATAATCAAACAAACAACACAGGGAACATGAACTGCAGAGTTCCCGAAAGTGAGCCCAGGGCCAGGGAGCCAGTTTAGCGCTGAAGAGAGCGCAGCCTCACAGTGTAATGTGCAGAACACCAGTTCGTCCAGCGCTCTCGGCCTCAGAGCCTAAATCTTTTTACTCCGGTTCGTCATTTAAATTGGCCAAACATTGTTTTAATCACTTGTCTTCGCTTAACCATCAAATATTGGTCTCATCATTTTGTACAGCCCAGTCAGATTTCTGCACCCCCTGTGACTCACATCCTTCCTCTGATGTGGCAACAAGATCCGTACACAAGTGCGGCTTAACCAACATCTCGTCTTACTGTAACATGATGTCCCAACTGTGTATTCACTCTGTTAACCAAGCAGGCAATTTACCATGGCAGACAAACTTCAGATTCAAACCAGGTTTATTAGCACGGACAAATGTCATGAAATCTGTTATTCTGCAGCAGCAGTACAGTGCAATACGTAAAAAAAGTTACAGTAAGTCCTGAAGAAAGCTCTCAGGAATCGAAATGTCAACTGTTCATTCGTCTCCATAGCTGCTGCCTGACCTGCTGTGTTCCTCCAGTGTTTTGTGTGTGTTGCTCTGGTTTCCAGCATCTGCAGAATCACATGCACAAAGTTCAAAGTAACTTTATTATCAAAGTACATATCTGTCCGCATACAGAGCCCTGAGATTCATTTTCTTGCAGGCATACTCGAAACTATAGGACAGGATCAATCAAAGATCAAAGTGCAGAAAGCAACAAACTGTAAAAATGCAAATATAAATAAATAGCAAAAAATAGCAAGAACATGAGATAATGAGATAGAGCCCTTAAGGTGAGATTTTTGGTTGTGGGAACATCTCAATGCACGGACAAGTGAGTGTAGTTAACCCTTTTGTTCAAGAGCCTGGTAGTTGAGGAGTAGTAACTGTTTTTAAACCTGGTAGTGCAAGTCCTGAGGCTCTTGTACCTTCTACCTGATGGCAGCAGTGAGAAGAGAGCATGGCTTGTGTGGTGGGGGTCCCTGATGATGGATGCTGCTTTCCTGCAACAGTATTTCATGTAGATGTGCTCAATGGTGGGGAGGGCTTTACCTGTGATGTACTGGGCCAAATCCACTACGTTTTGTAGGATTTTCCGATCGGTGGCATTGGTGTTCCCCTACCAGGCCGTGAAGCAGCCAGTCAACACACTCTCCACTATGGATCTATAGAATGTATAGCAGTTATATTTTTGCATATCTACATGAAACTAGTGCAAAAAGTGAACAAAATACTGGTGTCCATGGACTGTTCAGAAATCAGACGGCAGATGAGAAACTGTCCCTAAAAATTCGAGAGTATGTTCTCAGCTTTCACGATACCATAGTGACGTTCTCTGAGTGTAGCACACAACCCTCTGATTTTGTCAGTTGAGATTTATTCCCAAGTCAGAGATGGTTAACTCGATGAGACACACTTTTAAGGTTACTGGAGGAAAGTATAGGGGAATGCAGACATCCCACCCTGCAAAAACTCATTTCAGGGAGGTAGCACCATCAATTTGCGGGAGACTCCCTGGAGAGGTGGGATGTCTGCAATAGAGTAGCTCCTCAGCAGCTAGCCAGCTAGTTTAAATAACGTTAGCTATGCTAATGAACGAATGACACCTGTTAACTCACCTCAACATGTCTTTTACAGTCTTAACCCACCATGGGCAATAGAAAAGTCCCTGTTGCAAACAGTGCAGCGAGCAACACTGTCATTATTTTTGACCCCTATTAGGCAGGGGTACACTTTAGTGTAGTCTGGGGTGACGTACGTTTTATATTTTTTTGGAACACTCTGCAATGGCGCGCGCGCGCTCTCTCTCTCTCTCTCTCATGGTTGCTCGCGCATTCTCAAGTGCTCTCCCTTGCTCTCTCTCTTGCGCGCGCTCTCTCTCTCTCTCGTGGTCGCTCTCGCGCTCTCTCTTGCTTTTCTCTCACTCGCTCTCAAAAAAATTGATTTCCGTAATATTGTATATAATTTGCGGGCATCAGGGAGCCACTATTAATATGCGGGAGACTCCTGGAAGTTCCGGGAGAGGTGGGATGTCTGGGAATGTCAGAGGCAAGTTGTTTGTTTTTTTTTTACACAGAGTGGTGAGTGTGTGGAAAGCCCTGCCAGGGGTGATGGTGGAGGCAGATACATTAGGGACACTTATTATACTCTTAGATAGGCGCATGGATGATAGAAAAATGGAGGGTTATGTGGGAGGGAAGAGTTAGAAAGAGTACGTTAAAAGATCGGCACAACATCATGGGCCAAAGAGCCCGTACTGTGCTCATGTTTATGTTCTATATGTTGTATACAATTTTTATGGATTGCATTGTACTGTTGGGAAGTGGGAAGGAAGATTGATTCAAAGTTGGTTAATGTCATTTCCTGTTCACAAGTGTAAAGGAGAACAAAATAATCGTTACTCTGGATCCAATGCAGCACAAAAATACACACTAACATAAGGAGCACAACAATAAAAACACAATAAATACAAATATATAAGATAGCTTATATACACAGATTGATTGTACGTCCATAAAGTGACACTAGGTGCAGGAGTGTCTGTACATAAGGTGACTCTGACAGGAAATGATAAAGTAGTGGTGTTTGGGGGTGTGGAGGGGTGGGTTAGTGGGTGGAGGTGTTGATCAGCCTTACTGCTTGGGGAAAGTAACTGTTTTTGAGTCTGGTGGTCCTGGTGCGGACGCTATGTAGCCTCCTCCCTAATGGGAGAGGGACAAACAGTCCATGAGCAGGGTGGGTGGGATCCTTCATGATGTAACTGGCCCTTTTCTGACACCTTTTTTAAAATATCAGAGTAAGTTAAAAGGTAGGCAAAACATTGTGGGCCGAAGGGCCTGTACTGTGCTGTACACAAGGGAGACACCGAAACACAAATTTCCTACTGTTTTACCTTAGGATAACCTGGCCCCTCTAACTCTGTCTCTGTCAACCCAGGAAACTACGCTCAGTGACCACTTTATTAGGTACACCTGTACATCTGCTCATTAATGCAAATTTCTCATCGGCCAATCACGTGGCAGTAAATCAACGCATAAAAGCATGCAGACACGGTCAAGAGGCTCAGTTGTTGTTCAGAGCAAACATCAGAATGGGGAAGAAATGTGATCTAACTGACTTTGACCACTGAATGATTGTTGGTGCCAGATGGGGTGGTCTGAGTACCTCAGAAACTGCTGATCTCCTGGGATTTTCACACACAACAATCCCTAGAGTTTACAGAGAATTATGAGAAAAATAAAATCCAATGACCGGACAAAAAATGCCTTGTTAATGAAAGGTCAGAGGGGAATGGCCAGACTGTTTCACACCGACAAGAAGGCAACAGGAACTAAAGTAACTATGTGTTACAACAGTGGTGTGCCAAAGAGCATCTCTAAATGCACAACATGTCAAACCTTGAAGTGGTCGGGCCACGGCAGCAAAAGACCATCAATCATACACTCAGTGGCTATCTTATTAGGTACGGTAGGTGCATAATAACGTGGCCACTGAGTGAATGCTATGTACACATGACAGGTAGAAAAGAGGAATTAAAAATGAAATGTTTGCTGACTGTTTTTAACCAACCTGGGTTCTCAGAATCAGGTTTAATATTGCCGGCATACAACGTGAAATTTGTTAACTTTACAGCAGCTGTACAATTCAATAAATATGAAAATAAAAGACTGAATTGCAGTACATTTGTAGAAGTTTTCGAGTTTCTTAGTTGAGAAACCAAATCTTTTCAAACTCCCGCTGAAATAAAGCCGCTGTCTCGCCTTCTTTATTTTTAAAATTAAGCCGAACTGTATGCATTGTAAATATCTGTTTTGCATGGACTGGAGTAGTCATACTCATACTTTATTGATCCCGAGAGAAATTGATTTTCCTTACAGTTGTCCCAACCAAGAATAGTGTATAGATATAGCAATATAGAACCATAAATAATTAAATAATAATATGTAAATTATCCCAGGAAATAAGTCCAGGACCAGCCTATTGGCTCAGGGTGTCTGACCCTCCAAGGAAGGAGTTGTAAAGTTTGATGGCCACAGGCAGGAATGACTTCCTATGACGCTCTGTGTTGCATCTCGGTGGAATGAGTCTCTGGCTGAATGTATTCCTGTGCCCAACCAGTACATTATGTAGTGGATGGGAGACATTGTCCAAGATGGCGTGCAACTTGGACAGCATCCTCTTTTCAGACACCACCGTCAGAGAGTAGCACCACAAACTCATTGTCTTGAGCAATGGCAATAAAGTTCTATTCTATGCCTGTTCAAGCAGACAAAGTCAGCTCCGGTGGATTGGATGGATGAGGTCTACATGAGATCCCATGGCCAGGAAGGTGGTTCTGCAACGCTCCGTGGAGAATGAAGGGCTTGACGAGGCACAGGAGACATCATGGTCATCCACTGCAACCAAGGAAGACCCCAGTTTGTGACAACTACTCGTACCAATGGAACCAGACTTCCAAGGCTGAGAGAGTGGCACTGCCCCAGTGCAATGACTTTTCCACTTTACGAACTCTCCCGCACAGGTTTAATTGATTGACTAGATTCATCACTGTCAGATACAACGGAGCAATGAATCAGTGAGATAGTACCAGGCAAAGCCTCGTGAGGATCATCACCTTGTCACGTTGACAGGCTTGTGAATTCCTGGGATCCCGAGAGCGATGCCATCTGGCACTTAGCTCCCGATAGGTCACCCATGACAGTGAAATGAAGGGGGAGGTCACAGACAAAGAGCGATCCAACCAAGACCTCACTGGTGGAGATGGCAGAGGAAGGCTGTAGCAGGGCACGAGCCTACAAAGTACCCAGGACATCTTCAGGGAGCGGTGTGTCAGAAAGGCAGCGTCCATTATTAAGGACCTCCAGCACCCAGGGCATGCCCTTTTCTCACTGTTACCGTCAAGTAGGAGGTACAGAAGCCTGAAGGCACACACTCAACGATTCAGCTTCTTCCCCTCTGCCATCCAGTTCCTAAATGGACATTGAATCTTAGGACACTACCTCACTTTTTTTAAACATATACAGTATTTCTGTTTATGCACATTTTTTAATCTATTCAATATACGTGATTGATTTACTTGTTTATTTTTCATTACTGTTTTTTTTCTCTGCTAGATTACGTATTGCATTGAACTGCTGCTGCTAAGTTAACAAATTTCACGTCACATGCCGGTGATAATAAACCTGATTCTGATTCTGAAGTGTCCTCAGTCATCTTGAATTCCATGTCATGGTCCCTGACACCGATCTGTCAAGGACCGTGTGGTGACTACCCGTGCATCAGCCTCTCCACGTTAAACAACATTACACACGGGTGTCCTCCATTATTTCAACAACCCCTTAGGGGAACATCATACTCGATTTGAGCGATCACACGACAATGGCCAGGGAAGAACGATAACGGAATGCAGAATAAAGTGTTATACGTAGTCACTGGGAAACTGCACTGCACATAGATAGTAAGGTACAAAGACTGACTGTCTATCTTATCTACATATCTCATAGTTTTATAAACTTTTATCAGCTTTCTCCTCCGCCTCCAAAAACTTCAGAGAAAACCATCTGAGTTTCCCCGGCCTTTCGAGAGGACTACAGTACAACAAAAGCAAGTATCTAATGTTGAGACTTTATAAAGCACTGGTGAGGTCTCACTTGCAGTATCGTGAGAAGCTTTGGGTCCCTTATCTTAGAAAGAATGTGCTGACATTAGAGGGGGTTCCTGGGAATGAAAGGGTTAACACACAAGGAACGTTTGGTGGCTCCGAGCCTGAACTCGCTGGAGTTCAGAAGAATTGAAACCTATCAAATATTGAAAGGCCTAAACAGAGTGGATATGGAGAGGATGCTTTCAATAGTGGGGGAGTCTAGGACCAGAGGGCACAGCTTCAGAATAAGAGGATGTCCATTTAGAACGGAGATGAGGAGGAATTTCTTTAGCCAGGGGACGGTGAATCTGTGGAATTCATTATCACAGATGGCTGTGGAGGCCAAGTCATCGTGTATATTTAAAGCGGAGATTGATAGGTTCTTTATGTCAGGGCATCAAAGGTTAAAGGGAGAAGACGGAAGAATGGGGACGAGAGGGATAATAAATCAGCCATGATGGAATGGTGGAGCAGACTCGATGGGTCGAGGGGCCAAATTCTGCCCCTGTGTCATACGATCTCTCCTTACAGCTGAAACTCGACATTATTCGTTTCAGTGAGATCACAACGTAGAGAGGAAAGGCTTTTCACCTGTGCCCCGGCAAGAACAACTATCTCCCACCTCCCCTGTCCCACCTCACCCCCAGTGTGAAAGCAGGGAGATATTAAACCAATAATTTGCATTTAAATAGCGCCACACTTCCCGAACTCTTCGAGAGAGTGCCAGCATTAGAAAACAGAAACGATTCAGAGCCGCGTTATCAGTAAAACGTTCCTCACCACCAGCCACATCCTGAGAAACAAACTTTTAAAGTATATACATTTGTATATTGATGTGCAAAGTGAAATTAAAATGAATAATTTATTACCTCAATGCTTCTCTCTCCTCGGATCCTATCTGCTTTACTCAGTTTCTTTCCCCCTCAAATATTTCTGATTTTGTGAAAATGGATCAGTACAGGTCGTTCAGTCCCAAATGTATCTGCCTCTACCACCACGCCTGGCAGTGCTTTCCACAAACCCACCACTGTGTGTGTAAAAAACCTCACCTCCAACATCCCTCCTATACCTACCTCCAATCACCTTAACATTATTTCCCCTCGGATTAAAACTCTCCCGGGAGGGGGGAGAAGATGGCGGCGCGATGACAGCACGCGCGGCCACTTCGGTGATGAGTATCTGTTATTTGTCAAGTAGGGGACCATGCACAATTCTGATTTGATGGAGACAGACTTGAGAGCACAGCGGAACATCTGGAAAACTTCTGAAATGACTGCTTTGCTACTGTGTGGTAACCGGAATCTCCAGAGCTGAAGGCCCCGAAATCCTCAGCTTTGCATGTTTCAGCGGCCGGGGAGAGGTCGAAGGCGCTCGGGAGGCTGTATTGGAGAGGCTGTTCGGAAGTTCAGAGTTTTCGGACAGATGGACTTAGTGTCGGCTGCTTCCAAGGTATCGGCAAGTTGACGGTGCCTGGAGGTATATGGCAGGGAGTTTCTGCCTTTTGCCGCTGCTATCGGGGACTCGGGACTTTGAGAACTTTTTTTTACTGTGCCTATAGTCTGTTCTTTATCAAATTATGGTATTGCTTTGCACTGCTGTAACTATATGTTATAATTATGTGGTTTTGTCAGTGTTAGTCTTTGGTCTGTCTTATTTTCTGTGATATCACGCCGGAGAAACGCTGTATCATTTCTTAATGCATGTATGCATTTCTAAATGACAATAAAAGAGGACTGAGTGTCCTCATAATCTAATTATCCTGGGAAAATGACTCTGACTGTCCACTGGATCCATGCCTCTTATCATCTTGTACACCTCTGTCAAGTCCCCCCTCATCCTCCTTCGCTCCAAAGAGAAAAGCTTGAGCTCACTCGGTCATTTTTATGGGAAGTTTGTTTGATGTACTGTCCATATTCATCTGGCTGAGTTTGTTTGGATTGATTTATCATTGTACATGGAACAGTGAAAAACACAGGGCAGGGACACGTCCTTCACCCGCGATGGACTACACTAGGAATCAAACTGATCCTCAGTTATAGGAAGAGGTTGGCCTTTATTCCTTGGAACGAAGGAGAATGAGGGGTGACCTTAACGAAATGAGTAAGATTAGAAACATAGAAAATAGGTGCAGGAGTAGGCCATTCGGCCCTTCGAGCCTGCACCGCCATTCAGTACGATCATGGCTGATCATGCAACTCAGAACCCTGTACCTGCCTTCCCTCCATACCCCCTAATCCCTTTACCCACAAGGGCCATATCTAACTCCCTTTTAAATATAGCCAATGAACTGGCTTCAACTGTTTCCTGCAGCAGAGAATTCCACAGATTCACCACTCTCTGTGTGAAGAAGTTTTTCCTCATCTCGGTCCTAAAAGGTTTCCCCTTTATCCTCAAGTTGTGACCCCTCATTCTGGACTTCCCCAACATCGGGAACAATCTTCCTGCATCTAGCCTGTCCAATCCCTTTAGGATTTTATACATTTCAATAAGATCCCCCCTCAATCTTCTAAATTCCAACGAGTATAAGCCTAGCCAATCCAGTCTTTCATCATATGAAAGTCCTCCCAACCCAGGAATCAATCTGGTGAACCTTCTTTGTACTCCCTCTATGGCAAGAATGTCTTTCCTCTTATGAGTCATAAGGTTCAAAGTTCAAAGTTCAGAGATTCATTTCCTTGCGGGCATACACAGTAAATCCTGGAAGGTAGGTCAATAAGTTGGGGGAACAGATCAACGACAGGGAGAGTGAAGTTATCTCTGTGTAAAAGACCTAACCTCTGACATTCCCCCCCATACTTACCACCAATCACCTTAACATTGTATTAGCTATTTCCGCCCTAGGAAAAAGTCTCTGGCTGTCCACTATCTATGCCTCTTATCATTTTGTACAGCTCTATCACCTCTCATCCTCCACTCCAGAGAGAAAAGCCCTGGCTCGCTCAACCTATCCTCATAAGACATACTCTCTAATCCAGGCAGCATCCTGGTGAATCTCCTCTGCACCCTCTCTAAAGCTTCCACATCCTTCCTACAATGAGGCTTCCAGAACTGAACACAGTGTGGTCTAACCAGGGTTTTATACAGCTGCAACATTACCTTGTGGCCTCTTGAACTCAGTCCCCTGAAGGGCAGCCCACGAGCGTCGCCACACACTCTGGTGCCCACATGGGAGGCCCACCACGTTCAGCCTCAGGACCCACACCACCAAGCTCAGGAACAGTTATTACCCCTCAACCATCAGCTCTCACACCACCAGGTTCAGGAACAGCTATTACCCCTCAACCATCAGGTCCCACACCACCAGGTTCAGGAACAGTTATTACCCTCAACTATCAGGTCCCACACCACCAGGTTCAGGAACAGTTATTACCCCTCAATCATCAGGTCCCACACCACCAGGTTCAGGAACAGTTATTACCCCTCAACCATCAGGTCCCACACCACCAGGTTCAGGAACAGTTCTTACCCCTCAACCATCAGGTCCCACACCACCAGACTCAGGAACAGTTATTACTCCTCAACCATCAGGTCCCACACCACCATGGTCAGAAATAGTTATTACCCCTCAACCATCAGGCTCCTGAATCAAAAGGATAACATCACTCAACTTCACTCACTGCAACACTGAACTGTTCCCACAACCTACGAATTCACTTTCACAGACTCTTCATCTCATGTTCTCAATATTTGTTTCTTTTTTCTTTTTGTATTTGCAGTTTGTTGTCTTTTGCACTCTGGTTGAATGCCCAAGTTGGAGTGGTCTTTCATTGATTCTGTTATGGTTATTACTCTATTATGGATTTATTGAGTATGCCCACAATAAAATGGATCTCGGGGTTGTATACGGTGATATTTATGGTATACATATATCATGGTAGTGTAGTGATTAGCACCAGCGACCCGGGTTCAAATCCCATCACTGCCTGTATGGAGCTTGTATGCTCTCCCCGTGACTGTGGGTTTCCTCCGGGTGCTCTGATTTCCTCCCACAGCCCAAAGATGTACTGGTTGGTCAGTTAATTGGTCATTGTAAAATGTTCCGTGATTAGGCTGGGGTTAAATCGGGGGTTGCTGGGTACTGTGGCTCAACAGGGCCGGATGTACCGTATCTCAATGAATAAACAATAAATACCTGTTCACTGATAAGTCAAACCCTTCCTTTCTACACTGACCATAACCCGCCATTTTTCTAAGTGCCACTATAGGAAGAGTGTGGAGGCTTTCCAAAAGGAGTGGAAGAGATCTACCGGCATGCTGCCTGGATTAGACTACATGAGCTACAACAGCATTACAGAACAATACAGCCCCTTCGGCCCACAATGTTGTGCTGACCCTTTAACCTACTCCAGGATCAATCTAACCCTTCCCTCCCACATAGCCCTCTATTTTTCTATCATCCACGTGCTTATCTAAGGGTCTCTTAACTGTTCCTAATGGATGTCTCCACCACCACCCCTGGCAGGGCATTCGAGGCACTCATCACTCTCTGCAAAAAGCACTTCCCTCGGACATTACTCCATATACTGCAGTCACACAAGTCTCCAAAACTTCCCCTTCAACTTTCCTATCAATCTATTCACTTATTGTCTAAAGATATTGTGTGATTTTTATCATCTCACATAAAAGTTGCTGGTGAACGCAATAGGCCAGGCAGCAGCTCTAGGAAGAGGTACAGTCGACGTTTCGGGCCGAGACCCTTCGTCAGGACTCGGCCTGAAACGTCGACTGTACCTCTTCCTAGAGATGCTGCCTGGCCTGCTGCGTTCACCGGCAACTTTTATGTGTGTTGCTTGAAATTCCAGCATCTGCAGGTTTCCTCATGTTTGGTTTTTATCATAATTGTACCGAGATACAGTGAAAAGATTATCTTGCAAACTGTTCGTACAGATCAGATCATTACACAGTCCCCTGTTAAATCAATAACAATGCAGAATAAAGTGTGACAGTTACACAGAAAGTGTAATATAAGTAGATGATAAATTGCAAGATCGTAACAAGGTAGATTGTGAGACCAAGAGCCCATCTTATCATACAAGAGCCAATAACAGTGGGGTAGAAGCCAGCCTCGAGCCTGGTGGGATGTGCTTTCAGGCTTCTGAATCTTCTGCCTGATGGGGGGGCGGCGAAGAAGAGAATGTCCGGGAATGTCTTTGATTACGCTGACTGCTTGACCAAGGCAGAGAGAAGTGTGGACATAGTCCATGGAAGGGAGGCTGGTTTCTGTGATGTGCTGAGCTGTCTCCACGACCCTCTGCGGTTTCTCGTGGTCACGAGCCGAGCAGATGCCGTGCCAGGCTGTGATGCATCTGGGTAGGTGTGTTCTACGGTGGCAGTGAGACGGGTGACAGGAAGGGGTGGGGGGTGCGGCTGGCATAGACAATCCCCGGCAGAAAGCACGGTACTGCCAGACCACTGGTCAGTTTCACCTGACCCACTGACCATCTCAGAAGCAGGTGTGGTATTTAGCCAAGCCTGTCCCACCGGCCAGTGAGATCTCAGCCTCAACTGCACTCTCCTGCCTCTTCCGCATCGCTTCCCAGAATTCACCGCACATGGGATCCTTCTCCGGTCTGAAATGGACAACCCCCACCCTGAAACCAGGACCAGAGCACAGGCCGACCTTCACGTATCCGGCACCATTGGGACCTGACGAGTGCCGGATTAGTGAAAACGCTGAATTCCAGGAGGATCACGTTAAGCATAATCAGTGCCGGGTTATCGAAGCAACCCAATTATAGGTAGTCGGATTAGTGAAGGTCGACCTGTACCAGATATCAGTAGCAAGGGAGACACCTTCCCTGGCACCACCTGTCAAAGTCCCTCATGTACATTGAACAAGCTCACCTCTCATTCTTTAAACCATAACACATCAGAGCAGAATTGGGCCATTTGGCCCATCGATTCTGCTCCACCATTCCATCGTGGCTGATTTATTCTCCCTCTCAACCCCATTCCCCTGTCTTCTCCCCATAACCTTTGAGAGCCTGACTAATCAAGAAACTATCAACCTCCACTTTAAATATACCCAATGACTTGGCCTCCACAGCCGTCTGTGATGAGCATTCCTACATATCCGCCATCTTCTGGCAAAAGAAATTTCTCCTCATCTCTGTTCTAAAGGGATGTCCTTCTATTCTGAGGCTGTGCCCTCTGGTCCCAGACTCCCCCACTATTGGGAACATCCTCTCCATGTCCACTTGATCTAGGCCTTGCAATATTCGATAGGTTTCAATGGGATCCCCCCGCTCATTCATAGTCATAATCATACTTTATTGATCCCGGTGGAAATTGGTTTTCGTTACAGTTGCACCATAAATAATAAATAGTAATAAAACCATAAATAATTAAATAGTAATATGTAAATTATGCCAGGAAATAAGTCCAGGACCAGCCTATTGGCTCAGGATGTCTGACCCTCCAAGGGAGGAGTTGTAAAGTTTGATGGCCACAGGCAGGAATGACTTCCTATGACGCTCTGTGTTGCATCTCGGTGGAATGAGTCTCTGGCTGAATGTACTCCTGTGCCCACCCAGTACATTATGTAGTGGATGGGAGACATTGTCCAAGATGGCATGCAACTTGGACAGCATCCTCTTTTCAGACAGCACCGTCAGAGAGTCCAGTTCCATCCCCACAACATCACTGGCCTTACAAATGAGTCTGTTGATTCTGTTGGTGTCTGCTACCCTCAGCCTGCTGCCCCAGCACACAACAGCAAACATGATCGCACTGGCCACCACAGACTCGTAGAACATCCTCAGCATCGTCCGACAGATGTTAAAGGACCTCTTCTCAGCTCCAGCGAGTACAGGCCCAGAGCCATCAAACACTCCTCAAATGTTCCCAGGATCATTCTCATAAACCTCCTCTGGGGATTCTCCCAAATGCCAACACATCCTAAAAGCCCCAGAAAGTTGTGAACTCAGCCAGCACCATCATAGGCACTGGCCTCACCAGCATCGAGGACATCTTCAATAGGTGATGCCTCAAAAAGGCAGCATCCATCATTAAGAACCCTCATCAGGGAGGAGGTACAGGAGCCTGGAGACACACACTCATCATTTCAGGAACAGCTTCTTTCTCCCTGCCATCAAATATCTGAACAGACAATAAATCGGTGACCACTACTTCACTATGCTTTTCTGCTCCCATCTTGCACTACTTAACCTTTTAATACATTTATTACTGTAATTTATAGTTCATTGTTTCTTAAAATCCCTTTCACTCTCCCACACTCACAAACATACACACCATCTACATCACTAGTTACGAACACACAGTCTGTCACTAGTTACACACACATTGTCTGTCACTAGTTACACACACACACTGTCACTAGTTACACTCACACACCACCTGTCACTAGTTACACACAGTCTCTGTTCACCGGTTACACACACACACACAGAGTCTCTATCACTAGTTACACACAGTCTCTGTTCACCGGTTACACACACACACACAGAGTCTCTATCACTAGTTACACACAGTCTCTGTTCACCGGTTACACACACACACACCACCTGTCACTAGTTACACACAGTCTCTGTTCACCGGTTACACACACACACACCACCTGTCACTAGTTACACACAGTCTCTGTTCACCGGTTACACACACACACAGAGTCTCTATCACTAGTTACACACAGTCTCTGTTCACCGGTTACACACACACACAGAGTCTCTATCACTAGTTACACACAGTCTCTGTCACTGGTGACGCTCACACACACACCATCTGTGTCACCGGTTACACACACACACACACACACACACACACGAAAAGATGGACACACACATTTAAAAATAATTATTGTATCAAGTAGTCTAACAGCGTAGAATAAACGATTCCTCACTGACAAGTACTCCTGACGGGTGCTGGGAAGGATAGTGGGATATTTTGATGGGGAGCAAGGGCTGGTGAAATCCACTCTCCATATTGACACATACTGAAAGTGTTTAGAGGGAGCCTCTTTAAAACAAGCACTGCCAAACAAATCATGTCTTGGAGAAAAGTTCATTTAAATGGTACTGTGAGGAAGGAGGTACAGGAGCCTCAGGACCCACACCACCAGGTTCAGAAACAGTTATTACCCCTCAACCATCAGGCTCTTGAACCAGAGGGAATAATTTCACCCTCCTCAACACTGAACTGTTCCCACAACCTATGGATTCACTTTCAAGAATTATTCATCTCATCTTCTGGATATTGATTGCTCATTTATTTATTATTATATTCTCTGTTTGTATTTGCAATGTTTGTTGTTTTTTAGTTGTCTTTCTTTGTATTTACTGTGAATGCCACTAGAAAATGAATCTCAGGGATTTATATTGTGGCATATGTACTTTGGTAACAAACTTACTTTGAACTTGTTGAGAAATCCATTTTGCCCTTTGCAATCTTTCAAATCAACATACTCTCAGAGGCTAGATCGAGCACCAACCTGCGCTCAAATAACAGCTCAGAATAACACTTTGCTAACCAGGGTTTCCTTAAACAGAACCCCAGAAGACTATGAGACATGAGAGCAGATTCAGGCCATGAGACCCATTGAGAATCCTCAGCCATTCCATCACGTCTGATTTATTATCCCCCTCAACCGCATTCTCCTGCCTTCTGCCCTTAACCTTGCAAATGGTGAAAGGCCTTGACGGAGTGGATGCGGGGAGGATGTTTCCTGTGGTGGGGAGAGTCTAAGACCAGAGGACACAGCCTCAGAATTGAGGGCGTCCTTTTCAAATGGAGAAGAGGAGGAATTTCTTTAGCCAGAGGGTGGTGAATCTGTGGAATTAATTACCACAGGCAGCTGTGGAGGTCAAGTCTTTACGTACATTCAAAGCAGAGGTTGATAGATTCCTGATTTGTCAGGGAACGAAGGAATATGTGGGAAAGGTAAGAAACTGGGGCTATGATGAAATGGCGACACAGACTCAATGGGCCAAATGGCCAAATTCTACTCTAATATCTTATAGTCTAATGGTAACCTCTGATGCCTGACTAATCAAGAACCTATCAAACTCCACCTATACTGGCCCACAGCCATCAAACACTCAACATACATTAATCCTTTCATTCCCAGATTCATTCTCATGAACCTCCTTTGGACTCTCTCCAATGCCAGCACATCTTTTCTTAGATACGTGGCCAAAACTGCTTACAATACTCCAAGCAACACACACACAGAATGCTGGAGGAACTCAGTAGGCCGGGCAGTGGCTATGGGAAAAGAGCACAGTCGACGTTTCAAGCTGAAACCCTCCGGCAGGACTTGACATTTCAGCCCAAAATGTTGACTGTACTGTTTTCCATAGATGCTGCTTGGCTGCTGCGTTCCTCCAGCATTTTGTGTATGTTGCTTGAATTTCCAGCATCTGCAGATTTTCTCTTGTTTACAATACTCCGAGTGTGCCTTATAAAGCCTCAGCAGTACATCCCTGCTTTTGTATTCTCGTCCTCTCGAAATGAATGCAAACATTGCATTTGCCTTCCTCACCACCGACTCAACCTGCAAATTAACCTTTAGGGAATCCTGCACAAGGACTCCCAAGTCCCTTGGCACCTCTGATTTTTGAATTTTCTCCCCATTCAGAAAATAGTCCACATCCTTGACCCTCCTGCCAAAGTGCATGGTCGTACACTTCCTTACATTACATTCCATCTGCCACTTCTTTGCCCATTCTGCCAGTCTAAGGCCTTTTGTAGCCTCTCTGTTTCGTCAACATTACCTGCCCCTCCACCCGCAAAGCCATCAATTCCATCATCTAAGTCATTGACATATAACATAAGAATCAGTGGTTCCAACACAGATCCCTGTGGAACATCACTAGTCACCGGCAGCCAACCAGAAAAGTCTCCCTTTATTCCCACTCTTTGCCTCCTGCCAATCAGCCACTGCTTTATCCATGCTAGAATCTTCCCTGTAATACCATGGGCTTGTAACTTGTAAAGCAGCCTCATGTGGCACCTTGTCAAAGGCCTTCTGAAAATCCTAGTATACAACATCTTTTGTCTATCCTACCTGTTATTTCCTCAAATAATTCCAACAGATCTGTCAGGCAAGATTTTCCCTTGAGGAAACCATGTTGACTTTGGCCTACTTTATCATGTGCCTCCAAGTACCAGGAAATCTCATCCTTAGTAATCAACTCCAGCACCTTCCTGGTCACTGAGGTCAGGCTAATTGGCCTATGATTTCCTTTCTTCTGCCTCTCTACCTTCTTGAAGGGTGGAGTGACATTTGCAATTTTTCAGTCTTCCAGAACGATTCCAGAATCTAGTGATTTTTGAAAAATCATTACTAATGCCTCCATAATCTCCTCAGCCACCCCTTTCAGAGTCCTGGGGTGTCGTCAATCTGGTCCAGGTGACTGATCTTTCAGTTTCCCAGGCAGCTTTTCCTTCGTAATAGAACAACACTCACTTGTGCCCACTGACATCCTCGCTTTTCTAGCATTCTCACTGTGGAAAGTGGGTGAAACCCGGTGAAGTGTCTCATTGTTAGCTTCAGCCGTGCTCGGACCCGGCACGAAACGCGTGTGCCCGAGCGATTTTAAATTAAAGCGTTACGGGAAAGTTTCTAACCTCGTTTAGTCCGCTCCTGGTCCCAATCACTTCAGCCGCCCCTCTGCGAATGCCCCCGGCTGGTGGAACTGACGAGTAGTTGCTGAATAACTTGTGGGGGAGGGAGGGGGCGTGTGTTAGTCCGGCTTCTTGTAACGAGCAAAGTTTAGGTTAAAACTATTACCGTGCTCTCGCTCTGTCTGCCTGCCTCTCTCACCGCAAGCTCCCTCGATTCAGGAGCACGTGACCAGGGTGCACTCGGACCGGCTTTCGGCTAGTTTCGGCTCTTTCCGGAGTTTGGGATTGGTGTCCGAACTGCAGAGAGGGGCGGGCAGGCGAACGGAGCGCGGAATCTCTTTCGACAGCCAATTCTCACAGAGATCGGAACATTAAGAAACTGTTATCTAGGATATAAAAAAACACTCCACAGGTCAAACTCAGGTAAAGTTATTATCAAAGTATACATATGTCACCACTCACAACCCTGAGATCTATTTTCTTGCGGGCATTCACAGTAAGTACAAAGAAACAAAATAGAATCAATGAAAAACCGCTCACAAAATCGACAACCAAGAGACAACAAACGCGAGAAAACCTGCGGATGACACACTCAAAATGTTGGAGGAACTCAACAGGCCAGGCAGCAATCTGTGGAAAAGAGTAAACTGTCAGGCCGAGACTAACTGGAAAAGTAGATGAGAAGTCAAGGTAAGAATGTGGGGGGTGGGGGGGAGTACAAGGTGGCAGGTGAAACTGGAAGGGGCAAGGGGTGAAGTAAAGAGCTGGGAAGTTGACTGGTGAAAGAGATACAGCGCTGAAGAATGGGGAAACTGGTAGGAGGTTTGCGGATGATGGAGCCTTTGGAAAAGAGGCAGGAACATGGAGCATATAATCAGGAAACTACAAGGAGCAATTGATGAAGTGGTGGAGTGGAGTTATGACTGGGGATGCATATTTTCAGTAGAAAAAACTCAAACTGTATTTTTCACCCGGAAAAGAATTGAGGTAGGGAAGAAGTTAAGGACGTATGGGATTGAATTGGAAAGGATTGGGTCATTTAAATTTCTGGGAGTTATATTTGATTCTCGATTAACATGGGTAGACCATATCAGGAAAGTTGAGGAGAAATGTAAAAAAGTAATAAATGTGATTAGATGTTTGACTGGTAGGGAATGGGGAGCAAGTTGTTCAGCGTTGAAGAGAATGTATGTGGCTTTAGTGAGATCTGTGTTGGACTATGGAAATACAGCATATGGGTCAGCAGCTAGGTCTCTTATAAGGAAACTGGATGTGAGAGTGTGCAGTGGGGCTTTTAAAAACATCACCAGTATCAGCCCTGCAAGTAGAAATGGGAGTAATGCCTTTGGAACTAAGAAGGATGCAATTGATGGCAAACTACTGGGCTAATTTTCAGGGGCACAATGATTCTCACACTGCAAAAGGAGTGTTGCAGGAGTGCTGGGAAAATGGGAAGTATCAGAGGGATAACTTTAGTCGGGTAGGGAATGATATTGCTAAAGAATGTAGAGTGTTTGATCTAAGGATAAGTCCTTCAGTAGTTTATCTGGTTGTAGCTCCGTGGAAGATTGTATGGCCTGGCATTTGTTAGAGGTAAAAAGGAAAGGAAAATATAAAACTCTTGATTTGGTAAGTGCATTTAACTGTTATGTGATGGAAAAATATAGTAATTATACTCAGATTTATACGGATGGTGCTAAGGAACCTGAAACAGGAGTGACAGGGTTTGGGGTGGTTGTACCAGCAAAAGAAGTTGGAATCAGCAGAAGAACATCTAATAAATCAGGGGTGTATACAGTGGAGATGCTGGCAGTGTTGGTTGCGTTGTGATGGGTGGAGAAAGCTAGACAAGTCAAAGTGTTGATATGCTCAGATTCATCCTCAGTTCTAGCAAGTTTAAGGTCTTTTCATTTAAACAGTCGGCAAGATGTACTCTATGAAGTCCTTCAGTCAGTGACAAGAATTGCAAATCAGGGAGGTCAGGTAAAATCTCTATGGGTTCCAGCACATGTAGAGGTGAAGGGGAATGACAGGGTGGATGAGTTGGCAAAGAGGGCGTTGAAGAAAGAAAATATAGAAATGCACATTAGTATCAGTAAAGCCAAGGTTAAGTGCATAATCTGGGAAAAAATCAACCAAATGTGGCAAGAAAGATGGGACAGGGAGGGGAAAGGGAGGCATTTATATCAAATACAAAAAAAGTGTTGCAGGTACCAGGGTAGGTAGTGGATACAGAAGAGAGGAAACTGTGTGGACTAGGTGAAGGCTGGGGCACTGTGCATTAAACAAAAGATTGAAAATGATAGGGAAACACCAGACAGGATTGTGTGAGGAATGTCAGGAAGAGGAGTCAGTAGAACATGTAGTTCTGAGTTGCAGGAAGTATGGGATACAGAGAGAAATGATGAGAATTAATCTAAGGGAATTGGGGGTTCAGGAATTCACATTAAAAGGGTTGCTGTGCATGGGTGAGAGAGCACAGGTCAGGGTATTTTTAGCTTTCTTAAGGGGTACAGGGGATTTTTATAGGATGTGATGGATAAGCAGGAATAGGGTACTAGGATGGCCAAAGATGGGAGGATAAAGTGTAGGTTAGGGTATGTGTGTGTGTGTGATTGGGTGAAGGGATTTAGAATGTAAGTCTATTGCACACTCCAGAGCAGAAGGTGGCGGTAATGCACCATAAAGCTGGGTGCCAACCACCGTAAAACAAGACGGAGAAGAAGCAGAAACTGATAGGAGAGGACAGAAGGCCATGGGAGAAAGGGAAGGGAGAGGAGCACCAGAGGGAGGTGAAAAAGGGAAACACCAATGGGGAAATGGTGAAGGAAAGGAGGGGACTGTCCTTCACCATTCCTGTTTCTCTCTCACACCTTCTCTTCTTAACTGCCAACTACCTCCCTCTGGTGCTCCTCTCCCTTCCCTTCCCTTCCTTTCCAGTCCTGATGAAGGGTCTTGGCTCGAAACGTCGACTACTCGTTTCCATTGATGCTGCCTGGCCTGCTGAGTTCCTCCAGCATTTTGTGTGTTTTGCTCAGGACAACAAACTGTGCAAATACAAAGAGAAAAAAAATGTCAGTCAGCATCCGTGGAGAAAGTCAAAACTCATGTTTATTGTCACATGGTTACTATACATGTATGCACAGGTGCAGTGGAAATCTTAAAGTATCACAGGTGCCTAGCTGGTAAACTTTTAACTAAAACCAGGATGAGGGAACATCTCACTCCCGTACTAGCTACTCTGCATTAGCTTCCTATATTTTTTACAATTTTTTAAAAATTTCTCTTGCATGTTTTTAAAGCTGTCAATGGTCTGGGACCCTCAAAAGATAATTGGCAGTTCTTTTGAAATAAAGCTCAAAGTAGATTTATTTTTAAAGTGTATGTATGTCACCATATACAATCCTGAGATTCAATTTCTTGTGGGCATACACAATAATTCAATAAAACAATAACCATAACAGAATTATTGAAGGACTGCCCCACTAGGGCGTTCAACCGGAGTGCAGAAGACAACAAACTACGCAAATACAAAAAGAAGAAATAATAAATAAATCATAGTCGTAGTCATACTTTATTGATCCCAGGGGGAAATTGGTTTTCGTTACAGTTGCACCATAAATAGTAAATAGTGAATAAATAAATTAAACAATAAATATTGAGAACATGAGATGAAGAGTCCTTGAAAGTGAGTCCATGTGTAGTGGGAACATATTAATGATGGGGTGGGTGACATTATCCCTTCTGGTTCAAGAGCCTGATGGCTGAAGGGTAATAACTGTTCCTGAATCATAATTAGAATCAGGTTTATTATCACCGGCATGTGTCATGAAACTAATTAACTTAGCAGCAGCGGTACAATGAAATACATAATACAGAAGAAGAAAAAAAATAAATAAATCAATTACAGTATACATAAATTGAATAGATTAAAAATCATGCAAAAAACAGAAATAATATATATTAAAAAAGTGAGGTATTGTTCACGGGTTCAATGTCCATTTAGGAATCGGATGGCAGAAGGGAAGAAGCTATTCCTGAATCGCTGAGGGTGTGCCTTCAGGCTTCTGTACCTCCTACCTGATGGTACCAGTGAGAAAAGGGCATGCCCTGGGTGGTGGGGGTCCTTAATAATGGACGCCGCCTTTCTGAGACACCGCTCCTTGCAGATGTCCTGAACCCTGTTTCTGATGGCAGCAGCAAGAAGAAAGCATGCTCTGCGAGCTACAGTCCTAACGTGTGGGATTCAATACCTAAAACTATAAGCAATGCAGACTCAGTTGACAGTTCTAAGCACCGGCTCGAAACCCATTTATTTAAATCCCCAGGACTTGAGAAGGTGTTCCTTCAGTCCCTATGAGGCAAGTGCAGAAATTGCTGGGTCCCTAGCAGAGATATTTAGATCTTCCTTAGTGACAGGTACCTGAGTATTGGAGGGTAGCTAATGTGGTTCTGCTGTTTAAGACAGGCTCTAAGAATAAACCAGGGAATTATAGCCCGGTGAGTCTGACGTCAGTAGTGGGAAAGTTATTGGAAGATATTCTAAGGGTCTGGATATATGAGAATTTGGATAGACAGGGACTTGATTAGGGAGTGTCAACATGGCTTTGAGTGTGGTAGGTCATGTCTAACCAATCTTAGAGCTTTTTGTGGAAGTAACCAGGAAAGTTGATGAAGCCAAGAATGTGGTGTTGTCTACATAGAGTCTAGCAAGGCATTTGATGAGTTCCCACATGGGAGGTTGGTCAAGAATGTTCAATTGCTCAGCATTCAAGATGACGTAATGAATTGGATTAGACATCGGCTTTGTGAGAAGCCAGAGAGTGGTAGTAGATGGTTGCCTCACTGACTAGAAGCCTTTGACTAGTGGAGTGCCACAGGGATTGTTGCTGGGTCCGTTGTTGTTTGTCATCTATATCAAAAACCACTGTGGAGAACTGGATCATCAGATATGTGAATGACACCAAGACTGGGGGTGTAGTGGACAGTGAGAAGGCTATCAATGCTTGCAATGGGATATGGACCTGCTGGAAAAATGGGCTGAAAAATGTCAGATGGAATTTAATGCAGACAAGTGCGAGGTGTTGTACTTTGGTAGGACCAACCGGGGGTAGGTCTTACACAGTGAACGGTAGGGCACTGAGATGGTAGAACAGAGGGATCTGGGAATACAGGTCCATAGTCATTGAAAGTGGCATCACAGGTAGATAGGGTCGTAAAGAAAGCTTTCAGCACATTGGCCTTCATAAATCAATGTATTGAGTACAGGAGATGAGATGTTATGTTGAAGTTGTATAAGATGTTGGTGAGGCCATATCTGGACTATTGTGTGCAGAATTGTTCACCAACCTACAGGAAAGATGAAAACGAGATTGAAAGGGTAAATAGAAAACTTACAAGGTCATTGTTGGGACTGCAGGACCTGAGTTATAAGGAAAGATTGAATAGGTTTGCACTTTATTCCCTAGAATGTGGAAGACTGAGGAGAGATTTGATAGAGATATACAAAATTGTGAGTGATATAGACAGGGTAAATACAAACAGGCCACTGAGGTTGGGTGAGACTACAATTAGATGTCATGGGCTAAAGGTGAAAGGTAAAATGTTTAAGATGAAGATGAGAGGAAAATTTTTCACTCAGGGGGTGGTGAGAGTGTGGAATGAGCTGCCAGCACAGTTAGTGGATGCAATTTCAATTTCAACGTTTAAGGGAAACTTAGATAGGAACATGGATGAGAGGGGTACGGAGGGCCATGGTCCAGGTGCAGGTCAATGGGACTAGGCAGTTTAAATTGTTCAGCATGGATTAGATGGGTTGAAGAGCTGTACTTTTCTATGACTTCCCCCTCCCCCATTTTGCATTCCACCTGTCATCTGATCCACCCATCATCTTACAGCACATACCCCTCCTCCAAACCCTCTTGACGCATACAGGCAGGAGATGGAGTTAAGAGGGAAGTAAATCAGCTATGATGGAATGGCAGACCAGACTTGATGGGCCGAATGGCTGAATTCAGCCCCTTTGTCTTTTATTTTGGCTTCTGCCCATTTTCTTTACAGGCCTGATGAGGGATCTCGGGATCCCTCACAGCGGGAGGAGAAGATGGCGGCGTGATGCAGCTCGCAGCGGCCACTCCGGTGGTGATGTCTGTTATTTGTCAAGTGGAGTGCCATGCACATTCCTGATTTGATGGAGACGGACGTGAGAGCACGGAGGAACATCTGATGAAACTTCTGAAATGCCTGCTTCGCTGCTGCTGCTACTGTGTGGTCCAGAATCTCCGGAGGGGAAGGCCCCGAGTCCTCGGCTTTGCTTGTTGCTTGGTGGCCGGGGCAGGTCGAAGCGCTCGGCAGAGGATGGTGCTTGGAGAGGTTGGGTCAGAGGGGCTGGTCGGAGGCTCGAAGTTTTTGGACGGACTCAGAGTCGGCTGCGGTCAGATGCTTCCAATGATGCTGCATCGGCAAGTTGGTGGCACTTGGAGGTTCATGGCAGGGAGAGTTTCTCCCTTCTACCGTCTGCGTGGGATGATGGGGCTATCGGGACTTTGAGACTTTTTTTAAACCGTGCCCATGGTCTGCTCTTTGTCAATTATGGTATTGTTTTGCACTGTTGTAACTATATGTTATAATTATGTGGTGTTATCAGTTTTAGTCTTGGTTTGTCCTGTGTTTTCTTGTGATATCATTCTGGAGGAACGTTGTATCATTTTATAATGCATGCATTTCTAAATGACAATAAACCAGGACTGAATGTCCTCACAATCTAAAAAACACGGTCTGTTCAATTCTTCCATAAATGCTGCCTGACCTGCTGAGTTCCTCCAGCATCTTGAGTGTGTTGCATGCTAACAAGAAATTTGAGAGTTTCAAGCTTCTAAGAGGAAACATCACCGATAGCCTGGTCCGGTTCAAACACATAGCTGCCATAGTCAAGAAAGCTCACCAGTCCTCTACTTCCTCAGAGGGCTAAAGAAAGTTGGCATGGCCCCAGGAGCATCTGGATGCGTCACAGCTTGATACAGCAACTACCCTACCCGAGACCACAAGAAACTGCAGAGAGTTGTGGGCACAGCTCAGCACATCTCTGAAACCAGCCCTTCACTTCTCCCAGCCTCAGTAAACCAGCCAGCGTAATCGACAATCCGCCCCACCCCGAACATTCTTTCTTCTTCCCTCTCCCATCAGGCAGAAGATCCAAAAATCTGAAAGCACCTACCACCAGGCTCAAGGACAGCTTCTATTCCTGAGTCGCTGTTATCAGACTATTGAACAGACCTCTTATATAATAAGATGGACTCTTGGCCCCTCAATCTACCTTGTTATGATCTTACACTTTATCTTGCACCTTCTCAATGACTTTTACACTTTATTCTGCATTGCCATTGTCTACCTTGTTCTACCTCGATGCACTGTGTAATGATTTGATCTGTATGAACAGTTTGCAAGACAAGCTTTGGAACATGTGACAATAATTAACCAATTCCAAAACCCATTCACAAGTAAAATATTAATCATACATAAATTATACAAGAAAAGGCACAATTGGAACAATCAATTCCTTTGTAGAGCTAAGTGGTCACACTGTTGCTATATTAAGTAATGATTAGACAATTAGAAGATTCATAGAGACAGGCTTCACGAGCATTTGGAGAAACATGGTCTGATTAGGTGTCAGCGTCACCAGTGTAGGAATCACAGAGACTTCAGCAATTCAAACATAACCAAAGACTTATTACAGAAACTAAAGAGCAAAACTAACAAAAATTCAGGCAAACTATACAGAATCTTGAACTGAAATCACTCACTATTCACAGAACTTGGTCACAGTTTCACCAAGCAAAGAAGGGTTGGCAAGCACCCCCCCCCCCCACCCGAAATACACCCTGGAGTACGTCGGATTTCAGCACCAATCAGACAGCCCCAGTGTCCAGACAAAGCAATAACCCCCGAAGACAACAACTACAAGACATTGAAAATCCTGCGCTCTTTCAATTACCCCATATTGAATAAAGGTGACAAACACAAAGAGAGTTCAACAATCCCCATGATCCCAAATTCTCAACACAAAGTGAAAACCCAGGACCAGTCCAAAGGCAAACAATTAGACATAAAAGTTAAACAATCCAAAGAAGACTGCAAACCAACGAGGTGATGCTCAATCCACATACTAACACTTTTTTTAAAAAAATGACCCCTGGTTGTGACATTTGGGATAGTCAATATGGCTTTGTGAGAGGCAAGCCATGCATTACAAGCCTGATTGAATTCTTTGAGGATGTGACAAAACACACTGATGAAGGTAGAGCAGTGGATGTGGTGTATATGGATTTTAGTAGGCATTTTGATAAGGTTCCCCATAGCAGCTTCATTCAAATAGTCAGGAGGCATGGGATTCAGGGAAACTTGGCTGCGTGGATTCAGAACTGGCTTGCCCACAGAAGGCAGAGGGTGACTGCAGATGGAGAGTTTTCTGCCTGGAGGTCGGTGACCAGTGTTACGTAGAAAATAGGTGCAGGAGTAGGCCATTCGGCCCTTCGAGCCTGCACCGCCATTTATTATGATCATGGCTGATCATCCAACTCAGAACCCCGCCCCAGCCTTCCCTCCATACCCCCTGACCCCCGTAGCCACAAGGGCCATATCTAACTCCCTCTTAAATATAGCCAATCAACTGGCCTCAACTGTTTCCTGTGGCAGAGAATTCCACAGATTCACCACTCTCTGTGTGAAGAAGTTTTTCCTCATCTCGGTCCTAAAAGGCTTCCCCTCTATCCTCAAACTGTGACCCCTCGTTCCGGACTTCCCCAACATCGGGAACAATCTTCCTGCATCTAGCCTGTCCAATCCCTTTAGGATCTTATACGTTTCAATCAGATCCCCCCTCAATCTTCTAAATTCCAACGAGTACAAGCCCAGTTCATCCAGTCTTTCTTCATATGAAAGTCCTGCCATCCCAGGAATCAATCTGGTGAACCTTCTTTGTACTCCCTCTATGGCAAGGATGTCTTTCCTCAGATTAGGGGACCAAAACTGCACACAATACTCCAGGTGTGGTCTCACCAAGGCCTTGTACAACTGCAGTAGTACCTCCCTGCTCCTGTACTCGAATCCTCTCGCTATAAATGCCAGCATACCATTCGCCTTTTTCACCGCCTGCTGTACCTGCATGCCCACTTTCAATGACTGGTGTATAATGATACCCAGGTCTCGTTGCACCTCCCCTTTTCCTAATCGGCCACTATTCAGATAATAATCTGTTTTCCTATTTTTGCTAGCAAAGTGGATAACTTCACATTTATCCACATTAAATTGCATCTGCCATGAATTTGCCCACTCACCCAACCTATCCAAGTCACCCTGCATCCTCTTAGCATCCTCCTCACAGCTAACACTGCCACCCAGCTTCGTGTCATCCGCAAACTTGGAGATTCTGCATTTAATTCCCTCATCCAAGTCATTAATATATATTGTAAACAACTGGGGTCCCAGCACTGAGCCTTGCGTTACCCCACTAGTCACCGCCTGCCATTCTGAAAAGGTCCCGTTTATTGCCACTCTTTGATTCCTGTCTGCTAACCAACTCTCCACCCACACCAATACCTTACCCCCAATACCATGTGCTTTAAGTTTGCACACTAATCTCCTGTGTGGGACCTTGTCAAAAGCCTTCTGAAAATCCAAATATACCACATCCACTGGTTCTCCCCTATCCACTCTACTAGTTACATCCTCAAAAAATTCTATGAGATTCGTCAGACATGATTTTCCTTTCACAAATCCATGCTGACTTTGTCCGATCATTTCACCGCTTTCCAAATGTGCTGTTATCACATCCTTGATAACTGACTCCAGCAGTTTCCCCACCACCGACGTTAGGCTAACCGGTCTATAATTCCCCGGTTTCTCTCTCCCTCCTGTTTTAAAAAGTGGAGTTACATTAGCCACCCTCCAATCCTCAGGAACTAGTCCAGAATCTAATGAGTTTTGAAAAATTATCGCTAATGCATCCACTATTTCTTGGGCTACCTCCTTAAGCACCCTGGGATGCAGACTATCTGGCCCTGGGGATTTATCTGCCTTCAATCCCTTCAATTTACCTAACACCACTTCCCTACTAACATGTATTTCGCTCAGTTCCTCCATCTCACTGGACCCTCTGTCCCCTACTATTTCTGGAAAATTATTTATGTCCTCCTTAGTGAAGACAGAACCAAGGTAATTATTCAATTGGTCTGCCATGTCCTTGCTCCCCATAATCAATTTACCTGTTTCTGTCTGCAGGGGACCTACATTTGTCTTTACCAGTCTTTTCCTTTTTACATATCTATAAAAGCTTTTACAGTCCGTTTTTATGTTCCCTGCCAGTTTTCTCTCTAATCTTTTTTCCCCTTCCTAATTAAGCCCTTTGTCCTCTTCTGCTGAACTCTGAATTTCTCCCAGTCCTCAGGTGAGCCACTTTCTCTGGCTAATTTGTATGCTTCTTCTTTGGAATTGATACTATCCCTAATTTCTCTTGTCAGCCACGGGTGCACTACCTTCCTTGATTTATTCTTTTGCCAAACTGGGATGAACAATTGTTGTAGTTCATCCATGCAACCTTTAAATGCTTGCCATTGCATATCCACCGTCAACCCTTTAAGTGTCATTTGCCAGTCTATCTTAGCTAATTCACGTCTCATACCTTCAAAGTTACCCCTCTTTAAGTTCAGAACATTTGTTTCTGAATTAACTATGTCACTCTCCATCTTAATGAAGAATCCCACCATATTATGGTCACTCTTACCCAAGGGGCCTCTCACGACAAGATTGCTAATTAACCCTTCCTCATTGCTCAAAACCCAGTCCAGAATAGCCTGCTCTCTAGTTGGTTCCTCAACATGTTGGTTCAAAAAACCATCCCGCATACATTCCAAGAAATCCTCTTCCTCAGCACCTTTACCAATTTGGTTCACCCAATCTACATGTAGATTGAAGTCACCCATTATAACTGCTGTTCCTTTATTGCACACATTTCTAATTTCCTGTTGTTCCGCAGGGATCTGTTCTGGGACCCCGCTCTTCGTGATTTTTATAAATGACGTGGATGAGGAAGTGGAAGGGTGGGTTAGTAAGTTTGCTGATGACACAAAGTTTGGTGGTGCTGTGGATAGTCTAGAAGGTTGTTGTAGGTTACAATGGAACATTGACGGGATACAGAGCTGGGCTCTGAAGTGGCTGATGAAATTCAATACAGAAAAATGTGAAGTGATTCACTTTGGAAGGTCAGACCTAAAGGCTGAGAACAGGGTCAATGGCAGGATTCTAAGCAGTGTGGAGAGACAGAGGGATCTTGGCGTCCACATCCACAAATCTGTTAAAATTAACGAGGCATATAGTGTGTTGGTGTTCATTAGTAAGGGGATTGAGTTCAAGAGCAGCAAAGAAATATCAAAACTCCATGAAGCCCCGGTAAGACCATACTTGGCGAATTGTGTTCATTTCTGGTTACCTCATTAGAGGAAGGGCGTGGAAACGTTAGAGAGTTAAGGGTAACAGAAGAACTCCAAAAAAAGGTAAAGGTTTAGGGTGAAAGCTGAAATATTTAAGGGGAACCTGAGGGGGAACTTCTTCACTCAGATGGTGATGAGAGTGGAACGAGCTGCCAGTGGAAGTGGTAAATGTGAGTTCAATTGAAACGTTTAAGAGAAATTTGGATAGGTACATGGATGGGAGGGGTATGGAGGGCTATGGTCCAGGTGTGGGTCGATAATAGCTCAGCATGGACTAGAAGAGCTGAAGGGTCTGTTTCTGCACTGTAATTCTTGATGACTTTAACTTGACATTGGCCCAGAGTTCTCTGCTGTTGTGTTGAATTCCAGCAGCAATAACCCACTCGGCAGAAACCAATCCCACATGCCACAGAGTGCCTGTCTTAGCCACCCAGGGGAGTAGTTGCCGGAGGTGGCGTGGGAGAGAACAGAGCCGTGGTGTCAGTGCTGGGCTGGGTGCTGCCCTCCAGTGTTTGCTCAGAGGATGACAAACTATATTACATTCATCTGTGGCTGTACTAGCGCGTGATGAGAAACTGCTACGAGCTCGTTCTTGCAGAAACATGGCTCCAGGACAACATCTCATGCACCATCGATCTACAGGCCATGACACCCAGGGACACAGGCTATATTAGTTTTTTTTATGACTGTATGTTTTCTGCTGTCGTAATTATATGTGCTGTGTGTCTGTATGTACTGTGTTTTGCGCCATGGCCTGGGAGGATGGCTGCTTCATTTGGCTATGTAAGGCTGAATGATAATTAAATTTGAACTTGAATTTGTGCATGCACCTTTAAGAGTCAGTGTGTGATTCAAGGACCCCATGAAGGCAGGGGATCTGGGCTGAGATGGTACGGTGCATGGTGCTTTCAACAGCTGGTGCATCAGAGCCTGTGGCTGGACACCAGCCATGTATTCACTGCCTAAACAAACAGACGGAATGAGAAGTCTTTTCAAGGCTCGGGCAATCATTTGCATTTGACTCAGATGGTGTTGTTCACTGCTCTCTTGGGTCCCTGGACCCGGGGGTGAGGTGCCACGGTAAATGCTGACAACCAACACGTTCATCCCTTATCGACTTGCTGACTCTGCCCACGGTCAGTCCCAAGGTGGTCAGTTGTCAAGATGGAGGCTGATCAACAGCTTCACCCCTCCACACCCCCACCCCAACCACCACTACTTTATCATTTCCTGTCAGACACTCCTGTGCCTAACATCACTCTATGGGCATACAATCAATCTACGTATATAATTTTAAAAACATTTCTATTTTAGAAATACAACACAGAACAGACCTCGCTGGCCCACCGAGCCACACTGCCCAGCAATCCACCTATTTAACCCCAGCCTAATCACAGGACAATTTACAATGACCAATTAACCCACTAACCGATACATCTTTGGACTGTGGGAGGAAACCAGAGCACCTGGAGGAAACCCAGGTGCACAGGGGAAGGAACGTACAAACCTTCTTACGGAGGACTACAGTTCCCTGTGGGATGCACCGCTTCGCAGCTGCACAGTAACTGAAATGCTCCCATGCACTTCGCCGTTGTTGCCATGCGGCTGGAATTTTCTTTCATAAAGTGCCGCACAGTTTTCAGGCCTTGTAAAAATCCCAGCTCACAGCAATGCTTGGTCTGCGCAGCTGTAAAAAAAAATCAAGGAACTACTGCGGAGGGAACCAGAACTGTACTCTGAACTCTGACACCCTGACCTGTATTAGCGTCAGGCTAACCACTACGCTACCAAGGCGCCCCAAATATGCATTTATACAGCGTTCATCGTGTTTTTTACTATTGTGTTCTTTAACTTTTTGTGGCTTTTTTGTGCTGCATCTGATCTGGAGTAACAATTATCTCATTCTCCTTTACACTTATGTACAGAAATGACATTAAACAATCTTGTCCAATGTCCAGTCTCAATTTACTATCCTCACACCCCTCTGCATCAACCGGCTCCAGTATCTCCAATATCAATGGCCAGCCCTGATGAAGTGTCTCGAGTGAAACATGCCCTGTTTATTCCTCTCCGTTGATGCTGCCTGACCTGCCGAGTTCCTCCAGCATTTTGTAGGCGTTACTCTGGATTTCCAGCATCTGCAGAATGTCCTGATTATGGAGGGGAATAAACAGTCGACGTTTCAAGCCGAGACCCTTCATCAGTTCTGGAAAGGAAGAGTGAAGAAGCCAGGATAAGAAGGTGGAGGGGGGAGGAGGGGAAGGAGCACAAGCTGGCAGGTGATTGGTGAGACCGGGGTCGGGGGAAGGTGGGTGTGTGGGGGGATGAAGTGAGAACCTGGGAGATGATGGGTGGAAGGGGTAATCTGATAAGGTAGGAGAGTGGACCATGGGAGAAAGGGAAGGAGGAGGGGACCCAGAGGGAGGCAGGTGAGGAGAAGAGAAGTGGTGAAAGGGAAATCAGGATGTGGAACAGAAAAAGAAGGGGGGGGAGGAGAGAAATGATCAGGAGTTAGAGAAATTAGGTTCATGCCATCAGGTTGGAGGCTATTCAAGCGGAATATGACATGTTGCTCCTCCAACCTGAATACAGCCTTATCATTGCAGCAGAGAAGGCCATAGACCACATGTTGGAATGGGAATGGGAAGGAGATAGTCATACTTTATTGATCCCCAGGGGAAATTGGTTTTCGTTACAGTTGCACCATAAATAATTAAATAGTAATAAAACCATAAATAGTTAAATAGTAATATGTAAATTATGCCAATAAATTATGAAATAAGTCCAGGACCAGCCTATTGGCTCAGGGTGTCTGACCCTCCAAGGGAGGAGTGGTAAAGTTTGATGGCCACAGGCAGGAATGACTTCCTATGATGCTCTGTGTTGCATCTCGTTGGAAGGAGTCTCTGGCTGAATGTACTCCTGTGCCCACCCAGTACATTATGTAGTGGATGGGAGATATTGACCAAGATGGCATGCAACTTGGACAGCATCCTCTTTTCAGACACATCGTCAGAGAGTCCAGTTCCATCCCCACAACATCACTGGCCTGCACCAGATAGCACCAACAAACGACGCAACCAAGGGTGACCTCCTCCAGATGGTTCACAAAACTACTTCTTTCACGTCTTTTGCATCTTCTTTTCCTTTTGAATATGGTATTGCTGTTGTTGGAGTCTGTGGTCTACATTTTGGTGGTGTGATTTCAGGCTGATTCAGTGACCTGGTGCTTTGCCATCTCTACTGGAGTTTGGGAAAGTTTCAAGTGAAGCGAGCGGCTTCAAGGCCAAGAAGCCTGGAGACGGGGCACAAGCCCATGATTGATTCCGTTTCTCGTTGATCTCGCCAATTAAAGGGTCGCGGGAGATTGAAATCATTGAGGCGAGAGTGGGAGGCGAGCCGGTGTTGGGCGCCATCTACTGGCCCCATGCTCACTCTGCGTGTGATGGTGGCAGAGTCCTGGGTATGGGCAGGGTTTATTCAACACGGTTTGTGGACTGGACCCTGTAGATCACGTTATGATGTGTTTCTGATCGCTGGTCAGTTCTTTTTTTGTTGCTATTTTGTGCAATTTTGATTGGGGCGGCCTGCAGATAATGAACGACACGGCGTGAGATTAAACTGAACTGAGTATGCCTAGACTCTTTTAATTCTGTGTTCTTTGCTTGTTTTTTTTTCCTTTTGTGTGATGTGTTTTTTTTCATGTCGGGGGTGGGGTTTGCTGTTTTTTCTTTGGTTTTCTTTTCATGACTGTCTATGGGGAAATGAGGCTCAGGGTTGAATACCTCATACATACTTCGATAACAAATGTAGCTTGAATCTTTGAAATCCTTAATAGTACAGGGAAACGAGGGGGTGATGCAGTGTAGAGACTCTTCAGCCCATCGACTCTGTGTAATCACACCAGTACAGTGCTAAATTGTAGGGCACAGGAATGGGACACTTCCGAAAACCCCACCTGTGACAAATATGGGGTCCAGGATTTAGCCAGAAATGTTCAGTACAATGCAGACCAAGGATTCAGCGGCCACCACACTGTGGGGGGGTGGTACTGAGGGAGCGTCACACTGTGGAGGGGTGGTACTGAGGGAGGGTCACACTGTGGGGGGGTGGTACTGAGGGAGCGTCACACTGTGGGGGGGTGGTACTAAGGGAGGGTCACACCGTGGAGGGGTGGTACTGAGGGAGGGTCACACTGGGAGAGGGGTGGTACTGAGGGAGGGTCACACTGTGGGGGGGTGGTACTGAGGGAGGGTCACACTGTGGGGGGGGCGGTACTGAGGAAGGGTCACACTGTGGGAGGGGTGGTACTGAGGGAGGGTCACACTCTGGGAGGGGGTACTGAGGGTCACTGTGGGAGGGGTGGTACTGAGGGAGGGTCACACTGTGGGAGGGGTGGTACTGAGGGAGGGTCACACTGTGGGGGGGTACTGAGGGTCACTGTGGGAGGGGTGGTACTGAGGGAGGGTCACACTGTGGGGGGGGGGTGGTACTGAGGGAGGGTCACACTGTGGGTCTTAGTAAGGCATTTGACAAGGTTCCACACAGTAGGCTTATTCAGAAAGTTAGAAGGCATGGGATCCAGGGAAGTTTAGCCAGGTGGATTCAGAATTAGCTTGCCTGCAGAAGGCAGAGGGTGGTGGTGGAGGGAGTACATTCAGATTGGAGGATTGTGACTAGTGGTGTCCCACAAGGATCTGTTCTGGGACCTCTACTTTTTGTGATTTTTATTAACGACCTGGATGTTGGGGTAGAAGGGTGGGTTGGCAAGTTTGCAGATGACACAAAGGTTGGTGGTGTTGTAGATAGTGTAGAGGATTGTCAAAGATTGCAGAGAGACATCGATAGGATGCAGAAGTGGGCTGAGAAGTGGCAGATGGAGTTCAACTCTGAGAAGTGTGAGGTGGTACACTTTGGAAGGACAAACTCCAAGGCAGAGTACAAGGTAAATGGCAGGATACTTGGTAGTGTGGAGGAGCAGAGGGATCTTGGGGTACATGTCCACAGATCCCTGAAAGTTGCCTCACAGGTGGATATGGTAGTTAAGAAAGCTTATGGGATGTTAGCTTTCATAAGTCGAGGGATAGAGTTTAAGAGTCGCGATGTAATGATGCAGTTCTATAAAACTCTGGTTAGGCCACACTTGGAGTACTGTGTCCAGTTCTGGTCACCTCACTATCAGAAGGATGTGGAAGCATTGGAAAGGGTACAGGAGAGATTTACCAGGATGCTGCCTGGTTTAGAAAGTATGCATTATGATCAGAGATTAAGGGAGCTAGGGCTTTACTCTTTGGAGAGAAGGAGGATGAGAGGAGACATGATAGAGGTGTACAAGATAATAAGAGGAATAGATAGAGTGGATAGCCAGCACCTCTTCCCCAGGGCACCACTGCTCAATACAAGAGGACATGGCTTTAAGGTAAGGGGTGGGAAGTTCAAGGGGGATATTAGAGGAAGGTTTTTTACTCAGAGAGTGGCTGGTGCATGGAATGCACTGCCTGAGTCAGTGGTGGAGGCAGATACACTAGTGAAGTTTAAGAGACTACTAGTCGGGTATATGGAGGAATCTAAGGTGGGGACTTATATGGGTGGCTGGGTTTGAAGGTCGGCACAACATTGTGGGCCAAAGGGCCTGTACTGTGCTGTACTATTCTATGTTAAGTTTGAGAGGGGTGGTACTGAGGGAGGGTCACACTGTGGGAGAGGGGTGGTACTGAGGGAGGGGTGATACTGAGGGAAGGTCACACTGTCAACAGAATGCTCTAGGTAAATCATCCTCAATCCTGACCTTCCTGGATTTCTGAAGTTAGACCCAGATCTGACCATGACCATGACCCAGATCTGACCATGAGCTTCAGGGAAACACTCAAATTTCAAAGCACATTTCTCAAGTTGTCAAATGAAAGAATTTGCTTCTAAGACACCATCCCCCTGACCACTCAGTGTGGGTTTACACTGGGTTCTGAAAATGCTGAAGCGTTAGTAACAATGTAAGCACGGCCTGTGACGTCAGCTGACCCGCTGATCTGGGTGTTCGGTTGTCTTTGGAAGTAACTCTGCAGCCCAACAGCAGAGAAAACACTCTTACAACAGGAATTCTGCAGATGCTGGAAATTCAAGCAACACACATCAAAGTTGCTGGTGAACGCAGCAGGCCAGGCAGCATCTCTAGGACAGGACTGTACATCTTCCTAGAGATGCTGCCTGGCCTGCTGCGTTTACCAGCAACTTTGATGTGGGTTGAGAAAACACTCTTCATGTCTTGTTGGAGTTATGGATAACGTGGAGGGTTGTGGAGGGATCTTGAGGATCAAATGGAAGGAAAGATGTACTAACACCAGTGTACTGGAGGACGCCAACATTAGCAACATCTCCACCATGATAAAGCAACACCAACTCTGATGGATAGGTCATGTCATCGGGATACCCCCAAACAGATCCTTTACTCCCAGTGGGTAGTGGGGTGGAGATACGTCACTACCAAAGGAGGTGTAAGGTGCTCCTTCCCTCCACTAGCCTGCAGGCCACCCTTGGACAGGTGTAGCACCTGCTTAGCCCCTCCACCCCGATCAGGGTCACGTGAAGCCATGGGAGCAGCTGGTGCAGATCACAAGTCCTGGTTATATGACCACTGACACCAGGCAGACAATCCCTGAAGAGTATTGATAATGGCTGGGGTCACCCATCTTGTAAAGACACTGCCCAGAAGAAGGCAATGGCAAACCACTTCCGTAGAAGCATTTGCCAAGAACAATCATGGTCATGGAAAGCCCATGATCACCCACACCATACGACACAGCACATAATGATGATGAAGTTGGCAGAAGGTCAGTGAGTCCTTGGTGGACAAAGGAAACATTTGAAAGGTAACATCAAAATCAGCCTTAAGAAATTCAAAATAACATCTAAAAAATGGGAAGACATTGCACACAATCGCTGCATCTGGAGCAAGTCTGTTCAAGATGGGGCTGCGGTACATCAGATCAACCTCCGCTGTTCCGCAAAGAAGAAGCGCAGCTGCAAAACGAGAGACTGAACAACCAAGAGACCCAACCAGTAACCACGGCCACCACAGGAGGCCACAGGACACAGGAGGAACTACAGATGATGGAAGTTGTGTCGGGATCCTGAATTATCCCTTATGAACTGTGCCTTTTAAAAGAGAGGGAGAGCTGTACAGCATAAATACCTTGTTATTAAGAGAAAGAGAGGCGAAGACTGCTCACAGTTTGTTTGGAATTTCTGCAAGGACACTGCCAGCTTCTGAATTCCCACAGAGAGAGAAGGGAGGAGCTACTTGATGGACAGCGGGTGTTCAGCATGGTGTGATAAATACAAGGTCAGCTAGTTGTTAGACAGGCACATGGTTTTGGACACTGGATGAGCTTTGTTGTGCCCACAGAAAGGTGGGTTTTTAGAGGATTGATCAGTGGCTCTCGCAGTGTGAAAAGGGTGTGACCGGTGGGGAGTTATTAGTGTGTCCAACCCTCGCCTGGGTTGATAACTCCACCACAGAAAACGGTCCCCTTGTCGTGGTCACATTCGGTGACTTCTAAAGGATTTTGGAGGACAACGGGAAGATCGATGGCATTGGCTTACTCGAACAACCACAACCCCTCTCTCTCTCCATCACTACTCAACTCAATACCACGAACTGAACTTTACCCATTGTAAGTCTGTAACCATTTACCCCGAGGCTTGAAGAAGCTTGCTTTTTATATTTCCACACACACACACATATATATATAATCATTGCTAACCTGTTTGACTTATCTGATTTTATATTATTGTATTGCGTAGTTACTAATAAACGAGCATTAGTTAATAGCAATACCAGACTCCAAGACGTTTTCCATTTCTGCTGGTTCTTTAACCCGTCACGGGGTACGTGACAAAGTCCAGACAGACACAAACAATGTTCTGGAGGAGCTCGGTAAGGTCAATGGATGAGAATAAACAGTTGACTCTTACAGCCAAGAACCTTCATTAGAACTTACTGATGGTCCACACTGCACCAGAATATGCAGTTCCCGGATCAGACTCTGCGACCACCTGAGGACCCACCAATAGACAAGCCCTTCGGAGAACGTCATACTCGAGTCCCTTGCTCGCACTTCACTCGGAGGGTTGCTGTAGGTAGCAACGAGACATTGACAGGACGAAGCACTGGGCTGAAGAAGTGGTGTTCAGCCCAGAAAAGTGTGAAGTGATTCATTTTGGAAGGTCAAACTTGAAGGCAGAATACAGGGTTAATACAGGACTCTCAGCAGTGTGGAGGAACAGAGGGATCTTGGGGTCAACGACCATAGATCCCCCAAAGATACTGCGCAAGTTGATAGGGTCGTTATGAAGGTGTATGGTTTGTTGGCCTTCAAAAGTCACAGGACTGAGTTCAAGAGCCGAGAGATAATGTTACAGTGCTATAAAACCCTGATTAGATCACTCTTGGAGAATTGTGATCATTTCTGGTCGCTGTATTATAGGAAGGATGTGGAAGCTTTAGAGAGGGTGTAGAGGAGATCTGCCTGGATTAGAGAACGTGGTTTATGAGGAGAGGTTGACTGAGCTGGGGCTTTTCTCTTCAGAGCGAAGGAGAATGAGAGGTGACTTGCTCGAGGTGTATAACATGATTAGAGGCATAAATAGTGGACAGCCAGAGACTTTTTCCCAGGGTGGAAATTGCTAGTACAAGAGGTCACAATTTATAAGGGGGAAAGTATAAGGGGGATGACAGAGGGAGATTTTTTTTACATACAGGGTGGTGGGTGTGTGGGACACGTTGCCAAGGGTGGTAATAGAAGCAGATATTAGGGACATTTACCTTAGATAAGCACACAGATGATAGAAAAATGGAGTGTGTATGTGTGATGAAAGGGTTAAAGGGGGTTTAAAAAGTCAGCACAATATCATGGTTCTATGATCTATGTTCTATCTGTCACTTGTACAGATGTGGGTTTCCTAAATGTGTTAGGGGAAGCAGAAAGGATAGAGATGTTTAAATAGCTATTACACAGTCACATGAATATGCCAGTAAGGGATCATGTGCAGACAGAAGGGATTAATTTAATTTGGGGTCGTGTACAGCACAAAAATGGTGGGCCGAAGGGCCTGTTCCTGTGCTGTACTCTGCTTTATGATTAATAAGCCGGTTAACTACATGGCTGGCTGCTTAGGACACAGGTGTAGAGGGGTTTCTTCATTGAGTGGGTGGGGACATAGGTTTGCCCCCGACAGGTAGTCTGTCGAGACTGAGTTCATGAACTGTTCAGAAATCTGATGGTGGGGGGGCAGGGGGGAAGAATCTGTTCCTAAAATGTTGAGTGTGTCCTGTCCTCATAGTGTGACCACTCGAGTCGAGTATGATGTTCTCCTAAGGCAGGGTTTTTTTATGCTGTAGACCAACACCATTAAGCAAGGGGGTGCTGGTGGGCCCCAGGGTGGGAACCCCTGTGTTGTCCGCGAGTGGATGCTCAGGAGGCTGTAGAGGCTGATCTGCGATCCACACATTCTGCTCATGACTGGGGGCTTCTAGACACTGCCACCTCAGCATGGCACTTAATCCGGGATGTTTGGCTGGATTGCCTTCATTGAGAACGTCTGTGTGTTCCTCATTAGGGGATTTGAGGGTGTAAATTTAACATGGGAAAGCTGATTCTCGGCAGCCAATACACAGTCCTTGACAGATTGGAGTCAGGGTCCAGTGGCACGGAATGTAAGGTGACTGGGGATCCTTCATTGCTGCAGGCTTCCTCCACCTCCACCACTGCGGTCTCGGTTGGATTACCTTATTGTATCTGGAGCTCCTGACAGGGCCTCCTCTACATTGGTGAGCTCCGACGTAAATTAGGGGACTGCTTTGTCGAGAACCACCGTTCAATCTGCCAAAAGCGGAATTTCCTGGTGGCCAAGTATGGTAACTCCTATCTCCATTCCCATTCCAACATGTCCACCCATGGCCTCCTCTACTGCCACAATGAGGCCACTCTCAGGTGGATATTCCATCTGGTTAGCTTCCAACCTGATGGCATGAACATCGATTTTAACTTCCGGTGATATTTTCCCTCCCCTTCACATGTTTTACAAGGCCACTCTTTTCCTCATCTGCCTATCACTTCCTCTTCCCTTCCTCCTACAGCCCGCTCTCATCTCCTATCGGATTCCTCCTTCTCCAGCCCTTCACCTTTCCCACTTAACTGGCTTCAGCTATCACCTTCGAGCTATCCTCCTTTCCCTCCCTCCACCTTTTTATTATGGCATCTTCCCCCTTCCTTTCCAGACCTGATGAAGGGTTTTAACCCGAAACGTCGAGTGTTCATTCCTTTCCATAGATGCTGCCCGACCTGCTGAGTTCCGCCACCATTATGTGTGTGTTGCTCTGGATTTCCAACATCTGCAGACCCCCTTGTGTTTATGATTTGCTGCTCCGTTGCGAGGTCTCTTCGAGGGATGCCTGCCCTGAAGAAGTTAAAATCTTCTCTTTGTCGGGAGTTCAGTGAGACTCACTCTCTCTGCTCCTCCTCCGAGATCTCTGCTGCCCTCTAACTCTTCGACTATGTCCTCACCCAGACTCACTAACACAGTCACATATCCTACCTGGGACCTTGTCTTCGTTGCCATCTTGTACCAACATGGCTTCCAGTTTCATTTTCAGGCCTCCCAGTCTGAACCCTTTGATTGGCTACTTCTCCCCCTGAATCCTATTCAACACCTCCTCTGTTGTGCCGAGATATCTGCAGGTCCTGTTTCAGTCTCTGCCACAGTTCCCCGCCTCTCGCTCATCCACCTGCCATGGATCTCTCCGATACTTCATCTTCCGCCAGATCCATGCCTTCAACCGCCAGTTCTTCGCCTTCCTCACACCCAGGGAGAATCAGAAGATCGCCAGTCTCCAACTCCAGTTCCAATGGCACCGGACACTCTAGATATAGTCCCTACTGCCTCCCGCTCAGACCTCAAATCTATTGGACGCCCCCAGACCGTGGATCCCACAGTCTCCAACCCTGATTCTAATAGCCCTGGACACCACGAGACCATGGATACCATCATCGCCAACTCTGGCTCCGACGATCCCGGGTGGATTCAGACCGCGGATCCCGCCGATTCCAGCTCTGGTTCCGATGGCCGTGGATGCCTCCAGGCTGAGGATACAATCATTGCCAACTCCAGCTACAACTACTCAACCACTACATACGCCTTCAGACCGCAAATGACACAGCCTCTAGCTCCAGCTCCAGCCCACAACTCAGCCTCTGCCACGTCCAGGCTGAGACCTTCCTCACTGCCGCTGGGCCCCTGGGCTCCCCCTTCCCGACCACCACTCTCCAACCCCAGGGTATCTCAGCTTCCCTGTCACCTCTTGGGCCCTCTTCTAATGCCACTAACTCTTCTCCCAATTCTAATCCCTGCCATGTCTTCAGCCTTCCCCTCTCCAAGGTGGATCGTTCTGTCCTCAGCGAGGGCCTCACCTTTGCCCCCCTTCGTCCACACCTCAGTGAGTAATGCACCTGCCATGACACTTAGCTCTTCTTCCGCTGCCTCTGTCTCTGAGCCCACTTCTTTGGCAAGAATTCCCCACCCCGCACCAATGACCCCTTCTCCTGTCTCCAACCCTCCTCTTCTTCCTGGACACCCCATTCTGGTTCTCCACCTGCTCTGAATCTCTTCATCTCCAGCTGTCAACAAGACATCAACCAGCTCAACTTCAGTACTCCTCTCCCTCCTTGAAACTTAACCCCTCTGAACGCACTGACCTCTACTCTCCCCACACCAATTGCAAACTCACCATCAAACCCACTGCACAGAGGGTGCTGTTGTAGTCTGGCAGACTGACCCCTACCTTGCTGAGGCCAGGTGACAACTCTGAGACAGCTCCTCATACCTATCCCTCAAAGAGGACCCCACTCTGGACTATCAGAAACTTGTCTTCAACACCATCACTGAGCTCATCAAGCCTGGAGATCTCCCATCCACAGCCACCAAATTCATAGTTCCCTTACCCTGCACTGCTTGTTTCTACCTCCCTACCCAAGATACTCAGAACGAGCTATTCAAGTGCAAAAAGATTTGTTTGTTTTATCGACTACACAAAAGCATTTGATAAAGTGAAGCACAATAAGTTATTTGGTATATTACAGAAAACTCTAGATCTAGTTTCAAAAGACCTCTGCCTAATCAGAAATCTGTACTGGGAACAAACTGCGGCTGGAAGAATAGATGGAGTAGTGAGTCAGTTTACGAAAATCAAGAGAGGCGTTAGACAAGGGTGTGTTTTCTCCCCTGATTTATTTAATGTGTACAGTTAAACAATATTACAAAAAATAAGAAACATCTTGGGAATCAAAGTTGGCGGTGAAAACATCAATAATTTCAGATATGCAGATAACACTGTTAATTGCAAGTACGGAGGATGAACTACAAAACTTAATTGATATAATTGTTGAAGAAAGTGCAAAAATGGGTCTACCTATCTATTGCAAAAAGACGGAATGTATGGTGATATCCAAAAAGAAGGAGAATCCTATCTGCAGGCTGAGAATAAACGGGGAAGACATAAAACAAGTACAGAACTTTTGCTACTTAGGAAGCTGGGTGACATCAGATGGCAGGTGCAACTTGAACATCAAAAGAAGAATAGGGATGGCAAAAGACACCTTTACGAGAATGAAGAGTATACTGACCAATACTAAACTAGGCATGACAACCTGCCTCAGAATACTGAAACGTTACGTTTATCCAGTTATGTTATATGGCTCAGAATGTTGGACAATATCTAGTAACATGAGGAAACGAATTGTAGCAGCAGATATGTGGTTTTTGAGGAGGATGCAAAGAATATCATGGACGAAACGAATATCTAATGAGGATGTCATGAACAGAGCAAGCACAAAAAGAGAAATAATGTATGAGATCATGAAAAGGCAACGTAACTTCATTGATTAGGAATGAGGAGTTAAGATGCACGGTAATTATGGGAAAGATTGAAGGGAAGAAAGCAAGAGGAAGACAAAGACAAATGATGATGGAGACAGCAACCAGAGAACTGGAAATGAATACCATTGAATTGATCCACTTGACCCGAAACAGGAGTGTGTGGGCCATGGCAGTCAAAGCTCAAACTGGGCATGGCACCTGATGATGATGATAGTGACCCAAGATCCACAAACCTGACTGTCCGTTTAGCCCAGTGTCTCTGCTTGCTCCTGCCCCACTGAACTCGTGTCTGCATAGCGCGACTCCATTGTATCCTCTTTGGTTCAGTCCCTTCCTACCGATGTACGTCTGTGACAACTCACACGCTCTCAATCTCAACAACTTTCAGTTCTCTGGCCCTGACTGCCTTACTTTCACCATGGACAAGAGAAAACCTGCAGTTGCTGTAAGTCCCAACAACACACACAAAATGCTGGAGGAACTCAGCAGGCCAGGCAGCAGCTATGGAAAAGAGTACCGTCGACGTTTCGGGCCGAAACCCTTTGGCAGGACTGGAAAAAAAAGGCTGAGGAGTAGATTTGAAAGGTGCGGGGAGAGGAGGGGAAGGGATGTCCAGTCCTTATACCAGCCTCTCTCTTAACCTTTTTGCCCTGGAGGAATCCTTGAAATAATTTTCAGGTCTCAGGGATCCCCTGCATAAAAATTATTACAGCTACAGCTCACAGTTAGCGTGAACAGTAAGTTGTAGATATAAAAATCCAAAAAGTATTGTCAATCCTCTATTGAATAGAGAATGAATTTTTAGCCAACCTTTCTTGAAAAAAAAGATAGTTAAGCTTAGCTTGCCTTTCTCGAAATTAATCTATTTCTTTCCCTTTCATAAATTTTAAAAACTCATAAGGCAAACATAATAAATTTCTGTAAAATAACTGGCTTAAGCCAAAAAGAGATTTAATTTTTCTAAAGGTAGGCTCAGTAGATTTAATTTAAATAAAGGTTGTAAATTGATTTTAATTAATGCTATTTACAAAATGAAAATTTATTGACGATGTTGAATAGTAGAGTTACTAAAAGCCATAAGCCAAAGCAATATGAATAAAATATAGCCTAAGACACAATTTTATACAAGACTTTGAAAAAACATTTTCTTACTAAGTGACATGATCAGGCTCAAATACAGGCCTAGCAAGTGCAACCTGTGCTTGTTGTTTGCCAGAGACTCGGCACAATGGAATAGGACAACTTGGATCACCAGTCCATTTAAAACCCATTGATAAACCCCTTTCATTGTAAAGACGGGCATTTTTGTGTCCGCTGTTGCACTAGAGCAGTGAAATGACTCTGATGATTGTAAATCTTCATCATTAACCTTATCAGAATTACCTGTAGGCCTAGGATCAGAATCCTCCTCTTCTACCTCACACCTTCTCTTCAAAAATCACCTGTCTTTAGAATGAAAATTTCCCTCCAATTTTCTACTACACCGGTAGAGTTTGATCGCTCCCATAAGTCAGTCACTGGTGCATCAGGGGAAGTTGGGTGAAATAATCAAATCACACACAAGATAAAATCTTCAGATGCTGGAAATCCAAGCAATGCACACAAAACGCTAGAGGAACTCATTAGGCTAGGCAGCTTCTATGAAAAAGAGTATAGTCGATGTTTCCGGTTGAGACCCTTCATCAGGACTGGATGAGGAGTCAGAATTAGAAGGTGGGAGGAGGGGAGGAAGAAACACAAGGTCATAGGTGAAACCGGGAGGGGGGCAGTGCTGTTTCTCGCATCAATGCTGAGTTTGTCAATTTCATCAACTTTGCCTCCAACTTCCACCCTGCCCTTAAATTCACTTGGTCCATTTCTGACACCTCTCTCCCCCTTCTCAATCTGTCTGTCTCCATCTCTGGAGAAAAACTGTCTATCGACATCTTTAATAAAGCTACCGATTCCCACCCTGTCTCCTGTAAAAATGCTATTCCCTTTTCTCAGTTCCTTCTTTTCCGCTGCATCTGTTCACAAGACCTGGCTTTTTCCCCCCTTGACATTTGAGATATCTTCCTTCTTTAAAGAATAGGGTTTTCCCTTTTTCCACCATTGATGCTGTCCTCACCCGCATCTCCTCCACTTTCAGGATATCCATGGTCACCCCATCTTCCCACCACCTTAACAGGGATAGAGTTCCTCTTGTCCTCACCCACTACCCCATAACATATGATTCTCTGCAGCTTTTGTTGTCTTTAATGGGATCCTATCTTTTCCTTCCCACCACCTACTCTCTGCAGGGATCACTCTCTCCATGATTTCCTTGTCCATTTGTTCCTTTCCCCCTTTTCCCTCTGGACACATACCCCTACGAGCAACAGAAATGCTACACTTGCCCATTCACCTCCCTTCAGGGCCCCAAACAGTCCTTCCAGGTGAGGCAACACCTCCCCTGTGAATCTGCTGAGATCATCTGTTGTGTCTGGTGCTCCCGAAGCGGCCTCTACACTGGTGAGACCTTACGTAAGTTGGGGGACCGCTTTCTCGAGCACCTCTGCTCCATCCACCAAAAATGGAATTTCCCAGCGGCCAACCATTTTAATTCTATCCTCATTCCCATTCCGACATGTTGGTCCATAGCCTCCTCATTTATCATGATGAAGTCACTCTCAGGTTGGAGGAGCAACACCTCATATTCTGTCTGGGTAGCCTCCAACCTGATCGCATGAACATCGATTTCTTCTTACAGTAATTTTCCCTCCCCCTTCCTTCTTCTTCTATTCCCCACTCTGTCCTCTTACTTCCTCACCTCACCCCAGAGCCCTTCCTTCTTCCCTTTCTCCCATGGTTCACTCTCCTCTCCAAATAAGATTCCTTCCTCTCCAGCCCTTAACCTTTCCCATCCATCTGGCTTCACCTATCACCTTCCAGCTAGTCCTTCTTCCACTCCCCCCACCCTTTTATTCTGGCATCTTCCCCCTTCCTTTCCAGCCCTGATGAAGGGTCTCAGCCTAAAATGTCAACTGTTTATTCATATCCAAAGATGCTCCTTGACCCGCTGAGTTCCACAAGCATGTTGATCACTCTTTGTCCAGAACTTCCCCTTGACCTTACCGCCGTGGGTGACCACACCAAGAGGTCAGCACTGGATGGCTAAACTCCAGATAGAGTCACTCCCGGGAACCCACAGAGCTCTCCGATATGAGAAATGAAGATCTTTGGAAGGTATTAGTGAGGAGAGGGCATGTCCTGTATTGTGAGGGTCCACAGTGATGAATGCCACCTTTCTGGGTCATTGTCTTCTAAAGATGTCCTCTTCCATCTCTCCTCAAAGTGGCAATGTGAGTCACTAGAAGGTAGAAAAGATATATTTACTTTCCTTGCTGGCGATGTTGAGTATAGGCAATGGGAGTTCATGTCACAGTTGTCAATGCTTTGGTTTGGCCACAGTTGGAATACTATGTGAAGTTCTGACTGTTCCATTTTTACAGGAAGGACATGGTGGTTTCGGAGAAACTACTTTCTTAGAAATGTGCATAGATTCAGCAAACTATCTAAAACTTTGACAAACTTCTGTAGACGCACGGTGTAGAATATCCTGACTCTTTCCATAATGACCCGATACGGAAATGCCGATGCCCAGGAACGGAAAGATCAGAAAGCGGTGGAACAGCCCCGTCTATCAGAGGAAAAGCCCCCACCCCCACCACCACTGATCACACTTACAAGAAGGCACCATCCATCATGAATTGCCTCACCAGCCAGGCCTGTCATGGTCCAGTCCAAAATCCGCATTCCGGTGCACGGTCCGGTCTGCGGACTCTGGGTCTTCCGGCTCTCCCTTGTTTCAGTTGCACTTAACCGTAAGCACCTGATGCTCATCTTGAGGCTGGGAATATAAGTGGCCCTGGGATCGAGTGTGGTTGCTGGGTTGTCTCGTCAGTCTCCCCTTGGAACAACTCACCGGTGGAAAGCTAGTGCAGTCATCGAGATATGGATTTGGCTGTTCCGTAGCCCACCCAGGTTATCGGCTGCCTCAAGTCTTGGAGCCACCCGGGACCTAGCTCCCTTCCTGTCCCTTGCCTTCGTCGGGTAAGCCAGGCCGATTGCCATTACCCTGTGGTTGATTCTGTCCCTTCCTGTCCCTTGCCTCCGTTGGGTAAGCCAGGCCGTTGGCCGTTTGCCGTTACTCTGCGGTTAGGTCTGTCCCTCCCTGTCCTTGCCTCCGTGGGGTGGAGTCCCGTGGCCTGCCCAGGAGTCCCCTTGAAGTATCCTTGACCTGTCATATCCTCATATAGTCTCCAAGAACTGAGCCTACAAGAACCCAAGCCTCGTCACATCTTCTGGCCTCCAAGAACCCAAGCCTCGTCACGTCTTCGCCTAGTTTTGGGGTCTGAGCCTGAGGCAAGACCCAGTCTCTGGCTTGGAGTCCAAGCCTATGCTCTTTGTTCCCAGTCCCTCGTCCTGGTCCTGCTTCCCTAGCCTAGTCTGTGTTCTTGTCCCTACTCCTAATCTGCATCCTGTCCCATCATTTAGTTTTGTCTGTTGCTAGTACTTCAGTGTCTGTGTCTTGCATCTTTGTCTGTTCCTAGTACTTCAGTGTCTGGGATGTCAGAGCTAAGTTTGCATCTGGGTCCATTCCCAGCACTCTCCTTATGCCAAGGCTATGCTCTCTTCTCGCTGCTGTCATCGGGAAGGAGCCACAGGAGCATTAGATCCCACACCACCAGGTTCAGGAACAGTTATTACCCTTCAACCATCAAGCTCCTGAACCAACGTGGATAATTTCACTCTCCACAATAATGAACTGATTTCACAACCTATAGCCTCACTTTCAGGCACTCTACAACTCGTGCTCTCAATTATTTATTTATTCGTTTGTTTGGGTTTGTATTTACAGTTTGTCTTTTGCACACTGGTTGCCAGTCTTTGTAGTTTTTCACTGATCCTATTGTATTTCTTTGTTCTCATGTAAATGCCTGCAAGAAAATGGATCTCAAGTTAAACTCAGAGAAGAGGTTCGCCAGGACTCCAGGGTAGGATCTACAAGAGGAGGTTGGAAATACAAACTGGGATGTCAGAGCTAAGTTTGTTTTCTTTACGCAGAGAGTAGAAGGTGTGTGGAACATCCTGCCGGGGTGCTGATACAGGCCAGATGCATTAGGGACATATTTGTAGGGTTGTTTGCCGAGCTTGGATGCTAGGTCGTCAAGGTGACATCATCAACTCCTGATGAAATGATGGCGACCAACCTCCAAGCTCAGCGAACAACCCAACACACACACAACAACCTGAGCTCCCAATCCGCTCTCTCGTTTCAAACACTAGGGACATTTAAGAGACTCTTAGGCACACGGATGAAAGAGAAATGGAGGGCTAGGTGGGAGGGGAGGGTTAGATTGATCCTAGAGGTCAGCACAGCATTGTCGGCTGAAAAGCTGAACTGTATGTGGTGTGGCGTGTTTTCTGTGGAGTGGCGGAGACTGAGAGGCGAAAAGTTGAATCTTTTCTCCTCCCGGGTGGAACCTCAAAAACGAGAGAGCAGGGGTTAAAGGAAAGAGGGGAGAAAAGTTTAAAAGGAACTTGCGAGGCAAGCACTTTTTCATTTACATGGAGAGTGTTTGGGGCCTTGGAACGGGTTACAAGGGGAAGTGGTGGGGACAGACACAATGACAAGGCTTAAAGAGAACACAAAATCACATCATTATTCATTCTGGTTGAGTAGTTCAGCACTCTTTTATTTTGTATTCTCCTTTCTGTAACTATCTACATATATACTGTATACAAAACACGGTTGTCCGGGCTTAATGTGTCGTGATGAGATAAAGATCGAGCGCTCGGGATATCCACAGGTAAGGTCAGTCACAGAGTCATAGAGCACTACAACACAGAAAGCAGCCCTTCAGCCCATCTAGTCCATGCCTAACCATTAATCCGGCTGGTCCCATTGACTTGTACTCAGACCGGAGCCCTCCATATCCAAATTTATCTTAAATCTTGTAATCAAACCCGCAACCACCACTTCCGCTGGCAGCTCATTCCACACTCACCACCTTCAGAGTGAAGAAGATCCCCCATCAAGTTCCCCTTAAACATTTCACCCTTAACCCATGACCTCCAGGTTGTGTTTCAGTGTCTCCCACTTCGCCGGGAGTTGAACAAAATCTGACGTCCTCCCTCCATTGCAACGTCACAGCAGCAACAAGTTGGCAGGACACGTAGCTGACGGCTTACACGATCAGTGGAAATAATATCAAAGTTCGGACATCATGTTACAGGGGGTACAAAATATGATTGAAAGAGTACAAATAAAATTTACAAGGATGTTGCCGGGGCTTGAGGACCTGAGTTATAGGGAAAGTTTGAATAGGTTCGGATCATACAGAGTCACAGGGTGGAGACACGTCTCTACCAAAGGAGGTGTAAGGTGCTCCTTCCCTCCGCTAGCCTGCAGGTCACCCTTGGGCAAGGTGTAGCACCTGCTTAGCCCCCCCCGATCAGGGTCACCTGAAGTCATGGGAGCAGGTGGTGGATGGCCATATGAGAAACTGGTGCATATCACAAGTCCTGGTTATGTGACCACTGACACCAGGCAGACAATCTCTGAAGAGGATTGATAATGGCTGGGGTCACCAGTCTTGTAAAGACACTGCCCAGAAGAAGGCAATGGCAAACCACTTCTGTAGAAAAATCTGCCAAGAGTCATGGAAAGTCCACAATTGCCTACATCATACTACACGGCAGACAACGAATGAACATAAAGGTAGGTTCATCAGGACTTTTTGACACATTGGCCTTCATAAATCAGAGTATAGGAGTTGGAATGTTATGTTGCAATTGTATAAGACATTAGTGAGGCTTAATTTTGGGTATTGTGTGCAGTTTTGGTCACCTATCTACCTTCAATAAGATTGAAAGAGTATGGAGTAAACTTACGAGGATGTTACTGGGACTTGTGGACCTGCGATATGGGGAAAGGTGTAATGAGCTCTTCAGGCCAGAGAGCGTTGGGCTCCAAGGTTTTTTAGAACACCTGAATTGGTTACTTGCTGTTTAACAAGAGTCATTAATCATTTCGACTTCCTTGTGTTTTTCTCGAGCAGCTCACTCTTTGTAATGTCGTTTGCCGGTGCTTTCTGTTTAATCATGTTAAGTTGATGTGACAAGCTTGGGGATTCTGTGTTACTCGTAGTATTTAAGTGGACGACAGATTAGCACTAATGGCGGGGTCCTAGTTCTGAGAACATCACTTCTCGCACAGTCGCTCAGCCGAACCACCAATGTTCTGCTGGAATTATTATGAATAAACTCTGGTTGCCATCTCTACATCAGAGACTGTTTTTCCTCCACACTTGGGTTCTAATATTGCCAGAGCATTGAGACAGTTAACAGTTTATTCCCTGGAGCGTAGGAGAATGAGGGGAGATTTGATAGAGGCATGCGAAATTATGAGGGACATAGGCAGGGTAAATACAAGAAGGCTTTCTTCCACTGAACCAGTTTTGGTGAGACCAGAACTAGAGGTCAAGGATTATGAGTGAAAGGAGAACCTGGGGGGTATCACCTTCACTCAGAGGGTGGTGCAAGTGTGGGACATTTAAGAGAAGTTTGGATAAGTACAAGGATGAGGAAGGGGTGTGGAGGACTATGGTCCAGGTGCAGGTTCAGGTTGATGGGGCTAGTTCAGCATGGACTAGATGGGCCAAGGGGCTTGTCTCTGTGCAGTTGCACTCCATGGCTCTAAAATGTTGGTTGGGTTGCCCTTGTGTCACGTTGTAGGATGGGAGTGGTTGAGCGAGAGAGGGTGCAGGAAAGACTGACAGGGATGTTGTCTGGATTGGAGGGCTTGAGTGAGTAGGGCTGGTTCTGTTTCCTCTGGAGTGACAGAGACCGAGCTGATTTGATAGTGGAGAATGAGAGGCAGAAATAAGATCGAAGGCCAGAATCTGTTTCCCAGGGCAGGGAGCTAAAACTAGTGAGCAGAGTTTTAAGTTGAGAGGGAGGAGGTTCATAGGGGATCAGAGGAGTAAAATTTTACACAACGAGCAGAGACAGGGTAGTGTGGCGCTCAGCAAAACACTTCACAGTGCCAGCAACCAGGATTCAGTTCTCCCTGCTGTCTGGAAGGAGTTTGTACGTTTTTCCCATGACCACATGGGTTTCCTTCGGGATTCCGGATTTCTCCCATGTTCCAAAAACACACGGATTAGTCAGGGTTAGTAAGTTGGGGGTATGTTATGTCGTCACTGGAATGCAGGGTGACGTTTGTGGGCTGATCCCAGCACAATCTCGGACCATGTTGGTTGTTGCCACAAATGACCCACTTCACTCTATGTTTCTGTTACAACTAAAGCTAATCTTTATCTTTGAAATACTTAACCCCTGACTCAGTTAAACCCTCCACAGGACCTCTCCATTCCTCTACACAGAGTATTGAGTGTAGAGGCCTTGGAGAGGTGCAGAAGAGGTTGGTCCCCTTATCCAAGAAAGGATGTGCTGAAATTGGAAAGGGTTCAAAGGAGGTTCACTAAATTCATTTCAGGATTGAATGGCTTGTCATATGAAGAGTATTTGATGGCTTTGGGCTTGTATTCACTGGAATTCAGAAGAATGAGGGGTGGCCTCATTGAAACTGATCAAATAATGAAAGGCCTTGATAGAGTGGATGCGGAGAGGATGTTTCCTATGGTGGGAGAGTCTTAAGATTAGAGGGAACAACCTTAGAGCAGAGGGGTGTCCTTGTAGAACAGAGATGAGGGGGAATTTCTTTAGCCAAGGAGTGGTGATTCTGCGAAAGTATTTGCCAAAGCCACCTGTGGAGGCCAAGTCATTAGGGATGTTTAAGGCAGAAGTTGGATAGATTCTTGATTAGTCAGTCTAGAAAGTACACAGGGAGAAGTCAGGAGACTGCGTCTGAGGGAAAATGGATCAGCCATGATGAAATGGCAGAGCAGACTCGATGGGCCTAATTCTGATCCTACATCTTGTGGTTTTACAAGGAAACTTGATAGAGGATATGAGCTATAACAAGGGGTTAAACAAACTTGGGTTGTGTTCTCTGGAGCAGCAAAGGCTGAGGAGAGATCTGATAGAAGTTTATAAGATTATCCAAGACATTGATAAGGTATTCCCAGGGTGGATATTGCAAATACTGAAGGACAAGCATTTAAGCTGAGGGGAGATAAGTTGAAAGGAGATGTTGCTTTACCCAGAGAGCGCTGGGGTCCTGGAATGTGCTGCGTGGGGGTGCTGGGAGCAGGTGCGATAGAGGTGTTTAATAGACTAAAGAAATACTTCACAGATAACATCGAAATCAGCCTGAAGAATTTCAACGGTACGTCTGAAAACTGGGAAGACATTGCACTCCATGGACACAGCTGGAGAAAATCTGTTCAGGAGGGAGCTGGGCCACATGAGAACAATCTCCACTGTGCCCCGGAGAACAAGTGGCAGCTGCTAAAGGACAGGCTGATCAATCAAAGACCCAGCCACCGCTTACACCTACCCACACTGAACCCCAACATGTGGAACCCAGATCAGACCCTACAGCCACCTGAGGGCCCACCAACAGACAACACCCAGGAGAACATCATGGATAGGGATCATGTACAGGTAGAAGAGATTTAGTTTCCTTTGGCATTGGGTTTGGCACAGATTGTGGGCCAAAGGGCCTGTTCTCTGCTCTAAGGTGGGGGCAGAGGGGGGAGAAGGATGAGTGACAGATTCAGGGAGGTGGTGCACATCTGCAAGGTGACTGACCTCCTGCCCATTTCAGTAAAAACACAACCAGGATTGCCTTAAAGAGACAAGGAAAATCAGTCAACAATGTTAAACACATCCACGCCCTGTCACCACCCAGGGAACCGGACACAACCTCCCTGAAGTTCACGAGAATGATCTTGGGAATGAAAGGTTAATGTGTGAGGGGTGCTTGATGGCTTTGGGCCTGTACTTGCTGGAGTTCAGAAGAATGGGGGCGGGGATCTCATTGAAACCTATCCAATATTGAAAGGTCTAGATAGAGTGGATGTGGAGAGGATGTTTCCTATATTGGGGGAGTCTAGGACCAGAGGGCACAGCCTCAGAATAGAGGGGCGTCCATTGAGAACAGAGGTGAGGAGGAATTTTTTTAGCCAGGGGCTGGTGTATCTGTGGAATTCATTGCCACAGATGCTGTGGAGACTAAGTTATGGGGTATATTGAAAACAGAGTAGTCACGGCATCAGAGGATTCAGGGAAAGCACAGGGGAATGGGGTTTGAGAGGGATAATAAATCAACCATGATGGGACAGCAGACCACTCGATGGGCCAAAGGGCCTAATTCTGCTCCTACGTCGCACGGTCTGATGGGAACGTTAGCCGCACTTTTTTCTGGATTGTGTGTGGGGTCTCGTTGACCTGGCTGGTTCCAGGGACTGCCCCCCCCCCCCCCTCAGTTCAGACTGTCCTCATCGCTGCTGTCCGCCTTCTCGTCCTTGGCCTGGAGGATTCCGCTCTCGTCGATGTTCTCTAGGGAATCGGCGTGCTGGATGGAGAGGTCCGAGAGGGGGATGGTGGGCAAGTTGCTCTGTTCCGGATGGATCCAGGGCTTGAAGGAGGGGTTGTGCTTTCCTTTCCATTCAGGATACTTCAGGCAGGCTTTGTAGATCTTCTTCATGGCCTGAGTCACAGAGAGGAAACAGGGAACTCGAGTTAAACATCACAGGTCAAGTCACACATCGACACGCAACTCAACACACAAGGGCAACAGCCTCCCACAGCTCACACTCTCCCCCCTCACCGCCTCTCCCCACCCACTGAATCCCCTCCCACAGCTCACACTCTCCCCCCTCACTGACTCTCCCCCCCTCACCGCCGTGGTAAACCATATATATATATATATATATATATATATATGTATGTATGTTGTAACTGGGTTACCTGTCCGGACGTGCCCCTCTGCTGACCACCCCTGTGGCTCCTCCCACAGACACCTGAATAAAGGTGATTTCGCCTTGCCCCTCCCCCTCAGTCCTGGGGGCAGACCCTCACCATGGAGGTCATATTGTGCAGCGAATAAAAGCCTTTCAGTATTTACCCCTACTTCAGTCTTTTGGAGTTATTGAAGGTGTTTCACCCCCTCACTGACTCTCCCCACCCACAGCCCAAGGACACTCTCTCCCGTCACTGACTCTCTCCACTGACCCACCACCCTCCTCTCAAAACCTATTCAGCTTCCTTAGGTTCTTTTATGCATTTCAGTTGCTAAATAAATGCAATTTTTTTGTTGTTGTTGACTGCTGCACATTGGAACTCTGTATTAAATCATCTCCAACAATAAACACTCCAGGTGTGATTGACAAACCAAATTCCCAATCACCTCCAGGAGTCCAGACTGCAATTCCTATTTATAGGAGTACTGCCCAATCACAAGCCACAGTATAGTCTACAAATGTGACTGACAGGTCAATTGCCCAATCACCTCCAGCAGTGGTCTCTAACCTGATGGCATAAACTTTCATTAACATCCGGTGGTTCCTAGCCACCCCTCTCCCTCTCGTTTATCATGACCCATACGGGTTTCGCTAGCGCACCTCCTCCCCCTCCCATCACCTCTCCCTGGCTCCCCTCCTCTTTCCCTCTCCCCCCCGCCAGCCCCGGCCCACTGACCTCACATGGGAACAGCCCCCATCACTTTGCACCATATTGTCTGCAGCACTGCACTCACTCCTATCAGTCATAGAACACTCCAGCACAGAAACAGGCCACTTGGCCCGTCGAAGCAGTGCTGGACTCTTCTTCTCCCTACTCCCATCAACCTGCACCAGGACAATAGACCTCCCCAACCCCCTCACCGGGACCACAGACCTCCGTACCCCTCCCACTGGGACCACAACCCTCCCCACCACTCCCACCGGGACCACAACCCTCCGTACCCCTCCCACCAGGACCACAACCCTCCACCCCTCCCACTGGGACCACAGACCTCCGTACCCCTCCCACCGGGACCATAGACCTCAGCATCCCTCCCGCCGGGACCACAACCCTCCCCAACCCTCCCACCGGGACCACACCCCTCCACCCCTCCCACCGGGGCCATAGACCTCAGCACCCCTCCCACCGGGACCATAGACCTCAGCACCCCTCCCACCGGGACCACAGACCTCTGTAACCCTCCGCCAAGGAGCCACCACCCTAATTTTGTAAGAAATAGTGTTCTAGAAACCACACATTGTTGAATTACTGATCATCCTGCAGGCTTCAGGAGTCAAATCCCAGGTCATGACGGGTTGAACACAGAACAGTACCGCGTAGCGCAGGCCCTTCGCCCTGACGATCATAAGCTGACCTTTCAACCTACCCCAAGATCAATCTACCCCTTCCCTCCCACATAACCTGCATTTACCTATCATCCATGTGCCTACCTCAGAGTCTCTGAGATGCCTCAAAAGCAGGGGCTCCCAACCTGGGGTCCATGCACTCCTTGCTCAATGATATTGGGCCATAGCATAAAGAAGGTTGGGAACCCCCATCCGAATGTATCTGCCTACACCAGCACCCTTGGGAGTACATTCCATGCACCCACCACTCTGTATAAAGAACTTGCCTCTGATATCCCCCCCCCCCCCGGTACTCTTCATCTTGTATTGCATTGTACTGCTGCTGCTAAGTTAATAAATTTCACGACACATGCCGATGATATTAAACCTGATTCTCACTCTGATTGATTCCTCCAATCACCACAGAATTATGCCCCCTCCTATTAACCATTTCTGCCCTGGGAAAAGGTCGCTGGCAGTCCACTCTATCCTCCTTCGCTCCAAAGAGAAAATCCCCAACGAGCTCAAAATTATTATCAAAGTTACGTCATCCTGAAGTTCATGTTCTTGCGGGCATTCACAGTAGAACAGAGAAACAATAGAATCAATGAAAAACTACGAAGAAAGACTGACAAACAACCAGTGTGCAAAACAAACTGTCCAGACACAAAAAAGAAACAAATAGTCACAATAAATAATTATAACCAATACTGACGAAATCTCTTGTCTCTGCAAAGTCTTTCACAATCTCACGGCTACAGCTGAGGCTGTGGTTCCTGAAACCCAGTTATTGCTGAGATGTAGGGAACTCAAGTGGCCAATTTGTGCACCGAATGCTCCTGGTTGGACGATGACTAGATTATATACTCTGTATCGACGCACCACAGAAAGCATCTATCCAAATGCATCACCGCTTGGCACGGCAACCGCTCTGCCCGTGGTCACAAGCATCTGCAGAGAGCTGCGGACCCAGCTGATGAGCAAAAGAAGCCAAACTGCACAAATACCAAAAAAAAACATTGAGATGGTGAGTTACAGACGCCTCAAAAGTGAGTCCTTAGGTCGTAACAGATCAGTGCTGAACATAGACCATAAGACACAGGAGCAGAAGTAGGCCATTCAGCCCATCGAGTCTGCTCTGCCATTTTATCATGGCTGATCCCAGATCCCACTCAACCCCATTCTCCTGTCTTCTCCCCATGACCTTTCATGCCCTCGCTAATCAAGAACCGATCAATGTCCACCATAAATGACTTGGCTCCCACACCATCTGTGGCAATGAATTCCACAGATTCACATCCCTCTGGATAAAGAAATTCCTCCTCATTTTCAGTTCTAAGGCTGTGCCCTCTGGTCCTAGACTCCTCCAGCAAAGGAAACATCTTTTCCACGTCCACTTTATCCAGGCCTTTCAATATTGGATCGGTTTCAATGCGATCCCCCTTCATTCGTCCAAACTCCAACCAGTACTGGTCCGGAGCCACCAAACACTCCTGATACATTAACCCTTTCATTCCCGGGACCATTCTCAGGAATGTCTTCTAGACCCTCTCCAATGCCAGCATATCTTTTCTCAGATTAATAGTGCTCTCAATACTCCAAGTGCGGTCTGACCAATGCCTTATAAAGCCTCAGAAACGATTCCCTCGTTGAACCCGAGTCCCGGCACCATTCTGGTAACTTTCGAGTTGGTTACCCAACGTTACATAAGTGTGGTACTCACCTTGGGGGCAAGAAGATGCCAGGAGTGGTTCATCACCCACTTTGGCAACGAACCTTCGAGGAAAAGAAACCACGAATTAGCATCTCAAGCACCAACAAGACCTGCACCAGTGACGTGTCCCAGTGTCTCTCCCTGCTCTGGGTCTCACCCCGGCCCTCCCAGTACCAGTCTCTCAGTGGCTGACCCTCCCCTCTCAGTGTAGAGCTCCCTATGGAGGCCATGGACAAGGAAGAGATTCTTGGCTCCCTAGGTGGACACAGGAGAGTTCCCGGAGATTATCCAAAGGGCGGGGATGATTCCCCTCAGTAACACAGTGGACGAGTTACCCAAAATAAAAACAGAGCGCTGGAAACACGAGGGGGAGGGGGGAGATGGAAGAGAGAGAGGGGCAGAGAGCGAGAGAGAGGAAGGGGTAAAAATGTGTCGGCACAAGACACGGCTGGAGGCAATGGGAGATACAAACAGCTGGAGGAACTCAGGGGGTTGGCGATCGAAGGAACTGTCGATGTTTTCGGGTGGAGACCATGTATCAGGTACCAGATGGTCGGTATATAGAATTAGGGAGGAGTGGGTTGGGGTGCACTAGGTACCCTGAATCACTCCAATCTTCCCTCCCCTCCAAGGACTCTGTCCACACTTCTGGCTGCCTCAGACAAGCTGATAAAATAATCAAAGACCCCACCCCACCCCAGACATTCTCCCTCTCCCCTCTCCCATTGGGCAAAAGATACAAAAGCCTGAAAGCACGTCCCACCAGGCTCAGGGACAGTTTCCACCCCGCTGTTATCAGACTCTTGAATGGTTCCATCAATAACATGGACTCTTGACCTCACCATCTACCTCGTTATGATTTTGCACCTTATAGTCTACCTGCACTGCACGTTCTCTGTAACCGTAACAGTTCATTCTGCATTCTGTTATTGGTTTTCCCTCGTGTTAGAGTGCTACAGTTCAGGGCCAGAATCAGGTTTAATGTCACTGACATATGTCAAGAGATGTGTTGTTTTGTGGCAGCAGTACAGTGCAATACATGAACATTACTACAAATTGCAATAAGGATGGAAAATCAGTAGATACAGTAGTCCAAAGAGAAAGCAAAATAGACAGGTCCTGATGAAGGGTCTTGGTCCAAAACGTCGACTGTTCATTCATTTCCCTAGATGATGCCAGACCTGTTGAGTTCCTCCAGCATTTTGTGTGTGTTGCTCCAGATTTCCTGCGTCTGCACAATCGTTCGTTTCTGAAACAGTGAGGTAGTGTTCACAGGTTCATGGTCCATTCAGAAATCTGATGGTGGAGGGGAAAGAGCCGTTCCTAATGCGTTGAGTGTGTGGTTTCAGGCTCCTGTACCTCCTCATTGATGGTAGCAATGAGAAGAAGGAACGTCCTAGCAGATGGAGGCCCTTCATGAGGGAGGTCACTTCCTGAAGGTTTGAGTAACAGCACAGAACAGGCCCTTTGGCCCAACTACAATATACCTCACTGTACTGGTATTTTAGAAAGTTCTATACGGATAGCAGGCAGATGGTGGTACGGTGAATAACGTAAATGGTTGTCAGAGGTTACTACAGGATATTGAGAGGATGCAGACCTAGACTGAGAGGCGGCAGACGGAGTTCAACCTGGAAAAGTGTGAAGTGATTCACTCTGGAAGGTCAAACTTGAAGGCTGAGAACAGGGTCAATGACTGGATTCTGAGCAGTGTGGAGAGACAGAGGGATCTTGGGGTCAATGACCATAGACCCCCCAGGGTTAACACATAACTTGACGGGGTGGTACAAAAGGCCTATGGTGTGCCAGTCTTCATTAGTCGGGGGGATTAAGTTCAAGAGCTGCGAGGTGAGAATGCAGCTCTATAAAACCCTGGTTAGACCATGCTTGGGAGTATTGGTCACCTCATTAGAGGAAGGATTTGAAAGCTTTAGAGAGGGTGCAGAGGAGATTTACCAGGATGCTGTCTGGATTAGAGACCATGTCTTACGTGGAAAGGTTGAGCGAGCTAGGGGCTTTTCTCTTTGGAGTGAAGGAAGCGAGAGGTGATTTGATGCTAGGGATGCAGTGCCTATGTTGGAACTGATACGCACAAAAAGAGTAGGCAACCAGGGCTTCTTGTGTCAGTTGGTTCTAGGTCCCAGCGTACATTTCTGATGTTGGTCTTTAGCCTGCAGGACCCCCTTTCTACTTCGTTAGGAACTTGAGAAGATTTGAAATGTCACCAAATTTCCTCAACACCAAATCTCCTCAAACAGAAAATCCTAAAAAAGTAGCGGATATGACCAAGTCTATCATGGGTAAAGCCTTCCCCACCATTGAGCACATCTACGTGAAGTGCTGTTGCAGGAAAGCAGCATCCACCATCAGGGATCCTCACCATCCAGGCTATGCTCTTTCTTGCTGTTGTCATCAGGAAGAAGATGCAGGAGCCTCAGGATCCACACCACCAGGTTCAGGAACAGTTATTACCCCTCAACCATCAGGCTCTTGAACCAAAGGAGATAAGTTCATTCAACTTCACTTGCTCCATCATTGAAATGTTCCCACAACCTATGGACTCACTTTCAAGGACTCTTCATCTCATCTTCTCGATATCTATTGCTTATTTATTTATTTATTATTCTTTCTTTCTTTTTGTATTTGCAAAGTTTGTTACCTTTGCACCCCAGTCGAACGCCCAAGTTGGTGCAGTGTTTCACTGATTCTGTTATGGTTATTATTCTATAGATTTATTGATTATGCCCACAAGAAAATGAATATCAGGGTTGTATATGATGACATAAATTTACTTTGAGCTTTGAACTTCAGAAACTTCCTACAGATCGTACTGTGGAGAGCATTCTGACTGGTTGCATCACCGTCTGGTACGGAGGGGCCACCGCACAGGATTGGAAATAGCTGCAGAAGTTGTAAATTCAGCCAGCCCCATGATGGGCACTAGTCTCCCCAGCACTGAGGACATCTTGAAAAGGTGATGCTTCAGAAAGGCAGCATCCATCATTAAGGACCCCCATCACACAGGACGTGCCCTCTTCTCATTGCTACCATCAGCGAGGAAGTATACGAGCCTGAAGACACTCACTCAATGATTCTTCCCCTCTGCCATCAGATCTCAGAATGGCCCACGAACACTCCCTCACTGTGCCTCTACTTTGCACTAATTGTCTATTTTCCTCTCATTCCTACCATCAGGGAGGAGGTACAGGAATCTGAAAGCGCACCCTCAACATTTCAGAAACAGCAGCACAGTACCGTGGCAACTGGAATTCTGGCCGCAGTTTGTAAGGAGTTTGTACATTCTCCCCGAGACCACGTGGGTTTCCTTCGGGTGCTCCGGTTTCCTCCCACTGTCCAAAACTCCAGATTACTAAGTTGTGGGCATGCGATGTGGGGACCTGAAGCATTGTGACATTTGCAGGCCGCTCCAGTACACCCTTGGACTGAGTTAGTCATTGACACAAATAGCCCATTTCACTGTGTGTTTCAACATAAATATGCAAGGCTTATTGAGAAAGTCAGGAGGCATGGGATCCAAGGGGACATTGCTTTGTGGATCCAGAACTGGCTTGCCCACAGAAGGCAAAGAGTAGTTGTAGACGGGTCATATTCTGCATGGAGGCCAGTGACCAGTGGCGTGCCTCAGGGATCTGTTCTGGGACCCTTACTCTTCGTGATTTTTATAAATGACCTGGATGAGGAAGTGGAGGGATGGGTTAGTAAATTTGCTGATGACACAAAGGTCGGAGGTGTTGCGGATAGTGTGGAGGGCTGTCAGAGGTTACAGCGGGACTTTGAGACAATGCAAAACTGGGCTGAGAAGTGGCAGATGGAGTTCAACCCAGATAAGTGTGAAGTGGTTCATTTTGGTAGATCAAATATGATGGCAGAATATAGTATTAATGGCAAGACTCTTGGCAGTGTGGAGGATCAGAGGGATCTTGGGGTCCGAGTCCATAGGACACTCAAAGCAGCTGCGCAGGTTGACTCTGTGGTTAAGAAGGCATATGGTGTATTGGCCTTCATCAATTGTGGGATTGAGTTTAAGAGCTGAGAGGTAATGTTGTAGCTATATAGGACCCTGGTCAGACCCTACTTGGAGTACTGTGCTCACTTCTGGTCACCTCACTACAGGAAGGATGTGGAAACTATAGAAAGGGTGCAGAGATTTACAAGGATGTTGCCTGGATTGGGGAGCATGCCTTATGAGAATAGATAGAGTGAACTCGGCCTTTTCTCCTTGGAGTGACAGAGGATGAGAGGTGACCTGATAAAGGTGTATAAGATAATGAGAGGCATTGATCGTGTGGATAGTCAGAGGCTTTTTCCCCAGGGCTGAAATGGCTAGCTCGAGAGGGCACAGTTTTAAGGTGCTTGATGTCAGGGGTAAGTTTTTTATGCAGAGAGTGGTGAGTGCTTGGAATGGGCTGCCGATGACAGTGGTGGAGGCGGATATGATAGGGTCTTTAAGAGACTCCTGGATAGGTACATGGAGCTTAGAAAAATAGAGGGCTATAGGTAACCCTAGGTAATTTCTAAAGCAAGTACACGTTTGGCACAGCATTGTGGGCCGAAGGGCCTGTGTTGTGCTGTAGGTTTTCTATGTTTCCAAGTTTCTAAATATGACAAATAAAGCCCATCTTTAAGATATTTTTCCTTTAGAAATTCTTTTCTCTCAGTGTCAGATTTCTGATCAGAAACAGAATCTCTTTATTGCCAGTAAGTGAAACATACCAGAATTGATTGTGGTTCAGTGCCAAGCATAAATGTGGGGTGGCATGGTAGCCTAGTGGTTAGCACAACGTTTACAGCATGAGCGACCTGGTTCAATTCCCACTGCTGCCCGTAAGGAGTTTGTATGTGGGTGCTCCGATTTCCTTCCACAGCCCAGACCCAGTACATTTAGGTTAATTGGGGTTTGCTCAAAGCGCTGTATTACAACAGAAAATAAATAAAACACAGGACAATAACAGACAACGCAGTAGCAACCAACAATTTACAAGACAACAGTGCAAACAGCCACGAGCAGTCGACAATTAGTAGAACGGTCACATGTGCAAATATCAACTTATGGTAAATAAATAAGGACTTAAGAAAGATACAGTAATTGTCCACAGAACAAGGAGAGCAGGAAAGAAGTTTTACACAGATGCTGTGCAAACACAGCCAGGGTATTACACATGAGGGAGTTTTGTTGAGAAGTTGAACAGCTACAGGAAAGAAGCTTCAGAAATTACATGTAGTCCTGGAGGTGATGGACTTGTAACGTCTCCCTGTTGGCCATTTGGGTGAATGGGTGACTGCTGGCTGGGTGGCGTCAGCAGTCATTTTTCCAGCTCTTTTCTTCACTCTGGCGATGAACAGGTCTTTTAATGTCGGTGGCTGACAGCCGATGATCTTCTCCACTGAGTGGACGCTCACTGCCACCTGGACTTGGAGAGGGAGGAGGTGGCAGGAACCCAAACGGTGACAGAGGTGGTCACAACACTCTCAATGATAGCTGAGTAAAAATTCATCAGGAGTCCTGAGATGCTGAGTTTTCTAAACTGCTGTAGGTAGAACAATCTCTGCTGGGTTTTGCTAGTGATGAGTTCAACGTGCTCGTCCCACTTCAATGTCCTGGTAACGGTCGTCCCCAGGAATTTGAATGACTCAACCACAGACACTGCCTGACCATTAATTTCCAGGGGGTCAGGTGGGGGAGGTTGTCGGCAGAATTCAATCCTCGTTTCCACTGTCTTGGCGGTATTATCTTCGTCTTCCCCTTTATTTTTCACTACTGATTTTTGGAATTTACAGAACTGTGCAAAAGTCTTAGGCACATGTAAAAAAATTCTGCAAAGCCAAGATGCTTCCAAAAATAATGAAATGAACAGTTTCTAAATATCAAAAAATCTACTATAAAAGAGCAGTAAACAATAAAAATCTGAATTAAATCAGTAACACAAGAAAGTCTGCAGACGCTGGAAATCCAAAGCAACATTCATAAAATGCTGGAGGAACTCAGCAGGTCAGGCAGCTTCTATGGAGGGGAATAAACATCACTGTTTCCGACCAAAACCCTTCTTAAGGGCTGGAAAGAAAAAGGGAAGATGCCAAGATGAAAAGGTGGGGGAAGAGGAAGGAGGCTAGCTGCAAGGTGACAGGTGAAGCCAGGTGTGTGAAAAAGGTCAAGGGATAGAGAAGAAGGAACCTGATAGGAGAGGAAGTGGACCACAGGAGAAAGGGAAGGGGGGGGCCCAGGGGAAGTAATCAAATCCATATTTAGTGTGACTACCCTTCGCCTTTAAAACTGCATCAGTTCTCTTGCGCACACTGTGGTTCAGTTTCATGAGAAAATCGGCTGGTAGGTTGTTCCAAGCATCTTGGAGAGCTTGCCACAGTTCTCCTGCAGACTTTGGCTGTCTCACTTGCTTCTGTGTCTCCAGGTAAACCCAGACAGCCTCTATGATGTTCAGATCAGGCCTGTGAGGAGGCCATACCATCTAAAACCATATTAGAAATCCAGGGTGCCTAAGACTTTTGCACAGTACTGTATAATAATTTTATGCTTTTGCAGTGTACTGTTGTCACAAAAGAACAAATTTTATTGTGTAAAAGCCAATGATAATACATTTGATTTCCAGTGACTGAGTTCCTTCAGTAATACCTGGCACTACCAGCAGGGGGCACACTCTGACCACTGCAGACATTCAAACCTGAGCGTCGGAAGGGAAGTTTTACAACTTCAGTGCAGAGATGGGAAAAGTCACTATCTGCTAGGCATTTCAGAGTGCGGGATTGACTCCATCGCCCACTTCCCCAACTCAACTTCCCTCAATTCTGCACTTTCTCTTGAAATTCACAGTTTGGTACAGCTATTTGAAAGTTCAAAGTAAATTTATTATCAAAGTACAAATATGTCACCATAGACAATCCTGAGATCCATTTTCTTGTGGGCATTCAGAATAAATCCATGAAATATAGTAGAATCAATGAAAGATTGCACCGAACAGGACAGACAAATAACCAATGTGCAAAAGGCAACAAATTACGTGAATATGAGAGAGAGAGACTCTGCTCAAGACATCACAGACACATCACTCCCCACCATCTGTTGTATCTACAGGAGGGGCTACGTCAGGAAGACCACATTCATCATCAAAGATCCATCGGTTGTCGCTGCAGAAAGTGTGGACTCTGACCAATACATCGTGGGAACATCCATCCCCACCATGGGTGTATCTACAGGAGGGGCTGCCTCAAGAAAGCAACAGCCATCAAAGACCCCCACCACCTGGGCCAGGCCATCTTCCCACCACTCCCATTGGGCAGGGGTCCCACACTGCCAGGTTCAGGAACGGCTACTTCCCTTCAATCATTCTGACTCTGAACCGACCGGCACTACCCAATCACTGCGACAGTACAGCACGACTGCAAGGTTCACTTCCGGTCTTCCAGTTAAGATGGCGCCTGTCTACAACGCTCTGTCGGTCAACATCTCCTGGATAGATCATGAAACCATGTATTTCACTTCTCTTACATTTGATTTTTGTCTTGGGTGTGATTCTGGAACTGTTGGAGCCTGTGATTTGCAGTTTGGAGATCGTTTGGGTGTTCCAGTGCTCTGCAGTCTCCGAGAGGATTCCGGGATGCAAAGGCAGCGAGTGCAAACCTCGTGGCGGGAAGGCTGTGGGCTGGTTTGACTCCATTTCGCGGATTAAAGTGATGCGGGCAATCGAAACATTGAGGGTGAGTGCCGGCTACCTGCCTTTTGGTCGCTAGGGGATCGCTCTGCTGCTGAAGGGGGAGAGGCCTGCCACTGTGCTCGGAGAACGTTACCCAGGTTTTCTGTGTTTTGGAAACGGACTTGGACTATAGACTCATAGTTTTCTATATTCTGTCTTTATCACCCGATCTTTCTCATTTTTTGTGTGTGGGGAGGGGGATTTGGGGGTCAATGTGCCTGTTCCATTTTATTTTTTTTTTGAGTGGGGAGGAGGGATTTGGGGGTTGATGATTGTGCTGCCTTTCTTTTCATTCTCGGTTTCGTGGCTATCTGGAGAAGAAGAATTTCAGAGTTGTATACCCTGATAATAAATGAACCTTTGAACACTGTGTTCACTTTGCACTAGAATGGACTTTGTTCAAATTGTGTTCTTTGTACAAATTCTGTTTAATTTTACTTTTATATGAATGTTTATCTGATGCTGCTGCTAGTAAGTTTTTTGTTGCAGCTGTAGACATGACAATAGACTCGACTTTGACTTTGAAATCCTCATCTTTGTTTCACTGTGAACTTGAGGTTACTGTACAACTCTGTAAAATACTGCTTAGGCCACAGCTGGAGTACTGTGTGTAGTTCTGGTCAGCACTCTATGAGGAAGACTGAATGAGGCCATTCGGTCCATCAAGTCTGCTCCACCATTCCGTCATGGCTGATTTATTATCCCTCTCAACCCCATTTCCTGCTTTCTCTCTGCAATCTGACACCCTGACTAATCATGAACCCATCAACCTCTGCTTCAAGATTACCCAATGACTTGGTGATGATAGCCATCTCTGGCAATGGATTCCGCAGATTCACCAAAGTCAGGCTCAAGAAATTCCTCTCATCTCTGTTTTAAATGGATGCCCCTCTATTCTGAGGCTGTGACCTCTGGTCCTAGACTCTCCCACTATAGGAAACATTCTCTCCACATCCACTCTAAGTCAATACAGTTCAATGAGATCACCCCCTCATTCTTCTAACCTCCATTGAGTACAAGCCCAGAGCCATCAAACACTCCTCATATATTAACCCTTTCATTCCAAGGATCATTACACAAAGGCACACCTCAAAGATGCTTGTTTAACCCCCTGCTCTACTGTCTCTACACCCGTGACTGTGTAGCTTTGTACAGCCTCAAGCACCATCTCTGAATTCACCGATAACACCACTGTTGTTTGCAGAGTCTCATATGGTGAAGAAATGCCACACAGGAGCGAGACAGATCAGCTAGTTGGGTAGTGCTGCAACAACCACCTTGTACTCAGCATCAGTAAGACCAAGGAGTTGAAAGTGGACTTCAGGAACGGGAAGTCGAGGGAATGAACACCAGTCCTCACCGAGGGATCAGCAGTGGAAAGAGAAAGCAGTCTCAACTTCCTGGGTGTCAGCATCTCTGCGGATCTGTCCCAGGCCCAACACATCTCAGCAATTACGAAGAAGGCATGGCAGTGGCTCCACTTCACTGTAAGTTTTTGAGGAGACTCACTATGTTATTAAGCCTCTTTCAAATCTCTACAGATGCACCATGGAGAGCATTCTGACTGGTTGCATCGCTGTCTGGTGTGGAGGGGCCACGGTAGAGGACTGACAAAATTTTAACCTCTGTCAGCTCCATCATGGGCACTGGGCTCCCCAGCATCGAGGGCATCCTCAAAAGGTGATGCCTCAGAAAGGCAGCATCCATCATTACGGACCCCCATCACCCAGGACATGCCCTCTTCTCATTGCTACCATCAGGGAGGAGGTACAGGAGCCAGAAGGCACACACTCAACTTGTTAGGAAGAGCTTCTTCCCTTGCACCATCTGATTTCTGAACGGTCCACGAAATGTTGAGAACTGCTTCAATATTTTGCTCGCTTTTTGCACTTTTTAAGTATTTTCTTACTGTAATTTGTAACATTTTTCTACATATCGCACAGTACTGCTGCCGCAAAAGAACAAACTTGACGGCCCGATTCGGAGTCTGAACTCGGCCTCATCATAGCATCCAGAGAAGTGGCAGCCTGGATCTCACGACTTCCCGGGCATGAGCCTTACCTTTGGGGTCAACCTCAGCCAGGTAGGTGAGGGTACAGCTGTTGGCAGTGTTCGTCTCCACTAAGTATCCGGTCTGGATTGAGACGGCGCGAACCCGTTCCTTCTTCGGAGGGTAGTTCTGAAAGAAATAGATTAGAGGATATATCCTAAAGAAAGGTTGAGGGAGCAAGGACTTTTCTCATTGGGGAGAAGGAGGATGAGAGGTGATTTGATAGAGATGTACAAGAGAAGAGTGGTCAGCCAGAGACTTTCTCCCGAGTCAGAAATGAGAGGACATAATTTTAAGGTGCTTGAAATACAGGGTGGGATGTTAGAGGTGGCTGTTTTTTGACATAGAGATTAATGGAACACACCATCAGCAATGGTGGGAGAGGCAGATACATTAGGGACGTTTAAGAGACAGGCAATGCATGATAGAAAAATGAAGGTTATGTGGGAGGGAAGGGTTAGGTCTCAGAGTGGATTAAAGGGTTAGCACAACATCATGGGCCGAAGGGCCTGAAATGTGCTATCTTTTATGAAAGTGACCAAGCAGTCAGACAGCAAATCTCAACAGAGAGCCCCTGCGGGGCGGGAGAGTCACAGACACGGAGCAAACCAAGGTACAGGTCTCAGCAATTCCCCACAGAGAGCCCCTGCCGGGCGGGAGAGTCACAGACACAGAGCAAACCAAGGTACAGGTCTCCCTGTGCCCGCCTCCACATGGCCCAGGAGGAGACTGAGCCTGTTCAGCTCACTGAGTTTGCTTATTTAGTGAACAGGCCCTGCCGGCCCAACGAGCCGCATCACCCTCGGCAACCCACCTGCAGTATTTAGCCCCAGCCTCGACCACCACCCCCAGCACCCCGAGTGCGTAGCCTGCTCATCCCTCACCGTAAAGCTGTGCTCTCTTTTCTCAGAGATACAGAACAGTAACAGGCCCTTTGGGCCCAACGCTGGCAACTCCTCCATCTCCTTCTCCCCCCCTCGAACCCTCCCCTTCACCCCTACTTTAGCAACCCCCCCTTCCCACCCACTGACCCCCTACCACTTCCCCCTCAGCTCGTTGCATTCTCCCCCCCTCCCCACCCCCTTGCCTCCCACCCCACCACACTCACCGGGTGTTTGACTGAGTAGTTCATGATGATATAATCCGTGCCCATGGGTATCCATGACCTCAGGGTGACCACGTCACGGTTTTTCAAGGGTTTTGGGCACCTCCCTGGTGACCAAAGAACAACAAAACAATCACCAACCCCTCCCCCGGAAGCAGGTTTAAACAGGATGCGGGAACGGGGAATGGGACTGGGGAGCTCAAGTAATGAACGCTGTGCTGGTGGCACAAGGAAAGGCCATTTGATCCAGGGGATCAATACCGAACAAATTTCCCACCTAACCTACTTCCATTTCACTGAACTTGGCCCAAATCCCTCCAGACCAGGAGTTCCCAGTCTGGGGTCCACGGACCTCTCAGTTAACAGTGTTGGTCCACAGCATAAAAAGGATGGGAACCCGTGCACTACCCTTCCTATCCTTGTACCTGTCCAAGGTCTTTTAAACATTGTTACTGTTCCTGCCTCAACCATTTCCTCTGGCAGTCCGATCCACATACTGACCACCCACTGGCTGAAATAACTCTGTCGCGGACAATCTCAAGCCCGGCTGTGAGAGGAGGAGGGTTGTACGTGGGGCTGGCAACCCCATCCCGTAATAACCCAGAGCGACAGAAACACCAACAGAAGCTCCAAAGACCCCGTCCCTGGCAGAGGAAGGATTTTCGAAGATGAGCTACACCAGGGGACAACTTGAAAGACTGGTCCAGGTCAGAGGATGCAGGTGAGCTGCTGACAGCAGCCTATGGCCCAGTCGGGGTGATGAGCTGAAGTAAGTCTGGGTGAAAACCACCCCTCGGTCCCTATTAAATCTCCCCACTTTCAGCTTAAACCTGCACCCTGTAGAACACAGTACAGGCGCTTCAGTCACAATGCGTGATGACATTTCAACCTGCTCCAAGGTCAATCTAACCCCTCCCTCCCACATAACCCCCCATTTTTCTTTCATTCTCTTAACTGTCCCGAATGTATCTGGTTCTACCACCATTCCTGACAGTACAATCCACCCACCCACCACTCTCTGAGTAAAAAACCTACCTCTTGACATCCCCCTTACACTTTCCTCAAATCATTGTAAAATTATGCCCTCTCATTAGCCATTTCCACCCTGTGAAAAAGTCTCTGGCTATCCACCCGATCCATGCCTCTTATCATCTTGTACACCTCAATCAAGTCACCTCTCATCCTCCTCCGCTCCAAAGAGAAAAGCCCCAGCTCACACAACCTATCCTTGTACCACATGCTCTCTAATCCAGGCAGCATCTTAGTAAATCTCCTCTCTAGTTCTTGCTTCCCACCCCTGGAGAAAACCATGAGTTCATTCACCCTATCTGTGCCTCTTGTGGTTTTAGACACATAGGTATGACCAGACCACCTCTGAGTCTCCTATTCTCCAACGAAGGATGTCCCAACCTGTTTGACCTTCCTCCGTAATTCAGTCCCTCGAGTCCCAGCAACATCCTCGTAAATCCCCTCTGCATCTTTCTGATAGCAGGGTGTCCAAAACGGAATGCAAATCCGGTCTCACCAATGTCTCGAACAAGATGTCTACTGAATGGGTTCGTTGGATTTACACAGAGCTTGCAATGGGGAGGCTGTACTCAGGTCTCAGCAGCACACCATGCGAGGGTTTACAACGGGACCTAAGACCCCACTGAAAGATTGAATAGGTTAGGACTTTCTTCCTTCAGCAGGAGAATGAAGGGAGATCATATAACTCAAGTAAATGTGAGGTTTAGCACTCTGAGAAGTGGCAGGACTTACAGGTAATGATAGGACCCCAGGGAGTGATGTAGGAGAGAGTGATCTCAGACTACCAGGACACATTTTCCTGAAAACCACGGCTCAGGGGACAGGGTGGTGGAGAAAACATTTTGCACACTTGCTTCAATCTGTCAAGGCATTGAATACAAGAGTTGGGAAGTTATGTTACAGCTGTACAAGACTTTGGTCAGACCGCAGTTGGACTATACAGTTCCAGTTGCCTGCATACAGGAAAGGTGTCATTATACAGGACTGGGTGCAGGTAAGTTTTATGAGAATTTTACTGGTTTAAGGCAGGACCTTTAACAACGCTGATGTACAGAGGAATCTTGGGGTCCAAGTCTACAGCTCACAAAGTAGACTGGGAGGTAAATAAGATGGGATGTGTAAATGGGAGGGGACAGACTCGATGGCCAAAAGGCCTGTATCTGCGCTGTTTCTCTCTGACTGCACTGAATGGGGCAATGAATACAAGAGTCAGGAATTCACACTGCAGCCGGAAAATCTTTGGGTCTTGGCACTTTGTGTGCAGTGCTTGTTATAGGAAGGATGTCGAGGCTTTGGAGAGGCGACAGACGAGATTCACCAGGATGCTGCCTGGCTTAGTGGGCGTGAACTGTAATGAGAGGTTGGACAAAGTTGGGATGCCTTCTCTGGATCGGCGGAAGCTGAGGGGGAATCTGACAGAGGTTTGTACGATTATGAGAGACAGACAGATGGCAATGAAACTGTACCTGAATTTCACAATGAATATGCAGGGAAGGAGGGAGATTGATCATGAGGGGGATTTAGTTTAATTCTGCACTGTGGTCAGCACAGACATGATGGGCTGAAGCGTCTGGTCCTGTAACACTGTCCTGTGTTCGACATCAATCCCTGTCTACTGGTGGATACTCTGTGGCTGAGGACTGATTCTCTGGGGGTGGGGAAGATGGGTGGGGGGTGGGGGGGAAGGATCATCTCTCCCCAAGGTCTCCCGACCCAAGATTCCACAGCAAGAACAACATTCAAGCCATCGGTGACTTGACAGAGGTGTACAGGATGATACGAGGCATTGACTGAGTGGACAGCCAGAGACTTTCTCCCAGGGCGGAAATGGCTAACTATGAGGGGGAGTCATTCTAAGGTGACTGGAGGAATGTTAAGGGGGGTACATCAGAGGTAAGCTTTTTGTTAAAACATGAAAAGTGACGGCGTGGAACGTGCTACAAGTGGCAGATCGATTAGGGACATTCAAGAGACAATTAGATAGGCACATGGATGAAAGAAAAATGGAGGGTTATGTGTGGGACGGAGGGTGAGATTGATCTTGGAGTAGGTTAAAAGGTCAGCATAACATTGTGGGCCGAAGGGCCTGTACTGCTCTACGATCAATGTCCCCAGCTCAAGCAGCAGCCAGTGACGGTGCCTCTCTTCGTCCTGATCCCACGGGATCTCCTGGTGCTCAGACTGACGACCGGTACCGGTTTCCCAGTCTCGCGGGGTCTGGTAGGCACCCCCACCCCCCGTCCCAGCGCTGCGCCCTTTACACTCACAGGCGTAGTAACCGACGTCGGCGTTGGCCGTCAGCCTCCCGATGTCGAAGGTCTCGATCATGTTCTCGTCCCACTTGCGGCGGTACTCAGCGTCGTGGAGAACATCGTACAGCGTCTCCGCGCTCAGCTCCTTACACTGCATCCGGCACTGCGGGCGAGAGGCGGCAACGTCACCGAGACCGGGCCAGGCCCGGGGGGTGCAGGGTTGTGAGGGGGGTGTGGGGTGGGGGGAGGGAGGGGGGGTTGTGGTGTGGGGGGAGGGGGTTCTGGTGTGTGGGAGGAGGGGGTTGAGGTGTGGAGGGAGGGAAGGGGATGTGGTGGAGGGAGGGAGGGGGGGTTGTGGTGTGGGGGGAGGGAGGAGGGGTTGTGGTGGGGGGGAGGGGGTTCTGGTGTGTGGGAGGAGGGGGTTGAGGTGTGGAGGGACGGAAGGGGATGTGGTGGGGGGAGGGAGGGAGGTTGTGGTGTGGAGGGAGGGGGTAGTGGTGTGGGGGGAGGGGGTTGAGGTGTGGGGGGAGGGAGGGGGATGTGGTGGGGGGAGGGAGGGAGGTTGTGGTGTTGGGGGAGGGAAGGGTTGTGTTGTGGGAGGACGGGGTTGTGTTGCGGGGGAGGGAGGGGATTGTGTTGTGGGGGAGGGAGGGGTTATGTGGGGGGAGGGGGTTGTGGTGTGGGGGAGGGAGGGGGTTGTGGTGTGGAGGGAGGGAAGGGTTGTGGTGTGGGGGGGAGGGAGGGGGGTTGTGTTGGGGAGGGAGGGGGGTTGTGTTGTGGGGGAGGGGGATGTCGACAAAGAAGGGGTAAAATGGGTGGGACGGACAGTAGGATTGGGAGGGGGAGTGTCTCCCCGTGTGACACTCTTTCAGTACCACCCCTCCCACAGTGTGACCCTCCCTCCATTCAACGTGCAGAGTGAAGGAAACAGCCAGGGGTGTGTAACTGAAACCATAGGCCAGGGTGGGTCTCGTTGGCAAGACAGGGCAGGAACCAGTCCAGCAGGCCGCTCTGGAATTCATCCTCCATTCCTCCTGGTACAGCCACAAACCCCAACTCCCTGCCACCAGAGCACACCACACCCCACAGGCACCTCTGTCCGAGGCCCAACCACTCACTCTGTGACTCGATTGCAACGAGCAGTGACACGTCCTTGGCAGATTCCCAGAACTCCATCCCGTAATCCTCTGCCTGCCACATAACGATTTATACCAGACGGAAACAGGCCTTTCAGCCCAACCTATCCATGCTGACCAGACTTCCCACCTGTACTAGCCCCATTCACCTGTTTAGACATACAGTGTGGAAGAGGATCATCTGGCCCTCGAGCTACACTGCCCAGCAACCCACCGATTTAACACCAGCCCAATCTCGGGGATACTTACAATGCGCAACTAACCTACCCAACCAGTACGTCCCTCTATTCTGAGGCTGTGCCCTCTGGTCCAGACTCTCCACGTCCTCTCTGTCTAGGCCTTTCAATATTCGATAGGTTTCAACGTCCCAATCTTCTAAACTCCAATGAGTACAGGCCCAGAGCCAGCAAACGGTCCTTGTTCATCCATCGAACCCATTCACTCTTCTGGACCCTCTCCAATGTCAGCACACCTTTGCTTACAAAATGGGCCCAAAACTGCTCGTAATACTCCAAGTGTGGTCTGAACAATGTCGTATAAAGCCTCAGCATTACATCCTTGCTCTTTATTCTCGTCCTTTCGAAATGAAAGCTAACATTCCATTTGTTGTCCTCACCACAGACTCAACCTACAAGTTAACCTTTTGGGAATCCTGCACGAGGAATCATAGGTCCCCCTGTCCCTGGATTTTTGAATTTCCTACCTGTTTAGAAAAATAGCCTTTGCTTTAATTCCAGACATCCCACCTCTCCCGGAACTTCCGGGAGGCTCCTGCATATGAATAGTGGCTCCCTGATGCCCGCAAATTACATACAATATCACGGAAATCAATTTTTTTTGAGAGAGAGCGAAAGCAAGCGAGAGCGTGAGAGAGCCATGGCAGAGTGCTCCAAAAAAAAGAAAATATAAAACGTACGTCACCCCAGACTACACTAAAGTGTACCCCTGCCTAATACAGGTCAAAAATAATGACAGTGTTGCTCGCTGCACTGTTTGCAACAGTGACTTTTCTATTGCCCATGGTGGGTTAAGACTGTAAAAGACATGTTGAGGTGAGTTTAACAGGTGTCATTCGTTCATTAGCATAGCTAACGTTATTTAAGCTAGCTGGCTAGCTGCTGAGGAGCTACTCTATTGCAGACATCCCACCTCTCCAGGGAGTCTCCCGCAAATTGATGGTGCTACCTCTCTGAAGTGGGTTTTTGCAGGGTGGGATGTCTGTAATTCCTTCTGTCAAAGTGCACGACAATACACTGCCCCACACTGTATTACATCTGCCACTTCTTTGCCCATTCTCCTAGGATGTCTAAATCCTTCTGACTACCCTCACTTGGACCTTTTAGATCTCGAGTCCTCAAACCCGGGATAAAATTCTTCTATCAATGCCTCTCATTTTACAAAAAGATCACCTCTTAGTCTCCTACACTTCAACAAATTAAATCCAACCTCTCCTAGCTTGAGTCTCAGAAAGATATTTGTAACAACCTATCCCAGTGTTAGGCTCTTGAACGATGATAAGATTGTCTCTTGATCTCACAATATCTTATTATGACCTGGCACCTTATTATGTACCTGCACGGCACTTTCTCTGTAACTGTTACACGTTATTCTGCATTCTGTTATTGTTTTACACTCTCTTACCTCAACGCATTGTGTAATGCAATCTGATCTGTACGAACAATGTGCAAGACAAGATTTTCACTGCATCTTCAAAGTTCAAAGTAAATATCATTATCAAAGTACATATATGTCACCATACACAACCTTGAGATTTGTTTTCCTGTGGACATTCTCAGCAAATCCATCACAGAATAATAACCATAACAAAATCAATGAAAGACCGCTCCAACTTGGGTATTCAACCAGTGTGCAAAAGACAACAAACTGCAATTACAAAATAATGATAAATAAATAAGCAATAAATCTCAAGAACATGAGATGAAGAGTCTTTGAAAGTGAGTCCATTGGTTGTGAGAACATGTCAATGACGGGGCGAGTGAAGTTATCCCCTCTGGTTCAAGAGCCTGATGGTTGAGGGGTGATAACTGCTCCTGAACCCGGTGGTGTGAGTACTGAGGCTCCTGTACCTCCTTCCTGATGGCAGCAGTGAGAAGAGAGCATGGTCAGGTTGGAGGAACAACACCTTATATTCCGCCTGGGTAGCCTCCAACCTGATGGCATGAACATTGACTTCACTAACTTCCACTAATGCCCCACCTCCCCCTCGTACTCCATCCGTTATTTATTTATATACACACATTCTTTTTCTCTCTCTCCTTTTTCTCCCTCTGTCCCTCTGACTATACCCCTTGCCCATCCTCTGGGTTTTTCCCACTCCCCCTTTTCCTTCTTCCCGGATCTCCTCTCCCATGATCCTCTCGTATCCCTTTTGCCAATCACCTGTCCGGCTCTTGGCTCCATCCCTCCCCCTCCTGTCTTCTTCTATCATTTTGGATCTCCCCCTCCCCCTCCCACTTTCAAATCTCTTACTAGCTCTTCCTTCAGTTAATCCTGACGAAGAGTTTCGGCCTGAAACGTCGACTGTACCTCTTCCTAGAGATGCTGCCTGGCCTGCTGCGTTCACCAGCAACTTTGATGTGTGTTGCTATATAAGCAATATCATGTATTTATATTATTGTGTTTTATATTATATATTTTATATCATTGTGTTCTTTATCTTATTGACACCCAGGACATGCCCTCTTCATTGTTACCATCAGGGAGGAGGTACAGAAGCCTGAAGACACACACTCAGTGATTCAGGAACAGCTTCTTCCCCTCTGCCATCAGATTCCTAAATGGACACTGAACCCATGAACTCTACCTCACTACTTCTTTGATTTATGCTTTTGCACTATTTATTCAACTATTTGATATACATATACAGTGCCTATAAAATGTATTAACCCTCCCCCCTTGGAAGTTTTCATGTTTTATTGTTTTTACAACATTCAATCACAGTGGATTTAATTTGGCTTTTTTGACACTGATCAACAGAAAAAGACTCTTGTCAAAGTGAAGACAGATCTCTGCAAAGTGATCTAAATTAATTACAAATATAAAACACAAAATAATAGATTGCACAAGTCTTCACCCCCTTCAAGTCAGTATTTAGTAGATGCACCTTTGGCAGTAATTACAGCCCTGAGTCTGTGTGGATAGGTCTCTATCAGCTTTGCACATCTGGACACTGCAATTTTTCCCCATTCTTCTCGACAAAACTGCTCAAGCTCTGTCAGATTGCATGGGGATTGTGAGTGAACAGCCACAAATTCTCAATTGGATTGAGGTCTGGACTCTGACTAGGCCACTCCAGGACATTAATTTTGTTGTTTTTAAGTCATTCCTGTGTAGCTTTGCTTTCATACTTGGGGCCGTTGTCTTTCTGGAAAACAAATCTTCTCCCAAGTCTCAGACTTCCTGCAGACTGCATCAGGATTTCCCTGGATTTTGCTGCATTCATTTTACCCTCCACCTTCACAAGCCTTCCAGGGCCTGCTGCAGTGAAATATCCCCACAGCATGATGCAGCCACCACCATGCTTCATGGTAGGGATGGTGTGTTTTTGATGATGTGCAGTATTTGGCTTATACCAAACATAGCATTTAGTCTGATGGCCAAAAAGTTCAATTTTGGTTTCTTCAGACCTTACAACCTTCTTCCAGCTGACTTCAGACTCTCCTACATGCCTTCTGGCAAATTCTAGCCAAGATTTCATGTGAGTATTTTTGCAACAGTGACTTTCTCTTTGTCACTCTCTCATAAAGCTGTGACTGGTGAAGCACCCAGACAACAGTTGTTGTATGTGCAGTCTCTCCCATCTCAGCCACTCATCATCATCATCATCAGGTGCTGTGCCCAGTTTGAGCTTTGACTGCCATGGCCCACACACTCCTGTTTCGGGTCAAGTGGATCAATTCATTGGTATTCATTTCCAGTTCTCTGGCTGCTGTCTCCATCATCATCTGTCTTTGTCTTCCTCTTGCTTTCTTCCCTTTAATCTTTCCCATAATTACTGTGCATTCTAACTCCTCTTTCCTAATCACATGTCCAATGAAGTTACGTTGCCTTTTCATGATCTCGTACATTATTTCTCTTTTTGTGCTTGCTCTGTTCATGACATCCTGGTTAGATATTCGCTTTGTCCATGATATTCTTTGCATCCTCCTCAAAAACCACATCTCTGCTGCTTCAATTCGATTCCTCATGTTACAAGATATTGTCCAACATTCTGAGCCATATAACCTAACTGGATAAACGTAACATTTCAGTACTCTGAGGCGGGTTGTCATGCCTAGTTTAGTATTGGTCAGTATACTCTTCATTCTCGTAAAGGTGTCCTTTGCCATCCCTATTCTTCTTTTGATGTCCATGTCGCACCTGCCATCTGATGTCACCCAGCTTCCTAAGTAGCAAAAGTTCTGTACTTGTTTTATGTCTTCCCCATTTATTCTCAGCCTGCAGATAGGATTCTCCTTCTTTTTGGATATCACCATACATTCTGTCTTTTTGCAATTAATAGACCCATTTTTGCATTTTGTTCAACAACTATATCAATTAAGTTTTGTAGTTCTTCCTCCGTACTTGCAATTAACAGTGTCAGCTGCATATCTGAAATTATTGATGTTTTCACCGCCAACTTTGATTCCCAAGATGTTTCTTATTTTTTGTAATATTGTTTCACTGTACACATTAAATAAATCAGGGGAGAAAACACACCCTTGTCTAACGCCTCTCTTGATTTTCGTAAACTGACTCACTACTCCATCTATTCTTCCAGCCGCAGTTTGTTCCCAGTACAGATTTCTAATTAGGTGGAGGTCTTTTGAATCTAGATCTAGAGTTTTATGTAATATTTCAAATAACTTATTGTGCTTCACTTTATCAAATGCTTTTGTGTAGTCGATAAAACAAACAAATCTTTTTGCACTTGAATAGCTCGTTCTGATAGTATCCTTAACATCAACATTGCATTTCTTGTACCTTTGTCTTTCACAAAACCACATTGTTCTTTACCTATTTCAGCTTGTATCTTAGTTTTATCTCTTGTCATCAAAATTCTTAGAAGTATCTTGGTGATATGTCTCATTAAACTTATGGTCCTATGTAATTCACATTCCATTGCTCCAGCTTTCTTAGGAAGAGGGATAAATACTGATTTTTTTTTTGCATGTGCCTGCACGCGTGCATCTATATAACACGCGTGCTATGCGTGTGCATCTGCGTGCTTGCGCGTCTATGCGTGTGCGTCTGCGTGTCTGTGCGTCTGCGTGTGTGCGCATCTGTGCGTGAGCGTCTTGCATCTGTGTGTCCATGCGTGCGTCCGTGATGATGGATTTTTCATGGCTTTTTACAAGGCGCTGAGCGAGAGAGAGACTGTGTGGCGTGCCACTCCTCACACAGACAATTTCGCAGTATTTCCCCTTTATTTTACGAGGTCGAGTTGCGATCTCGACACTCAACCTGGCACAGATGGAAAGCATACTCGGGGCAAACCCGACTAGTTTCGAACCCGGGAACCCTCGCTCACGGGTCCGGCGCCGATGTCGTTGCGCCACCAGCCGGCCCATAAATACTGATTTTTTCATCTCTTCTGGTATTATTCCAGTCTCATAAATGTCATTGATTAAATCAGTAAGTTTTTCCAATCCCATAATCTTCAAGGGCAATAATTTGTTCTATTACTGATTCATCAGGACCTGCTGCCTTTCCTTTCTTCATCTTACTTATTGCATTATGAACTTCAGATTTTAAAATACTCGGACCTTCAATGTTTTCCTTAATTTCTGGTTTTTCACCTTGATCGTCTTCAAACGATTCCTGAATATACTCAGTCCATCTGATCATAATGTCATCTTTTTCCATCCTTTGCTTTCAAACATCCACCTGAAGAACAGAGGAGCTTTTTACCAGTGATATTCTTGATTTGTTGATGTAACCTTTCTGGATCAGTAATAGGGATTCTTTCTACTTGCTCACATTCCTGGTTTAACCATTCTTCTTTGGCTTTTTGACATAAGCTTTTAACTTTTTTATCTAAGGACTTATATTCCATAGGATTTGTTTTCTTCCATCTCCTTTCTTCCATCAGATTTTTGATTTCATCTGTCACCCATTTATTCTTTGTGCTTTTTTCTTTTTTAGGAATCACTGACTTTGCTGATTCTACCAAGGCATCCTGTAGAGAGTTAAATCTCAAGACACTGCAGCTTGTAACTCCTCCAGAATTGTCATAAGTCTCTAGGTGGCCTCCCTCACTAGGCCCCTACTTGCACAGTCACTCAGTTTTTGAGGACAGCCTGCTCTAGTCAGATTTACAGCTGTGCCATATTCTTTCCAATTCTTGATGATTGACTTAACTGTACTCCAAGGAATATTCAGTGACTTGGAAATTTTCTTGTATCCATCTCCTGACTTGTGCTTTTCAATAACCTTTTCACAGAGTTGCTTGGAGTTTTCTTTTGCTGTGTTGGTGTAATTTTTGTCAAGATACTCACTCATCAGCAGTTGGACATAGAAACATAGAAAATAGGTGCAGGAGTAGGCCATTCAGCCCTTCGAGCCTGCACCGCCATTCAGTATGATCATGGCTGATCATCCAACTCAAAACCCTGTACCTGCCTTCTCTCCATACCCCCTGATCCCTTTAGCCACAAGGGCCATATCTAACTCCCTCTTAAATATAGCCAATGAACTAGCCTCAACTGTTTCCTGTGGCAGAGAATTCCACAGATTCACAGCTCTCTGTGTGAAGAAGTTTTTCCTCATCTCGGTCCTAAAAGGCTTCCCCTTTATCCTCAAACTGTGACCCCTCGTTCTGGACTTCCCCAACATCGGGAACAACCTTCCTGCATCTAGCCTGTCCAATCCCTTTAGGATTTTATACCTTTCAATCAGATCCCCGCTCAATCTTCTAAATTCCAGAGAGTATAAGCCTAGTCGATCCAGTCTTTCATCATATGAAAGTCCTGCCATCCCAGGAATCGATCTGGTGAACCTTCTTTGTACTCCCTCTATGGCAAGAATGTCTTTCCAGATATAAAAATACACCTTCCAGACACAGGTGTATTTTCACTACAATCAATTGAAACACCTTGACTGCACCCAGGGGATCTCTGTTTAACTAATTATGTGACTTCCAAAACCAACTGGCTGCACCAGTGATAATTTGGTGTGTCACATCGGGGGGGGGGGGGGGGGGACATCCTCATGCAATCAATTATTTTCTGTTTTATATTTGTAATTAATTTAGATCACTCTGTTTTCACTCTGAATCGAAAGAGTTTTTTTCTGTTGATCAGTGTCAAAAATGCCAAATTAAATCTACTGTGATTCAATGTTGTAAAACAATAAAACATGAAAACTTCCCAGGGCAGGGTGAATACTCTTTATAGGCAGTGTATATACATATATACACATTTATTGTAAGTCACTTTTTTCCTACATTATCACATATTACAGTGTACTGCTGCCGCAAAGTTAACAAATTTCACAGTATTTTTGTTTTTAAATGCACTTAAGTGACATTTAATAGTATAAGTGGTGAGAGATCTGAGCAGGGGCATGCTGTGATCACAGATGGTTGGCAACAAGGGTGAATGATGGGAACAAAATGGAAAGAAATGCTCTGGCTTCGGTTTAAGCTCGGGAATATTATGGGATGGATAAGGGAAAGGACTGCTGCTGTGGGGACCTGCGACTTGTTTCACTCAGTGCGGAATATCGGTGTCGTATCACTCAGTGGTAACACCGTGTCTTCCTCCTGACCTCGTGCCCACCAGCAGAAGTAGAGCTGCTGGGTCGGAAAACTTGAGATTTTAATACCCAATCCTGACTTTTTTTAATCTTGCTGACTAGTTTCTAGCATCACTTAAGGGTTTGTTTAGAGCAAGGAGTCACGTGGATGAAAGAGAAATGGAGAGCTGTGCAGGAGGGAAGGGTTAGGTCGATCTCAGAGAAGGTTAAAGGTCGGCACTACATTGTGGGCCGAAGGGCCTGAACTGTGCTGTAATGTTCTATGTTCTATTTGCCGGTGATATTTAACCTGATTCTGATTCTGTACTGAGTGCTTTTCTTGTGCTGCAGCAGATCCAGACTAACAATTATTTCATTCTCCTATACACTTCTGTACTGGAAATGACCTTAAACGATCTTGACTCAGCACCATCCTGTGGTTCCCCACGGGTCACATCCCGTAAACCAGGGAACCTTCCATTTCCTCCCACTCTGTGCCAATGCCAGCGCCGCCTCTCAACGCAGCCGTCACAGGCAGGAGATACAGGAGCCCGAGGACCCACATCTCAAGGTTGGACAACAGGTTCTTTCCTGTTGTTGCCAGGTTCTTGAACCCACCTGAAAAATCCCCAGTTCTGCCTGTGACTCAGCGACAGCGGATCTGTACACCACTTGCTGGTGTTTCTCGTTCCCGGGTCACACCTCAGACGGAAAGGGAGCCTGTGGTGTCTGGCTGCCACAAGGCAGCAGCGTCCGTCACAGTGATAATGTGGTCAACCGGACCTACAGCTTTGCAGACGACACCAAGGCTGGGGGTGTAGTGGACAAAGGCTGTCATGGCTTGCAGCAGGATCTGGACCAGCTGGAAAAATGGGCTGAACACAGCAAATGGAGTTTATTGCAGGCAAGTGTGAGGTGTTGCACTTCAAGAAGACAAAGCAGGGTACGTCTTACACGGTGGATGGTAGGGCACCGAGGAGTGCTGGAGAACAGCCCTGTCTGGGAATACAGGTCCATAATTCATTGAATGTGGTGTTGCAGGTCAACAGATTTGTGAAGAAAGCTTTTGGCACATTGGCTTTCATAAATCAAAGTACTCAGTACAGGAGATAAGATGTTATGTTTAAGTTGCAGAAGACATTGGTAAGGCCTAGTTCGGAGTATTGTGTGCAGTCTTAAGTCACCAATCTACAGGAAAGATGTAAATAAGGTTGAAAGAGTGCAGAGGAAATTTGCAAGGATGTTGCTGGGACAGTAGGACCTGACTTACAGAGAAAGGTTGATTAGGTTAGGATTTTATTCCCCGAAGCCTCAGAGAATGAGGGGAGATTTGCTGGAGGTAAACAAAACTCACACTTCACCTGTGAGCCTGTTGGGGTCATACACTGTATCCAGTGCTCCCGGTGTGGCCTCCTGTAGATCGGTGAGACCCGACATAGATAGGGAGACCGTTTCGCTGAGCACCTATGCTCCATTCACCAGAAAAAGTGGCATCTTGCAGTGGCCAGCCATTTTAATTCCACTTCCCACTCCCATTCCAACATGTCTATCCACGGCCTCCTCTACTGTTGCGATGAGACCACACTCAGGTTGGAGGAACACCACCTTGTATTCTGTCTGGGTAGCCTCCAAACTGATGGCATGAACATCGATTTCTCGAACTTCCGATATTGGCCCCACCTCCCCCTTCACCATTCCCCATTCCTCTCTCTCACCTTATCTCCATGCCTCCCCATCGCCTCCCTCTGGTGCTCCTCCCCCCTTCTGTCCTCTCCTATCAGATTCCCCCTTCTCCAGCCCTTTATCTCTTTCACCAATCAACTTTCCGGCTCTTTACTTCACCCCTCCCCGTTTCACCTCTCACCTTTTGTTTCTCCCTTCCCACCCCCACCTTTCATCTCTGATTTCTCTTTTTCCCTCCAGTCCTGATGAAGGGTCTCAGCCCGAAACGTTAACTGTTTACTCTTTTCATAGATGCTGCTTGGCCTGCTGAGTTCCTCCAGAATTTTGTGTGTGTTACTTGGATTTCCAGAATCAGCAGATTTTCTCTTGTTCGTAATTAGATTACCTTTCAGTCATGTCCGCGTTCAAGATTTAAAAAGCAGGACTTCGAGTCAGTTTTCTGTCAGTTGGACAATTCGCACCGGGGTGTGTAAAAAGAGCAACTTTTGAATCAGGATGATGATTGAGATTTTGAAGGCAGGTTTCTCTGAGTTGAGGAGCGACCAATCAGCAAGAGGGATTCATTGGAAAGGGCCAATGAGAACAATTAAAGTACAAGTGGAGCGGAGCGGCCATTCGTTTGGAGTGTGCCAGTGTTTAGAGTGGCTTTGGCTCGTCAGGCTTCAGTGAAGTAAATTGGTCTGTAAATTTCTAAATTTCTTAATTTCTTTACCTCCCTTTCTCTCTCTCGCTCTCGTTATTTGTTCATTCCTCATCAGTTACGGCATAATAGTTTAGTGAGAATGTCTCCAGGGCAGTGTTCTGTACCTTCAGACTCCTAGATAAGCACATCTGCCCCAGCTGAACTCAGCTGCTGCCCTGAGAGAACGTGTTGGAACTGGAGCTGCAGCTCGATGACCTTCCACTCATACGGGAGAATGAGGAGGTGACAGGCAGGAGCTCCAGGGAGGTCGTCACCCCTAGGCTGCAGGAGACAGGTAACTGGGTGACTGTCAGGGGCAGGGGAAGTGCACAGCCAGTGCAGAGTACGTCCGTGGCCGTTCCTTCAATGGTAAGTGTGTAACTTCAAATATTAATGAAGGGGACGACCTACCGGGGAGCGAAAGTGACCGGGTCTCTGGCATTGGTCTGGTGCTGTGGCTCGGAAGAGCAGAGAGGTGAAGAGGACTGCAGTGCTGACCAGCGATCCCATTGTCAGAGGAACAGAGACAAGGTTCTGTAGGCTCGATAGAGACACTCAGATGGTACGTTGCCTTCCTGGTACCAGGATCAGGGATGTCTTGGATCAGGTCCATGGCACTCTCAAGGGCAAGGGTGAGCAGCCACAGGTCTTGGTACATATTGGCACCAAGGTGAGGAGGTCCTGAGGAGAGATTCTAGGGAGCGAGGTAGAAAGCTGAGAAACAGGACCTCCAGGGTAGTAATGTCTGGATTGCTGCCTGTGCCACATGCCAGTGAGGGTAGGAATAGCATGATGTGGCAGATGAATGCGTGGCTGAGGACCTGGTGGGGGGGACTGGGGTTCAGACTTATGGATCACTGGGATCTCTTCTGGGGAAGGTAAGACTTATACAAAAGGGACAGGTTACACCTGAACCCGAGAGGGTCCAACATCCTTGGGGGCAGGTGGACTAGAGTTGTTCAGAGGGGTTTAAACGAATTTGGCAGGAGGGTAGGTACCAGATAGTGCTGAGGATGAGGTAGTTGGTTTACAAACAGAGGAAATGTGTAGAGAGACTCCCAGCAAGGAGAGGCGGATGACAGGGAAACATTGTAGTCAACGGAATGAGTTGTTACATAAAAAGCAGACAAAATCGACAAGGGTGAAGACAGGACTGAAGGTGTTGTAGCTGAATGCGCCCAGTATAAGGTAGGTGAACTTGGTACAGATTGGCAGGTATGATGTTGTTGGCATCGCTGAATCATGGCTGAAAGAAGATTAAGCTGGGAGTTTAATGTCGAAGGATACACATTGTACTGAAAGGATAGGCAGGAAGGCAGAGGGTGTGATGTTGCTCTGTTGGTTAAAAAAAAATGAAATCAAATCATTAGAAAGAGGTGATAAAGGGTAAGAAGGTGTTGAATCGTTGTGAATAGAGCTAAGGAACTGCAAGGGTGAAAATTTCCTTGATGGGAGTTGTATACAGATCCCCAAACAGTAGTAAGGATGTGGTGTACAGATTACAATGGGAGATAAAAAATGCATGCCAAAAGGACAATATTACAATAGTCATGGGGTTTTCAACATGCAGGTAGATTAGGAAAATCAGGTTGATGTTAGATTCCAGGAGGGGAATTTCCAGAGTGCCTATGAGAGGATCAGCTATTCTGGATTGGGTGTTGTGCAATGATTGGAGAGTTTAGGGACAAGTGATCGTAATATGATCGAATTCACCCTGAAATTTGAGACGATGTTAAAGTCAGATTTATCAGTATTACAGAGAGAGGAGTTGGCCGGAATTGATTGGAAAAGAACACTGGCAGGGATGACGGCAGAGCAGCAGTGGCTGGAATTTCTGGAAGCAATTCTGGAAGCATATATACATCCCAAAGAGGAAGTAGTATTCTAAATTTGACACAACCATGGCTAACAAGAGAAATCAAAGCCAACATAAAAGCTAAAGATAGGGCATATAATAGAGCAAAAGTTAGTGGGAAGTTAGAGAATTGGGAAGCTTTTAAAAACCAACAGAAGGCAACTAAAAAAGTCATTATGGAGGTAAAGTTGGAATACAAAAGTAAGCTAGCAAATAATATTTAAGCAGATACCAAAAGTTTCTTCAGATACACAACTGTAAAAGAGAGACTAGATAGGATATCGGACCGCCGGAAAATGACGCTGGAGAGGTAGTAATGGGGGACAAAGAATTGGCAGACAAACTGAATAAGTATTTTGCATCAGCCTTCACTGTGGAAGACACTAGCAGTATGGTGGAAGTTCCAGGTGTCAGTGGTCATGAAGTGCGTGAAGTTCCCATTGCTAGGGAGAAGGCTCTTGGGAAACTGGAAGGTCTGAAGGTAGAGCGGTCATCTGGACCAGATGGTGTACAGCACAGGTTTCTGAAAGAGGTGGCTGAAGAGATTGTGGAGGCATTAGTAATGATCTATCAATAATCACTAGATTCTGGAATGGTTCTGGAAGACTGGAAAATTGCAAGTCACTCCACTCTTCAAGAAGGGAGAGAGGCAGAAGAAAGGATGTTAGTCTGACTTCAGTGATTAGGAACATGTTGGAGTCAATTATTAAGGACGAGGTCTCAGGGTACGTGGAGGCACATGATAAAACAGGCCATAGGCAGCATGGATTCCTTAAGAGAAAATCTTGTCTGACAAATCTGTTGGAATTCATTAAAAAAATAACAAGCAGGATAGACAAAGGAGAATCAGTTGATGTTCTGTGCTTGGATTTTCAGAAGTCCTCTGACAAGATGCCACACATGAGGCTGCTTAACAAGCTACAAGTCCATGATATTACAGGGAAGATTCTAGCATGGATAAAGCAGTGGCTGATTGGCAGGAGGCAAAGAGTGGGAATAAAGGGAGTCTTTCTCTGGTTGGCTGCCGAAGACTAGTGGTGTTCCACAGGGGTCTGTTTAGGACTAATTATCTTTATGTTACATGTCAATGATTTGGATGATGGAATTGATGGCTTTGTTGCAAAGTTTGTAGACAATACAAAGATAAGTGGAGGGGCAGATAGTTTTGAGGAGGTAAAGAGGCTACAGAAGGACAGACAGATTAGGAGAATAGGCAAGGAAGTGGTAGATGGAATAGTGTCGGAAAGTGTGTGGTCATGCACTTTGGTAGAAGAAATAAAAGGGTTAACTATTTTCTAAATGGATGGAAAATACAAAAAACTGAGACACAAAGGGACTTGGGAGTGCTTGTGCAGGATTCCCTAAAAGTTAATTTGCGGGCTGAATCTGTGGAGAGGAAGGCAAATGTGATGTTAGCATTAATTTCAAGAGGACTAGAATATAAAAGCAAGGATGTAACGTTGAGAGTTTATAAAGCACTGGTGAGGCCTCACTTGGGGTATCGTGAGCAGTTCTGGGCCCCTTATAAGACAATAAGACAAAGGAGCAGAAGTCGGCCATTCGGCCCATCGAGTCTGCTCCGCCATTTTATCATGAGCTGATCCATTTTATCCTATTTAGTCCCACTGCCCCACCTTCTCACCATAACCTTTGATGCCCTGGCTACTCAGATACCTATCAATATCTGCCTTAAAGACACCCAATGACTTGGCCTCCACTGCCTGTGGCAACAAATTCCATAGATTCACCACCCTCTGACTAAAAAAATTTTTTCGCATTTCTGTTCTGAAAGGGCGCCCTTCAATCCTGAAGTCATGCCCTCTCGTATTAGACTCCCCCATCATGGGAAACAACTTTGCCACATCCACTCTGTCCATGCCTTTTAACATTCGAAATGTTTCTATGAGGTCTCCCCTCATTCTTCTAAACTCCAAGGAATACAGTCCAAGAGCGAACAAACGTTCCTCATATGTTAACCCTCTCATTCCCAGAATCATTCTAGTGAACCTTCTCTGTACCCTCTCCAACATCAGCACATCATTTCTTAAATAAGGAGACCAAAACTGCCCACAGTACTCCAAGTGAGGTCTCACCAGCGCCTTATAGAGCCTCAACATCACATCCCTGCTCCTATACTCTATTCCTCTAGAAATGAATGCCAACATTGCATTCGCCTTCTTCACTACTGACTCAACCTGGAGGTTAACTTTAAGGGAATCCTGTACGAGGACTCCCAAGTCCCGTTGCATCTCAGAACTTTGAATTCTTTCCCCATTTAAATAATAGTCTGCCCGTTTATTTCTTCTGCCAAAGTGCATAACCATACACTTTCCAACATTGTACTTCATTTGCCACTTCTCTGCCCATTCTTCCAATCTATCCAAGTCTCTCTGCAGACTCTCTGTTTCCTCAGCACTACCGGCCCCTCCACCTACCTTCGTATCATCAGCAAACTTAGCCACAAAGCCATCTTTTCCATAATCCAAATCGTTGATGTACAATGTAAAAAGAAGCGGCCCCAACACTGATCCCTGTGGAACACCACTGGTAACCGGCAGCCAACCAGAATAGGATCCCTTTATTCCCACTCTCTGTTTCCTGCCAATCAGCCAACGCTCTATCCACGTATGTAACTTTCCTGTAATTCCATGGGCTCTTATCTTGTTAAGCAGCCTCATGTGTGGCACCTTGTCAAAGGCCATCTGAAAATCCAAATATACAACATCCACTGCATCTCCCTTGTCTAGCCTACTTGTAATTTCCTCAAAAAATTGTAATAGGTTTGTCAGGCAGGATTTTCCTTTAAGGAATCCATGCTGAGTTCTGCCTATCTTGTCATATGCCTCCAGGTACTCTGTAACCTCATCCTTGACAATCAACTCCTTGATTATCTGAGAGACGGTGTGCTGAAACTGGGGAGGGTTCAAAGGAGGTTCACAAAAATGATTTCAGGATTGAATGGCTTGTCATAAGAGGAGCATTTGATGGCTTTGGGCCTGCATTCACTGGAATTGAGGGGTGACCTCACTGAAACCTATTGGATAGTGAAAGGCGTTGAAAGAGTGGATTAGGAGAGGGTGTTTCCTATGGTGGGAGAGTCGGAGACCAGAGGGAACAGCCTCAGAATTGAGGGGTGTCCTTTTGGAATGGAGATGAGAAAGAGGGGATTTTTTTCAGCCACAGATTGGTGAATCTGTGGAATTCATTGCCACAGTCAGCTGTGGAGGCCAAGTATTTACGTATATTTAAGGCAGAAGTTGACAGATTCTTGACTGGTCAGGGAATGAAGGGTTACATGGAAGGCAGGATATTAGGGCTAAGAGGAAAAAATGGATCAGCCTTGATGACATTGCAGAGCGGACTCGATGGGCCAAATGGCCCACCTCTGCTCCTACAGTCCCCATAAAAAGTATTCACTCCCCCCCCCACTTGGAAGTTTTCATCTTTGGGGTTATCGTCTTGCTGGAAAACAAATCTTCTCCCAAGTCGCAGTTCTCTTGCAGACTGCATCAGGTTTTCCTCCAGGATTTCCCTGTATTTTGCTGCATTCATTGTACCCTCTACCTTCACAAGCCTTCCAGAGCCTGGTGCAGCGAAGCATCCCCACAGCATGATGCAGCCACCATCATGCTTCACGGTAGAGATGGTGTGTTTTTGATGATGTGTGGCATTGGTTTACACCAAACATAGCATTTAGTCTGACGGCCAAAAAGTTCAATTTTGGTTTCATCAGACCATAGAACCTTCTTCCAGCTGACTTCAGAGTCTCCCACATGCTTTCTGGCAAATTCTAACCAAGAGTTCATTTGAGTTTTTTTTCCCAACAGTGGTTTTCTCTTTGCCACTCTCTCATAAAGCTTCAACTGGTGAAGCACCCGGGTAACAGTTGTTGTATGCACAGTCTCTCCCATCTCAGCCACTGAAGCTTGTAACTCTTCCAGAGTTGTCATAGGTCTCTTGGTGACCTCCCTCACTAGCCCCCATCTTGCGCAGTCACTCAGTTTTTGAGGATGGCCTGCTCTCGGCAGATTTACAGCAGTGCCATATTCTTTCCAATTCTTGATGATTGACTTAACTGTACTCCCAGGGATATTCAGTGACTTGGAAGTTTTCTTGTATCCATCTCCTGATTTCTGCTTTTTAATAACCTTTTCGCCGAATTGCTTGGAGTGTTCTTTTGTCGTCATGGTGTAGTTTTTGCCAGGATACTGACTCACCAGCAGTTGGACCTTCCAGATACAGGTGTATTTAAGAGACTCCTGGACAGGTACATGGAGCTCAGAAAAATAGAGGGCTATGGGTTACCCTAGGTCAGCGGTCCCCAACCACAAAGCATGTGCTACCAGGCTGTGAGGAAACGATATGAGTCAGCTGCACCTTTCCTCATTCCCTGTCACGCACTGTTGAACTTGAACTTATGGTTGTCAACTGTCCCGTATTTGCCAGGACATCCCGTATATTGGGCTAAATTGGTTTGTCCCATACGGGACCGCCCTTGTCCCATATTTCCCCCGCTAAGGTAGAGCGTTCCTATGAAACCTTTCATAAGCCGAAATGGCATAAAGCAAAGAAGCAATTACCAGTAATTTATATGGGAAAAATTTTTGAGTGTTCCCAGACCCAAAAAATAACCTAACAAATCATACCAAATAACACATAAAACCAAAAATAAATAACACTATATGATAAATACATAGCCTATATAAAGTAGAAATAATGTATGTACAGTATAGTCGGGAAGATAAAGGCAAAACCGATTTGTAGGGAAAAAAAATTGGCACATACGCGCATGTGCACATCACATGCGCACGTCACGCATGCGTACACAGGTGGCCGTCCAAGGCTTCATGGTCATGGTAGTCTTTCTTGAGGTAAGGTGTCCTGGGATTTGACTGCTACTTTTGTCCCTTATTTGGGAGTGAGAAAGTTGGCAACCCCAACTGTAAACGACATGTTGAGGTGAGTTTAACCCTATTTGAACACCTCCACCCCGCTCCCCCCCCCCACCGGTTGGCCGGTCCGCAAGAATATTGTCAACATTAAACCGGTCCGCGGTGCAAAAAAGGTTGGGGACCCCTGCCCTAGGTAATTTCTCAGGTAAGGACGTGTTCGGCACAGCTTTGTGGGCCGAAGGGTCTGTCTTGTGCTGTAGGTTTTCTATGTTTCTATCTTTATGACAATCAATTGATATACCGCGACTGCACACAGGTGATCTCCATTTAACTAATTATGTGACTTCTAAAACCAATTGTCTGCACCAGTGATGATTTGGTGTGTCATGTTAAAGCAGGGTGAATACTTACGCAATCAATTATTTTGTGTTTTATATTTGTAATTAATTTAGATCACTTTGCGGAAATCTGTTTTCATTTTGACACGAAAGAGTTTTCTTCTGTTGATCAGTGTCAAAAAAGCCAAATTAAATCCACTGTGATTCAATGTTGTAAAACAATAAAACATGAATACCTTGCTGGGGTGGGGGGAGAATTAATACGTGTTATAGGCACTGTATGTCTTATGGACACACCCTCTTCTCATTGCTACCATCAGGGAGGAGGTGCAGGAGCCTGAAGACACACACTCAGTGTTTGAGGAACAGCTTCTTCCCCTCTGCCATCTGACTGATGAACAGACAATGAACCCGTGGAACTACCTCACGATTTTTTTCTCTCTCTTTGCACTAATTTTTTTTAAATATTTCTCATTACAGTTTATAGTACTTTTATATATGCCACAAAACAACAAATTTCACGACACATGTCAATGACGGTAAACCTGATTCTGACTAGACTGATTGGAAAACCTCACTTTCAGCTTGCACTGGGGTCACGCTGCTTACAGTGACTTGTTGTACCAGTTCTGTATAATTTATGTTAATTTAAGTTTAACGTTAACTTGTTTGTAACTTCCTGGTGTTTATAAGACATAGCAGCAGAACTAGCCTACTTGGCCCATAGAGTCTGCTCTGCAATATGCATGTTCGTTTGTTATGTGGAGTGCCGTATGACGTGGGCAATCATGGGCTCATGACTATGATTGTTCTTGGCAAATTTTTCTACAGAAGTGCTTTACCACTGCCTTCTTCTGGGCAGTGCCTTTACAAGGTGGGTGACCCCAGCCATTATCAATACTCTACTGTTCAGAGATTGGCTGCCTGGCGTCAGTAGTCAGTGGTAGCATAACCAGGACTTGTGATATGTACCAGCTGCTCATACAACCATCCACCACCTGCTCCCATGGGTTCACGTGACCCTGATCGGGGTGGGGGGGCTAATCAGGTGCTACACCTGCCCAAGGGTGACCTGCAGGCTAGTGGAGGGAAGGAGCACCTTACACCTCCTTTGGTAGAGACACATCTCCACCCCGCCACCCGACATGTATGACCATGACAATAAGTTAATTATTAATCTGTTCTTGTTTGTTACCCAAATCCACATGCTCTATCCTTGTGGGCCATTGTCTTGTGTGGGACTGTATCAAAAGCCTTATGAGAATCGGGTTCAATTCTCACTGGTATCTATAAGGAGTTTGCACATTTATCCCATGACAAGGTGGGTTTCCTCTGGGTGCTCCAGTTTCCTCCCATATTTCAAAGATTAGGGATAGAGAGTTGTGGACGTGCTATGTTGGCGATGGACCGTGTCGGTTGTTAGCGCAAATGACGCATTTCATGATGTACATGTGACAAATAAAAGTACTCTCTTTAAAGCATCATCTCCATAGATTCCCTTCCCTATTACTCCAACCACATCCCTGAGGGAACTGTGTGCAGTGAAGAGTTGCTCTGTCTCCCCAACAAGACACTGAATCCACGAAGCTTCAGAGTAAGTTTATTATCACAGTACATAGATGTCACCATGTACAACCCCGAGATTCATTTTCTAGTGGGCATTCACTGTAAGTACAAAGAAACACAATAAAATTGATTGAAAATCCCACACAAGATGGACAAGCTACATGCAAAAGACAACAAACTGTGCAAATAGAAAAGGGAAAAAAGAAATAATAATAAATAAATCAGCAGTAACTATTGAGAACATGAGATGAAGAGTTGTTGAAAGTGATTCCATAGGTTGTGGGAGTAGTTCAGTGATGGGGTGAGTGAAGTTGAATGAAGTTTGTTCTTATTGAGATACAGCATGGAACAGCTCCTTCCAGCTCCTCAAACTGTCGCCCAGTAACCCCTAATTAACCCGAGCCTAATCACGGGACAATTCACAATGACTAATCATGAGACAATTCACAGTGGCCAGTTAACCTACCAACTGGTACATCTTTGGTCTGCAGGAGGAAACCAGAGCACCCGGAGGAAACCCTCACAGTCTATAGGGAGGATGCAGAGTAGCCGGGATTGAACCCTGCACTACAGGGACCCAAACTGTAATAGCGTTGCGCTAAACGCTACACTACTGCGGCACCCACTTGGTTCAAGAGCCGGACGGTTGAAGGTAATAACTGTTCCTGAACCTAGCAGTATGGGACCTGAGGCTCCTGTACCTTCTTCCTGGCCTGGATGGTGCATGTCCTCGATGACAGATGCTGCCTTCCTACAATTCGTGCTAAAATCTATCCTGGCCCGACATATTGACGCAATCATGAAGAAGGCACATCAGTGGCTCTCCTTCATTCGGAGTTGGAGGAGATTTGGTATGTCACCAAACACTCCAGTCGATCTCTACTGATTGTATTCAACACTTCAGGAACAGCTTCTTCCCCTCTGCCATCAGATTTCTGAGTGCTATTTACTAATCCCTTTTGTCACTATTCAGTTTGAAATTCACAGTAATTTTTTTACATATTGCACTGTACTGCTGCTACAAAATGTTGAGATATGTCAAAGTTAACGGACCTGATTCTGATATTCATGTGCCTATCCAAGAGACTCTTAATTCAGTAATGTTATGACTTTGCATGATCCATTCTGCCTTTGCCTCCTATCATTGCCCTACATCTCCAGCATGATATAGGAGCAGAAATAGGCCGTCTGGCCCACCGATCCAGCTCTGCCATTCAATCATAGTGAAGGGATATTAATCACTCATCTAATTTTCCCCTCCATTTTCTTTCACCCCTGTGGCGTTAGGGTGCAGTGCTATAGTGTTCGATGGGCCGAATGGCCTCATCCTGCTCCCATGTCTTACGTGCTGCTGCTGCAAAACAAATGTTACGCTCAGCTATATTGGCTCATATTTATCTCAGGGAAACCCCGTCCGCTGCCCACCTGGTCTCCCGGTTGTGTCAGTTGCTATATAAATGCCACCAGATTCAGCTTCAAACATCAATCATCAGCCAGCACACAATGTACGTTTTACCAATTACACTTTATAGATATTACTAAGTCTGTGAGATTAATAGACGTTCAACACAAAAAAGGAATGGAAAAGGCTCCAGACTTATCAAAGTTCAATTTTTTCGTGCACACGTTGGAGCTCGGGGGCCTCTTCGGGACCACCCTGACCGCGTTGACTCGCGGCTCGGGACCACCCGGAGCGATCAGCCTGAGCTTTTCCACACATCCATCGTCCTCACAGTCTCTCGTCCGACTCCCCGCCAAAACCCCCCGGTTCCCAGCCATATGAGACACCCTATCACCCCCAGAAAGAATAACATGGACACCCATTGGCTCATTTACTCTGTTATCTGTTATAACCCAAGCAAAGTGCTAGCTAGAGACTCTCTCAGCACTTAACATAACAAAGAAACCATTTCAATTACAACATAACAAAGAAGCCATTTTGATTAACATACACGGTGACATAAAAGAAGAAACCCCTTACACAAGAATCTGTGCATTCTGGGAATATTGTGTTAATTTCTGGCCGCCTCATGATAGGTAGGATGTGTAAGCTTTAGAGAGGATGTAGAGGAGATTTACCAGAACACTGCCTGGATTAGAGGCCGTGGTTTATGGGGAAAGGTTGAGCGAGCTGAAGCTTTTCTCTTTGGAGTGGAGGAGGATGAGAGGAGACGTGACAGAAATAATGTGGCATAGGTCAAGTGGCCAGCCAGCACTCTTTTCCAAGGGTGGAAATGGCTAATGTGAAGGGGCATAATTTCGGTGTTTGGAGAGAAGTATAGTGGGGCGGGGGGGGGATGTCAGAGGAGGGTCAGTTACTCAGAGAGTGGTGGGTGTGAGGAATGCCCGCTGGGGTGGTGGTAGAGGCAGATACATCGGAGACATATAAGAGACCCTTAGATAGGCACATGGATGAGAGGAAAATGGAGGGCGATGTAGCAGTGAAGGGTCAGATTGAGTTTAGAGTAGGTTAAAAGGCCAGCACAACATTGTGGGCAGAAGGGCCTGTACTGCACTGTGTTCTATGTTCATGTCATCTAAGTCAGTGATAATTAACCTGACTGACTGTGACGTGTTGCTATGAGCCACTGGAATCTGCATTAGAACCCTGTCGGGTTGGGCTGTTAATGAGCACATCCTGCTTTGTGGAGAATGGGACGGAACAGTTGCACAATCAGTCAGTAAACAATGCCACATGGCAGCAGGCGCCTCACCCTCCTCTCCCCGTCACACCCGCCGTCTCACCCTCCTCTCCCTCTCACAGCAGCTGTTAGCCTGGACCAGACATCTCACGCTCCTCTCCGTCACACCCCCACCGTCTCACCCTCCTCTCCCTGTCACACCAGACATCTCACCCTCCTCTCCTTCTCACAGCAGCTGTTAGCCTGGACTAGACATCTCACCCTCCTCTCCCTGTCACACCAGACATCTCACCCTCCTCTCCCTCTCACACCAGACATCTCACCCTCCTCTCCCTCTCACACCAGACATCTCACCCTCCTCTCCCTCTCACACCAGACGTCTCACCTTCCTCTCCTTCTCACACCAGACGTCTCACCCTCCTCTCCCTCTCACCCTCCTCTCCCTCTCACAGCAGCTGTTAGCCTGGACCAGACATCTCACCCTCCTCTCCCTCTCACACCAGACATCTCACCCTCTTCTCCGTCACACCAGACGTCTCACCCTCCTCTCCTTCTCACACCAGACGTCTCACCCTCCTCTCCCTCTCACAGCAGCTGTTAGCCTGGACCAGACATCTCACCCTCCTCTCCCTCTCACACCAGACATCTCACCCTCTTCTCCGTCACACCAGACGTCTCACCCTCCTCTCCCTGTCACACCAGACGTCTCACCCTCCTCTCCCTCTCACACCAGACGTCTCACCCTCCTCTCCCTGTCACACCAGACATCTCACCCTCCTCTCCCTCTCACACCTGGCGTCTCACCTTCCTCTCCCTCTCACACCAGACGTCTCACCTTCCTCTCCCTCTCACACCAGACGTCTCACCCTCCTCTCCCTCTCACACCAGACGTCTCGTCCTCCTCTCCCTCTCACACCAGACGTCTCACCCTCCTCTCCCTGTCACACCAGATGTCTCACCCTCCTCTCCCTGTCACACCGGCCATTAGCCTGGACAAACACTCTTCACCCCTTCACTAGCTGATCATAAGAAAATTAGATGTAGGAGCAAATTTTGACCACTTGTCCCATCGAGTCTGCTCTGCCATTCTATCATGGGTGATTTACTATCCCTCTCAACCTCATTATCCTGCCTTCTCCCTGTAATCTTTGACATCCTGACTAATCAAGAACCTATCAACCTCTGCTTTAAATATACCCAATGATTTGGGCTCCACAGCCGTCTGTGGCAATGAATTCCACAGATTCAGCACCCACCAGTTTAGGCGTTCCCAACCTGGGGTTACGGACGTTGGTTCACAGCATAAAAAAGGTTGGGAATTCCTGCTGTGGCTGAAGAAATTCCTCCTCATCTCTGTTCTAAATCGACATCCCTCTCTTCCAAGTCTGTGCCCTCTGGTCCTAGACCCCGCCCCCCCACGATAAGAAAGATCCTCTCCACATCCACTCTATCCAGACCTTTCAATATTTGGTAGATTGAAGAAATGATTTCTCCCACTAACGTGGAGATGGGTAGAAGGACATCCGGAGTCTACACCTCCGCTCCGCACTTGATGTCCAGCGACGTGGACAGCTGACGAAGGACCTCTGTGGATGCTATGCCATCACAGGTCCCTGGAATTGGATTTTGGTGTGAAACAGGAGACATGGGGGCTGGCGAGCAGGAGCTCGCAATTTGGGTCCTATCATCAGCTCGACCAGGGGTCGATAACTGAAGACTGGACCCTGAAGATCGATCGATAGTCCAGAAATTGAAGTCCAGTGGCTGAAACTAGGAGGCCCAGAGGCCTGTTCAGGAGTTGTGTGTGAGAGAGAGAGAGAGGGAGAGAGAGACAGAGGGGGAGAGAGGAAGGGGCTTGTTTTACTGCTGTTGTGTTTTGTTACTTGTTGTGTTCCACGTTGTTCCACTGACCATTGTGGGCATGCAATGTTGGCGGTGCAACGTGTGGCAACACTTGTCAGCTGCCCGCCACCCATTCCCGTTAACACAGACGGTGCTTTTCACTGTTCACTTCCACGTACACGTGGGAAATAAATGAATCTGATCACCTCTGGCCGCGGCGCCACAGTGGCCAAGCAGTTAGCACGACACCATTCCAGCTCGGGGCGTTCCGGAATTCCAAGTCTGGTTCCCGCACCGCTCAGCAAGGAGCCTCTGTACATCCTCCCCCGTGGAATGCGTGGGTTTCCTCCGGGTGCTCCGGTTTCCTCCCACAGTCCAAACACGAACCAGGTAGGTTAACTGGTCACGGTAAGTGGTCCCGCGATTAGATTAGAGTTGATCGGAGTTGTGGAGATACTGGGGCAGCATGGCTCGAAGGGCCGGAATGGCCTGCACTGCACTGTACTGCTAAATAAATAATGGACTTGGGTTCGATTGCAACGGTTAAGAGAAGTTCGGATAGGTACATGGATGGGAGAGGTATGGAGGGCTATGGTCCGGGTGCAGGTCGATGGGATTAGGCAGGATAACAGTTTAGCATAGGCTAGATGGGCTGAAGGGCCTGGAGTGCTCAATGACTAACCTTGATGATAGGTGCTGGAGACAGCACTTGGGAGGACAGGGACTGGCCACTGATTTGCCGACATTTTTCCCTAAATGTCTCTCTCTGCCTTCAAGGTACCCAGTTTAAAACCTCGTTCTTCAAGCAGTTTGTTGCCTGCCTCCCTGATGAGTCTCATATGTCACCTGCTGCATGGTTCTGTTCGCTAGTACGAGTTGGAATATTTTACCAACCTTCAGATGCTGTATCGGTCAATGTGATTGGTGCGGTCAATGTCTCTCTCCCCATGGAGAGGAATTTTGGGCTGAGATCCTTCAGGAAGAAGCCCGCTCCTGGACCTGGTGGTGAGGACTTAAGGCTTCTGCACCCTCTGCCCAATGAGAGCAGGGAGTAGGGGACATAACCCAGATGATGATGATCTATAGATACTTGGTGGAGAGCAAGCTAACTGGTTGGACCATGGCCTGGTATAAAAACACAGGGACTGAAAGGTCTACAGAAAGTGGTGAGTACAGCCCAGTCCATCACAGGAAAGCCCTCCCCACCAATGAGCACATCTACCCCATTGCTGCAGTATCCATCATTCAGATCATGCTCTCTTCCCACTGCTGCCATTGGGAAGGAGGTACAGGAGCCTTAGGTCCCACACCACCAATTTACTACCGCTCAAACATCAGGCTCCTGATCCATTGTGATCAACTTCACCCTCCTCAACTCCAAACTGATTTTGCAACCTCCAGACTCACTTTTACCTCCAAGAGGATCACAACCTTGTCGAGGGGTTTGGAGGCTTGCGTGCCTCAATGACCCGGAGCGCTATGCTGGCTAGAGTCAGAGCCATGTGCTTTGGCTTTTGGTTGGATCACCCATGCCGAGACCCTTCGTCAGGACTAACTGAAAGAAGAGCTAGTTCTTGGAACATGTCTCCATCCCTCCCCTTCTTGTCTTCTCCTATCATTTTGGATCTCCCCCTCCCCCTCTCAAATCTCTTACTAGCTCTTCTTTCAGTTAGTTCTGATGAAGGGTCTCGGCCCGAAACGGCGACTGTACCTCTTCCTAGAGATGCTGCCTGGCCTGCTGCGTTCACCAGCAACTTTGATGTGTGTTGCTTGAAATTCCAGCATCTGCAGATTTCCTCGTGTTTGCATCAATAGGATTGAAAGAGTGCCAAGAAAATTTACAAGGATGTTGCCAGGACTGGGTGACCTGAATTGTTTTTTTTTTGCGCGTGTGTCTGTGCGTGTGCGGTGTTGGCGGGACGATGACGATGTCTTTTTCATGCGTTTACAAGGCGCAGAGCGCGCGCGCGCGAGAGAGAGAGAGAGAGAGAGAGAGACTGTGTGGCGTGCCATTCCTCAAACATACATTCCGCAGTATTTTTCCCTTTTTATTTTTCGAGGTCGAGATGCGATCTCGACACTCAACCCGGCACAGATGGAAAGCATACTTGGGAGCGGATCCGCCTGGGTTCGAACCCGAGAACCTCTGTTCCAGAGTCCGGTGCTGATGTCATTGTGCCACCAGCTCACCCCAGGGTGACCAGAGTTATAAGGAAAACTGGAATAGGTTAGGACTTTATTCCTTGGAGCGTAGGAGAATAAGCTCAGTGGAGATACGTCTCTGCCAAGGATGGTGTAAGCCATCCTTCCCTCTGCTAGCCTGCAGGTCACTCGTGGGCAAGGTGTAGCAACTGCTTTGCTTATGGCTGGGGTCACCCATCTTGTAATGACACTACCCGGAGAAAACAATGGCAAATCACTTTGGCAGAAAAATTTGCCAAGAACAATCATGGTCAAAGACCATGATCACCCACGTCATATGACACAGCATATAATGATGATAATAGATAGGGTAAATTCTTGCAGATTTTTTCCACTAAGGTTGGATGAGACTAGAACGAGAAGCGATGAGTTAAGGGTTATATCAATAAAAAACTGTACAGAGAAAATGTTTATTTCCTCCACAGATGTTTCCTCACTTGCTGAGCTCCTGCAGTATTTTGTGGGCATTGAAATATAAACCAATTCTCTCTGCATTAAACTTCATCTACCTCGTCCCTGTCCACTCCACCAGCTGTCTATTTCCCCTGAGACTTGCTACAATCCTCCTCACAGTTGACTGCACCTCGAGGGTTTGGGTCACCTGAAAAGATTGCGCCCATATCCAAATGATTACAATAGGAGCAAAGTGAACTGTGGAAATGGGCCAAGGGGTGGCAGCTGGAATTCGACACAGACAAGTGCATGTTGTTGAATTTTGGCAAGTTAAACCAGGGAAGGACGTACACAGTAAACGATCGGGTCCCAGAGCATGTTGTAGAACAGAGGGACCTTGGAGCAGCTACAGTTCCTGAAATCGGCATCTCAGGTAGTTCAGGTACTGAAGACAACATTTGACACACCTTCCAGGGTAACGAGTACAAGACTTGGGGTGTAATGTTGGGACAAGGATCCAGAGATGGCACAGGGATGAATGAAAAATGGAAACCTACGTGGGAGCGAAGGGTTACATTGAACTGAGAGTAGGTTAAAAGTTCGGCACAACATCACTGGCTGAAGGGCCAGCAATATTTTATTATTTATTTAGAGATACAGTGAGAAGGAGGAGCTTAGGAGAGACAACGGAGCCTAACAGCGACCCCTTTGCTTGCATCTTCAGAAACAGCTCTATTTCTCTCTTTATTATCTCTATTTTTCCCTTTCAGGGTTCTTTTGAAGACCCTGACCTGGAGTTACACGCTGACTTCGGTTCTTTGTGGGAATGGGACCCGCTCTCGGTCTTCGATATGCCAAGGACGTTAGGAGATTAGCGCGCCTTCAGAGTTTTGGGATTTCGTGGCTCTGGAGGCAGGTGGACTCGAGGTCAGTGCCTCTGCAGGAAATCAGTGTGTCGTGGGAGATGGAAGATCTCTAGCTGTGCACCCAAAGACCTGAGTTCTTTGGGCACAGAGCTCAGGAAAAGCAACGCAACTAACTTTTAACCTCGTAAATCAGCGAGTTCTTTGTTATGTCTCCCCCCCTTGCTGTGAAACGGGGACACCTCTTTTTTCCCTTAATAGGGAACGAGAGAGAGCCTGTGGTATGTCGAATACCGGGTGAACGAGTAGTCTTTGGAGTACTGCAAGTCTGTGTCTTTATTGATACTTTGCTGCATGCTCGAGTGCTCAGTGGAGGGTGCCGATTTTTTTTGCTGGTGGGGGAGGGGGATCGTTGCTTGCTGCTGCTTATGCGTGGGGGGAGCTTGGGGTTCTAACATTTAACTGTCACTCATTCTTTGGGGCACTCCTGTTTTCATGGATGTTTGAGAAGAAAAGGTATTTCAAGATGTATATTGTATACATTTCTCTGACATTAAAAGTACCTTTGAACCCTCTGAAACAGGCCCTCCGATTCAAATAGCCACACCACCCAGCAACACACCCATTTAACACTCACCGAGTCAGAACCAGGTTTAATATCACTGGCATATGTTGCGAAATTTGAAGTTTGGCAGCAGCAGCACATTGCAATACACAATAATTTAAAAACTGTAAATTACAGCAAGTATGTATATTTAGGAAGTTAAATTAAATAAGTAGCCCAAAAAGAGAAAAAGATAACAGTGAGGTATTGTTCATAGGTTCAATGTGCATTTCGTAATCGGATGGCAGAGGGGAAGGAGCTGTTGCTGAATCGCTGAGTGTGTGCCTTCAGGCTCCTGCACTTACTCTCTAACAGCAATAATGACTGTAAGATGCAGAAGGAAAATTAGGTCATTTGCCCATCCAGTCTGCCCCCTCTAATGAGAAAAGGATGTGTACTGGCCAGAGGGTCGCCGTGAGCTCAGGATGACATGGTGGGGCCTCTAGGGAGAGAATTTGGCTGAAAAATTCAACAGGGATGCAGGAGGTTTGAAAATCTCTCCGTGCGAGTGGGAAAATGGGGACAAAGTCCAAGTACGCAGGGTACGTGATAAGTGGCAAAGGAGGGGCTCCAGTAGGATACAGTACACATCAGCAGCTCACTCTGTGGATGGGCAGTCACATACAGGTCCTTCTGCCCATCTCGTCCAAGACTTCCATCTAAGATTGGTTAACGTTTAAGATTCTAAGTCAAGATTGTTTAATGTCATTTCCAGTACACAAATGCAAAGGAGAACAAAATAATTGTTACTTCAGATCTGATGCAGCACAAAAAAACACAGTAAGACAAAGAACACAATAATTTAAGAAACACAATAAATATAAATACATAAGATAGCTTATACACATAGATTGCTTGTATGCCCATAAAGTGACACGAGGTATCGGAGTGTCTGTACATAAGGTGACTCTGACAGGCAGTGGTAAAGTAGTGGTGGTTGGGGGTGTGGAGGGGTAGGTTTGTGGGTGGAGGTGTTGATCAGCCTTACTGCTTGGGGAAAGTAACTGTTTTTGAGTCTGGTGGTCCTGGTCTGGATGCTACGTAGCCTCCTCCTTGATGGGAGTGGGACCAACAGTCCATGAGCAGGGTGGGTGGGATCCTTCATGATGTTCCTGGCCCTTTTCCGGCACCTTTCTGTGTATGTGCCAGTCACATTTGCCTGTGTTTGACCCAAGTCCCACTGAGCTTTGCCCCAAGTGCCTTTTCAATGCATCCACCTCTACCACTTCCTCTGACACCTTGTTCCACATACCCACCATCACCGTTCCGTCAGCAGCGTGGGTGCGTGACCGCGCAGTAACTGAAACGCTCCCGAGCACGTTGCCTTTGTTACTGCACAGCTGGAACTGTACGCAGCTGGGGAAAGTTTACAAACCCCAACAGACTTTCCTTCTTGTACTGTATTTCATTACAGCTTTCAATTAATAATAAAATCAGAAGCATGTGATATATCAATGTTCCTTCTGTAGCATATATATTACAAAAAAAACATTTCAAGTGCTACACAGTTTTCAGGCTGTGTAAAATTTCCTGCTCAGACCAATGGCTGGCTCGCACAGCTGTAAACAAAAATTAGAGGGGACATTGCGGGCATCACCCTGTATGTGGAAAAGTTACCTATACCCCTTGGGGTCCTGGCACACCTTCACCTTCAGCCCTGCATGTTCTTGATTCTCCCAACTCTGGGGGAATGCCCCCATGTATTCACCCTATCTTACCCCCCTCCCCTTGATTTAATACACCTCTGTGTCATCGGAGCAGAATTAGGCCATTCGGCCCATCATGCCCATTTCTCATTCTCCTGCGTCTAGCCAACCTCTCCCGTAACTCAGAACTTCTACAGGGTCCACAAGACAGAGGAGAAGAATTAGGCCATTCAGCCCATCGAGTCTGTTCATTCTCCTGCGTCTAGCCAAGCTCTCCCGATAACACAGGCCCTCGAGTCCCGGCGAGCAGCAGATTTCACGGGAAACTTTCAGAAGACGCCAGGCAAGACCGATCCGCACAGTTCCGAACCGGAGCCTCCCTGTCTGTAAGAGGGGACCTCTTCCTCAGCACGGAAGATCCCCGCAAGTGGGAGAGTTCAGCCGGTCGGGGTGGGAGAGGACGGGGGTGATGATGGATAGGGAGGTGCAGAGAGGCCGCGGGCCGGTGAGGAGGGATGCGAACAGGTTGTAGGTGCTAGTGAGAGCCGGTCGTCATCTCTGGACACAATGTAGGGGGTGGTGGGTGGTGGGTGGTGGTGTGGTGGTGTGGAACGCCACCGTATTTACTTGCAACACACCGTCCATCCAACGTAATCTGAAAGGTTTTCGTTTTGATTTTACCTTAATTTTATGCAATGCCTTTTCCTCCTCCGTCATCTGCACCCAGACGGTGATCCCGGAGCGTTTATACTTCAGACACCAGCCCTTCTCGGAATTGCATTCCTCCCTGAAAGAGGTAAAATCCACATCGTCGGGGACCTGGACGGATTCCCTGGCCATTCGCCCCTCCTGCACCTGTTCCAGCTCCCGTTTCAGCGCCACCGACCGCGTTCCCCAAACACTTCCAACGCCGCCACGGGATTAAACAAACGCGTATTCCCCCTCGCTCTCTTTGCAAGAGAAACACACACAAGGGGGGTGGGGGAGCTATGCGAAAGGATGGAGATTCCTTGCAGCTCTGTTTTGAAATGGAGAATGGAGTCTGCCTTTGGTCTCTCAGGTTTAAATGGACCCGTCACTTCGCACCACGAATCCCCACGACCGGCGGTAACTGACGGCTGATTGGCAGCTCACTCCGGGGCCGGTGAGAACGGGCAGGGGAATCCGCGTGGCCCTAACGCCCGTCGCTCAACTGTACGCTCCCTCCCAGTTACTGTCGATCGAGTCCAAATTTTCTTTCGCCGTAGGCTTTCATACTCAGGGTACAACTGCCATGAAAATTAGCCTTCGCACCATGTTACGTTGGACTGCCCCAAACCAAAGTTCTATCCGATTTAAATATGCAGTATCGCACACAAAATTCTGGAGGAACTCAGCAAGTCAGGCAGCACGTATGGAAATGAATGAGCGGTCAACTTTTCGGGTGGAGACCCTTCAGTAGGATTTGACTTGAGTTCCTCCAGTTTTTGATTTCCAGCATTTGCAGAATCTCTTGTATTAACGGCGGATTGCCTGAAAGGGGGTGCCTGACGCTGGCCCCCTAGGCCTGACACGACATAGTAGTAGTGGTGCCTGAAGAGAGTTTCCTCCAGGTCCTCAGGTATCCTCCCACTATCCAGAAGATGTACCGGTTGATAGGGTTAACTTGTCATTATAAATTGTCCCATGATTAGGCTAGGATTAAATTGGATGGTGTGGTTCGAAAGGCCGGAGGGCCTGTTCTGCACTGTCTCTCAATAAATAAGAAAAAGAGATTGAAAAAGAGTTAACTTCACTTTCCGGCCCCCAACCAAGTATAATACGTTGTTTAATTCTCTGAAACTTCTGCCACCTCCAGCGGGATCCCACCATCAAGCACATATTTCTCTTCCCCCCCCCCCAGCTTTCTGGTTCCGTGGGGATTGCTCCCTACGCGTCTCCTTTGTCCATTCGTCCCTCCCCACTGATCTCCCTCCTGGCACTTATCCTTACAAGTGGAACAAGTACCACACCTGCACCCCCTCCCTCACTACCATTCAGCGCCCCAAACAGTCCTTCCAGGTGAGACGACACTTACCTGCATGTCTGTGGGGTCATCAGGTGCTCCCAGTGTGGTCTCTTGTATATCGGCGAGACCCGACGTAGATTGGGAGACCGTTTCGCCGAGAACCTATGCTCCATCCACCAGGACAAGCAGGTTCTCCCAGTGGCAACCCATTTTAATTTCATTTCCCATTCCCATTCCAATAACTCCATCTTTAATATCTCTGTTTTTCCCTTTCAGGGTTCTTTTGAAGACCCTGACCTGGAGTTACACACTGACTGTGTTTTTTTGTGGAAATGGGACTCGCTCTCTGGGTCTCACAAATGGCCGTTACTCAGCACGCCAAGGTCTCGGACTAAGAGAGCTTCATTTGCCTTCGGGGGACTGAGTTTTCGCGGCTCTGGAGATGGGGGGCTGGAAATCAGAGGTCGGTGTCTCTGCAGGAAATCGGTGTGTCATGGGAGACAGAAGATCTCTGGCTGTGTGCCCAGAGTTCTTTGGGCACAGAGCTCAGAAAAAACAACGCAACGGACTTCTAACATTGTAAATCAGCGAGTTGTTTGTAATGTCTCCCCTCTCGCTGTGAAATGGAGACACCCCTCTCCCTTATTAGGGAGAGAGACAGCCTGTGGTATGTCAAATACCAGGTGAATAAGTAGTCTTTGGGGTACTGAAAGTCTGTGTCTTTGCTGTTGCTTTGCTCACGGTTGAGTGCTTAGTGGCGGGTACCGGTGCTTTTTTAATGCCGGTGGGGGGGGAGGCGGGACTATTGCTTTCTGCTGCTTACACACGGGAAGTGGGGAGCTAGGGGGGACTTTGGGGTTCTAACAGTTAATTGTCGTTCTTTCTTTAGGGCACTCCTCTGTTTTCGTGGATGGTTGTGGAGAAAAAGCATTTCAGGATGTATATTGTATACATTTCTCTGACATTAAATGTACCTTTGAACCTTTGAACTTTGATATGTGCATCCTTGACCTCCTCCACTGTAAAGATGAGGCCACACTCAGGTTGGAGGAACAACACCTTATATTCCGTCTGGGTAGCCTCCAACCTGATGGCATGAACATTGACTTCTCAAACTTCCGATAATGCCGCCCACCCCACCCCCAGCTTTTCCCTCACCTCAGCCCCTTGCCCACCCATCGCCTCCCTCTGGTGCTGCTCCCCCCTTTTTCTTTCTTCCATGGCCTTCTGTCTCTTTCACCAATCAACTTCCCGGCTCTTTGCTTCATCCCTCCCCCTCCAGGTATCACCGATCACCTTGGGTAGTAATCTCAGGATTGCTACCTGTGCCACGTGCTAGCGAGGGAAAGAATAGTCGGATCAGGCAGATGAATGCGTGGCTGAGAGACTGGTGTAGGGGGCAGGGCTTCAGATTCTTGGATAATTGGGATCTCTTCTGGGGGAAGTATGACCTGTTCAAAAAGGACAGGTTACACCTGAACCCGAAGGGGACCAATATCCTGGCGGGAAAGTTTAATAGAGCTGTTAGGGAGGTTTTAAACTAATTTGGCAGGGGGATGGGAACCGGAATGACAGAGCAGAAGAAGGGGAAAACAGAAATAAATCTAAGATAGTGAGCAGTAAAGATGTCAGGAAAGACAGGCAGGTGATGGGGCAAATGTGTAGCCATTGGGATGAGTTGCAGTGCAATAAAGTTGCAGTGAAATCAAAGCGAAACGTGTCAAATACTGGTCTTAAGGTGTTGTACTAAATGCACGCAGCATAAGAAATAAAGTGGATGATCTTGTTATACAGCTACAGATTGGCAGGTATGATATTGTGGCCATCACTGAGACCTGGCTAAAGGATGCTTGTCTCTGGGAGCTGAACGTCCAAGGATACACGGTGTATCGGAAGGATAGGAAGGTAGGCAGAGGGGGAGGCGTGGCTTTATTGGTAAGAAATGATATTAAATCTTTAGAAAGAGGTGATATAGGATCAGAAGGTGCAGAATCTTTATGGGTTGAGCTAAGGAATAGCAGGGGTAAAAGGACCCTGATGGCAGTTATTTATAGGCCTCCAAACAGCTGCAGGGATGTGGACTACAAATTACAACTGGAAATAGAAAAGGCTTGTCAGAAAGGTAATGTTATGATAATTGTGGGGGATTTTAACATGCGAGTAGATTGGAAAAATCAGGTCGGCACTGGATCTCAAGATAGAGAATTTGTAGAATGTCTGCGAGATGACTTTTTAGAACAGCTTGTTGTTGAGCCCACTAGGGGATCGGCTGTACTGGATTGGGTATTGTGTAATGAACCGGAGGTGATTAGAGAGATTGAGGTGAAGGAACCCTTAGGAGGCAGTGATCATAACATGATTGAGTTCACTGTGAAATTTGAAAAAGAGAAGCCAAAATCTGATGTGTCGGTATTTCAGTGAAGTAAAGGAAACTACAGTGGCATGAGAGAGGAACTGGCCAGAGTTGACTGGAAAGAGACACTGGCGGGAAAGACGGCAGAGCAGCAGTGGCTGGAGTTTATGCGAGAAATGAGGAATGTGCAAGACAGGTATATTCCAAAAAAGAAGAAATTTTCGAGTGGAAAAAGGATGCAACTGTCGTTGACAAGAGAAGTCAAAGCCAAAGTTAAAGCTAAGGAGAGGGCATACAAGGAAGCAAAAATTAGTGGGAAGACAGAGGATTGGGAAGTCTTTAAAACCTTACAAAAGGAAACCAAGAAGGTCATTAAGAGAGAAAAGATTAACTATGAAAGGAAACTAGCAAATAATATCAAAGAGGATACTAAAAGCTTTTTCAAGTATATAAAGAGTAAAAGACAGGTGAGAGTAGATATAGGACAGATAGAAAATGATGCTGGAGAAATTGTAATGGGAGATAAGGAGATGGCAGAGGAACTGAACAAGTATTTTGCATCAGTCTTCACTGAGGAAGACGGCAGAATACCGGACACTCAAGGGTGGCAGGGAAGAGAAGTGTGCGCAGTCACAGTTACGACAGAGAAAGTAATCAGGAAGCTGAATAGACTAAAGGTCGATAAATCTCCTGGACCAGGTGGAATGCACCCTCGTGTTCTGAAGGAAGTAGCTGTGGAGATTGCGAAGGCATTAGCGATGATCTTTCAAAAGTCGATAGATTCTGGCATGGTTCCGGAAGACTGGAAGATTGCAAAAGTCACTCCGCTATTTAAGAAGGGGGCAAGGAAGCAAAAAGGAAATTATAGACCTGTTAGCTTGACGTCGGTGGTTGGGAAGTTGTTGGAGTCGATTGTCAAGGATGAGGTTACAGAGTACCTGGAGGCATATGACAAGATAGGCAGAACTCAGCATGGATTCCTTAAAGGAAAATCCTGCCTGACAAACCTATTACAATTTTTTGAGGAAATTACCAGTAGGCTAGACAAGGGAGATACAGTGGATGTTGTATATTTGGATTTTCAGAAGGCCTTTGACAAGGTGCCACACATGAGGCTGCTTAACAAGATAAGAGCCCATGGAATTACAGGAAAGTTACATACGTAGATAGAGCGTTGGCTGATTGGCAGGAAACAGAGAGTGGGAATAAAGGGATCCTATTCTGGTTGGCTGCCGGTTACCAGTGGTGTTCCGCAGGGGTCCGTGTTGGGGCCGCTTCTTTTTACATTGTACATCAACAATTTGGATTATGGAATAGATGGCTTTGTGGCTAAGTTTGCTGATGATACGAAGGTAGGTGGAGGGGCCGGTAGTGCTGAGGAAATGGAGAGTCTGCAGAGAGACTTGGATAGATTGGAAGAATGGGCAGAGAAGTGGCAAATGAAGTACAATGTTGGAAAGTGTATGGTTATGCACTTTGGCAGAAGAAATAAACGGGCAGACTATTATTTAAATGGGGAAAGAATTCAAAGTTCTGAGATGCAACGGGACTTGGGAGTCCTTGTACAGGATACCCTTAAAGTTAACCTCCAGGTTGAGTCGGTAGTGAAGAAGGCGAATGCAATGTTGGCATTCATTTCTAGAGGAATAGAGTATAGGAGCAGGGATGTGATGTTGAGGCTCTATAAGGCGCTGGTGAGACTTCACTTGGAGTACTGTGGGCAGTTTTGGTCTCCTTATTTAAGAAAGGATGTGCTGACGTTGGAGTGGGTACAGAGAAGATTCACTAGAATGATTCTGGGAATGAGAGGGTTAACATATGAGGAACGTTTGTCCGCTCTTGGACTGTATTCCTTGGAGTTTAGAAGAATGAGGGGAGACCTCATAGAAACATTTCGAATGTTAAAAGGCATGGACAGAGTGGATGTGGCAAAGTTGTTTCCCATGATGGGGGAGTCTAGTATGAGAGGGCATGACTTCAGGATTGAAGGGCGCCCATTCAGAACAGAAATGCGAAAAAATTTTTTTAGTCAGAGGGTGGTGAATCTATGGAATTTGTTGCCACGGGCGGCAGTGGAGGCCAAGTCATTGGGTGTCTTTAAGGCAGAGATTGATAGGTATCTGAGTAACCAGGGCATCAAAGGTTATGGTGAGAAGGTGGGGCAGTGGGACTAAATAGGATAAAATGGATCAGCTCATGATAAAATGGCGGAGCAGACTCGATGGGCCGAATGGCCTACTTCTGCTCCTTTGTCTTATGGTCTTATGGTCTTATGGTGTTTCTCTCTCCCCTCCCAGCTACCTTTCAAATCTACTCCTCAGTTGTTTTTCTCCAGTCCTGCCAAAGGGTTTCAGTCCGAAACGTCAGCTGTACTCTTTTCCATAGATGCTGCCTGGCCTGCTGAGTTCCTTTGGCATTTTGTGTATGTTGCTTGGATTTAGTAATAGTCATAGTCATAGTCATACTTTATTGATCCCGAGGGAAATTGGTTTTCATTACAGTTGCACTATAAATAATTAAATAGTAATAAAACCATAAATAATTAAATAGTAATCTGTAAATTATGCCAGGAAATAAGTCCAGGACTAGCCTATTGGCTCAGGGTGTCTGACCCTCCAAGGGAGGAGTTGTAAAGTTTGATGGCCACAGGCAGGAATGACTTCCTATGACGCTCTGTCTTGCATCTCGGTGGAATGAGTCTCTGGCTGAATGTACTCCTGTGCCCAACCAGTCCATTATGTAATGGATGGGAGACATTGACCAAGATGGCATGCAACTTGGACAGCATCCTCTTTTCAGACACCACCGTCAGAGAGTCCAGTTCCATCCCTACAACATCACTGGCCTTACGAATGAGTTTGTTGATTCTGTTGGTGTCCAGCATCTCCAGATTTTCTCTTGACTGTTATAAGACTATTGAACAGTACCCAAGTACGATAAGATTGGCTCTTGACCTCTCAATCTACCTCGTTATGACCTTGCACCTTATTGCCTGCCTGCACTGCACTCTCTCTGTAACTGTAGCACTTTTTTCCTCATTTGGCTATCGTTTTAGCTAGTTCTGCCTCAGTGCGCTGTGTGATGCTCTCATCCCCATGGATGTCAATTAAAACAAAGCTTTTCTCTGTACAGCGCAATAAAACATCAGTTTACCAGCGCAGTACATGACAAACATGGAGTGAAGGAGTGAGAGGTGACTTGATAGAGGTCTACAGCAGCAGTCCCCAAACACCGGGCCGCAAAGCGTGTGCTACCAGCCACGAGGAAATGTTATGATTTGGCGACATGAAACGATATGAGTCCGCTGCACCTTTCCTCATTCCCTGTCACGCACTGTTGAACTTAAACAACCCCGCCCCCAGGCCAGTCCGCAAGAATATTGTCAATATTAAAGCGGTCCACGGTGCAAAGAAGGTTGGAGACTCCTGCACTACAGGATGATAAGAGGCCAGAGACTTTCCCCCAGGCGGAAATGGCTAATACGGGGGGGGGGGGGGGGAATCATTTTAAAGTGATTTGAGGAAAGTGTAGGGGGGATGCCAGAGGCAGGGTTTTTACACAGAGAGTGGTGGGTGTGTGGCGGTGAAGGAGGTGTGCGGGGGTGAAGGGGGTGTGTGGGGGTGAGGGAGGGTTTCTCAGAGTGACAGTGGTGTGTAGGAGTGAGGGATGTTATAGTAGGTTAAAGATCAGCACAAATTGTGGGCCGAAGGGCCTGTACTGTTCCATAGTGCTCTGTTCTGAACTGCCTGCAGTATCCTGTGTTGTAGCATCTATTTTTTAACCCTTCCCAGCCTAGGTTGAGGCTGGTTTAAAGGCATCATTGCCTTTACAAGGACCGTCTGACACAGGGACGTAGACATTAACACCTAGATGGTCATAACAGACTTTATTAGAACAGCTGTAGATGGTTGTGTCCCCACAAAATCATTCCGAGTCTTCCTCAATCAGAAGCCCTGGATGAGCCATGAGATTCATAATCTGCTGAAGGCCAGATCAGACGCATTCAAGACGGGTGACAGGAAGTCCAGGTCCATCTCACGGGTGAAGTAGAAATTCTGGGCCAAACTCGAATTAATGAAGAATGCTCAACAGCTGTGACAGGGCTGGAATACTAACACTTCTTATAAAGTGAAATCGAGTGACATGGAACACAGCAGGGCTTTGCTTCCAGATGAGCTCAATGCACCTATGCTTGCTTTGACCATCAACACACGGGGAACCATCACAAACCCCCACATCCCCCGATGATCTTATGGTGTCAATCTCTGAAGCCATCAAGATGGTGAACCCTCAAAAAGCATCCAGCCCAGGTGGGGTACCTGGCCAAGTACTAAAGACCTGTGCTGATCTACTGACAGGAACATTCACTGAGATCTTTAACCTCTCACTTTGGCAGTGTGAGGTACCCACCTGCTTAAAGCAGGCTTCAATTATACCAGTACCCAAGAAAAGTGTGGTGACCTGCCTTAACGACTATTGTCCAGTAGCACTTACATCCACCTTGATGAATTGTTTTGAGAGGTTAGTGTTGAAACATATCAACTCCTGCCTGAGAAGCAACTTGGATCCACTCCAATCTGCCTACCTGAGCAACAGGTCCACAGCAGATACCATTTCATTGGATCTTCACTCAGCCCTGGAACACCTGGACAGCAAAGGTGCATGCATCGGGATGCTCTTCATTGACTACAGCTCTGCATTCAATACTATCATCTGATCAATACCTTAATCAATAAGCTTCAGGACATTGGCATCAATACCTCCTTGTGCAATGGGATCCTGGACTCCTCACTTGCAGACCCCTGTTAGTTTGGATTGGCAACAGCATCTCCTCCACAATCTCCATCAGCACAAGGGCACACAAGACTGCGTGTTACACTTACAACCAAGCACAGCTCCAATGCCATTTTCAAGTTTGCTGATGACACCACGGTTATTGGCCAAGTCAAAGGAGGTGATGAATCAGTATATAGGAGGGAGATTGAAAATCTGGCCGAGTTCTGCCACAACGATAACCTCTCACTTGATGTCAGATTATAGACTTTAGGAGAAGGAAAACAGGGGACCAGGAACCAGTCCTCATTGGAGGATCAGAAGAGGAGAGGATCAGCAACTTTAAATTCCTCAGTGTTATCATTTCAGAGGATTTGTCTTGGGCCCAGCACGTAAGTGAAATTGTGAAGAAAGCACGGCAGCGTCTCTACTTTCTTAGAAGTTTGTGAAGATTCAGATCTAGAATATTGACAAACATCTATGTATATGTGGTGGAGAGTATTTTGACTGGTTAATTCACAGCCTGGTATGGAAACACCAATGCCCTTGAAAGGAAAATCCTACAAGAAGTACTGGACATGTCCCAGTCTATCACGGGTAAAGAGCCTCCCCTCCCCACCATTGAGCAAATCTACATGAAACACTGTTGCAGGAAAGCAGCATCCATCATCAGAGACCCCCATCACCCAGAGCGTGCTCTCTCCTCAGTGCTGCCATCAGGAAGAAGGTACAGGAGCCTCAGAATTCACACCACCAGGTTCAGGAAGAGTTATTACCCCTCAACCATCAGGCTCTTGAAACGAAGAAGATAATTTCACTCAACTTCACCTCCCCTTATCATTGAAATGATTCCACAACCAATGGATTCACTTCCAAGGAATCTTCATTTCACATTCTCAATATTTATTGCCTATTTATTTATTACTATTATTTCTTCTTTAGTGTTTGCACAGTTTGTTGTCTTCTGCATTCTGGTTGAACTCCCTAGTTGGGTGGTCTTTCATTGATCCTGTTATAGTTATTATTCTATAGATTTATTGTGTATGCCCACAAGAAAATGAATCTCAGGGTTGTATATAGTGACATATACAGTGCCTATAAAAAGTATTAACCCCTTTGGAAGTTTTGATGTTTTATTGTCTTACAACATTGAATCACGGTGAATTTAATTTCGCTTTTTTGACATTGATCAACAGAAAAAGACTCTTTCATGTCAAGGTGAAAACAGATCTCTACAAAGTGATTAAATTAATTACAAATATAAAACATAAAATAATAGATTACATAAGTTTTCACCCCCTTCAAGTCAGTATTTAGTAGATGCACCTTTGGCAGCAATTACAGCCTTGAGTCTGTGAGGATAGGTCTCTATCAGCTTTGCACATCCGGACACTGCAATTTTTCCTCATTCTTCTTCACAAAACTGCTCAAACTCTGTCAGGTTGCATGGGGATTGTGAGAGAATAGCCTTTTTCAAGTCCAGCCACAAATTCTCAATTGGATTGAGGTCTGGACCCTGACTTGGCCACGTCAGGACATTAGCTTTGTTGTTTTTAAACCATTCCCATGTAGCTTTGCCTTCATGCTTGGAGTCATTGTCTTTCTGGAAAACAAATCTTCTCTCGAGTCGCAGTTCTCCTGCAGACTGCATCCAGGATTTCCCTGTACTTTGCTGCATTCATTTTATCCTCTACCTTCACAAGCCTTCCAGGGCCTGCTGCAGTGAAGCATCCCCACAGCATGATGCAGCCACTACCATGCTTCACGGTAGAGATGGTGTGTTTTTGATGATAGAATCATAGGAACATAGAAAGCCTACAGCACAATTCAGGCTCTTTGGACCACAAAGCTGTGCTGAACATGTCCTTACCCTAGAAATTACCTAGGATAATGTCCTTTTTGAGACATTGTAAGTGTTGTTACTTCAATGTACTCATGTTATTTCTTTTGTATAATATAACAATAAAAAGATTTGAAAAGAAAGAAATTACCTCGGGTTACCCATAGCCCTCTATTTTTCTAAGCTCCATGTACCTATCCAGGAGTCTCTTAAAAGACCTTATTGTATCTGCCTCCATCACCGTTGCTGGCAGCCCATTCCACGCACTCACCAGTTTCTGAGTAAAAAAACTTACCCCTAACCTCTCCTCTGTACCTACTCCCCAGCACCTTAAAACCTGTGCAGTGTTTGGCTTACACCAAACATGTCGTTTAGCCTGATGGCCAAAAAGCTCAATTTTGGTTTCATCAGACCATAGAACCTTCTTCCAGCTGACTTCAGAGTCTCCCACATGCCTTCTGGCAAACTCTAGCCGAGATTTCATGTGTTTTTTTTCAACAGTGGCTTTCTCTTTGTCTCTCATAAAACTGCGAGTGGTGAAGCACCCAGACAACAGTTGTTGTATGCACAGTCTCTCCCATCTCAGTCACTGCAGCTTGTAACTCCTCCAGAGTTGTCATAAGTCTCTTGGTGGCCTCCCTCACTAGTCCCCATCTTGCACAGTCACTCAGTTTTTGAGGATGTCCTGCTCTAGGCAGATTTACAGCTGAGCCATATTCTTTCCATTTCTCAATGATTGCCTTAACTGTACTCCAAGGAATATTCAGTGACTTGGAAATTTCCTTGTATCCATCTCCTGACTTGTCCTTTTCAATAACTATTTTGTGGAGTTGCTTGGAGTGTTCTTTTGTCTTCATGGTGTAGTTTTTGCCAGGATACTGACTCACCAGCAGTTGGACCTTCCAGATACAGGTGTATTTTTACTACAATTAATTGAAACACTTTGACTGCGCACAGGTCTCCAAAAAACAGACCTCCATTTAACTAATTATGTGACTCCTAAAACCAATTGGTTGTACAGTGATGATTTGGTGTGTCATATTAAAGGGGGCGAATATTTAGGCAATAAATTACTTTTCGTTTTATATTGGTAATTAATTTAGATCAATTGAACTTTAAGAGGAGGAGAAGACACCCACCTCAGGATGGTAAAGATGAAGGAGGATAATTACACTATGGTGGCGTAGTAGTAAACGCGACGCTACACAGCACGAGGCATTCCGGAGTTCCGAGTTCAGTTCCGGTGCCAACTGAAAGTGTGCATGTCCTTCCCATATGTGTGTGTGTTTCCTCCGGGTGCTCCAGTTCCCTCCCATATTCCAAAGACGTATCGGTTTGTAGGTTAATTGGTGACTGTAAATTGTCCTGTGATTAGGCTGGGGTTGATTAGGTAGCTTTCTGGGCAGTGTGGCTCATTGGATGGAAGGGACTGTTCCTCACTGTACCTCTAAATAAATTCAACAAAATAAAAATTCAGCAAGTCCCCATCAACTCTCACCAATTTTTATTGATGCACCAGAGAAAGCATCTATCCAGGAGTTTGATACGGCAGAGGCTCTGCCTGCGACCACAGAGAGTTGTGGACAAAGCTCAGCACATTCCAGAAATCAGCCTCCCTCCCCTGGACTCTGTTTAAACTTGTCACTGCCCCAGTAAGGCAGCCAGCAAAATCAAAGACCTTTCTTCTCTCCTCTCCAATTCCATCGGGCAAAAGATACAAAAGCCTGAAAGCATGTACCACTGGGCTCAAGCTTCTGTCCCAATGTTCCCAGACTCTTGAACGACCTCTTGTACAATAGGATGGTCCCTTGTCCTCATTATGATCTTGCACTTTATCGTTTACCTGCACTCTTTTGGTAGCTTTGACACTTAATTTTGCATTGTTACTAGAGTCATAGAGCACTACAGAACAGAAACAGGCCCTTCTGCCCATCTAGTCCATGCTGATATTCTTGTCCCATCGACCTGCACCTGTACCATGGCCCTCCATATCCCTTCCATCCATGTACCCATCCAAACTTCTCTTAAATGTTGAAATGGAACTCACATCCACCATTTGCACTGGCAGCTCGTTCCACACTCTCACCACCCCCTGAGTGATGAAGTTCCCCCTCAGGTTCCCCTTCAATATTTAATCTTTCACCCTTGACCCATGACCTCTAGTTCTGGTCTCACCCAACTCCAGTGGAAAAAAGCCTGCTTACATTTACCCTATCTATACCCGTCATAATTTTGTATACTTCAATTGAATCTAATCTCACTTTCCAACACTCCAGAGAATAAAGTCCTATGCCCAGCTCCAGTGGAATTCCAAATCCCTCAATTCCCTTCATATTCAGAAATCCATTCTGCTCAGTACTCAGTTACTCTGTCGGGAGGCTTGACCAAAACCCAGGGCAGCAGAGACAATTTAACAGTGAGCAATAATTTTAATGATAACTGTAAAATAACAAGTCATGAGAGACCACAAACAAGAGAGAACAGGTACTTAACACAGCAAGACAACAAGGTAACTGAAGGCCAGAAGCAATTGGTTGAGGCTTGCTGGTTTGAGGGGTGAACAGGGATTGTGGATGAAAGCTGGGTTTAAATAGGCTGCAGGTGACTGCTGTTACTGGGTGGAGACTGGAAGGCCTGACAGACTCCAAAGCCCCTTGTGTGGAAAATTCCAAGGATTCCCCACCCTCTGGGTGAACAGAAATCTTTCCAAGGAGGAGCGTTAATGATTCAAGTTGAGGACTTCTCAAAATTCAAATTTCAAAGTAATTTTATTCTCGAAGTATGCATATGTCACCACAGGCATTCACAAAAACGAAAAGAAATACAATAGAATCAATAAAAAACTACAAAGACTGGTAAATGGACAATGTGCCAAAGAAGTAAAACTGTGCAAATATTAAGAATAATAATGAATAAGTAAGTCATAAAGTTGTAGAGTCATAGAAAAGTACTGTCCATAAACAGGCCATTCAGCCTACCTAGTCTGTGCTGGAACCATTAAGTAAATAAATAATACTGAGAACATGAGTTCTGGAGCCCTTGATCGTGAGCCCATAGGTTGTGGAATCAGTTCAGAGTTGAGGTGAATTACGTTATCTCCTCTGGTCCAGGAGCCTGATGGTTGAGGGGTAATAACTGTTCAGAACCTAGGGTTGTGGGTCCTGAGACTCCTGTATCTCCTGCCCAATGGCAGCAGTGAGAAGAGAGCATGACGTGGATGGTGAGGATCCTTGAAGATGGATGCTGCTTTCCTGTGACAGCGCTCTGTGTAGATGTGCTCAATGCAGGGAAGAGCTTTACCCGTGATGGACTGGGCTGTATCCACTACCTTTTATGGGCTTTTCCATTCAAAAAAACATCAGCATTTCTATACCAGGCCGTGAGGTAACCAGTCAGGATACTCTCCATTGAGCTTCTATAGAAGGTTGTCGAAGTTTTAGGTGACATGCCAAATCTATGCAAACTTCTAAGAAAGTAGAGACGCTGCCTGGCTTTCTTCATAATGGCACTTACGAGTTGGTCCCAGGACAGCACCTCTGATATGATAATGCCAAGGAAATTAAAGTTGCTGATCCTCTCCCTCTAAACACAAAATACTCTGCAGATGCTGGGGTCAAAGCAACACACACAACGTGCTGGAGGAACTCAGCAGGTCGGGCAGCATCCGTGGAAACAATGAGTCGACGTTTCGGGCCAGAACCCTTCGTCAGGACCCTCTCCCTCTGATTCCCCCAGTGAGGACTGGCTCATGGACCTCTGCCTTCTTCCTCCTATAGCTGATAATCCACTCTTCTGACATTGAACTGCTGACGTTGACTGAGAAAGCTGGTTGCTGTGGCACCACTCAACTAGATTCGACTGCTAACCGACAGTGTTTGTCTCTGTTTCTCGCCTCTCAGATGCTGCTCGGATTGTGGAATCGTGGGGTTGGAATTGACACATGTAACCAAGGTACGGTGAAGAACTTGTCTTGCACCCTCTTCATACAGATCAGATCATTTCAGGGTGCAGTGAGGTAGAACAAGAGAAAACAGTAACAGAATGCAGAATAAAGCACAACAGCTACAGACAAGTAAATAATGAAGGGCAGGCCTAAATAGTTCAGCAGAACAATGGGCCGAAGGGCCTGTTGCGGTGCTGTACTTTTCTATGTTCTGTCTAAGACTAAAGAGCTAAGGCACCGGTGACCCCTGTTTCCATTCAGGGGGTCAGTGTGGACATGGTGGAGGATTACAAATACCTGGGGATACGAATTGACAATAAACTGGACTGGTCAAAGAACACTGAGGCTGTCTACAAGAAGGGTCAGAGCCGTCTCTATTTCCTGAGGAGACTGAGGTCCTTTAACATCTGCCGGACGATGCTGAGGATGTTCTACGAGTCTGTGGTGGCCAGTGCGATCATGTTTGCTGTTGTGTGCTGGGGCAGCAGGCTGAGGGTAGCAGACACCAACAGAATCAACAAACTCATCCGTAAGGCCAATGATGTTGTGGGGATGGAACTGGACTCTCTGACGGTGCTGTCTGAAAAGAGGATGCTGTCCAAGTTGCATGCCATCTTGGACAATGTGTCCCATCCACTACATAATGTACTGGTTGGGCACAGGAGTACATTCAGCCAGAGACTGATTCCACCGAGATGCAAGACAGAGCGTCATAAGAAGTCATTCCTGCCTGTGGCCATCAAACTTTACAACTCCTCCCTCGGAGGGTCAGACACCCTGAGCCAATAGGCTAGTCCTGGACTTATTTCCTGGCATAATTTACATATTACTATTTAACTATTTATGGTTTTGTTACTATTTAATTATTTATGGTGCAACTGTAACGAAAATCATTTTCCCCCGTGATTGATGAAGTATGACTATGACTGTTTGTGCATGGCTGATACTGTTACAAGCGGGCACTAGGACCTGGGAGACGACCGTGTACAGTCACACCCTCGGCAAGGAACACGTATGCTCAAGCGAGCCGCAGACGGCTGTCGGCTTCCCGGTGGCCGGCGGCCGCGGACGCTCCCGACGCCACATAAACTGCGTGGTTTCGTTTGCGTAGTGTGTTGCCACGGCAGCGGGGAAGGTTCCTAAAGGGGCCTCCTGCAGAAGGGGGGCACCGGTCCAGCTGCAGGCGGGGTGTGGGGGAGTGAATGGAAAAGGTAACCAGCTCTGGACCCGGACTTCAGAGTGGAACTGCCCCCCTGTGCCGCTTTACAACGGGTTTCCTGTCAGCGTCGGACACGACGAACAACCAGCACGATGACTGTGATAATGCAATTCCTGTGACTTCCCTTCAACCATTCGGCTCTTCAACCAACCGACACAACCCTACTCACACCAAGTTCAGCAACACTCTGACCACTTTCACCTCTTTGCACTGAAATTACTTCCTTCTTTTGTTCCAGTTACGTTCTGTTTCGTAAAACTTGTGTCTAATTTAGATTTAAAATATTTTATTTAGTGAATGCTGCTTATCTGATGCTGTGATATCAGCTACTCATCATCAAGGACATATATACAGAAAGATGCTGGAAAAGGGCCAGTAACATCATGAAGGATCTCACCCACCCTGCTCATGGTCTGTTTGTCCCACTCCCATCAGTGGGTGGCTACGTACCATCCACACCAGGACCACCAGACTCAAAAACAGTTCCTTTCCCCAAGTAGTGAGGCTGATCAACACCTCCACCCACTAACCCACCCCTCCACACCCCAACCACCACTACTTTATCAATTCCTGTCAGTCACCTTATGTACAGACACTCCTGTGTCGAGCATCACTTTATGTCCATATAATGAATCTCTGTATATGAGCTGTCTTATGTGTTTGTATTTATTGTGTTTTCTTTTTATTATTGTGTTCTCCATCTTTTTGAGCTGTATCGGATCTAGAGTAACAATCACTCCTGTCTCTCTCTGTCTCTCTCTTCACTCTATCTCTCTCTCTCCCTCTGTATCTCTTGCTCACTCTGTCTCTCTCTCACCGTCCCTCTCTCTGCCTCTGTTTCTCTTTCTCTCCCCCTCTCTCTGGCTCTGTCTCTCTCTCTTTCTGACTTTGCATGCTTGGACATGCATGTCCCTATCTCACCAGGGAGTGAGGCCCGCCAGCCACCCTCACCCGGTTTAGCCCGCCTGTCGAGTGACTGGGAGCCACAGGTGAGAGCTGAGGGTCCGGTGGTGAGCGAGCTGCCCCAGAATGGACACAGCAAGCCCCTTCACCAGAGTGAATTACAGCAACTAAATACATACTAAATAGTTAAATTAATAAGTAGCGCAAAAATGAAAATTTGAAAAAGTAGTGAGCAGGTGTTCATGGGTTCAATGTCCGTCAGAAATCGGATGACAGAGGGAAAGAAGCTAAATCGCCGAGCGTGTGTCTTCAGCCTTCTGTTCCCCCCCCAGATGGCGGTAACGAGAAGCGGGCACGTCCTGGGTGGCGGGAGTCCTCAGTGCCGCCTTTTTGAGGCATCGTTTTCTTGCAGGTATTTACAGGAAAATAAAAAAAACCTAATAGAATTTATGAAAAACTATACAGAAACAAAGATGGACAAACAACTAATGTATATAAACTGACAAAATGTGAAAATACTGAAATAAATAATGCTGAGAATATGAGTTGAAGAGGCTTTGACAGTGAGTTTGTAGGTTGTAGAACAGTTCAGAGTTGAGGTGAGTAAAGTTATCCATGCCTGTTCGGGAGCCTGATGGTTGAGAGGTAATAACTGTTACTGAATCGGGTGGTGTGGGACCTGAGGCTCCTGTATCTCCTGCCCAATGGTGGTGTGAGTCCTGAGGCGCCTGTACCTTCTACCTGACGGCAGCAGTGCGAAAACAGCAAGGCCTGGGTGGTGAGGATCTCTAATGACGGATGCTGCTTTTTTCTGGCAATGTTTCATGGAGATGTTGGCCATGGTTGGGAGGGTTTTACCTGTCATGTACTGGGCCAAATACTGTACCTTCTGTAGGCATTGGTGTTCCAGTCAATGTAGCCAGATAGTACACTTCCCACCACATATCTACAGAAGTCTGTCAAGGTTTTCGATGACATGCCGAGTCTCCGCAGACTCCTGAGGAAGTAGAGGCATTGTCATGTTTTCTTCGCAATTATGTTTATATGATGGGTCCAGGACACGTCCGCTGAGATAGGGACACCCAGGAATTTAAAGTTACTGGCCATCTCCGTCTCTGATCCTCCAATGATTACTGGCTCATGGACGTCTGATTTCCCTCTCCTGAAGTCTACACTCAGAGCAAGGGTGGTCTGCACAGCTGAGAAAAAAATTAGAGGGAGCACTGATTCAACCAATTTCTGCCCATCATGATTGTCTACACCTCTATAAGATCATGCACCTGCTCTGAAGAAAAAAGTCTTTGTCTATCCAACCTCACCCTATAACACAGGACACAAATGCTGACAACATTCTTATAAACCATAGAGTGATTATCACGGAGTCACTGAATATTACACCACAGAAACAGGCTCTTCGGCCTATCCAGACTCTGCTGGGCTATTAACCTGCCTAGTGCCATCTGGACCATAAGATATAGGAGCAGAATCAGGCCATTCGGCCCATCAAGTCTGTCCATTTGATCATGTCTGATCCATTTCCCTCTCAACCCTATTTTCCTGCCTCCTTCCCATAACCTTTCACTCCCTGATTTATCATTTATCAGCCTCTGCCTGTGACAACAAATTCCACAGATTCACCATTCTCTGGCTGAAGAAATTCCTCCTCTCTGTTCTAAATGGACATCTCTATATTGAGGTTGTGCCCTCTGATCGTAAATTTCCCCATGAAAGGAAACATCCTCTCCACATTCACTATATCAAGGCCTTTCAATATTTGATAGGTTTCAATAAGATCCCCCCTCATTCTTTTAACTTGCAGTGAATACAGGCCCAGAGCCATCAAATGCTCCTCATTAGATAAGCCTTTCATTCCCAGAGTCATTTTCATCAACTCCTTTGACCCCTCTCCAATGTCAGCACAGCATTTCATAGATATGGGGTCCAAAGCTGCTCACAAAACTCCAAGTGAAGCCTCACCAGTGCTTCATAAAGCCTCAGCATCACATCCTTGCTTTTATATTCTAGACCTCTTGAAATGAATGCTAACATTGCAATTGCCTTCCTCACCACTGCTTCAACATGCAAATTAACCTTTAGGGAATCCTGCATAAGCACTCCAAGTCCCCTTGCACCTCAGGATTTTGAATTTTCCCCATTAAAGAACTAGCCCACATTTTTGTTCATTCTACCGAAGTGCACGACCATGCACTTCCCAAAACTGTATTCCATCTGCCAGGTCTCTGAGAATTCCCTCATCTCACACTCAGAACACAACACAGCCCCTGGAACCATCCTCACTGCTCTACCTCTGTATTAACAGACAAGGAATGAAGAATGAAGAAGAAATTTACCAGATGCGTACCTCGCCAAAGCCTGTTCTTGCTGAAGTCTGATGAGCCAATGCCTTGCCACTCTAACACTGGTCTGCTCACACAATGGCCGCTCCACTTCTCCCTGCTTTATTTTTATTTGCCCTTGCTAATGAATCACTATTTGATTGGGCCACTGGAAAATGTCAAAAACCCATGAATGCTCCTTTTTTTGGATCTCACTCACGGACCTGTAAGTTGCCTACTCTGTCTCTCCCCAATTCAGTTGGGCTGCCGGAAGAAAACAAAGCACTCCACACCCCACCGTGGCCAAGTGGTTAAGGCATTGGACTAGTGATCTGAAGGTTGCGAGTTCGAGCCTCAGCTGAGGCTGTGTGTTGTGTCCTTGAGCAAGGCACTTAACCACACATTGCTCCTGCATGTTTATAGCCCAGTGGTGGTGGTTGGTGCAGTATGGGCAAGACAAGACATCCATGTACCTATCCAAACTTTTCTTAAGTGTTGAAATCAAACCCGCATCCACGACTTCCGCTGGCAGCTCATTCCATCACCACCCTCTGAGTGAAGATGTTCCCCTTAAACATTTCACCTTTCACCCTTAACCCATGACCTCTAGTTCTGGTCTCACCCAACTTCAGGGAAAAAAGCCTGCTTGCATTTGTCCTATCAATACCCTTCATAATTTTGTATAACTCTATCAAATCTCCTCTGATTCTCCTACGCTCTGGGGAATAAGGTCCGAACCCATTCAACGTTTCCCTGTAACTCAAGTCCTGGCAACATCCTTGTCAATTTTCTCTGTAATCTTTCAACCTGATTGATATCTTTCCTGTAGGTCAGTGACCAGAACCCCACACAATACTCCAGATGAGGCCTCACCAATATCTTATACAACATCAACATCACATCCCAACTCCTGTACTCCAAGATGCCAAAAGCTTTCTTTACGACACTATCTACCTGTGATGCCACATTCAAGAAATTATGAATCTCTATTCCTAAATCCCTCTATTCTCCCACAGACTTCAGTTACCTACAGCTCAATGTGTAATTCCCACTTTGGTTTGTCCTCCCAAAGTGCAATGCCTTACACTTGTCTGCATTAAATTCCATCTCCATTTTCCAGCCTATTTTTCCAGCTGGTCCAGAACACGTTGCAAGCTTTGACCTTTATACTCCTTCCAGTTGAAATCTTTCCCATAACAGATGGCCAAAACACAATGCTGTGTATAGAATCGGAGTCAGGTTTGTTATCACCGACGTACGTTGTGACATTTGTTGTATTGAGGCTGCAATACAGAGCAGGACAAAAATATCACCAAAGGCAAATAGTGAGATGGTGTTCATGGACCATTCAGAAATCTGATGGTGGAGGGGAAGTATCTGTTCCTAAAATGTTGAGTCTGTGTCTTGAGACTCCTGAACCGCCTCCCTGATGAGAAGAGGGCATGCCCCGGATGGTGAGGGCACTTAATGATGGATGCCTCCTTCCCAAGGCACCACCTCTTGAAGATATTCTCGATGGTGAGGAGGGTTTTCCCCATGATAGAGCTGGCAGAGTCTACAACCTTCACTCTATCGCACACAAAATGCTGGAGGAACTCAGCAAGCCAGTCAGCATCTATGGAGTCAATATGCTTTCCGGCCAAAATCCTTTATCGGAACTGGAGAGGAAGGAGGAAGACAACAGAATAAAAAGGTGGGGAGAGGGGGAAGGAGGAGATGCAGCTCGATGACCTCCAGCTTGTTCGGGAAAGTGAGACAGACAGGAGCTACAAGGAGATAGTCACCCCAAGGCTACAGGAGACAGATAAATGGGTGACCGCTGGGAGAGGGAAGGGAGAACATCAGATAGTGGAGAGCGCTCCTGTGACCATCCCCCTCAGCAAAAAGTACTGCTGTTCTGGGGGGACGTCCTACCTGGGGTAAGCAAAAGTGGCACTGCCTCTGGCCCTGAGTCTGGCTCTGTGGCTCAGAAGGTAGGGAAATGAAGAGGATAGCAGTGGTAACAGGGGACTCTGTAGTCAGGGAGTCCTACAGTGAGTTAGGAAGGAAGTTGAGAAGCAGGACCTCAACGGTAGTAATCTCAGGATTGCTGCCTGTGCCACACGACAGTGAGAATAGGAATAAAATGAGGTGGCAGATAAATGCGTGGCTGAAGAATTGGAGCAAGGAAAGTGGATACAGATTTCTGGATCATTGGAACCTTTTCAGGGGCAGTCAGCATCTGACTGTAATAAAGGGAAGGGTTGCATTTGAATCCGAGGGGGACAAATATTCTTGCAGGCAGGTTTACTAGAGCTGTTGGAGTGGTTTAAGCTAATCTGGCAGGGGGTTGGAAACCAGTATGATAGAGCTGAGGATGAGCCAGCAGGTTTACAAGTAGATGAAGGGTGTAACATGAATGTAAGGAAGGACAAGCCAATGACCGGGTACAAATGCAGACAGAGCAAAGAGTTAACTTGTACCACAGAGGCAAAATTCAAAAGGGCGAAGGTTGCAGGACTGAAGGTGCTGTATTTAAATTTGCGTAGCATTCAGAATAAGGTGGACGAACTCGTGGCGCAGGTAGAGATTTGTCAGTATGACATCATGGGAAATTGCAAGGGTGAAAAAGCCATTATAAGAATCATATATAGGCGTCCAAATAGTAGCCAAGATGTGGTGTTGAGATTGCAAAGGAAGCTGGAAAAGGCATGTAATAAGGGTAATGTCACAATTGTAATAGGGGACTTCAATATACAAGGGGATTGGGAAAATTAGGTTGGTGTCGAATCACAAGAGAGGGAACTTCTTGAATGCCTGCAAGATGGCTTTTTAGAGCAGCTTGTGCTTGAGCCCACTCGGGGAAAGGCTATCTTAGATTGGGTGTTGTGTAATAACCCAGATCTTATCAGGGAGCTTAATGTAAAGGAATCCTTAGGAGGCAGTGATCATACTATGATTGAATTCATACTGCAATTTGAGATGGAGAAGCAAAACTCACATGTATCAGTATTGCGATGGAATAAAGGGAATTATAGAGGCATGAGAGAGGAGCTTCTCCAGGTGGATTGGAGGGTGATACTGGCAGGGATGACGGCAGAGCAGAGGTGGCTGAAGTTTCTGGGAATAGTTCACAAGTTACAGGATAGATATATTCCACAGTAGAAGAAGTTCTCAAATGGCAGGGGTAGGCATCCTTGGCTGACAAGGGAAGTTAAGGACTGCATAAAAGCCAAGAAAAGGGCATATAAGGTAGCAAAAGTGAATGGGAAGTTGGATGATTGGGAAGCTTTTAAAATCCAATAAAAGGCAACTAAAAAGCTATAAGGAAGGAAAAGATTAAATATGAGGGCAAACTAGCCAATAATATAAAGCAAGATACATTAAGTTTTTCAGTTATATAAAGAGTGAAAGGGAGTTGAGAGCTGATATTGGACCACTGGAAAATGATGCTGGTGAGGTAGTAATTGGGGACAAAGAAATGGCAGATGAACTTAAAGGGAACTCTGCATCTGTCTTTACTGTGGAAGACACTAGCAGTGTGCCAGAGGTCCGTGAGTGTCAGGGAACAGGAGTGAGTGCATCGCTATTACAAAGGAAAAAGTGCTAGGCAAACTCAAAGGTCTTAAGATGGATAAGTCACCTGGACCAGATGGTCTACATCCCAGAGCCCTGAGAGAGATTGTTGAAGAGATAATTGATGCATTGGTCATGATCTTTCAAGAATCACTTGATTCTGGCATGGGCCCAGAGGACTGGAAGATTGCAAATGTTACTCCATTTTTTAACAAAGGAAATTATAGGCCAGTTAGCCTAACCTCAGTGGTTGGGAAAGTGTTGAAGTCTATTATTAAGGATGAGGTTTCAAAGTACTTGGAGACTAATGATAAAATAAGTCAAAGTCAGCATGGTTTCTGTGAAGAGAAATCCTGCCTGACAAATCTGTTAGAGTTCTTTGAGGAAGTAACAAGCAGGGTGGACAAAGGAGAGGCAGTGAATGTCGTTTACTTGGATTTTCAGAAGGCATTTGATAAGGTGCCACACACGAGGCTGCTTAACAAGATAAAATTCTATGATGTTACAGGAAAGATACTGGCATGGATAGAAGAAAGGCTGACAGGCAGGAGGCAGCAAGTGGGAATAAAATGGGCCTTATTCTGGTTGGCTGCCAGAGATTAGTGGTGTTCCTCAGGGGTCAGTATTGGGACTGCTACTTTTCACATTGTTTGTCAATGATTTAGATAATGGAATTGATGGCTTTGTGGCAAAGTTTGCGGATGGTACCAAGATAGGTGGAGGGGTAGGTAGTGCTGAGGAAGCATTGTGATTGCAGCAGGACTTAGACAAATTGGAAAAATGGGCAAAAGAGTGGCAGATGGAATACAGTGTTGGGAAATGTACGATAATGCATTTTGGTAAAAGGAACAACAGTGTGGAGAATTATTAAAATGGGGAGAAAGTTCAAATATCAGAGGTGCAGAGGGACTTAGGGGTCCTTGTGCAAGGCTCCCAGAAGGTTAATGTACAGGTTGAGTCTGTGGTAAAGAAGGCAAATGCAATGTTGGCATTTATTTCAAGGGGAATAGAATATAAGAACAAGGAGATAGTGCTGAGTCTTTATAAGACACTCGGCAGGCTGCACTTGGAGTATTGTGAACAGTTTTGGGTCCCTTATCTCAGAAAGGATGTGTTGTCATTGGAGAGAGTCCAGAGACAGTTCACGAGGATGGTTCTGGAAATGAAGGGGTTAACATATGAGGAGTGTTTGGTGGCTTTAGCTTGTACTCACTGACATTTAGAATAATGCTGGGGGATCTCATTGAAACCCACTGAATGTTGAAAGTACTCGATAGGGTGGATGTGGAGAGGATGTTTCCTGTGGTGGGAGTATCCAGAACTAGAGGGCACAGCCTCAAATTTGAGGGGTGACCTTTAAAACAGAGGTAAGGAGGAATTTTTTAGTTAGAGCATAGTAAATCTGTGGAGTTCTCTGCCACAGACTGTGGTAGAGGCCAAGTTCATGCGTATCTAAGGCAGAAGTTGATTGTTTCCTGATCGATCAGGGCATCAAAGGACATGGCGAGAAGGCAGGTGTGTGGGGTTGAGTGGGATCTGGGATCAGCCATGATGGAATGGCAGAGCAGACTCGACGGGCTGAATGGCCTAATTGTGTTCTGATGTTTATGGTCATGATTGCTAGAAGCCGATAGGTGAAGCCATGTGAGTAGGAAAAGTAAAGGTCTGGAGAGGAAGGAATCTGATAGGGGAGGGGAGTGGACCACAGGAGAACGGGAAGGAGGAGAGGACCCAAGGGGAGGTGATAGACAGGTGAGGCCAGAGTGGGGAGTGGAGGAAGAGGAGATCGGGACAGGTAAAATTTTATTTATTTGTTTACCAGAAAGAGAAGTGGATATTCATACCCTGAGGTTCAGGCTACCCGGACAGAATAAAAGATGTAGCTTCCCCATTCTGTTTTTTATACACATCATACAATGAACTTGCATCTTGAACCCTCTGCAGCCACTCGAGATCCTGTGCATTGGCATCTCTGTGCCAGGCCATGATGCAACCAGTCAGCATGCTCTCCACTACACATTGATAGAAATTTGCAAGAGTCCAAATCGTTGAGACGGATAGTGAACAACAATGGGCCCAGCACCGAGCCCTACGGCACACCACCAGTGACCGACCTCCTGTTCTGTCTTCTGATGTCTGCAAACCAGCTGGACAAGGTTTCGTGCATCGCCCCAGTCTCTGTCCTTGTGGCTCGATGTCAACGTTCTATGTCGCAATTTTACTGAGGGTGCAAGATGCCAGATGCAAATGGTTTTCTGTCTGAGTTCCGTGAAGAGAATTACACTGCCTGGCCATGAGGTGATCCCAGCCCGCCTGTCCCTTCCTGCCCCCCCCCTCCACCTGGCTTCACCTGCGCTGGATCCCCTCCTTGACTGGCTCCTCTCATTACCTCGCCTCACCCCTCACTCTTAGTGGCATACAGCAGTATAACACAGAAATAGGCAACACTCACAACACGCTAATTCCAGCTTGTTGTGAGTGTTGCTTTAACCCCAGCATCTGCAGATTATTTTGTGTAACACAGAAATAGGCCCTTTGGCCCATCTGGCCCATGCTGACCTGCACCCAGACCTTTATCCTGCCAAATCTCTCCCACCTCTGTACTTAACTAATCTTCTCTAAATGTTGCAATCAAACCTGCATCAGAATCAGATTCCGGTTTAATATCACCGGCGTATGTCGTGAAGTTTGTTGTCTTTGTGGCAGCACCACAGTATGCTACACAGCAATAGAGAATAGCAGTTAGATTAAATTAGTCGTGCCGAAACAGAATAAAAAGTAGTGAGGTGGTGTTCATGGGTTCACTGTCCATTCAGAAATCTGATGGCAGAGGGGAAGAAACTGTTCCTGAATCATTGAGTGTGTGTCTTCAGGCCACTGTACCTCTTCCTTGATGGTAGCAATGAGTAGAGGGCATGTCCTGGGTGACAGGGGTCCTTAATGATGGATGCTGCCTTTTCGACGCATCACAACTTGAAGATGTCCTGGATACTGCAGGGACTGGTGCCCACGATGGAGCTGACTAAGTCTACAGCTCTCTGCAGTTTATTTCGATCTTGTGCTGTAGCAACAACCCACACCTCTCCCCCCCCCCAGACCAGACAGTGATGCAGCCAGTCAGAATGCTCTCCATGGTACATCTGTGGAAATTTGCCAGTGTCTTTGGCGACATACCAAATCTCCTCAAACTCCGAATGAAATATAGTTGCTGTCGAGCCCTCTTTGTAGATGCATCGATATGTTGGCTCAGGACAGGTCCTCAGAGATACGGACACCCAGAAATTTGAAATTGTTCACCTTTTCCACTTCTGCTCCCTCTATAAGGACGGGTGTGTGTTCCCTCGTTTTACCCTTTCTGAAGTTCTATGCTGTCGAGTGCAAGGTTGTTACTGCGACACCATTCAACCGGCTGATATAGCTCGTCGGCAGCTCATTCCTCACTCTGAACAACCCTTCGAGTGGAGAAGTTTCCCCTCATATTTCCCTTAAACATTCCACCTTTCACCCTTAACCTATGACCTCGAGTACTAGTCTCACTCAGTCGGAAGGGAAAAGCCTGCTTGCATTCACTCTATATGAACCCTTCATAATTCTGTATACCCGTATAAGATCTCTGCTCATTCCACTATTGAGAGGAGGGCATCTCCCGGATGTCGAGGGCACTTTAATGATGGGTGCTGCCTTCTGAATTACACCTCTTTATAATGGCTCTCTCCCCTTTACACTCTCAGTTCTCATCAGATTTAAGATTAGCTTTATTTGTCACAGGTACGTTGAAACGAAACGTTTGCGTTAACAACCGCCGCAGTCCGAGGGTGCGCTGGGGGCAGCCCTCAAGTGTGGCCATGCTTCCGGCGAAGACATAGCATGCCCACAACTTTCTCACCTCAGCCCGTACGTGTTTGGGATGTGGGAGAAACTGGAGGAAACCCACATATTCACGAGGAGAATGAGCAATTTTCTTCCAGGCAGTGGCGGGAATTGAACCACCCATCCCTGGCGCTGTAAAGCGTTTTGCAAACCGCTACGCTACCGTGCCTCCCAACACAGGGTCTCGCCCGAAACATCCACCATCCCTCTGCCCTGCTCGTGTTGCTGAGTTCCTCCAGTATCTGGTTTCTAAGACTAGTTGCAGGTCATACACACCCCCCCCACCCCGCACCCCCCCCCACCAGTGTTCCTGTCTCCCTCCCACCAGCCCACCCTGGGTCTCCCTCTTTTAGTCCACCTTTTCCATACCTGTATACACAGGGCCATAAGCATTGTTGAGGATCCCTACCACCCATCCCACCATCTCTTTGACCCTCTACCCTCAGGAAGGAGGTACAGGAGCATCAGGACCAGGATGGCCAGACTGGGTAACAGCTTCTTCCATCAGGCTGATAGACTACCCTGCCACCACCGAGGTCTCGTCACTAGGACAGCGAACTGGTTATCGTTTTCCTGTGCTGCACACCAGATAGATTTTGATTTATATTTTATTAACATTCATGGTAATATTTTGTTTTATGAGCTGTGTGTGATGTATGTTTTGTGGGTGCACTGTGGTCCGGAGGAACGTTGTTTCGTTTGGTTGTGTATGTGTACAGTCAGGTGACAATAACCTTGAACTCCCTCGTCATTACCTCAAACCTTCGCCCTCGTCATTACCTCAAACCTTCCCTCATTACCTCAAACCTTCCCTCGTCATTACCTCAAACCTTCCCTTGTCATTACCTCAAACCTTCCCTCATCATTACCTCAAACCTTCACCCTCGTCATTACCTCAAACCTTCACCCTCGTCATTACTTCAAACCTTCACTGTCCCCCACCTGGACCTCTCTGCCCTTCAGCCCCACACCTCAGCGCCTGGGCTTCCTTCTCCCTGGCCTTACCCTTCTTATCCTTCCCCCAGTCGCTTCTACCGAAAGCGCTGGATGTCGCGAAGATACGAGGGGGGGATCATTTTAAGGTGATTGGAGGAAAGTGTGGAAGAAGTGTCAGAGGTAGGATTTTTTTTTAAAAACACAGAGCGGCGGGTGTGTGGATCGCCCGGCCACACGGGTGGTGGTAGAGGCAGATATGTTAAGGACATCCTTATTATTTTGGATGTCTCCAAACCCTGGTTGGACCACACTTGGAATATTGTGTTCAGTTCAGGATGCTGCCTGGATTAGAGAGCATGATTTAAGAAGAAAGGATGAGTGAGCTAGGGCTTTTCCCTCTGGACCAAATGAGAATGAGAGGTGACTTGACAGAGGTGTACAATATGATAAGAAGCACAGATAGAGTGGAGAGCCAGAGATGGGGTGGAAATAACTAATTCGAGGGGCATAATTGTGAAGTGATTGGGGGAAAGTATGGGGGGATGTCAAAGGAGGGTTTTATCTTACACTGAGACCAGCCGGCCAGAGTGGTGGTAGAGGCAGATACACTAGGGACTGTTAAGAGATTCTTACATAGGCACATGGATGATAGAAAAATGGAAAGTTATGCAGGAGGCAGGGCCGGACTTCAGTCAGGGCTAGGCTGGGCTGCAGCCCAGGGGCCCGAGCTGCAGAGGGGCCCAAAATAGGTAGCTATCATCATGGCGGACAAAAAAAAAAACACGAGAGTGGAGCACAGAAAAGAGAAAAGAAACAAGAAAAAGAGGACCGTGAGAAAGAAGCATTAAAAGAGACATTGAAATCAATAGAATTTTTTAAACCTGTTCTGGATGATGCAGCAGTACCATCACTCTTGTCACAGTCTGAGACTGGTGGACAAACGGAGACTTGTTCAACAGCTAGCACTAGCACCAGCATTAGCACAGGACCACCATCCTTGCCACAGTCAGCAGCTAACGTTGAAGAGGCAGAGAGCATGACTTTGGGATTCCCGACCACAGAGGCCTCCGAACAACCAAGTCGGGCCGCCATTAATGTTAACGTTACCGCTACTGAGGATCCTTAGAGCACTGATCCTGCTCGCTGGGGAAAGGAAACGCTAGATGATTCAGTCTGAGCATACTGGGCTATGAAAGGGCCGGAGTCCTGCCAGAATAAAGATGTGGATATCAAAGCTTTGGAACAAGTACACAAACAGCAGAGACATTCTTTCTCCAGATTTCACTTCAAACGCAAGCTCGTAAATGGTGAGTACATATCAAGGTAATGGCTCTTATATTCCCCTCCCACCGGCTGTGTGTTTTGTTTTGCATGCCGCATCCTCACTGTCAGTCCATCTTCGAAACTGGCTTTAGCGACTGGAAACATGCCGCTGAGCGCATAGGAGAGCGTGAAAATAGCGAACACCACAGGAAAACGATACTGACCTACGTTACACTAGCGTCTGACAGCGGAAGAATAGATACAGAACTGCAAAAACAGTTTGAGTCAGAGTGTGTCTACTGGACCGATGTATTGAGAAGAGTGGTGGCAGTGGTGAAGTTTTTGGTCGAGAGGGGACTGGCTGTCTGAGGTTCCAGTCACGTATCTGGCAGGCCTGATAACGGCAACTACATAGGCTCAGATCCACAATGGGGCAGGACAGGCTGAATCATCTTACCCTGATGTCACTTGAAAGTGATCTTGTTCGGAAACCGTATTTTAGTGATCTGTCAAGGACTTTGCTGCAAAGAAATCTAGAAGAACTAGGCTTTAATTTTGAAAAACAAGCATCTGACTTTGTAAATATCTAGGCTTGTGTGTCAGTGCTGTTCCTGTTTTTGTGGCAATAGGCTAATAGTTGACTGTTTACAAACCTAGTAAGTAATAAGTGTCCTTACTCTGCAAGCCACACAGTACAGCAATAGGGGCTAGATCTCATTTTTCAGAAAGATTGTTGCAGTATTGTCAAGTTTCCTAGTTTACCATAGTGCCATCTCTCTTGGACTTTTTATCTCTCATTTCCATTTTACTTTCTCAGAACACACGGTTGAGAAAAATACCGAGATAAAAATGCTTTGGCATTGTTTGAAAAATAAGGCCTATGGTATGCGCGGCAATAACTAAGTAAAGATTTAAGATTGGGTACATTATACTTCGTCTCCCTTATAACTTTACTAAGCCAACTAAGCCCATGTCAATTTTTGAGAGCTTTAGATGCTGTCCTTCAAACTAAGAATCTGCATTACTTTCTGTCCTCCCTCTTAAGGCCTGTAAGTTTATAGCCTAAACCAATGTCTTGGTCCACAGCTTTGATATTTAGACCAGTACGACCTTTGCTCTTGTTCTTGCCTTTTTTTGCCTGGTATAGCAGCATTTTACAGTGTCGGCAGGGGCCCATCACGGCCTCCAGCCCAGGGACCCTGACCCCACTAAATTCAGCTCTGGCAGGAGGGAGGGGTTAGACTGATCTTGGAATAGGTTAAAGGGTCAGCACAGCATTGTGGGCCGAAGGGCCTGTACTGTGCTCTAAAGTTCTGAATTCTATGTTTAAACTCAGTCTCTGGATTTGTGAGGGATTGGCTCTGCTCACTGCACCACTGGGCAACCTGAGAAACCTGGGCAGGGAGATTCTTCCCTCCACCTCCGAGTGTGTCCAATTCGTGCCTACCTCCTGAAATGCTGAGAATATTTAAATCGTTTTCGGAATCAGAATCAGGTTTCATATCACTGACACACTGTGTGTTGTGAAATTTGTTGTTTTGTGGCAGCTTCTCACTAACAAAAATATACACATTTTCACTCATAATGTATGAATTAAATTAAATAAGTAGTGCAAAAGGAAAGCAAACAAATACTACGGTAGTGTTCATGGGTTCACTGTCCATTCGGAAATCGGATGGCAGAGAGGAAGAAGCAGTTCCTGAATCATTGAGTGTGTCTTTCAGGCTCCTGTACCTCCTCCCTGATGGTAGCAATGGGAAGAGGGCATGTCCTGGGTGATGGGGGTCCTTAGTGATGGATGTTGCCTTCTTAAGGCACCACTTTTCGAAGTTGCCCTCAGTACTGGGGAGGCCAGCGCCCACGATGAGCTTACAACTTGCTGAAGCTTTTCCCGATCCTGTGCAGTCGCACCTCCAGACCAGCCCAGTTCAAATGCTCTCCATGGTACACCTGTAGAAATGTGTGAGAGTCTCAGTGAGAGCTTGCATGTGATCCAATCCAACCCTGCTCCTTAGTAACCCATACCAAGCCGCACCATCCCTGGGAGCGAACTTTGCTCCCAGAACTACCAGCCCAAAACCACAGGAGCAAAGAAATCCGGGTATACACTTTCAAAGTTGACTTAGGGAGTTCAAAAGTTCAAAATTCTAAGTAAATGTATTATCAATTTGTTATTGAATTACCACACATTTTGAAATTCCTTTCCATTTACAGGATAAATAAGGAAATACAATAGAATTTACAAAAAAAGTACACAAAGTCAGATAAACAGCAAATGTGCAAAAGGATGTAGACATTGGCAGCTCCGCTACCTGTGGTGACTCATCAGATGTAACATCTAATGCAGCAGGAATACGTTTGGTTAACAAACTTCTTCATGCTAAAAGGATTAAAATGACATGAAAATCTTAAGCAAATCTTTCACCACCTGACTATGGCACTTATTGGTCATTTTGAATTTTCTCAGTTTGGTTCTTTCAAAATAAAAAAGTACTCTTTCCATCTGGGGAGATACTAACCTGATGACATGGACATCATTTTCACTAATTTCTCCCTCCCCCACAGACTTCTCTCTTTCTCTATTCTCCATTCTGGCTCCTCTCTTACTTATTCGCACCTCCTCACCTGCCATCATCTTCCTCTGTTCCCCTCCTCCTTCCCATTTCCCAAGTTTCACTTTTATCCAATTCCTTCTTCTTCACCCCGTTACTTCTTCCACCTATCACCCATGTTACAATCAGGTTCATTATCACCAGCAGGTGTCATGAAGTTCGTTAACTTAGCAGCAGCAGTTCAATAATATGGAAAGATAAAATAAGCAAATCAATTACAGTAAGAACATATGTCTATTGAGTAAATTAAAATAGTGCAAAAACAAGAGATAATATATAGTGTTCACGGGTTCAATGTCCATTTAGGAATCAGATGGCGGGGGGAAGAAGCTGTTCCTGAATTGCTAAGTGTGTGCCTTCAGGCTTCTGTATCTCCTTCCCGACAGTAACATGAGAAGAGGGCACGTCCTGGGTGATGGGGGTCCTTAATAATGGAAGTTGCCTTTCTGAGGGGCCTCTCCTTGAAGGTGCCTTAGATACAATGGAGGCTTGTACCCAAGGTAGAGCTAACTTTACAACTTTCGGTAGCTTCTGTCAGTCCTGTGCAGTAGCACCCCCCCCCCCCAATACCAGACAGCGATGCAGCCTGTCAGAATGCTCTCCACGGTACATCTATAGAAGTTTGGGTGTTTTAGTTGACAGGCCAAATCTCTTCAAACTCCGAAATAAATATAGCCACTGTCTTGCCTTCTTTATAGCTGTGTCAATATGTTGGCACCAGGTTAGACCCTCTGAGATCTTGAAACCCAAGAACTTGAAATTGCTCACTCTCCTCTTCTGATCCCCTTACGAGGAAGACACAAGCAAATTTCTACCGATGCACTGTGGAGGTCATTCTAACCAGTCGTATCACAATCTGGTATGGAGGGGTCACTGCTCAGGACTGGAAAAAACTGCAGAAAGTTGTAAACTCTGCTGGCTCCATCATGGGGACTACCCTCCCCAACATAGAGGCCACCTTCAAAACCTGGTGCCTCAAAAAGGCATCTTCCATCAGTAAGGAGCCCCTTCACCCGGGACATGCCCCCGTCCTTTCCTTTCCAGTCCTGAGGAACGGTCTGGGCCCAAAATGTTGACTCTATATTCTTCTACATAGATGTTGCCTGACTGGCTCAGTTCCTCCAGCATTTTGTGGGTGTTGCTCTGGATCTCCAGCCTTGTGTTTATTATACCCTTTCCAGAATTGTCCCTGCTCCCTCCACCTCCCAGTTGGCTAAATTAAAGTGGACACCTCCCACTGCTCAACTCTATCTGATCCCGGGCAGGCGTTGGCAATCCACAAGGGCAAAGACATAGGCACAGGTCTCGGCCATTTGGTCCATCGAGTCTACCCCACCATTACATCATGGCTGTTCAAAAAGTAAATTTATTATCAAAGTACAAAAATATCATCATCTACGAAACTGTAGGAGGGGCGGTACTGAGGGGAGCCGGAGCAAATATCGCCGCCGGTCGCACACGGAACTACGAATCCCAGAAGCCTCCGGCGTAGGGAGCGAATGCGCCTGCGCACGGGCACCGCCCCCCTGCATCTGTGCTCCGGAGATCTGAAGTGTGAGAGATAGTAGCACACAGACATAAAGCACACGTTGCTCTGAATGTCTAGAATCGGTCTTCGGATGTGAAGAAAGTAGCCTTGTCACTGTTCTGGCTGGGAAATGCGTCCGTCGTACGTGGACTTCAATACCCAGGTTGCTCTGGGTAGGCTGGCGGGTACGGTTCTACGAACGCCATTTCCGCCCTGGCTGCCAGCCGTAAAGTGACGCGATCGGGCCTGTGGGAAAGGGAGTCTGCTTGTTCTTTAATTTTACGGCACGATGGCGGTCGCCAGGGAGACGGCACGCTTCTTGGTAACACGCTATCTGCGGGCCCGCTGGACCTGCGGCGGGACCGGTCCCGGTTGGCGGCAGTGGTGGTGGCCAGTGAGTCGGGCGTCGAGTAAGGCTGCCGGCGATGTGACTTCCAACAGCACCGCGACGCTCTCCGAGCGACTGAGGACCGTGGGCTGGCTGGAGTCCTCCGAACCTTCCGCGGGGTGGTGGCGCTGTCAGCCGGTGCCGCTCCTGCAGTTCAGACCTCCGACCGACGAGCGCCGCCACGGGCCGCCGGCTGCCTTGCGGTTCGGACCTCCAGCCGCCCGCCTGCAGTTGAGCGGCTCGGCCAGCGGGAGGCGCTGGCGGCCGGGGGAGGAGCAAGGCGATTGGTCGGTGGGATCGGCCGCCTGGCTGTGCACGCTGGCAGCCGGGCTGGTGTACTGTTCCAGCAGGTCGGCGGGCTCGGACGGTGAGTACTGGACTCTGTGACATCTCAGTTACTGATAACAGGTATACCTGGTTACAGGTGCAATGCAAAACTTACCTGCAGCATCACAGGCAGAGAGCAGCAATCACAAGAAAGGCATAAACTGTGCACAATTAGAACAGAATTAACTAAGTCTCTTTTTAGTGCAAAGTGGTGACTGAGACCATAAGGCATGGGAGCAGATGTGCACCACGGTGCTGTTGTGGTTCATGTGACGTTCTTAGAGCTCGACGATTTCAGGAGTTCAATTCTGGCGCCGACTGTAAGGAGTTTGTACGTCTTCCCCGTAGAATGTGGGTGCTCTGGTTTCTTCCCAGTACAAGCATCTGGTAGGTAAATTGGTTATTTGTCCTCTGATTAAGCTAGTGTTAAACAGATAGGTTGCTGGACAGTACACTGGAAGTGCCTGTTTTGTGCTGTATCTCTAAATAAAAATGAATTTTCATTCAGCCCATCGATTCTCCTCCACCATTTGATCACGACTGACTTATTATCCCTCATAACCCCATTCTGGTCCTAGACTACCCCACTATTCTAGTTCAATACCCTCCCCATACTGATTCTGTCCAGGCCTTTAAGTATTCAGTAGGTTTAGGCTAGTGATAGGGTTGTGCCGGTTGGTTCAAGAACGGAATGGTTGAAGGGAAGTGGTGGATCCAGGAGCTGGTAGTGTGAGACTCCCCTCTGTGCCCTGCAGTTCGGACCTCCGGTGGCCCGCCTGCAGTTGAGCAGCTCGGCCAGTGGGAGGCGCTGGTGGCCGGGGGAGGAGCAAGGTGATTGGTCGGTGGGATGGGCTGCCTGGCTGTGCACGTATCCTTTCTGGGAACTTATCCTTTTAGATTCCTTCCTCTCCGACCCAGCTGGCTTCACTCATCCTCTTCCCCTCCCCACACCTCTTTACTCTGTCCTCTTTCCTGTCCTGATGAAGGGTCTCGGGCTTGAAACATCGAGTCTGTTCCTTTCCACAGGCACCGCCTGACCTGCCAAGTTCCTCCAGCATTTTGCGTGTGTGTTACTCTGGATTTCCAGCATCTGCAGAATTTCTTGTGTTGTGATGCTGTATCTTCGGTTGGTGGGGATCTTTGATGGAAGGTGCCTTGATAAGGGAGCACAACCAATGGTGGGTAGAGATGGAGAGGCTCTGGACATGTACTTGTTGGAGTTCAGAAGAACTAGGTGGTGGGGAGGCAATATCATTGAAAACTACTGAATGAGAGGGCTGGATAGAGTGGATGTTTCTATAGTGGGGGAGTCTAGGACCAAAGGGCACAGCCTCAGAATAGAGGAACATCCATTTAGATCTGAGATGAGGAGGGGTTTCTTTAGCCAGAGAGTGGTGAACCTCTGGAATTCATTGCATAGATGACCATGGTGGCCAAGTCATTGGGTATATTTAAAGTGGAGGTTGATAAGTTCTTGATTAGTCAGGGCATCAAAGGTTGCAGTAAGATGCAGGAGAATGTGATTGAGAGGGATAATAAATCAGCCATGTTGGAATGGTGGAACAGACTCAATGGGCTGAATGGCCTCATTCTGCTCTTATGTTTTATGGTCTTAAGCATGTGCCCGTAATGTATTGAACAGAGTTTGCTACTCTTGCGTTCTGGCACATTTAATTTGCCATACCAGACCGTGATGCAACCAGTCAGAATACTTTCAACAGTTTGCTTTCGGTGACAAGTCCATCCTCAGCCTGAGCAAGCAGAGACACTGGCATTGGTTTCTTTATGATTGCATGTACGTGCCTGGCCCGAAACTTGATGCATTGTATGGGCTCGTTGGACTGAACGGCCTTTTTCCCTGCTGAGAGTGCTCTGACCACCTTTCTGTTCCCTCAGCGTTTGTCTGTTTCCACATCAGAGCAGCGTACACCATTGTCGTCCTTCTATTGAGGGCGCTCTAGGGGAGAGTGGGAGAGTGTTACAGATTGTTACCCTGGGGACCTCGTAGTTTATCATTTGATTGAGATACAGTGGGTGACTGGCCCTTTGAGCCACGCTGCCCAGCAATCCCTGAATTAACCCTTGCCTAATCACACTGACTAATTAACCCACTAACCGGTACGTCTGTGGGAGGAAACCAGAGCACCCGGAGGAAGCCCACGTGTCCCACAAAGAGGATGTTGGAACTCCTCGCAGCAGCGGCGGGAATTGAACCGGTGTCGCTGGCACTGCACAGCGTTGTGCTACCGTGCCAAATAGGTGTCGGTTCCTGTCCCCAGAAAGTGTCATTGCAGGTGGACAGGGTGACAAAAGGCATTTAGTTCATACAATTTGGACAGACCGCGCCCTTTTTCCCAGGGTGGAAGTGGCTAACACGAGAGTGTGTACAGGAGGGTCAGAGGTAGTTTTATTTCATACAGAGAGCGGTAGGTGCTTGGGGTTTGCTGCCGGGGTGGTGCTAGTGGTGGAGAGGGGTCCATTGGGTGGGTCGTCCATGGCTGTGAATCGCAGCAGTCTACGTGACACACAGACCAGGACAGCACCATATGGAGAGCAAGCTGGTGCTCACGTGACAGAACCTCACCTCGCCACACAGCTGGCGGGGCAGGTACATTGGGGGCATTTAACAGACCCTTAGACAAGCACGTGGATGATAGAAAAATGCAGGCTGTGTGGGAGGGAAGAGCTAGATTGATCTTGGAGTAGGTTGGAAGGTTGGCACAGCATCGTGGGCCGAAGGGTCTGTGCTGTGACCTACAACACATTCTCTCTCGTTTGGTCGTCGTTTTTATTGAAGTAGATACCTGGCAGATTTCTGACTTGCTATCTGTTTGGCATTTCAGTTATTTCTTGAGAACAGAACCTTGTCAAAACCCAAGGAGAACCTGTTTTTTTCTGTTTCCAATTCTACATTTGTTAAGTTCGTTGAATTTACATTGACCAGGAATTTGCCTTTGTGGAGAACTAAAGTCAAGTTTATTGTCATTTGCACAAGTATGCGTGTGCACAGAGTATCAAATAAGCAGCAGTCACAAGAAAAATTAAGATACAAACAATAAACAGTTTTCACAATGTTATTAGTGTTATTACTACTCCTTAGTAACAATGATCAGAGGGAATCTATAATTACTGACAAATAACATTATTGCAGGAACTAAAAAAAGCACTGGTTCACAAACTAAGTAACTATGTGCACCCTAGTAGAGTCCCTAACCCTCCATGAACAGTCAATGAAGAGAAAGGGTATTACCTGGGGAAGGAGTCTCCACTGGCCAGGCCTTCCTTGTGGTCCCGCTCCAATCTCCACATGTCCATAAGAAACTGGAGCAGGAGTCGGCCATTTGGCCCGTCGAGCCTGCTCCACCAAGATCATGGCTGATCTGGCCATGGACTCATCTCCACCCATCTGCCTTTTCCCCATAACCCTCAATTCCCCTACTATGCAAAAATCTGTCCAACCTTGTTGTAAATATATTTACTGAGGTAGCCTCCGCTGTTTCATTGGGCGAAGAGCTCCACAGATTCACCACTCTGGGAAAAGCAGTTCCTCCTCATTTCCATCCTAAATCTACTCCCCTGAATCTTGAGGCTATATCCCCTAGTTCTAGTCTCACCTACCTGTGGAAACCACTTTCCTGCCCCTATCTTATCTATCCCTCTCATAATTTTATATGTTTCTATAAGGTCTCCTCTCATTCTTCTGAATTCCAGTGAATACAGTCTCAGGTGACTTAATCTCTCCTCATCGTCTAACCCTCTCATCTCTGGAATCAACCTGGTGAACCTCCTCTGCACTGCCTCCAAAGCCAGTATATCCTTCCTCAAGTAAGGAGACCAGAACTGCATGCAGTTCTCCAGGTGCGGCCTCACCAGTACCCTATACAGTTGCAGCATAACCTCCCTGCTCTTGAATTCAATTCCTCTAACAATGAAGGCCAACATTCCATTTGCCTTCTTGATAGCCTGCTGCATCTGCAAACCAACCTTTTGTGATTCATGTACAAACACTCCCAAGCCCCTCTGCACAGCAGCATGCTGCAATTTTTTACCATTTAAATAATAATCTGCTCTTCCATTTTTCCTTCCAAAGTGGATGACCTCATATTTACCAACGTTGTATTCCATCTGCCAGACCCTTGCCCACTCACATAACCTATCTATATCTCTCTGCAGACTCTCCGTATCTTCTGCACTGTTTGCTTTTCCACTCAATTTAGTGTTGACAACAAACTTAGATACAGTACACTTAGCCCCCTCTTCCAGATCATTAGTATACATCGTGAACGGTTGTGGGCCCAGCACCGACACCGACCCCTGCGACACACCGCTCACCACTGATTGCCAACCAGAGTAACACCCATGTATCCAAACTCTCTGCTTTCTATTAGTTGACCAATGCTCTATTCATGCGAATACATCACCCCAACTCTGTGCATCCTTATCTTATGGATAAGCCTTTTATGTGGCACCTTATCGAACACCAAGTTAATAATAAGTGTTATTTTTATGTGCCTTTTATTTCCTTAGTTATCCAAGGCTGGCTCTCCCCACCCTTACTGTCCTTGCTTTTAACTGGAATATACTTTTGTTGAGCACTGTGAAAAATCTCTTTGAAAGTCTTCCACTGTTCCTCAACTGTCCCACCATATAGCCTGTGTTCCCAGTCTATCTTACCCAAATCCTCCCTCACCTCATTGTAGTCTCCATTGTTTAGGCATAATACACAGGTTTTCAATCGAACTATTGCACCCTCCTTTGGTATGAGAAACTCAATCATACTGTGATCACTCTTTCCAAGAGGATCCCGAACTACAAGATCACTAACTTTACCTGTCTCTCTACACAGAACCAGATTTAAGACAGCACATTTCCTTGTAGGTTCAGTAAGGTGCTGTTCAGGAAAGCCATCACGGATGCATTCTATGAGGTCCTCCTCAAGACTGCCTCGACCAACTTGATTCACCCAATCTATGTGCAAGTTAATGTCCCCCATGATAACTGCTGTTCCATTCTTACATGCCTCAGATATTTCTCTGTTTATTGCCTGTGTCACTATAATGTTCTCATTTGGTGACTGATAGACAAATCCTACCAGTGATTTTTTTTTTCCCTTTTACTATTCCTAATCTCTACCCAGATGGATTCGACATTCTGCTCCTTAGATCGTGTATCGTCTCTCACGATTGCCCTGATCTAATTTTTAATTAAGAGCACTACCCCACCTCCCTTACCTTATTACCTGATTTCCTTGGATATTTAATTTCCAATCCTCTCCACACTACAACCATGTTTCTAAAATGGCCACTAAATCATACCCCTTCGTACCGTCTCCGTCAAGCACGTGGCAAGAACAAAGACAATTGGTTTCTCTACTTCCACTGTCTCAATTCATTCAAGTTCACTGATTTGTAGACTAGTTCTTTCTGGCCAACAACAATAAAGAATACAACTAGAACAAAAAAAGTCCATTTTAGTGCAAAGAGGTCATAGTGTTGCTAAATTATAGTGATTATAATAATTCTGGGGTGGCAAGTGGAGATATGTCTCTACCAAAGGAGGTGTAAGGTGCTCTTTCCCTCTGCTAGCCTGCAGGTCACCCTTGGGCAAGGTGTAGCACCTGTTTAGCCCCCCCAGATCAAGGTTACGTGAAACCATGGGAGCAGGTGGTGGATGGTCGTATGAGCAGCCCAGAGGCACAAGTCCTGGTTATGTGACCACGTCGCCAGGCAGACAATCTCTGAAAGTATTGATAATGGCTGGGGTCACCCATCTTGTAAGGACACTGCCCAGAAGAAGGCAATGACAAACCACTTCTGTAGAAAAACTGTTCAAGAACAATCACGTTCATGGAAAGACCATGATCTCCCGTGTCATTCGACATGGCAGACTTTTTCTAGTTCCAGCTGTGCGGCAACAAAGACTACACGCACAGGAGCATTTCAGTTACTGTGTGGCCGCGCACCCAGATAGCTTAGCGGGAACAGTGGCATTGTTCAAGTTTGAAAAGTCTGCCAGTTTATTCCTCAAACTAGAGGCCCTCTGTTGGTCTGGGTTGACCATAGATTTTGCATACTAGTAGCACTCAAGCCAGGGCAGTACGATTGGAGAGCGAGCTGTTGCCCAGGCAGCAGGCTCCCCCTCTCCAAACAGCTGATGAACCCAAACGAGCAGCAGACACCCATACAGTTTGGCACCAGAGATATCACAGGAGTTGTCAGACACGTTGAACTCAGCTTAGAGTCTCCTTACAGACTCCAGCTTTGGATTTTTCCTCGGGGTTTACTCCTGAAGCCTTCTCCATGAGGGGGTATAGCCACAAGGCAGTGGAGATTTGAGATCAGTGATTTTCTTGTCCTAGATAAGCTGACAAGCCCCATCTGCCCAGAGCAACTGGTTTCGAGGTGCCAGAAACCCACCTTTGTCCCTTTTCCTGTCAGTAGAAACGGTTCCACCGGGCTCAGTAGCTAAGAAACACGTGAAAACCAGGAGCTGGACCTGGTTGTCAGAGGCTGTTTGAGACACTCGCCATTGGGAGCATTTAATAGGTAGTGGGAGCTCATCCCCACACCCCCACCACCCACCAGCTATGACACTATGACAACCTTAAGGAACCACCCGTAAAACGAAGCATGCTTTTAACAATTCCCTGTCATCCGGTGATGTCTGTCCGTGTGAGTGCTCTGAGACTGATCCTTTGTTGTTTCCTCCTCAGGCCAGGCACTACTGGAAGCTGCTCGTCTGAACAACGTGGCCGAGGTCAGCAGGTAGGCAGTGTGCACACGTAGTTACTGTTCTCCCTACCTTTGCTTTCCAGTGGCTCCGTTCCTCTATTTCTCCCCCACGCGAGAACACACAAGGGACTGCAGATGCTGGAATCTAAATCTCCGCACAGCCTACTGGTGGAGCTCAGCAGGTCAAGCAGCGTCTGTTTGGCAGGCAGGAAGGAATTGCCATAGTTTTGGGTAGAAACCCAGTGTCAGCATTCTGTCCTTTGCATCAGCTGCACAAAGCATGAGAGGGACCACAGTCACACAAAGAAATAAATAAACAATAGAAATTGTATAAAATAATACAAGAAAGAACACCAGCCTATCAGCCATCAAGGACATACAGTATATTCAGAAAGGTGCCTGAAAAGGGCCAGTAACATCGTGAAGGATCCCACCCACCCTGCTCAAGGACTGTTGGTCCCACTCCCATCAGGGAGGAGGCTACGTAGCATCCACACCAGGACCACCAGACTCAAAAACAGTTACTTTCCCCAAGCAGTAAGGCTGATCAACTCCTCTACCCACTAACCCACCCCTCCACACCCCTCACCATCACTACTTATGTACAGACACTCCTGTACCTAGGGTCCCTTTATGTCTAGTCAAGTCATATTAATTGTCACGTGCACAAGAACAGTGAGGTGTAGGGACAATGAAAATCACAGGCATGAAGGTATAGACAGCACAGAATATAAATTATACAAAATTGTAGGGGGAGAAAAGAGAAAGAGACCATAGAAAAACATAGCCTTCGTTCAAAATGCCAAAAATTCCACGGGGCGAAGGCAGGAGAATGGGGTTGAGAGGGATAATAAATCAGATATGATGAAATGGTGAGCAGACTTGATGGGCTGAATGGCCTAGTTCAGCTCCTATGTATTATGGTCTAATGGCAGTGCAAGAGGTTGTCCATAGTTTTCTGTTGCTGAGGTAAGGTTAGGGTTGGCAGGTCAAGAACCAAATAGTTGAAGGAAAGTCGCTGTTCCTGAACCTGGTGGTATGGGACTTCAGGATTTTGCACCTCCTGTCCGATGAGAGCTGTGAGAAGATGACCTGGCCTCGATACTGGTAATCTTTGATGATGGATGTTGCTATCTTAGGATAGCACCACCTCTGGATACTCCTGATGTTGGAGTGGATTGCGCCCTTGAGCTAGGGTACATGGTTGGGAAACTTTTAGAGCGGTGTGGGCCAAATGCAGTTAAATGAAGCAAGTTGAGCAAGACACCTTAGTCTGTGTCTCCATAACGCCTGAGAATCGACCCCCCCCCCCCCCATTCTGTATGGGTGACAGTGTCTCCATAACTCCTGAGAATCAGCCCCCCATGCTGTCTGGGTGACAGTGTTTCCATAACTCTGGAGAATCAGCCTCCTGTTCAGTACGGGTTGTTTTCTCTGGAGCGACAGAGGATGAGGGGAGATCTGATAGAGATTTATAAGACTGAGAGGCATAGACAGGCAGATGGTATCCTATTCCTATCAGTTTCATTTGAATTGTCTAATACCTGAGGGCATGCATTTAAAGTGAAACAAGGTAATTTCAAAGGAGATGTGCAGGGGAAGTTTTTTTGTTTACACAGAGAGTAATGGGTACGTGGGATGCACTGCTTGAGGTGCTGGTAGAGACAGATACGATAGAGGTGTTGGAGAGAAGATGTGCAGGGAAAGTTTTTTACACAGAGTGTGGTGGGTACATGGGACGCGCTGGTAGCGGCAGATACAATGGAGGTATTCAAGAGGTTCTTTGGTAGCACATGAATGTGCAAGGAATGAAAGGATAGGCACGTTGTGCTGCGATTCGAATAGATGGGTTCACAATAAATCATCAAAATAGGTCGGATTGAGTCTCCAAAGCAGAGGTGTAGGTGTATGTCTCGTGATCAACTCCTGTGGTGTACCAATGTGTCAGTGATGTCCCGATATTGCCTCATGATCAACTCCTGTGGTGTACCAACATGTCGGTGATGTCCCGATATCAGTCACCAGACCTGGATTACCTCGCAATTAAGTGCTGGCCATTTTACCTGCCGCGAGAGGTTTTTTTTGGTGGCGGTGTACATCCCACCTCAGGCTAATGTCAAACAGGCTCTAGACGAGCTGAGGGATGTAATCAACAGGCATGAAACAGCACATCCGGATGCCTTCACCATCATTTTAGGGGATTTTAACCAGGGCAGCTTGACAAAGTCACTAAGTAAGTATCAGCAGATCACCCGTAGTACCAGAGGAAATAACACACTGCACCACTGTTACAATAAGACCAAGAATGCTTACCGTGCTATTCCACGCCCTCACTTCGGGAAGTCTGATCACCTGGCTGTACTTCTCCCTGAGTAGAGGCAGAGACTGAAGACTGCAGCACCAGTAGTGAGGACAAGAAGGTATGGACAAGGGAAGCACAGGAACGCCTACAGGACTGCTTTGAATCAGTGGACTGGACTGTATTCAGGGATTCATCTTCGAATCTGGATGAGTATGCCACAGTTATTACTGACTTCAGGAAAGCCTGTGTGGATGAGTGTATCCCTACGAAAACTTGCTGTACATTCCCAAAACAAAAGCCGTGGATGAACCAAGAGGTTCGTCATCTGCTGAGGGCTAAATCTGCGCCATATAAGTATGGCGACCGAGGTCTGTACAGAAAAACCAGGTGTGATTTGCGGAGAGTTATTTCAAGGGCGAAGCAAAAATTCTGAGTGAGGTTGGAGGTGAAATCGAATGTATGTCAACTCTGGCAGGGTTTGCAGGCCATTACTTCCTGCGAAGTGAAACCCAATAGCATGAATGGGTGTGATACTTCACTACCAGACAAGCTCAATACCTTTTATGCTCGTTTTGAAAGGGAGAATAAAACCACATTTATGAAGATTCCTGCAGCATCCGATGACCCTGTGATCTCTGTCTCGGAGGCTGACGTCAGGCTGTCTTTCAGGAGGGTAAACCCTCACAACGCAGCAGGCCCTGATGGAGTGCCTGGTAAGGCTCTGAAATCCTGTGTTAATAAATTGGTGGGGGTGTTCAAAGACATTTTCATTCTCTCTCTTCTACAGTCAGAAATTCCCACCTGCTTCAAAAGGGCAACAATTATACTGGTGCCCAAGAAGAGTAGTATGAGCTGCCTCAACAACTATTGTCCAGTAGCGCTCTCATCTATGGTGATGAAATGCTTTGAGAGGTTGGTCATGGCTAGAATCAACTCCTGTCTCAGGAAGGACCTGGACCCACTGCAATTTGCCTATTGCCACAACAGGTCTACAGCGGACACCATCTCAATGGCTCTTCACGCGGCTTTGGGTCACCTGGACAACCCAAATACCTACGTCAGGCTGCTGTTTATTGACAGTAGCTCAGCATTTAACACCATCGTTCCTAAAGTCCCAATTGAAAAGCTACAGAACCTGGGCCTCCATAGCTCCCTCTGCAACTGGATCTTCGACTTCCTAACTGGAAGACACAATCTGTGCGAATTGAAAATAACATCTCCTTCTCGTTGCCAGTTAACACTGGCGCTCCACAGGGGTGTGTGTTTAGCCCACTGCTGTACTCTCTCTACACCCATGACTGTGTGGCTAGGCATAGCTCAAACAGCATCTATAAACTCGCTGATGATACAATCATTGTTGGCACCATTTCAGATGTTGACAAAAGGGTGTACAGGAGTGAGATGTACTAGTTGGTTGAATAGTGTCACAGCAAGAACCTTACACTCAATGTCAGCAAGACCAAACAGCTGATTGTGGAATTCAGGAAGGGTAAGAAAAGAAACACAAACCAGTCCTCATAGACGGATCAGAAGTGGAGAGGGTTATCAGTTTCAAATTCCTGGGAGTCAATATCTCTGAGGACTTAACCTGGACGCAACATATGAAGAAGACAAGACAGCGTCTTTCTACAAGCCATTAGGTATAAATTCCCATGTCGGTACATTGTGACGGGTATAATGCAAAGACTCCAACTCGTGTGGGACGGATGTAAGATTTAAATAAATTCAAATTTCATTAGGAGTTTGAGGAGATTTGGTTTGTCAACTAGAACACTGGAAACTTCTACAAATGTACCACGGAGAGCATTCGGACTGGCTGCATCACTGTCTGGTGTGGAGAGGTACTGCACGAGATCGAAATGAGTTACAGAAACTTGTAAAATTAGTCATTTCTATCAAAGGCACCATCCTCTGTAGTACCCAAGACATCTTCAAGGAGCAATGCCTTAGGAAGGCAGCATCCCCACCTCCCGGGACATGCCCTTCTCACACTGTTACCATCAGGAAAGGAGGTACAGAAGCCTGAAGGCACACACTCCGCGATTCAGAAATAGCTTCGTCTCCTCTGCCAAACAATTTCTGAATGGATATTGAACTCAAAAACACTACCTCACTACTTTCTTATTTCTGTTATTTTGTGCTAGTTATTTTAACTTGACAATTTTACATATATACACACACACAATATACTGGAGCTCAGTTATTTTTTTCTCTATATTTAACACGTATTTCATTGACCTGCTGCTGTAAAGACAACAAATTTCACAGCATCTGCTGGTGATTTTAAACCTGATTGTGATTCTTATTGTGTTGGCAGAAGGGGTTTGATTAGGTGGGGCATTTGACTGTTAATTTAATTGGTTTGGCACCACATCGTGAAGCAGAGGACCTGTTCCTGTGTGGTAGTGTTCTGTGTTCCATATCCTGTGACTAAACCTCTTGACCACTCCCATGGCCAACAATCTAAGATATTCATGATTGTTCAAGATTCAGAATTGTTTAAAGACATTTCCAGTACACAAGTGTAAAAGGAGAACAAAGTAATTGCTACTCTGGATCCGGTGCAGCATAAAAAATAAGATGAAGAGTACAATAACGAATGAACACAATACATATAAATGCGTAAGATAACTTGTGTACATTGATTGTATGTCCATAAAGCGACGCTAGGCACAGGAGTGTTCTGACTCCGATAGGAAACAATAAAGTAGTGGTGGTTGGGGTGGGTTAGTGGGTGGAAGTGTTGATCAGCCTCACTGTAGGTAGTAAGTAACTGTTTTTAAGTTTGGTGGTCCTGGCGAGGATGCTACGAGGTCTAATTACAATCCGGTTACGTAGCCTAAACAATTACAACTGCTTCACTGCAAAGAAAAGCTTTGCATTTCTCCAGTACATTTTCCTTGACATTCGCTGGACGTGCGGAAATACTTCACAGCTGATGTGTGTGTTTATTTATTGATTGAGGTACAGTGTGGAATAGACCCTTTGTACTGCACTGCCCAGCAACCCTGAGCTTAATCACAGGGCACTTTACAAGGACCAACTAACCTACTTACCGGTACCCCAGAGTATTCCATGGGAAGGACTTGTAGATGACATCGGAATTGAACTCTGAACTCTGATGCCCCCAGGCATAATAGCATCATGGTAACTGCTATCCTACCATGTCTAGTGTCACGGTATAGAATTGGTGATGCAGAAAGAAAACTGGAGGGCCATGTGGGAGGCAAGGCTCAGAATGATTTTAGAGTAGGTTAAAGGATCAGCATAATGTGGTGGGCTGAAGGGCCTGTTCTACACACATATTGCCCTCAGCCTGCACTGTATTGCACTGTTCCGCGTACACACAGCGGTGGGTTCTGAGAATGCGCTATCAGGAGTGGTAATGGAAGCATACAAGAAGCTCTTAGATCATGACGTAGGTTAAAGTCAGTACAACACTGGACCGCGGGGCATGTACAGCTGTTGTCTTCTGTCTTTTAAATTAGTCAGTTCTAGGAGTGAACCATTTTTCCCCCACCACCATCTCCCTGGTGGGGAGGAGTCGTGTGGATTGTTGACGAGGAGGTGAGTGTGCCCCTGAGCCACAGACACTGCAGTGAGAAAACTGTATTTGACATGTTGGTGAACCTAGAACACTCCAGCACAGGAACAGGCTGAGTTCAATGAATCCCATTAAACTGAGGGGTAACCACTGTCTGCCAGGCTGTTCGCTTTAACAGCTGGCTGGGCCAGGTGCTTGGTTTGATGCTGAGATTCCACGAGGAGTGGCATGGTTACGTAGTGGTTAGCTGAACGCCTTACAGAGCTAGCGATTAGGGTTCAATTCTGCCTCTGTCTGTGAGGAGTTTGTACGTTCCCCATATGACCATGTGGGTTTCCTCTGGGTGCTTTGGTGTCCTCCCACATCCCGAAGACGTACCGGTTAAGGTTATGGTACCGACACCTGGAGTATTGTGTGCAGTTTTGGTCCCCTAATCTGAGGAAAGACATCCTTGCCATAGAGGGAGTACAAAGAAGGTTCACCAGATTGATTCCTGGGATGGCAGGACTTTTATATGATGAAAGACTGGATGAACTAGGCTTATACTCGTTGGAATTTAGAAGATTGAGGGGGGATCTGATTGAAACGTATAAAATCCTAAAGGGATTGGACAGGCTAGATGCAGGAAGATTGTTCCCGATGTTGGGGAAGTCCAGAACGAGGGGTCACAGTTTGAGGATAAAGGGGAAGCCTTTTAGGACCGAGATGAGGAAAAACTTCTTCACACACAGAGTGGTGAATCTGTGGAATTCTCTGCCACAGGAAACAGTTGAGGCCAGTTCATTGGCTATATTTAAGAGGGAGTTAGATATGGCCCTTGTGGCTAAAGGGGTCAGGGGTATGGAGAGAAGGCAGGTGCAGGGTTCTGAGTTGGATGATCAGCCATGATCATACTGAATGGCGGTGCAGGCTCGAAGGGCCGAAGGGCCTACTCCTGCACCTATTTTCTATGTTTCTATGATACTTGCGGGCTGCCCCCAGCGCATCCTCAGACTGTGTTGGTCACTGATGCAAACAACACATTTCACTGGATGTTTTGATGTACATGTGACAAATAAAGCTAATCTTTAAATTCAAAGATCTGTTTTTAGAAAATATATATTTTAATCTGGGGTTAATGGGGTTTTCCCCTGCAGTTACCAACCAGTCCACTTGAGGGGGCTGTTGCTTCATCTTCCACAGTGCATGGTGATAGTGATGGCCAATGGAGACTTTATCAAAAGCATGAGAGTTAGAATGGTCACAGTCTCTTCTTTCTTTTTATCCAGAATAGGAGCCAAAAGCTAGATTGCATTGGTTTTAACTGAGAGGAAAAACACTTGTTCACACGGTGGATGTGTGGAATGAACTGCCAGAGGTGGTAGAGACAAGTACAATTACAATGACTCAAAGACACTTGGATAGGGAAGGATTAGATGGATATAGTCAGGGTGTCAAGGGTTATGGGGAGAAGACAGGAGAATGGGGTTGAGAGGGATAATAAATCAGCAGACTGCGCAGATTCCGGCCTACCTATATTTCAAAGTTCAAAGGAAATTTATTCTCAGAGTACATAGATGTCATCATATACAACCCTGAGATTCAATTCCTTGTGGGCATTCACAGTAAGTAGAAAGAAGCACAATAGAATCAATGAAAATCTGTACACGAGGTAGACAAACAACCAGTGTGTGAAAGACAATCAATGGTGCAAATACAAAAAGAAAGAAAAAAACAATAATAAATATTGAGAACATGAGATGAAGAAGAGCACAGGTTGTGGAATCAGTTCAGTGATGGGAGGGAACTAAACAAGTTATCCCCTCTGGTTCAAGAGCTTGATGCTTGGGGGATAATAGCTGTTCCTGAACCTGGTGTGTGGGTCCTGAGAGGCTCCTGCACCTCCTTAGTGTCAAACAGAGTTCTAGAGCAGTACAGCACAGAAACAGGCCCTTTGGTCCATCTAGTCTGTGTTAGCCTTGTTTACCTGGTTCCATCTACCTGTAGTCAGATCATAGCCCTCCATACCCCTCCTATCCAAACTTCTCTTAAATGCTGAAATCGAACCCGCAGCCAGCACTTCTGCTGGCAGCTTGTTCCACCCCCGAGTGAAGAGTTCCCCTCACGTTCAATGAATAGTGTACAGGATAGTTTGTATTCTAGCTACACTGTATGCAGTTTGTACAATAGGCTTACTGTTAGCTCATGTCTGGGCAGGCATGAAATTCCTGTCTCGCATGCTCATAGAAGATCACAGCACAGTACAGGACATTTGGCCCACGACATTGTGCTCCAAGATCAATCTAAGCCTCCCGTCCAACATGGCCCTCCATTTTTCTATTATCCATGTGCCTAAGGGTCCCTGATATATCAGCTTCTCACCACCCCTGGCAGGAAGGATGTGGCGGCTTTGGAGAGGGTGCAGAGAGGCTGCCTGATTTGGTGGACAGGAGCCTGAAGACACACACTCAGTGTTTCAGGAACAGGATCTGCCTCACTCATTTTCCTGTTTGTTTTGCTCTCTTTTTGCATTACTTTTTTATTTTTTATGTGTTTTTATTGTAATTTATGTTTTTATTATTATACATTGCAGTGTACTGCTGCTGCAAAACAACAAATTTCATGATGTATAGAATGCTAGTGATATTAAACCTGATTCTGATCCTAGATAAGCTGGAGCTATTTTCTCTGGAGTAGAGGATGCTGAGGAGAGACCCGAAAGAGATTTATAACATGATAAACGTGTAGATTGAGTGATTCCCTAGTATGATAGATAATCTCCTGACCTCACACTTTACGTTGTTGAGGCCTTGTGCCTTACTGCCTGCACTGCGCTGCACCCTCTCTGTGAGTGTAACACTTTATTTTGCATTCTGTTAGTGTTTTACCTTCTGCTGCCCTAATGCACTATGTAATAGAATGATCTGTTTGGGCTGTTTTTCAGTGTATCTCGCTACATGTGAAATAAATAAACCAATTTAATAATTTAAGGTGAGAGGGGGTAAGTTCAAAGGAGATGTGGGGCACTTTTTTCTTACACAAGAGAGCAGAAATGAGGGGCTAAGTGGGAGGGAAGGGTTATATGGATCTTAGATTAAAAGGCCAGCACAACATTGTGGGCCGAAGGGTCTGTGTATAAAACATAGATCAGTACTGCACACAAACAGGCCCTTCAGCCCACAATGTTGTGCCAAGCCAATTAAGTTAGTAATCAAATTGCCAACTAAACAAATCTCTTCTGCCTACACAATGTCCATTTTCCTTACATCCATGTGCCTATCTGAATGTTTTTTAACTCTCTGATGTACCTGTATCTGGTTCTATCTTCACCCCAGCAGCGCATTCAAGGCTTCCACCACTCTGAGTGTAAAAAGAAACACTCTCCTCACCCCTCCTTTGAAATCACCTGCTCATCTTAAACGCATGCCCTTGGATATTAGACATTTCAGCCCAGAGTAAGAGATGCTGTCTGTCCACTCTCGTTATGCCTCTCATAATCTTATAAACCTCTGTCAGATCTCCTCTCAGGCTCAGCCGCTCCGGAGAAAACAATCCAAGTTTGTCCAACCTCTCGTTATAGCAAATGCCCCAGGATCCAGACAGCAGCCTGGTGAACCTGTTCTGTACCCTCTGCAAAGCCTTGACATCCTTCCAGTAACGGGTGACCAGAACTGTATGCAGTACTCCAGCTATTGCCGAACAGTGGTGTTGTAAAGATGTATCTACTGTGCTCTAAAGTTTTGTTCTATGTTTAATGGAAGAGGTAAAATTAAGGTTGGGGAACACGGCAGTGTCATCGGGAAGGAAATGTGAAAGATGTGATTGGTTCAGGAGTCTGATCGCAGGACTCGATATTTTGGAGTTGGAAAGGGTGGGGGCTGGGAGTGCTGTACTGGATCACTGAGTGATGACCAGCTCCCGACTCGTGACCCATCGCCACAGTGATGTCAGCTTATCGCTGCCCAAAGCTCCAAGTTAAACAGAGCTGGTACAAACACGGTCTTTTGTGAGGGGCTCCCAGGAGCAAGCTGCCTTTAAACAGTAACAGATTGTTTGGCAGTGGGCTGCAGTCACAGGCGACCTCCCCTCTTTGTCGTGAATGGGGAGGGTCTTGCAAATAAGAAAAAGGTTCAAGTTTCTGACTGTGAAGGTTCACCTGTCAAGGAGAGCATCTGAGGAAGGGTGTGGGGGCAGGGACTGATCTCTAACTCAAACATTGCCTCCACTGTTCCTCAGACTAAAGTCTTGCGGCCACTCACCCAGAACGTTGGGTGAAGGTGAGGCTAAGCGGAGGAGACATCTGGCAAAAAGCCGACTGTCTCTTAGAAAGACTGAGATAAGGAAGGAGGCAAAAATGTCCTAACTTTATGGGCCTCCAATACACAGTCCTTTTCTTTGCAATACTTACATGGGTTCATGTGTGAGGAGTGGTTGGGGCTCTGGGCCTGTACTCGCTGGAGTTTAGAAGGTTGGGGGGGGGGATCTCATTGAAACCTATCGAATATTGAAAGACTTAGATGGACGCTATGTGGAGAGGATGTTTCCCATATTGGCAGAGTCTAGGACCAGAAGACACAGCCTCAGAATAGAGGGACGTCCATTTAGAACAGAGATGAGGAGGAATTTCTTTAGCCAGAGGGAGGTGAATCTGGAATTCATTGCCACGGACGGCGGCTGTGGAGGCCAAGTTATTGGTTATATTTAAAGTAGAGGTTGATGGGTTCTTGATTAGTAAAGGTGTCAAAGGTGAGAAGGCAGGGGAATGGGATTCAGAGGGAAAATAAATCAGGCATGATCAAAAGGTGAAGCAAACTTGATGGACCAAATGGCCTGATTCTGCTCCTTTTAGAGTTTAGATTCATTTTATTTGTCACACATACGGTGAAATACATTGTTTGCATCAACGTCCAACACAGTCCGATAATGTGCTGGGGGCAGCCAGCAAGTGTCGCCACACTTCTGGCACTAACATAGCTTGCCCACAAATTACTAACGCCAACCCATATGTCTTTGGACTGTGGGAGGGAGCTGGAGTACCCAGAGGAAATCCACATGATCACAGAGAGAACGCCCAGAGTCAACCCATGGAGACAGACACACTCAGGCCATGCTGGAGATCGGGCTCGAACCTGGGTCTGATGCTGTGAGGCAGCAGCTGTACCCACCGTGTTGCTCTGTGCTACATCTGGCATATTGTATGAGATATTGGAGCAAATTAGTTCATTTGTCCCATCAAGTCTGCTCTGCCATTTCATCATGGCTGATCCATTTTCCTTCTCAGCCCCAGTCTCCTGCCTTCTCCCCCATATCTCTTCATTCCCTGACCAATCAAGAATCTATCAAACTTTGCCTTAAATGTATATAAAGACTTGTCCAACGCAGCTGCCTGTGCCAAAGAATTCCACAGATTCACCACTCTCTGGCTAAAGAAATTCCTCCTCATCTCCATTCTAAAAGAGAGCACAGAAGAGATTTACTAAAATGTTATCTGGGTTTCATCTCCTAAGTTACGGAGAAAGGTTGAACAAGTTGGGTCTTTATTCTTTGGAGCGTAGAAGGTTGAGGGGGGACTTGATAGAAGTGTTTAAAATTATGAGGGGGGTTGATAGAGTTGACGTGGATAGGCTTTTTCCATTGAGAATGGGGAAGATTCAAACGAGGACGTGAGTTGAGAATTAAAGGGCAAAAGTTTAGGGGTAACATGAGGGGGAACTTCTTTACTCAGAGAGTGGTAGCTGTGTGGAATGAGCTTCCAGCAGAAGTGGTTGAGGCAGGTTCGATTTGTCGTTTAAAGTTAAATTGGACAGCTATATGGACAGGAAAGGAATGGAGGGTTATGGGCTGAGTGCAGGTCGGTGGGACTAGGTAAGAGTAAGAGTTCGGCACAGACTAGAAGGGCTGAGATGGCCTGTTTCCGTGCTGTTACTTTTATATGGTTATATAAAAGGATGTCCCTCTATTCTGAGGCTGTGTCCTCTGGTCTTAGACTACCCTCTACCACAGGAAACATCCTCTCCACATCCACTCTATTGAGGCCTTACAACATTCAATGGGTTTCAATGAGGTCACCCCTCATTCTTCTGGGCTTGAGTACAGGCCCAGTGTTAAAAACCACTGTAGAGGAGCTGTGGAGCCCTTGGAGAGGGTGCGGAAGAGGTTCTCTGGGATGTTTCGTAGAACATAGAACACTACAGTGCAGTACAGACTGTTTGGCTCATGATGATGTGCCAATGTTGTACCCTACTGTAAAATCCATCTAACCCTTCCCTTCCCTATAGCCCTCCATTTTTCTTTCATCCATGTGCATATCTGTTGGTAGTCTGTCAATTTCAACAATGATGATAGGAAGCTGTGTGGAAACCTTTTAAAGTGGAAAAGCCATCGCAGCTGGACAGTTCCACTCTCTCGACCTCAGAAGCCCCATTCCAGTAGTACGAGTGATCGTCACAACTGGAGACTTCCTTGGTGGCACATCTTCTGTGCCTTGCCGTGCCCTTTGGTCTCCATCAGAACGACCTTCCTGGATATCACTAGTGTTAACATCTGCTCATTCCACAGAACTGAATTCACATGTGCCTATCTAAGAGCTTCTTTAAAAAACCCTAATTTGTCTGCCTCTACAACCACCCCTGGCAGGGTGTTACACACACTCAGCACTCTCTATGCAAAAAATAAGAACCTACCTCCGACATTCCTCCTAAACTTTGCTCCAATCACCACAAAATTATGCTGCCTTGTATTAGCCAATTTCGCCCTGGGAAGAAGTCTGTGGCTGTACACTCTATGCCTCTTATCATCTTGTACATCTCTATCAAGTCACCTCACGTCCTCCTTCGTTCCAAAGAGAAAAGCCCAAGCTCGCTCAACCTATCCTCATAAAACAGCTCTCGAATACAGGGAGCATCCTGGTAAATCTCTGCACCCTCTCTGAAGCTTCTACGTCCTTATTGTTAGTGTTGGTCTACCTACAGAATGGATGCAGAGCATTTGGAGAGAGTGCAGAAGAGGTGCTCCAGAACATTGCTTGGATTGGAGCATATTAACTCTCAGAAGAGACTGGACAAACTTTGATGGTTTTCTGTAGAGTGTTGGAAGTTGAGGGGAGACCTGATCGTTAACATTATATTTTTCTAAGGCACAGATAGTTTAGGCAACCAGAGTGTGGGATAGGAGCAGAATTGGGCCATTCAACTCTTCGAGTCTGCTCCGCCATTCCATCATGGCTGATCCTGGAACCCCCTCAGCCCCACACACCTGCCTTCTCCCCATATCCTTTGATGCCCTGATCGATCAGGAAACGATCAATATCTGCCTTAATTATAGCCATGGGACTTGAACTCCACTGAATCTGTGGCAGAGCATTCACTGCTCTCCAGCTAAAAAAAATTCCTCCTTACCTCTGTTCTAAAAGATCACCCCCTCAATTTTGAGGCTGTGCCCATTAGTTCTGGATGGCCCTACCATAGGATAGATCCTCTTCACATCCACACTATCCAGTCCTTTCAACATTCGGTAGTTTTCAATGAGATCCTCCAGCATTCTTCTAAGTTCCAGTGAGTACAGGCCCAAAGCTGCCAAATGCTCGTCATATGTTAACCCCTTCATTTGCAGAATCATCCTCATGAACCTCCTCTGGACTCTCTCCAATGACAACACATCCCTTCTGAGATATGGGGCCCAAAACAATTGACAATACTCTAAGTGTGGCCTGACTAGTGTCTTATAAAGGCTCAGCGTTATCTCCCTGTTTTTATATTCTATTCCTCTTGAAGTAAGTACCAACGTTGCATTTGCCAAGTCCGAGAGGGCATAGGTTTAAGGTGAGAGGGGGAAGATTCAATGGAGATAGGTGTGGCAGATTTTGTTTCAGACAGGTGTCTGAAACTCGCTGCCAGGTGGGGTGGTGGAAACAGGTACAATGTAATGTTTGACACATTTAAACACCTGACCAGGTACGGGCAGGATTATAGTGATGTGGTTGGCACAGACGTTATGCACCGAGGGCACACTGTATCTGAAAACAAAAAGGTACAGCTGCCTTACAAAGTACACTTATTATCCAAGTATATATACAACCTTGAGATTCATCTTGCAGACAGCCACAAAACAAAGAAACACAATAGAATTCATGAAAACATACCCACTCAACAAAGAAGTTGAACACCCAATATGCAAATTTAGGTTACTTTGGAAGTAACTTAACGATGAATAATTCCTGAGTCCAGACGAAGGGTCTCAGCCTGAAACGTTGACTGTTTATACCGCTCCATTGACGCTGCCTGACCTGCTGAGTTCCTTTAGCTTTGTATGTGGGACTGTGGTATGGGGGAGGTATCCAGTAGACTAAGCCAGTTTTCAGAGCTTTGATGGTAAATTGCGTGAAGTACAGTGAAAAACTTCTCATAAAGCGCCACATCACAGAAACAGGCCACTCAGCCCATCTAATCCATCCCTCCTTAGTCTTCTGCCTAGTCCCATTTCCCTGATGACATTGCCACTGTTACTGAATGTACGTGGAGTTAATGTAGCCAGACCTTGTAATTTAACCCCTTTGCTTTTTGGCCCCATTCTGGTCAAGCAGCGTGGTGTGTGTATGTATGTTGTTAGGTTAGAACATGCCAGATGGGTTTGAATCAGGTCAGGTATCCCTGCAGTGAAGTAGGTGGCTGGGTGTTAACAGTATCACTTAACATAGTCTGCAGCTGAAAGCCAGATGGGTTCCATCTGTCATAGAAACCTCATGTCAGGGATCTCACCTACCCACTAGATATTGACAGGCCTAGACAGAGCGGAAGTGGGGAAGATGTTTCCTGTACTGGGGCAGTCTAGGACCAGAGGATACAGCCTCAGACTAGGAGGACTTCCATTTAGAACAAGAGATGAGGAATATTTTATTTAGCCAGAGGGTGGTGAATCTGTGGAATTCATTGCCAAGACAGCCTCTGTGTTAAATATACCCAAATCATTGGGTATATTAATCGCAGAGGTTGATGAATTCTTGATTAGTAAGGGTTGCAAAGGTTACGGAGAGAAGGTAAGGGAATGAGCTTAAGAGGGAAACTCAATCAGCCGTGATAGATTGATGGAGTTGACTTGATGGGCTAAGTGGCCTAATTCTGCTTCTATCTCTTATAGAAACATAGAAACATAGAAAATAGGTGCAGGAGTAGGCCATTCAGCCCTTCGAGCCTGCACCGCCATTTATTATGATCATGGCTGATCATCCAACTCAGAACCCCGCCCCAGCCTTCCCTCCATACCCCCTGACCCCCGTAGCCACAAGGGCCATATCTAACTCCCTCTTAAATATAGCCAATGAACTGGCCTCAACTGTTTCCTGTGGCAGAGAATTCCACAGATTCACCACTCTCTGTGTGAAGAAGTTTTTCCTAATCTTGGTCCTAAAAGGCTTCCCCTCTATCCTCAAACTGTGACCCCTCGTTCTGGACTTCCCCAACATCGGGAACAATCTTCCTGCATCTAGCCTGTCCAATCCCTTTAGGATCTTATACGTTTCAATCAGATCCCCCCTCAATCTTCTAAATTCCAACGACAAGCCCAGTTCATCCAGTCTTTCTTCATATGAAAGTCCTGCCATCCCAGGAATCAATCTGGTGAACCTTCTTTGTACTCCCTCTATGGCAAGGATGTCTTTCCTCAGATTAGGGGACCAAAACTGCACACAATACTCCAGGTGTGGTCTCACCAAGGCCTTGTACAACTGCAGTAGTACCTCCCTGCTCCTGTACTCGAATCCTCTCGCTATAAATGCCAGCATATGGTCTCATGCAGCGAAAAACTTTTATTTGTAAGCCAAATACAATTTCAAAGTAGGTTTAATAGGAACTCGATGGGCGCAATTTTTACACAAAGAGTGATTATATATGTGGATTGAGTTGCCAGTGGATATGGTTGAGACAGCAATAACTTTTCAAAGATACGTTGCCAGGAAAGGTTTAGAAATGCTGGCAAATGGCACTGGCTTGGATGGGCATCTTGGTCAGCATAGACCAGTTGGGCCAAAGGGCCTGTTTCAAAGTTCAAAAGTTCAAGGTACATTTATTATCAAAGTATACATACTATATATAACCCTGAGATTCATCTTCTTGAAGGCAGCCACAAAAACAACGAAACACAATTGAACCCCGTTAAAAACCCCCACACAACAAAAACTGTCAAATACCCAATGTGTGACAGAAAAGAACAAGTCATGCAAACAATAAAAATGTAAACAAATAACACACAGAACATGAGCTGTAGAGTCCCTGAAAGTGAGTCCACGGTCACGGAGCCAGTTCAGCGCTACAGCCGATCCAGGAGCCCGATGGCTGCGGGCCACGGTCACGAAGCCAGCTCGGCACCTCGGCTCACCCGGGAGCCCGCCACAGCCGCGGAACCGTTCAGCGCTACAGCCGATCCAGGAGCCAGATGGCTGTGGGCCACAGCCATGGAGCCAGCTCGGCACCACAGCCGTATAAAACTCTAGTTAGGCAATTTCTGGAGTATTGCATATGATTCTGGTTGCTCCATTATATGAAGGATATTGAGGTTATGGAGAGGGTACAGAAGAGGTTTATCGGGACGTTGTTTGGACTAAGGGCATGTGCTGTAATGAGAGATTGGAGAAACTTGGGTTGTTTTCTCTGGAGTAGCAGAGATCTGATAGAGGTTTATAAGAGTTTGAGAGGCATATATAGAGTAAACAGACAGTATCTATTTCCAAAGGTTGAAATATCTAATACCAGAGGTTATGCATTTAAGGTGAGAAGGGGTAATTTTAAAGGAGATGTGAGGAGCAAGTTTTTTCACACGCAGAGTGGTGGGTGCCTGGAATGTACTGCCTGGGGTGCTGGTAGAGGCAGAAAGATTATGGGATTTTAAGAGTAGTTTAGGTAGACAAGTGAATGTGAGGAAAATGGAAAGATACGGACATTGTGTGGGCTGAAGAAATTAGTTAGGTTACTAATTAGTTAGGTTACTAATTTAATTGGTTCGGCATAACATCGTGGGCCAAAAGGCCTGTTCCTGTGTGTACTGTTCTATGTTTTATGTTCTATCGGCCGTTGGGTCATGGGGAGATCCAGCACAAAAACAGGCCCATCAGCCCATCAAGTCTACAGTGACCCATTGGCCACCCTAATCCTACATTAATCCTATAATCTCCCATCTCCCCACATTCCCCTCAATTTCCTCCCAGGTTCTACCCCTTGCCTATTCACTAGAGCCCATTTACAGTGGCTAAATTAACCTAGTGACTGGCTGTATTGTAAAGGGTTCCCTTTTTTGCTTGTCAAATGTCTCACCGCCACTGTGGCCTTGAGCGTGGCAGAACTTTGATTACTGCTTTGGGAGTACACCCATACAGTGTGATACTACGGGGGGAATATGAGGGTTAGTTGAACACAGAGGTGGGACTCGTGAAGAGTGGTGAGTGGTTCTGGTTTACTGGTTTGAGATGGTCCACTTACTGTGCCATTTCATATCAGTGGAAAGGGTATAAGAGTAGAGTGTTTTTTGGGGGTTGGAATTGGGGGTAGTTTATCGGGGCTGGTCATGAATAGTACCCCGGATCGAGTGGGAGGTGTGCTGCTGTGTGAGGGGCCCACACACACCTAGATAAGTATTTCAATACTTGCTGTTTTTCCACATAGACCGTTTTATAGTTCTAAATAGATAATTGGTGTTTATGTCCTTCTGTCTCATCGAGTGGGATCCGAGAAGCTGTTGTTGTAATGAAACACCTGCATTTCTTTGGGATGTGGGAGAACCCAGAGGGAATCGCACATGGTCACAAGGATATGGTACAAACTGCACACAGATAGTGCCCAAGGTTGGGATTGAACCCTGGTAAACCAGCTTTACCCTCTGTAGCAGTGATGTAGTTACCCAGGCTATTGCTGCAATGACGCTATTCTGTTGGGTTTCTTGCAGGTTGCTGTTGGTTGGTGTTCCCGTCTCACACAGACACAAGCTGGGTTGGACCCCACTCATGGTGGCAGCCATGAACAAAAACCACAGGTAGGTGCAGTCTCTGCCTCGGAGAGGCCTGTGAGCTACTGTTCATTGGTCAAATTACCTCACTATCTTCCCTCTTTGCTCGCACGCCTTGCTAAACAGTAAATGGCCTCTTTATTAGGTACACCCACACCTGCTTTCTACAGTCTCTGGAGTCTGCAGAGAATGGTGCAAGAAACAACCAAAACACCCAGTGAGTGGTAATTCTATGGGTGAAAATGCCTTGTTAATGAGAGGGGGCAGAGGAGATGGGCTACAGCAGCAGAAGATCACAAACGCACAGGCCACTTCATCATACACAGGAGGTAGACAATAATGTGGCCGCTGAGTGTAGATCATAATACAGTGCAGCACAGTACAGGCCTTTCAGCCTACAATGTCTTATAACCTGCTCTAAGATCAGTTTAGTGCTTCACTCCCACACAGCCTTCCATTTTTCCTTCATCCACATGCCTCTCTCTTAAATGTCCCTAAAGTATTTGTCTCTACCACCACCCCTAACAGGGCATTTTATACACCCACCACTGTCTGTCTGACATCCCCCTTATACTTTTCTCCAATCACCTTAAAATGATGGTCCCTTGTACTGGCCACTTCCACCCTGGGAAAAATGCCACTTATCATCTCATACACCTCAAGCGCATTGTACATTTCTTTGGGTATTTTTCTCTGTGGCTCTTATACAAAGGGGAAAATCTTGGATCTGAGAAAGATTTTGGACTCTGGGCTGAAGCTGTATGTTCTTCACACGCTTATCCATTCATCACTGGGGGTAGGTTTGTCTTCTCCAAGTGCTGTGGGTTCTGAATTAATAAGGTTGTGGGGTGTCTTCCCGGATGGTGCTGGGGGATACTGTTTCTACTTTGAAATCCAAATTCGATTTGTGAGCCTCTGCGCAAATTTGCTTTCGAGTCTCGCTGACCCCAGAGAAAGAAACTTTTATCTGATCGTCTCCAGTTCATAAGCACAAGGCTTTAATGTCTCCGAACAAAGCCGTCGTCAGACCTGAACACAAAAGAGGCAGGATCCACGCTCTCCGATGCTGTGTGTGCACGTGCTTTAGTCTTGCGATGGTGGGAACCTCTGTTCTCATGTTTACTTTAGTTTGTTTTTTGATGTCCTTTAGTCCCCCTGCTTGTGTGCACGCAGCCTCTTCAGAAGAACGACCTTTGATGCATCACGCCTGTAAGAATATGGAGAGAGGAACAGGGGGTGGAAGGGCCACAGAGCTGCACATTGAGGGAGGACGTGCCTCTTTCTACTGCTTTGAAGTCCAAACTAGAATGTTTGTGATTGAAAACACCAAGGGAAAAAGTTCAGGAGGCTGAAAACCATTTTCTGGCACTTTGTCTTTGTGTAAAGTAGCTGTGAGGGAGAGGGCTAGATGAACAGCGATGAACTGTAACTTCTATCTGCTGTTGGATTGAGGGGAGCTGGTGAGACCTATCTTTGAATCAGTCTGTAATTCAGCACTCAGGCTAACTGTTCCTGGTCAAATCTCCACACACTAACCCACCCTTCGACAACCCCCTCCACCACTACTTTATCATTTCCTGTCAGTCACCTTATGTACAAACACTACTGTGCTTCACTCTATAGACGTACAGTCAAACTATGTATATAAGCTATCTTATGTATTTGTATTAATTACTTCTTTTATTATTGTGTTCTTTATCTTGCTGTGTTTTTTTGTGCTGTATCAAATCCAGAGTAACAATTATTTGATTCTCCTTTATACAAACCCCATTTCCAGAAAAGTTGGGATATTTTCCAAAATGCAATAAAAACAAAAATCTGTGATATGTTAATTCACGTGAACCTTTATTTAACTGACAAAAGTACAAAGAAAAGATTTTTAATAGTTTTACTGACCAACTTAATTGTATTTTGTAAACATACACAAATTTAGAATTTGATGGCTGCAACACACTCAGCAAAAGTTGGGACAGAGGCCTGTTTACCATTGTGTTACATCACCTTTCCTTTTAATAACACTTTTTAATCGTTTTGGAACTGAGGATACTAATTGTAGTAGATTTGCAATTGGAAATTTTGTCCATTCTTGCTTGATATAAGACTTCAGCTGCTCAACAGTCTATGGTCTCCGTTGTCTGATTCTCCTCTTCATGATGCGCCATACATTTTCAATAGGAGTTAGATCTGGACTGTCAGCAGGCCAGTCAAGCAGACGAACTCTGTGTCGACAAAGCCATGCTGTTGCAGCCCGTGCAGAATGTGGTCGGGAAGAGACGTCGCCTTGATGGCAACATATGTCTCTCTAAAATCCTAATATACGCCTCAGAGTCAATGGTACCTTCACATACATGCAACTCACCCAATCCGTGGGCACTGATGTACCCCCATACCATCACAGATGCTGGCTTTTGCCACTTTCGCTGATAACAATCTGGATGGTCGTTTTCATCTTTGGCACGGAGAACTCGACACCTGTTTTTTCCGAAAACTAGCTGAAATGTGGACTCATCTGACCACAGCACACGGTTCCACAGTCTTTCAGTCCATCTGAGATGAGCCCGGGCCCAGAGAACTCGTCAGCATTTCTGCATAGAGTTGATGCATGGTTTCCTCCCTGCATAATACAGTTTCAAGTTGTATTTCTGGATGCAGCGACGGACTGTGTTGAGTGATGATGGTTTTCCGAAGTACTCCTGAGCCCAGGTGGCTAATTGTCACAGTAGCATGATGGTTTCTTAGGCAGTGCCGCCTGAGGGCTCGAAGATCACGCGCATTCAACAGTGGTTTCTGACCTTGCCCTTTACGCACTGAGATGTCTCTGAATTCTCTGAATCTTTTCACAATATTATGTACTGTAGATGTTGAAAGATCTAAATTCTCTGCAATCTTGCATTGAGAAATGTTCCTTTTGAACTGACTAACAATTCTCTCATGAATCTTGGCACAAAGGGGTGAGCCACAACCCATCCTTGCTTGCAAAGACTGAGCCTTTGATGGACGCTACTTTTATACCCAGTCATGATACCTCACCTGCTACCAATTAGCCTGCTTAATGTGGAGTCTTCCAAACCGGTGTTACTTGAATATTCTGTGCACTTTTCAATCTTATTTTAACTCTGTCCCAACTTTTGTTGAGTGTGTTGCAGCTATCAAATTCTAAATTTGTGTATATTGACAAAATACAATTAAGTTGGTCAGTAAAACTATTGAAAATCTTTTCTTTGTACTTTTGTCAGTTAAATAAAGGTTCACGTGAATTAACATATCACAAATTTTTGTTTTTATTGCATTTTGGAAAATATCCCAACTTTTCTGGAAATGGGGTTTGTAGTTGTGTATTGGAAATCACGTCAAATTATCATAAGTCTTGAAAAAACTCTCAGGTGCACATTTGTGAGTTATGTAGTTAACTGGGCTCTCTTTATCTAATTTTAGGACTTACATGAAGATCTGATCACATTTTAGGTCATATTTATGCAGAAGTAGAGAAAATTCTACAGGATTCACAAACTTTCTAGCACCACCGTATGTATTATAGACATCGCATGTATAATATCATACATGACTGACCATACTGGTCACACAATGGCAGAGACTCACATGTACATAGAGCACAGAATGGTACAGCACTGTACTAGACCAAGTGGATGTGGAGAGGATGTTTCCTGTATTGGGGGAACCTGGGACCAGAGGGTACAGCCTCAGAATAGAGGAGTGTCCAGTTAGAACAGAGATGAGGAGGAATTTCTTTAGCCAGAGTAGTGAATCTGTGGAATTCATTGCCACAGATGGATGTGTAGGCCACATCATTGAGTATATTTAAAGTAGAGGTTGATAGATTCTTGATGAGTTAGGGCATCAAACGTTGTGGGGAGAAGGCAGGAGAATGGGATTGAGAGGAATAATAAATCAGCTGTGATGGAATGGTGGAGAGTCTCGATGGGCTGAATGGCCTAAGTCTGCTCCTATGTGTTATGGTGCTGTAGCACTACAACAGGCCCTTTAGTCCACCATGTCTGTGCTAAACACGATGCCAAAATAACTACATTTCTGCCTGCACCTTCTCTATTTCCCTCCTGTCCCTCTACATTCTTGAGTCCATCTCACAACCTCTTAAAAACCATTACTGTATCTGATTCCACTACCTCCTCTTGCAGCCTGATACAAGCACCCACTCTCTGTGTTTAAAGCAAAACTTACCCTGAACATAGAGCGTAAAACATAAAATATCAAACACATTGTAGGCCCTTCGGCCCATGATGTGCCGAAATTTCAACCTATTCCAAGATCAATCTAACCCTTCCCTCCCATATAGCCCTCCATTATTCTATCATCCATGTGCCAGAAAGTTTGTGAGTCCTGTAGAATTTTCTCTATTTCTGCATAAATCTGACCTAAAATGTGATCGGATCTTCGTGGAAGACCTAAAACTAGAACCATAGAAGACTACAGCACAGAAGACAGGCCACTCAGCCCCTCCAGTCTGTGCCAAAACGTTATTCTGCTAATCCCATTGACCTGCACCCAGTCCATAACTCTCCAGACCTCTCCCATCCATATACCTATCCAATTTATTCTTAAAACTTAAGAGTGAGCCCGCATTTACCACGTCAGATGGCAGCTCGTTCCACACTCCCACCGCTCTCTGAGTGAAGAAGTTCCCCCTAATGTTCCCCCTAAACCTTTCCCCTTTCACCCTAAAGCCATGTCCTCTTAGATTAGGAGAGATAAATACAAGTTGAAAGAGCCTATTCACATTTACTCTGTCTATACCCCTCATAATTTTGTAAACCTCTATCAAATCACCCCTCATAATTTTGTAAACCTCTATCAAATCTCCCCTCATTCTTCTATGCTACAAGGAATAAAGTCCTAACCTGTTCAATCTTTCCCTGTAACTCAACTCCTGAAGACCTAGCAACATCCTAGTAAATCTTCTCTGCACTCTTTCAATCTTACTGATATCCTTCCTATAGTTAGGTGACCAGAACTGCACACAATACTCCAAATCTGGCCTCACCAATGTCTTATACAACCTCCCCATAACATCCCAACTCCTATACTGAATACTTTGATTTATGAATGCCAGGATGCCAAAAGTCTTCTTTACAACCCTGTCTACCTGTGATGCCACTTTCAGGGAATTATATATCTGAACTCCCAGATCCCTTTGTTCCTCCGCACTCCTCAGTGCCCTACCATTTACTGTGTATGTCCTACCCTGATTTGTCCTTCCAAAATGCAACACCTCACACTTCCTGCATTAAATTCCATTTGCGATTTTCTGGCCCATTTTCCCAGTTGGTCCAGATCCCTCTGCAACCTTTGAAAGCCTTCCTCGCTGTCCACAACACCTCCAATCTTCCTATCATCAGCAAACTTGCTGATTCCATTTACCACATTATTGTCTAGATCACTGATAATTGATAAAACTAGATAAAGAGAACTCTATTAAATAAATAACACAACATTATACTTGTTCACTTATTTATTGAGAAAAATATCTAACATTGCATGTATTTGTTGGAAGAAATATGTCAACCTTTGCTTTCAGTAACTGGTGTGACCCCCCCCCCCCCCACCCCCATACAGCAATAACTTCAACCAAACGTTTCTGGTAGCTGTTGACCAGTCCTGCACATCAGTTTGGAGGAATTTTGGGCCATTCCTCCTTACAAAACTGCTTCAACTCTGGCATGTTGGTGGGCGTCCTTGCATGAACTGCTTGCTTCAGGTCCCTCCACAACACTTCTATAGGTTTAAGGTCAGGACTTTGGCTTGGCCATTCCAAAACATGAATGTTCTTTTTAAACCATTCTCTTGTTGATTTACTCGGGTCATTGTCTTATTGCATTATCCAACTTCTATTAAGCTTCAGGTGATGGACTGCTACCCTGACATTCTCCTGGAAGATATCTTGGTACAATTTTGAATTCATTGTTCCCTCAACAATTGCAAGCTGTCCAGGTGCTTCATAGTTGGGATGAGGTTTGATGTTGGTGTGTAGCACCCTTTTTCCTCCAAACATAGCAATGTGCATTTCTACCAAAAAGTTCAACTTTTGTCTCATCTGTCAACAGAATATTGTCCCAGAAGCATTGTGGAACATCCAGGTGGTCTTTTGCAAACTTGAGATGTGCAGCAATTTTTTTGGAAAGCAGTGGTTTCCTCCATGGGGTCCTTCTATGAACACCATTTTTGTTCAGTGTTTTTCTTGTAGTGGACACATGAACAGAGACTTTAGTAAGTTCTAGAGATTTCTGAAAGTCTTATGCTATTACCCTTGGATTCTTTTTCACCTTCTTCAACATTGCACGTTGTGCTGTTGGTGTGATCTTTGCAGGATGTCCAATCCTAGGGAGAGTAGCAACAGGACTGAGTTTCCTCCATTTTAGACAATCTCTCTTACTGTGGACTGATGAACACTTATGTCAAGAGAAATGTGTTTGTAGCTTTTCCAGTTCCATGCATCTCGACAATTTTTCTTCTGAGGTCCTCTTGAAAATAAAATTGTTTTGATCAAGGCATGGTGAACATAAACAGATCTTTTTTGAGAAGAATAGGCTCTGTCAGTAACCTGACTTTCTGTGCCTTTTTTATAGGGCAGGGCATCTCTACAACCCACACCTCCAATCTCATCTCATTGATTGAAACACCTGACTCTTAATAGTTTTTGTAGAAGGCATTGCCCCAGAGGTTCACATACTTTTTCCAACAAATACATGTAATATTAGATCATTTTTCTCAATAAATAAATGAACAAGAATAATGTTTTTGTGTTATTTATTTAATTGGATTCTCTTTATCTACAAACTTTGTAAGTCTTGCGTGAAGGTCTGATCACATTTTAGGTCCTAGTTATGCAGAAACAGAGAAAATTCTACAGGGTTCACAAACTTTCTAGCACCATTGTAAGAGTGTCTTAAATGTCCCTAATGTATTTGCTTCTACCACCACCCCTAATAGGGCATTCCACACGCCCATGACTCTCTGTAAAGAACCTATATAACCTATTCCCCTTATACTCTCTTCCAATCGTTGTAAAATATACCCTCCTTGTAGTAGCCATTTCCACCCTGGGAAAATGTCTCTGGCTGTCCACTCAATCCATGGCTCATATCATCTTATACACCTCTCATCTTGAATGCTATCCCCTCTTTCAAAGTGAAATCAAGCAACATAGGTGACGTCCGGAGAGCTTGATGCCTTCTATGTTCGCCTTGACCATCAAAGTATGTAGGAAGCATTACAAACTCCCACAGCCACTGACGACTGTCTGATTTCAGACTCTGAGGCTGATGTGTGAGCTCCCTTTACGAGTTTGAACCCACAGAGACTATCCAGCCTGGACGGGGTACCTGGTCAAGTTTCATTGGCTCTTCACTCAACCCTGGAAAATCTGGACAGTGAAGGTTCATATGTCAGGATGCTCTTTAATGACTACAACTTGGAATTCAATACTATCATCCCCTCAAAACTAATCAATAAGCTCCAAGACCTTGGCCTCAATACCTTTTGCAACTGGATCCTCAATTTCCTCACTTGCAGACCCCAGTCAGTTTAGATTGGCAACAACATCTCTTCCACAATCTCCATCAACACGGGTGCACCATAAGGCAGTGTGCTTAGCCCCTTTCTCTACCCACGTTTTGTTTAACTTATGACTGTGAGGCTAAGCACAGCTCCAATGCCATATCTTAGTTTGCTGGCGACACCACTATCGTAGACTGAATCAAAGGTGGTGACGAATCAGCATATAGGAGGGAGATTGAAATTCTGGCTGAGTGCTGCCACATCAACAACTTCTATTCAATGTCAGCAACACCAACGTGCTAATTATTGACTTCACAAGGAGGAAACCAGAGGTCCATGCACCAGTCCTCATTGGGGGATTAGAGGTGGAGAGTGTCAACAACTTTAAATTGCTCGGTGTTATCATTTCAGGGGACCTGTCCTGGGCCCAGCACTAAGTGCAATTACAACAAAAGCACAGCAGTGCCTGTACTTCCTTAAAAGTTTGTGAAGATTTGACATGACATCTGAAACTTTGACAAACTTCTACAGATGTGTGGTGGAGATTATATTGACTGGTTGATATTGAAACACCAATGTCCTTGAACGGAAAATCCTACAAAGAGTAGTGGATATGACCTAGTCCATTATGGGTAAAGTCCTCCCACCATTGAGCACATCTTCATAGTGTTGTTGCAGGAAAGCAGCATCCATCATCAGGGACCTTCACCACCAGCTTCAGGAACAGTTACTACCCCTCAACCATCAGGCTCCTGGCCCAGAGGGGATAACTTCCCTCGCTCCATCACTGATCTGTCCCCACAACCTATGGACTCACTTTCAAGGACTCTTGATCTCATATTCTTGATAATTATTGCTTATTTACTTACTATTTTTTCTTTCTTTTTGTACTTGCATAGTTTTTTGCCTTTTGTTTACTGGGTGACTACCCTGTTGGTGCGGTCTTTCATTATGGTTATTGGGTTTATTGTGTGAGCCCACAAGACAACGGATCTCAGGGCTGTATATGGTGACATGTACACTATGTACTTTGATGATAAATTTACTTTGAGCTTTGAAAAGCCCTGGCTCACTCAAACTTTCCTCATAAGACATGCTCTCTATTCCTGGTCACATCGTGGTAAATCTTTGCACCCTTTCTAAATAAATATGGAACATTACCCTACCCCTCACCCTAAATGCATGACCTTGAGTCCTTGTCACCTTAAATGCATGATCTGGAGTCCAGGCCACCTGGGAAAGAGACCCTGACACTCTACCCTTTTCACTGCCTCTTACAACTTTATAAACTTCAGCCTCCAATGCTCCAGAGAAAACTACCCAAATCCCTCCAGCCTCTGAACATGAGATTCTAGATAATGGAAATATTGAGCAGCACACACAAAATGCATCAGGAGCTCAGCAGGTGAGGCAGCATTTATAGGTAGGAATTAAACCTGATTAGTCTCCAACCCGATGGCGTTAACACTGATATCTCTAACTTCCAGTGACCACTCCCTTCTGTTCCCCCACCCCCACCTTTGCTTTCCTTCATTCCTGTGGCCCTCTCACTCCTCCTCCTCCCCTGCCCTCATGGTCTGCCCATCACCTCCCTCTGCTTCCATACACATCTTCCCTTTCTCCCGACGTCCACTCTCCTCTCCTATCAGATTCCTTCTTCAGCTCTTTAACACTTCCCATCTATCACCTCCCAGCTTCTTGCTTCATCCTCCCTCCCCCACCAAATCCACCTTCTCCTTCAGTAGTCTTACCTATCCTGCCAGGTTATACTCCTCCCACTTCACCTTATTCTGGCTTCTGCCCCCTTCCTTTCCAGTCCCGATGAAGGGTCTCAGTCCAAAATGTTGACTGTTTGTTCCCGTGCATAGATGCTGCCTGCCCTGCTGAGATCCTCCAGCATTTTGTGTGTGTTACTCTGAATTTCCAGCATCTGTAGAATCTCTTGTGCTTATAAATCAGTATTGGTAGGTAGAGGCTCCAGGACCATCCCCATCTTCAATAACCCTCTTCAGATGCTGCCTGACTTACTGAGTTCCTCCAGCACTTTAAATCAGGCTGATCAAAGCAGCATTTCTTAGAAACCTGAAGTCTATTGGAAAACTTGGGAAGTTTTGCTGAAGGTTGGAAGGAAGAGGCAGATTCTCAAAGCCAACAGAAGGAGTTTGTCACTAATTAATGCCTTTTACCAACTGGGAATAGCACCTACATCTTTCTCTTCTTAAGCCCATCTCCCTTTACTGGGGCATAGGCTGTCGACAGTCCTCAGTTCTGGGTCAGTCTTTCAAGTTTAGCCCATCGAAGATCCTTCCTCTCCCAAGGATGAGGTCTTTGGAGCTACTGTTGGTGTTTCCGTAGCTCTGGGTTTTTAACGGGATGAGAATGCTGGCCTTTTGCAGCCGGGCTTGGGACTCTCCATGGCAGAGTTAGTGCCTACATCTCTGCGTTAATAATCCAGCAAACGCTGGTTCAAATCCCAGCACAGCAGTTCAGAAATTTCACTTCAGTTTAAACAGAAATAAAAAATCTGCACTCAGTAAAAGTAATCATAAAGTTGTCTGATTGTTGCAAAGTCCCAACAGAGTGTCTAATGATCTTCAGTAAAGGGAATCTGCCATGCTTTTACCCATGCTGGCTTAGCTGTGACTTCAGACACACAGTAATGTTGTTGACTTTGCTGCCCTCTGAAGGGGCCCAGTACACCACTCATTTCAGAGCCATCAGGGTGAGCAATGAAAGCTGGGCTAGCCAGCGGCCTTCATCCGCACAATGCACAGACAGCAGATCTGAAGTGCCAGGCTATAAAAGATGCAATTTTATCCAGGCTTCCATCTTTGTCCTGGCCGAGCTCAATCAATACAGTTCACCCAAGTGCCAAGATATGCATTCAAAATTGTCGCCACGCTGCGGAGGTGGGAGGGGGGATGGGTGGAGGGTGGAGGTCAGAAGAGAGTGCCGTGCTGCTGGAGGCACAATAAGGTGAGAGTGCCGTGGTGAGGAGGGAGTGCTGGGCTGTGGGAGGGGCAATAAAGAGGGGTGATGAGGAGGGAGCGCTGTAGCAGGGGCGGTGAGGGAGCGCGTGCTGCAGGAGGGACAATAAAGAGTGGCGGCGAGGAGGGAGTGCTGTGTTGTGGGAGGGGCAATAAAGTGAGGGGTGGTGAGGAGGGAGTACTGGGCTGTGGGAGGGACAATAAAGAGGGGCGATGAGGAGGAACAATAAAGAGGGGCGGTGAGGAGGGAGTACTGTGCTGCGGGAGGGGTGGTGAGGAAACTGCCATGCTGTGGGAGTGCAGTACTGAGGGAGCTTCGCACTGCGACATGAAATACTGTGGGAGTGGCACACTGTGGGCAAGGAATGAGGAGGGAGTGCTGTGTTGTGGGTGGGGTGGCACTGAGGGAGTGCCATGCCGCGGGTGGGGGTGGTAATGAGGGAACACCACACTGTGCTGGGTAGTAAGGAGGCAGCACTGATGTGGGTCTCAGTGTGTGAGGGTGCGGTGTTACTGAGGGAGTACCATGCTGTGGGAGGGGTGGCGAGAAGGGAGCATCACTGTGGGAGGGGCGGTGAGGAGGGAGCGTCACTCTGTGGGAAGAACAGTGAGGAGGGAGCGTCACTCTGCAGAATGGGTGGTGAGGAGGGAGTGTCACTCTTCAGGAGGGGCAGTAAGAAGGGACTGTCACTCTGCGGAATGGGTGGTGAGGAGGGAGCGTCACTTTGCGGGAGGGAGCTCCACACCATAGACTACCAATGGAACCTTGCACCAATAGGGAAGGGTATAGGAGTGTTAACCTATTGCATAAATTTTTTAATTGACGTCTAGTGTTCAAATTCCTCCAGTGTTATTAGGAAAACAGTAAGATTCTTCCAATGTGTATGGACCAGTATTAATTTTGAGGCATCGGTCATTAAAACCAGTTTCCTGATTATACTCTCAGTAGCGCGGGTGAGAGCCGGCTGTGATCAAGGTGACTGCTGTGTTACATATGTATAGCAGCATCTACTGTTCAACAAGTTCTTCACTGGCGATACATCTCATAACCATGAGAGGCTAGTTAAGTGTATCCCTGCTCTAATTGACTACAAAAGCCAGCAGGTGTTTAATGTGTGTCAGAATCTGGGCTGTTGTTGCTGTCTCTGATGTTTACAAAGCTGTCCAGCGGCCCCACCACTCGGGAAAGCCATGTCCATATATAATTGCCCCACCATACCTTCCCTTTCGCAGAGCTATGGCCTTTGTGTCCGGCAGCCCCGCAGGGATCAGTGATTGCCCCGGTTCACCACACTTGACTGCCCTGTTCCTTCTGGTTTTAGCTGAACTCAATGAGACCCAGCCCCCTCCCTCTTGGTCCCCATGCCAAACTCCCAGTTACATGTCAGCATGCTTATATACAGTGTCATTTACTGGATTCAGTGGTCTAAATTATGTTCAACAAGTTTTGAAGACTTTACCTCTCTGTTTTCTATATTCCCTTTTCTCCTTTCTTGTGTTCTTCATCTGGCTCTCGTGCTCTTGTTTTCTTTGTCTCTGTCATCTCTCTGTCTCTATATCATTTTGTCTCTCTGTCTCATTCTCTTTGTTCCTCTCTCATTCTCGCCCTACATTCTGTCTTGTTCCTTCTCCCTCACTCTCACATTATTTTTTCTTCCCCCTCTCTCTCTCTCATTCTTTCTTTCTCACATTCTCTCTCTCCCTCTCTCCTGCGCGCGTACACACACACACACACACACACACACACACACAAAATCTCTCTCACTGATAGACCAACCGTCTCTTCATTTTTATGTTCATTAAAAGTCTGTGATTTGCACATTCTGGCCAGTCGTATCATTACGTTGTCCACCTGCTGCCTTTAGTGAGGGCACAAGAAAGTTGGATCAGAGCTAGACTGCCTGAACTCTGAAACCTGCCCATGATTCACACTGATCAGGCCTAACTTGCTGTAAGGGTTAATTGGAGTATTGCATTCAGTTCTGGTCACTCATTATAGGAAGGGTGTGAAAGCTTTGGAGAGGGTGCAGAGGAGATTTACCAACACACAGCCTGGACTAGAGGGTCTTATGAGGTATAGGCACACACATTTATGGAAAAGTGGCGGGAAAGGGCCAGTAACATCATGAAGGATCCCACCCACCCTGCTCATGGACTGTTTATCCCACTCTCATCAGGGAGGAGGCTACGTAGCATCCACACCAGGACCACCAGACTCAAAAACAGTTACTTTCCCCAAGCAGTAACGGGAAAAGTAAGTGTTCTTTATCTTTTTTTGTTTTTTTTTGTGCTGCATCAGATCCACAATAACAATTATTTTGTTCTCCTTTACACTTACGTACTGGAAATGACATTAAAAAACCTTGAAATGAGTGGATAGCCTAGAGACTTTTACCCATAGCGGAACAGGAATATTTTGAAATAGGAGGGGGGCATAACTTTAAGGTGATTGGAGGAAAGTATAGGGGGGGATATCAGAGGTAGGTGTTGTAACAGAGAGAGTGATGGGTGCATGGAGCACACTGCAGGGGTGGTGGTGGAGGCAGATACATTCGGGCCATTTAAGAAACTCTTAGATAGGCATGTGAATGAATGAAAAATGGAGAGTTATGTGGGAGAGAAGGGTTAGATTGATTTTAGATTATGTTAAAGGGTTGGGACAACATTGTGGGCCAAAGGGCCTGTGCTGTTTTGTAGTGCCCTATTCTAGTGCAAGCGCTGTTGTGATGGACAACACTCGGTAAACGCACTCCTTCCACGTGCGTATTCACACATACACAGACACAGACATTGCCTTGTCATTCTGCTGTTGTGCTGAGTGTGCACAATTCAGCGTCTTCCCCGGTACATTGCCATAACGTGTCCTAAACCCAGCTGCTGTGCTCAGGTTGGCTATATGGTATCTCTTACACTGTACATGGTGAATATTCCATCCCTTTAGTAATGGGATGTGTAAATGTATACATGTGTGTATACTATAGTTTTGGTAGATACTCCTGTTTATTTTGTAATATAATTGTAACTACATTGTGGGGTACATCATATTCTAATTCATGTATAGTCTTAAGTTAACACTGTTGATAATTAAAGATGGCATGTCCTAGTGCTGATTTAAAGGCCTCAACAGCTTAGATATGGCAAAGTTATTTCCCATTTTAGAAGAGTCCAGGACAAGAGGGTGCGACTTCAGGATTGAAGGATATCCATTTAGAACAGAGATGCGGAGAAATTACTTTAGTCAGAGGGTGGCAAATCTCTGGAATTTGTAGCCATGAGCGGCTGTGGAGGCCAAGTCATTGAGTGCATTTAAGGCAGAGATAGATAGGTTCTTGATTAGCCGAGGCATCAAAGGGTATGGGGAGAAGGCAGAGAAGTGGGGATGACTTGAAGAATTGGATCAGCCAGTGATTGAATGACGGAGCAGACTCGTTGGGCCAAATGGCCCACTTCTGCTCCTATATCTTATGGCCTTATCATCTCAGTATGAGAGGAAGAGGGGCTACGAGGAGTTAATATGGGCTAAGAATAGTACAGAGCTATTATTGTGTTTTCTGGTAGTTACCTTTTTGTAAATATTGGCAGTTTTCTTTTCAACAACACACATCAAAGTTGCTGGTGAACGCAGCAGGCCAGGCAGCATCCCTAGGAAGAGGTACAGTTGATGTTTCGGGCCGAAACCCTTCGTCAGGACTAACTGACAGAAGAGCTAGTGAGAGATTTGAAAGTGGGAGGGGGAGGAGGGATCCGAAATGATAGGAGAAGACGGGGGGGCGGGGAGGGACGGAGCCAAGAGCTGGACAGTTGATTGGCAAAAGGGATATGAGAGGATCATGGAACAGGAGGCCCAGGGAGAAGGAAGCGGGGGGGGGGCGGGGAAACCCGGAGGATGGGCAAGGGGTATAGTGAGAGGGACAGAGGGAGAAAAAGGAGAGAGAGAGAAAGAATGTGTGTGTATAAATAAATAACAGATTGGGTACGAGGGGGAGGTGGGGCATTAGCGGAAGTTAGAGAAGTCAATGTTCATGCCATCATGTTGGAGGCTACCCAGACAGAATATAAGGTGTTGTTCCTCCAACCTGAGTGTGGCTTCATCTTTGTAGTAGAGGAGGCCGTGGATAGATATATCAGAATGGGATGTGGAATTAAAATGTGTGGCCACTGGGAGATCCTCCAAAATTTTCACTGCAATGATAAAGTACAACTTTAATTTTGAAAGCGTACATAGGTTTAGGGGATATTTGCAAGATGGTTTGAATGCTTACAAAGAACTGTATGATAGAAAAATGCACGAGGCTCAGCAGTCAAGCAAGCCTTCCACATCAGCTACAGCAGACGACGAACCTCGACCTTTGACATTGAGGCGGGCAGTCATAGGAGAAGATGAGCTGCCTGCCCTAATGGAAACAGACAACACCCCAGTGTCCCACCACCCCAACCCGCAGGCCGCGAACAGATACCGATTTGCGGAGAATGCAGCGGTAGCCAGGAGACACACAGCACATCTTTAAGAAAAAAGCCGAAATAAACATGCTAATTAATTAGGTGCCGCCCAGCACATAAATGTCGGCCCAGATCAGAGGCAACGCAATCGCCTCTGATCTGGGCCGACAATTACGTGCCGGGCAGCACCTAATTAATTAGCATGTTTATTTCGGCTTTTTTCTTAAAGATCTGCTGTGTGCCTCCCAGCTACCGCCGCACCCCTGCATGCTTCGCGGATCGGTATCGGTCGGTGGCCCGGAGGGTGGGGGCCACTGCACCACCCAAACGTCCGACGACTCAGTCTAACACACCATCATCAGTGTGCTCGGCAAGCTGTCTTCCCGATTCCCGTAAGTGATACTACACTGTACATACATTATTTCTACTTTATATAGGCTGTGTATTTTTATGTGTTGTTTGGTATGATTTGGCAGCTTCATAGCTTAAAGGTTACTGGAGAGAGTGTTTTTGCCAACAGCGCTTGCGTGAGATTTTCTGCCGAGAGTGCTTGCGCCGTGTTTCTGCCAACAGTGCTTGCGTGAGATTTTTGCTACATAGAACAGTTCAGGCAATGATTGTGGAAAAGTATTTCTACTTTATATAAGCTGTGTATTTATCATATCATTCCTGCTTTTACTATATGTTCTACGAGTCTGTGGTGGCCAATGCTATCATGTTTGCTGTTGTGTGCTGGGGCAGCAGGCTGAGGGTAGCAGACACCAGCAGAATCAACAAACTCATTCGTAAGGCCAGTGATGTTGTGGGGATGGAACTGGACTCTCTGACGGTGGTGTCTGAAAAGAGGATGCTGTCCAAGTTGCATGCCATCTTGGACAATGTCTCCTATCCACTACATAATGTACTGGGTGGGCACAGGAGTACATTCGGCCAGAGACTCATTCCACTGAGATGCAACACAGAGCGTCATAGGAAGTCATTCCTGCCTGTGGCCATCAAACTTTACAACTCCTCCCTTGGAGGGTCAGACACCCTGAGCCAATAGGCTGGTCCTGGACTTCTTTCGTAATTTCCTGGCATAATTTACATATTACTATTTAACTATTTATGGTTCTATTACTATTTATTATTTATGGTGCAACTGTAACGAAAACCAATTTCCCCCGGGATCAATAAAGTATGACTATGACTATGTTACTGTTACTTCAGGTTTTATGTGTTATTTGGCATGATTTGGTAGGTTATTTTTGGGTCTGTGAAGGCTCACAAAATTTTCCCATATAAATTAATGGTAATCGCTTCTTCGCTTTACGACATTCTGGCTTACGAACCGTTTCATAGGAACGCTCTACCTTCGGATAGCGGGAGAAACCTGTATTTGAGGCAGAGGTTAACAGATTCTTGATTGGTCACAGCATGAAGGGTTATGGGGAGAAGGCAGGAGAGGTGCGGAGAGGAAAATGGATCAGCCATGATGAAGTGGCAGAGCAGACTCAATGGGTCAAATGGCCTAATTGTGCTCATATATCTTATGGTGTTATGTGTTATCCAAAGCAGAAGGTTAGGAGGACTGCTCCCGAACCAGAGGGCAAAATTCTAAACCTCCCTTGCTGCTGCTTTACTGAGGGAATGTTTCACAGTCCCTTCTACTTTCTTTTAGATCATGCCTTTAGTCGAGACCCTTTCAAGACATATGCCAGTGATATTAAACCTGATTCCGATTCTGATTCACTCTCAGAAGGACTTAAATGTTCCACAACTGAACTTCAAGCAAGAGCAAAGGAGAATCAAAACTCTGCAGGTTCTGGAAATGTGAAATAAAACCAGGAAACGCTGGACACAGGCAGCTGACTCGCAACATTAGGGAAATGGAGTTAATATTTCAGGTTGAATAACCTTTGGCAGAACAGGCATATTCCTGTTGTTTTTAAACCATTCCTGTGTAGCTTTCGTTTTACGCTTGGGGTCATTGTCTTGCTTGAAAACAAATCTTCTGCCAAGTCGCGGTTCTCTTGCAAGCTACATCAGGTTTTCCTCCAGGATTTCCCTGTATTTTGCTGCATTCATTTTACCCTCTACTGTCACAGGCTAAGGCCTGTTGCATGATGCAGCCACTACCATGCTTCATGGTACGGATGGTGTGTTTTTGATGTTGTGTGGAGTTTGGCTTACGCTAAACATAGCATTTAGTCTGATGGCCAGAAAGCTCAATTTTGGTTCATCAGACCATGAAACTTTCTTCCAGCCGACTTCAGAGACTCCCACGTGTTTTCTGGCAAATCCTAGCTGATATTTCATGTGAGTTTTTTTTTCCAACAGTGGCTTTCTCTTTGTCACTCTCCCATAAAACTGTGACTGGTGAAGCACCTGGGAGGCAGTTGTTGTATGTGCAGTCTCTCCCATCTCAGCCACTGAAGCTTGTAACTCCTCCAGAGTTGTCATAAGTCTCTTGGTGACCTCCCTCACTCGCCCCCATCTTGCACGGTCACTCAGTTTTTGAGGATGGCCTTCAGGATTTACAGCTGTTGCGTAAATTCTTTCCATTTCTTGATGATTGACTTAACTGTGTTCCAAGGGGTATTCAGTGTCTTGGAAACTTTCTTGTATCCATCTCCTAACTTGCGTTTTTCAATAACCTTTTCGCGGAGTTGCTTGTTCTTTTGTCTTCATGATGTAGATTTGGCAGGATACCTACTCAACAGCAGTTGGACCTTCCAGATACAGGTGTATTTTTAGTACAATCAATTGAAACACTTTGACTGCACACAGATTTATATATAACTAGGTAACCTTAACTAATTATGTGACCTCTGAAACTAATTAGTTCTACCAATGATGATTTGGTGTGTCATTTTAAAAGGGGTGAATACTTACGCAATCAATTATTTTGTTTTATATTTGTAATTAATTTAGATCACTCTGTAAAGATCTGTTTTCACTTTGATATGAAAGAGTCTTCTTCTGTTATTCATTATGAAAAAATCCAAGTTAAGTCCACTGTGATTCAATGTTGTATAACAATAAAACATGAAAACTTCCGGGGGGGGGGGGAGTATATTTTATAGGCACTGTATTTAAAATGAAGATAAATAGGCTCTTGATTAGTAAGAGCATTAAAGTTTACGGCAAGAGGGGAGGAGAATGGGGTGGAGAGGGAAAATAAATCACTCATGGAATGGCATAGCAGAATGAATGGGCTGAATGTCCTAATGTCATGTCTGCTGTGGGAGGGGTGGTACTGAGGGAGGGGTGATACTGAGGGAAGGTCACACTGTGGGAGGTGTGGTACTGAGGGAGGGTCACACTGTGGGGAGGGGTGGTACTGAGGGAGGTTCACACTGTGGGAAGGGTGGTACTGAGGGAGGGTCACACTGTGGGAGGGGTGGTACTGAGGGAGTGCTGCACTATGGGAGAGGTGGTACTGAGGATGGGTCACACTTTGGGTGGGGCAGTACTGAGAGATGGTCATGCTTTGGGAGGGGTGGTCCTATCAGAACGTGCTCTTCATGAAAGTTCTGTTTGTTCTGCCTGCAGTGTGGTAAAGGTTCTGTTGGAGGCCGGTGCTGATCCCAATCTTGGAGATGAATTCAGAAATATGTACGAGACGTCGAGGGAGAAACGCATCCACTCTCTGGAAGGTGTGTGGATTGACGGTACTTCACATCTGTGTTCTGTCCTGAATCATTCACTCCTCACCCACTGAGTATGAACATTGTTATCTGTACTTTCAAATCCTTTATGGAGCTTGGCCATTCCTATCTTCAGAAACTTCACAATTCCAAAAACTCTCCACCATCCAGACCCTGACTCTGGAATTCATTTCCAAACCTCACTGCTTTTCTTTTCTCAAACCTGCTCCTTTAAGATCTGTGGACCTGGTGAAGTGTCTCAGCCTTAAACACTGGCTCATTATTCCTCTCCACAGATGCTGCCTGACCTGCTGAGTCCCTCCAGCACTGTGTGTGTGTTGCTTGGATTTTCAGCATCTGCAGATTTTCACTTGTTTGTGTTTAATGAGGTAAACTCAACTGCTTCTGTGGGCAGAGAATTCCAGATTCACTATTCTCCTGGAAAATTAGTTCCTCCTCATCTCCATCTTGAATCTACTAGAGATTCTAGTATGCCTTCTGAATCTGCTATGTCTTCCAATCTCACTTACTAGAGGAAACAACTTTCCTGCCTCTATCCTATCTTGAGGCCCTCTCCTGGTTGGGATTGACCATGGATGTTGTGTCCTAGCTGTTGGTGCCATGCCTGCAGTATGCAACCAGGGTGATACAATATGGAGAGCAAGCTATATCCTATCTTGAGGCCCTCGCCTGGTTGGGGTTGACCATGGATGTTGAGTCCTAGCTGTTGGTGCCATGCCTGCAACCAGGTGATACAATATGGAGAGCAGGCTCCCCCTTTCCATGCAGCTGATGAATTCAAAGGAATGGCAGAGACTGATACAGGTTGACACCAGTGGCATCACAGGAGTTGCTAGTCAGCGTTGAATTCAATGTCGGACTGCCTTAGGGACTCTAGCTTTGGATTTTTCCTTTGAGGTTTACTCCTGAAGCCTTCCTCATGAGTGGGTGTAGCCGTAAGGCAGCAGAGGTTTGAGGTCAGAGTTTTCCTTCTCCTTGCTGAGCTGCTAACCACTGATGAGCCCTATCTCCATGATAGGGTTTTCAGGTGCCAGTAACCAGCCTTTACCCCTTCTCCTGTCAGTAGAAACTGGGCTTAGTAGCGAAGCCAATGTGAAGACCAGGAGCTGGAGCTGTCATAATTGTATATGTTTCTGCAAGATCCCCGCTCATTTTTCTGATCTGCTGTTAGCTTGCAGAATGGAGACAGCAAGAGAACAAGTACATAATTTGTTTGCTTCGGATTCTAAAGATAAAGACGAGGGTTACCTTTACTTGTCATCAAAACATTGAGACATACGGTAAAATGTGTCATTGGCATCAAGCTAATGTGTCTGAGCAGAATGTTGGGGGCTGCCCACAGGTACTGCCACGCTTCCAGTGCCAAGATAGCGTGCCCACAATTTACTCACCCTGACCTTTTCCCCATAACCTCTAATCTCCCTGCTCTACGAAAGTCATGTCTCGTATATATTTAGTGAGGTGCTTGGAACGCAGAAGGAAACCGGAGGACGCCCTCGCGTGGTTACGGGGACAATGTACAAACTCAGGTGGAGGGAGATGAATCACGATCACTAGCACTTCAAAGTGTTGTGCTAAGCGCTCCACTTCCGTGCGGCCCGGCATTCTGCATTGTCTGGTCAGCAGCAGCGGAAATGTGGATATTATCTTGCGTATCAGTGGGCAATTGATCCTGAGTTGAAATCCCACTACAGATACACCGGTTTAGGAATTTATCTGGTCACCCAGTGCCTCAAGGGGCCACTACATTGGTGGAGGGGTAATGCAGAGAAGGTGAACACAGAAAATAGGATGGTACAGCTCAGCCCGTGATGTTGTGCCAACCAATCAACTTACACTGATTAATCCCTTCTTCATAGCCCTCCATTTGTCTATCATCCATATGCCTATCTGAGAGTCTGTTGCATGTCCCTAATTTATCTGCCTCTACCACCACCCCTGGCAGGGTGTTCCACACACCCACCATTCTCTGTGTGAAAAGCAACCTCTAACATCACCCCTTAAAATTATGCCCACACAAATTAGCTATTTCCACCCTGAGAAAAAGTCTCAGACTATCCACTCCGTCTTTGCCTCTTATTATCTTGTACACCTCTATCAAGGCACCTTTTATTCTCCTTCACTCTGAAAGAAAAGCCCGAGCTCTCTTAACCTGTCCTCATAAGACATGTTCTCTGCTGTACCGCTAAGACCGCTGTACCATTGAGAGCATACTCACCAACTGCATCTCAGTGTGGTATGGCAGTTGTCCCGTATCGGACCGCAAAGCACTCCAGCGGGTGGTGAAAACTGCCCAGCGGATTATCGGCACCCAATTGCCCACCATTGAGAACATCTACCATAAATGCTGCCTGGGCAGGGTGAAAAGCATTATCAAGGATGCATCTCACCCTAACCATGGACTTTTTACTCTTCTCCCATCCGGTTGGCGCTACAGGAGCCTCCGCTCCCGCTCCAGCAGGCACAGGAAGAGCTTCTTCCCTGAGACTGTGACCCTGCTGAACCTCTCATCACAGCGCTAAGCAGTATTGCACCGATATTGGACTGTCTCAGTACTTTTATATTTGTGTGCTGTAGCACTTCTTTAATTCGCAGTTATTTTGTAAATAACACTATTCTTTGCATTTCTGGTCAGATGCTAAATGCATTTCATTGGCTTTGTATCTGTACTTGGCATAATGACAATAACGTTGAATCTAAATCTAAATCTAACCAGTTAACAACCTGGTAAATCTCCCCTGCACCCTCTCTAAAGCTTACACAACATTTCTATAATGAGGCTGCTCTATTTCAAGGCATGGTACACTGAGAGAGTCCTGCAGAGTTTGGCGGTGGGAAAGGAGGGATGTTGGTAGTGTAAGGGGGCCCACAATTCGGGGGTGGGGGGGTGGGGTAGGGAGTGGCAGTGCTGAGGGAGCCCCATGTTATCTGACCACAGGTCACTCCTGTGAAAAAGGGAAAGTTTCTCTGTTGTCTTGGCCATGTAGAATAGATCATTTGATTATTTCTCCCATTTCTTGAAATGTGATCATCTCAGTCGTTCTCCCCACTTAATACCAGAAACTGCACTTTGCAAAGTGGTCTTGGTCCAAAACGCCTTCTTTTAATTCATTTCTGTAGAAGCTGCCACAATATACAATCCTGGAATTCATTTTCTTGCAGACATACTCAATGAATTCAATAACCATAATAGAACCAATGTAAGACCACACCATCTGGGTGTACCACCGGTGTGCAAAAAGCAACAAACTGCAAATATAAGAAGAAAGAAAGAAAAGAGAAATATTAATAATAATAATAAGGAAATAAGCAATAAATACCTAGAACATGAGATGAAGAGTCCTTGGAAGTGAGTCCATAGGTTGTGGGAACAGTTCGGTGACAGGGCAAGTATCCCCTCTGGTTTAAGAGCTTGATGGCTGAGGGGTAATAACTGTTCCTGAATTTGGTTTTGTGGGTCCTGAGGCTCCTGTACCTTCTTCCTGATGGCAGCAGTGAGAAGAGAGCATGACCTGGGTGGTGGGGGTCTCTGATGATGGATGCTGCTTTCCTACAACAACGCTCCATGTAGAAGTTTTCATTGTTGTGGAGAGCTTTATGTGATGGACTGGACCATATCCACTACTTTTTGTAGGATTAACTATTTAGGGGCATTGGTGTTTCCTGTAAGGCATAAGGGGATGATGAGGTGAAAGGTGAAAGGAATGCAAAGCTATAACTATCCTCAACATAAAGCAAAAGGTGATATTATCAGGTCCTTAGCATCAGTCACAGACACAAGAGATTCTGCAGATGCTGGAAATCCAAAGCAACACAAACACAAAATGCTGGAGGTACTCAGCAGGCCAGGCAGCATCTATCGAAAGGAATAAGGACTTGATGTTTCGGGTAGGGACATTTCATCAGGACTCTGTTCCCCTCCCTGCAAGTTCTCCTTGCTGCCTCAACTGCAAGTTCCTCCAGCACTTTGTGTTACTTAGCATCAGCCAGTTCTGTAGAGGCATGCATACCAGACTTCAAGGCAAATGGTTCCAGGTTCGAATCCGGCCAGCCCTTTGCATGCTTTCCATCCGTGCTGGGTTGAGCGTTGAGCTAATGACTCGGCCTCATAAAAAACAGACAAAAAATGCTAAGGAAACTGCAAAAAAAAAGCCTTCTGATGTGCCAGAAGTCATGAAAAGGAACTACTTAGCATCAACCAGTCCAGTTCTGGCCCAATTTTCTTGTGTGTATTATCAGATACACAGTGTCACAGTGCCAGAAGCATTTTTACAAACCTTCCCCCGGTCTGGACCTAGAAGATATCAAACAGAGGCAGGACAGTAGCACAGCAATTACTGAATGCTATTACAGTGCCAGGGTCATGGGTTCAAATCCCACCATTGTCTGTATACAGTTTGTACAGTACGTTCTTACTGTGAACGTGAGGGTTTCCTCCAGATGCTCCGGTTTCCTCCCACATTCCACAGGTGTACGGGTGAGTAGGTTAAGTGTTCAGATGTGTGTAAGTGGGTTGTGAGGCCTTGATGGGCAGAAGAGCCTGTTGCCATGTTGTATCTCTAAATAAATGTTTCCCCAGTTTGGACTGTAATCAGGAGAAACCTCTTGAATTAAAGCAACTAAGTTTACAAGATTCTCTCCCTTCTGAGGAATGGACGTTCAGTCATTGCATGTGTGGTCCAGTTTTGGTTACCATGGCAATTGGATATAACAGGGATTGGTTAGGAAAAGGACTAGGCTCAGTATTGTACTGAACATCTTACTACTTGAGGAAATTGACTTTTGGTCCCTTGTTCAGTGAAAGACCTCCATTACCTTGGATCCCAATCAGCGGGCTCTCCCTGCAGTCTGCATCACAGAGTGCCATCTCCTACAGGGGGAGGGAAGATGCTGGGCCCCTCTCTACCTACTCTCCATCATTATGGGGAACAGAAGATAGCTGGCATATAAAATGGAGGAACTAGCAGTCCTCACAAGGACACAGAATGAATGTCGGGAATGCAGTGTTATGTGCTTCATGAGCAAATCCTGGATCCCAGCGCTACTGTGAATGGGTTTACAATGATATGAGGAGACAGAGTTAATCTACAGTGTGGTATGAGGAAGGGAGATGGAATTGCTGTGCTTGTGAACAATAGATGGTGTAATCCCGGTCACATTTCTGGAAAAGAACAAATCTGCAGTCCGGACATTGAACTGCTTGCTATGAGTTTGCTTCCGCTTTCTCTACTGCTTGAGTTCAGCCATGCCATATTGCTCGTTGTCTACATTCCGCCTTCCCAATGCAGTACCGATGTTGCATGTGACATCTTACACGCTACCATCATGAGACTCCAGACTCAACACGCCAGTGCATTCATTGCAGTATCAGGAGACTTCAACCATGTTTCTATTTTGACAACCCCACCCATCTTTGATCTGTTTGTCAAGTGTCATACAAGAGAAAATAAAACTCTGGATCTCTTGTATGCAAATGCTAAAGATGCATACAACTCCACAGCTCTTCCCCCACTTGGAAGATCAGATCGCAACCTGGTTCACCTCATGCCCTTGTACAACAATAGCTAGCTACCACCAAGATAGTAAAGAAATGGCCTCCAGAGGCCATTGGGCCCTTGAAGGACTGCTTTGAGGTTACTGACTGGAATGTGCTTTGTGAACCATATGGGAAGGACATTAACGGATTACTGATTGCATCACTGGCTACATCAACTTCCGCGTAATACCATCAAGGACTGTTCGCTGCTTCCCTTAACAACAAACCATGGGCCACCAGTGATCTAATGGCTGTTCTCAACCACAAAAAGAAAGCCTTTAGATCAGGAGACAGGGAGGAATTGAAACATGTGCAGAGGGAACTAAAGGAGAAGATCAAGGTGGCTAAAGAGGAATACAGGAGAGAGCTGGAGAACAAGCTTGGGCAGAGTAGCACACAGGAGGTGTGGAGAGGCATGAAGAACATCACTGGCTTCAAACAACCTGGCTGTAGAGGCTCGGAATGCAGCCATGAGTTAAACCAAATCTTTGCAACACACACAAAATACTGGAGGAACTCAGCAGGCCAGGCAACACCTATGGAAAATAGTACAGACAATGTTTTGGGCTGAGACCCTTCAGCAGAACTGGAGAAAAAAAAGGTGAGTAGAGTTAAAAGGTGGAGGAGGCAAGAGAGAAACACGAGGCGATAGGTGAAACCTAAAGGGGGAAGGATGAAGTAAAGAGCTGGGAGGTTGATTGGTGAAAGAGATACAGGGCTGGAGAAGGGGCAGTCTGAAAGAAGAAGACAGAAGACTATGGAAGAAAGAAAAGGGGGAGGAACACCAGAGGGAGGTAATGGGTGGGCAAGGAGATAAGGTGAGAGAGAGAAAAGGAGATGGGGAATGGTGAGGTTGGGGGGGGCGGGCATTACCAGAGTTTGAGAAATCAGTGTTCATGCCATCAAGTTGGAGGCTACCCAGATGGAATATAAGGTGTTGCGCCTCCATCTTGAGTTTGGCCTCATCACGACAGCGGAGGAGGCCATGGATGGACATATCGGAATGGGAATGGGAAATGGAATTAAAATGGGTGGCCATTGAGATATCCCACTTTTTCTAGTGGATAGAGCATGGGTGCTCGGTGAAGCGGTCTGCCAATCTATGTCGGGTCTCACCAATATACAGGAGGCCACGCCGGGACCACCGGACACAGTATACGACCCCAATAGATCTACAGGTGAAGTGTCGCCTCACCTGGAAGGACTGTTTTGGGCCTTGAATGGTAGTGAGGGAGGAAGTGTAGGGGCAGGTGTAGCACTTGTTCCGCTTGCAAGAATAAGTGCCAGGAGGGGAGATCAGTGGGGAGGGACGAATGGACAAGAGAGTTGCATAGGGAGCAATCCCTGAGGAAAGCAGAAAATGGTGGGGCCGAAGGGAAAGATGTTACTAGTGGTGGGATCCTGTTGGAGATGGCGGAAGTTCCAGAGAATTATGTGCTGATCGTGGAGACTGGTGGGGTGGTAGGTACGGACCCTATCTCTAGTAGGGTGGTGGGAGGATGTGGTAAGAGCACATGTGCATGAAATGGAAGAGATGTGGTTAAAGAAGAAGAGAAGAATAGCCCTTAACTCGGCAGTGGAGTTATCGGGGCACCATCTTTTGACAGTGTTTCCGTAGCGAGCTATTCTTGTCTTTATGAGGCTGAGTTGCTAGCTGGACACTCAACCCGACTTGGATTCGAACTCAGGAACCTTCACTCCGGAGTCCGGCGCTGATATTATTGCGCCACCAAGGGGGACAAAATGTGGTTGAGGGCAGCATAAATTCTGGAGGAAGGAAAGCCCCTTTCTTTGAAAAAGGAGGACATCTCCTTCAATCTTGAATGAAAAGCCTCATCCTGAGAGCTGATGCGGTGGAGATGGAGGTATTGAGAGAAGGGTTCTAAGTAACAGGGTGGGGCGAGGTAGCTGCGAGAATCTGTGGGTTTATAATAGACATCAATAGATAAAGCTGTCTTCAGAGATAGAGACAGTGAGATTGAGGAACGGGAGGAACGTATCAGAAATGGACCAGTAAATTTGAGGGCAGGGTGGAAATTGGAGGCAAAGTTGGTGAAGTTGACGAGTTCAGCACGGGTGCAGGAAGCAGCACCAATGCAGTCATCGAAGTAACATAGGAAAGGTGGGGGATGGACACCAGTGCAGGCTTGGAACATAGACTGTTCCACATAGCCGACAAACAGGGAAACGTAGCTGGGACCCATGTGAGTGCCCATGGCTACACCTTCTGTTTGAAGGAAGTGGGAGGAGCCATAGGAGAAATTATTTAGAGTGAGGACAAGTTCCGTTAGGCGAAGGAGAGCGGTGCTGGAGGGGACCTGGTTGGGTCTGGTATCCAGAAAGAAATGGAGAGCTTTGAGGCCTTCTTGGTGGGGATGGAGGTGTATAGGGACTGGACATCCAGAGTAAAAATAAGATGATGGGGGCCAGGGAACCTGAAATCATTGAGAAGATCCAGAGTGTGTGAAGTGTCATGGATGTAGGTGGGAAGGGACTAAACCAGGGGGATAAAACTGAGTCAGGGTATGCCGATATGAGTTCAGTGGGGCAGGAACAAGCTGAAACAATGGGTCTACCTGGATAAGCGGGTTTGTGGATCTTGGGTAGGAAGTAGAAATGTGGGGTGCGGGAACTATGAGGTTGGTTGATCCCCAGAGCTAATAAGGTCAGTGATGGTGTGGGAGACAATGGCCTGGTGCTCCTTAGTGGGACCTTGTTTGAGAGGTATGTAAGAGGAGGTGTCTGAGAATTGTCGTTGGGCCTCAGCAACGTAGAGGTAAGTCTGCCAGACTACTACAGCACCATCCCCATCTGCGAGCTTGATGGTGAGGTTAGGATTAGGTCAGAGGGAGTAGAGAGCAAAGTAGAGAGAGGAGTGTTGAAGTCAGGATGGTTGATGTCCCATTGGCAGTTGGCAATGAAAAGGTCCAGAGTAGGCAGAAGACCAGGGCGGGGGGGTCCAGGGAGAGGAGGATGGTTGGGGGCAGCAGAAGGGGTCATCAGTGTGAATTGGAGAGCCCTTGCCAAAGAAGTAGGCTCTGAGATGGAGGTGGCAGAAGAAGAGCTCAGTGTCATGGCAGGTGTGGAGCTCACTGAGGTGTTGGTGCAGGGGGACAAGAGTGAGACCCTTACTGAGGACAGAACATTCTGCCTCAAGAGAGGGGAAGGTCGGAGGGAATGGTGAAAACTCAGTAAGAATGAGAGGTGGGATCGGAGGGGGGAAGGGGTTGCTAGTGTCTGAGGAGAAGGGAGGTTTGGGGTATTCAGGGATGGCGTGGTCAGAAGAAGATGGAGTCTCTGAGGGCCCAAGAGCTGGCGGTGGGACCTGAGAGAGACAGGATTGTGGAGTGGCGGTGGGGAAAGGGGAGATGGGTTCCAGCGGCAGCACGTGAAGACCTGGCCTGGAGGTTGCATAATTGGTGCTTTGAAGGTGTCCGAGGTCTTTGGAACCGCATTGATAGTGGTGGAGTCCAGGTTTTGAATCTGCTCTGGATTGTTAGAGCCATTGAGGTCGGTAGCAGGGATTGTGGTCTGGAGACGTCTGGGCATTAGAGGTGGCAGGTTCTGTGGTCTGTAGACGAGCGATCTTCTGATCCTTGCAAGCTGTGAGAAAATCAAAGAACCGGCGATTAAGAGCGTGGACCTGGCGGAGGATAGAGTAGCAGACAGATCCATTACAGGCAGCGGAGAGAGAATCCCGGAGTTATGGAAGTGGCTGGGATAGGGATACCAGGTACCTCCTCGTAGGGGAAAGCGTGACACCTAGAACTTGGTGAGAGAAGCAGCGGGAGAAACAGTCAATTGAATGTGAGTACCTGGGGTCCTCAGAGGGTCCAAATCGAAAAGCTTGAAAACAAATCCTCAGAATCCAGTTCTGTTTGACAATTGCCCTCCTGTTCACAACCCCCTCAGCACACCAGTCCAGGTGCAGAGGCACCCAATGCTCCCTCAGCATCCCCTCCTCCCTCCTCCCACTTCCCACCTCCAACCCAACATGTGGATGAACAACACAGACTACATCCCTTCCTTGCCCTGCACCTACCATCCACACCTCCACATACCAACTGCTATCGTCCCAATCTTCACCTCCCCCAGCCCTCACCTTCCGTCAGCTCCCCAGTCATCGTGGACTCACCTTCACTACTGAGCAGGTGAGACGGGCTCTGGGGAAACTCAGCATGGCAAAGCACTGGGACCGGATGGTGTGAACCCCAAGGTCCTGAAGGAGTGTGCTGGGCAGCTGTGTGGAGTTCTCCAGTGCATTTTCAATCGGAGTCTCAGCCTGGAAAGGGTCCCGACTGTGTGCAAAACATCATTTGTGGTCCCAGCACCCAAGAAGGGCCAACTGACAATCCTGAATGACTACAGGCCAGTGGCCCTGACCTCACACATCATGAAGACCCAACAGAAGCTCACCTCCATCCCCTGGTCAGATCAGACCTTGATCCCCTGCATTTTACTAACCAGGAGCACACTGGGGTTGATGATGTTGCCATCTACCTGCTGAACAGAACCTACTCCCATTTGGATAAACAGGGCAGCGCTGTGAGGATCATGTTTTTTGATTTCTCAAGTGTCTTCAATACCATACAGCCCTCATTGCTGGGGGAAAAGCTTCCTTCAGTTCAGATTGGCACCTCCATTTTATCCTGATTGGCAGAACACAGTTTGTGCAGCTTCAGAGCTGTGTGTTAGACATGGCTATAAGCAGCAGTGAGACCCCACAGGGGGCTATATAGGCTCCCTTCCTGTTTATTCTGTATACCTCGGACTTTAGATACAACACTGAGTCATGTCATCTGCAGAAATTCTCTGATGACTCAGCAATAGTTGGGTGTATAAAGGGAGGATGGGAGAATGAATATGGCGCCCTGGTGGAGGACTTCATTAAATGGTGCAAGCTGAGTGGTGTGCAGCTCAACATCAGTAAGACAAAGGAGATGGTGATGGACTTTAGGAAGACTAAGCCTACATTGCTCCCTGTTACTATTGATGGTGAGGATGTGGATAAGGTGAGGACCTACAAGTACCTGGAGGTGCACCTGGATGACAGACTTGAGTGGAGCACCAACACAGAGGCTGTGTACAAGAAGGGCCAGAGTTGTCTCTACCTCCTGAGGAGACTGAGGTCCTTTGGAGTATGCAGGCCTCTCCTTCACATGTCCTACCAATCTGTTGTTGCCAGTACAATCTTCTAGGCGGTGGTATGTTGGAGCAATGGCATCGAGAGTGATGTCAACAGGCTCAATAAACTGATTAGAGAGGCTGGCTCTGTTATAGGAGTCAAACTGGACTCACTGAAGGCTGAGGTAGAACAGAGTACGCTACAGAAAATCCTGGCAACTCTGGACAATGTTTCTCACTCTCTGCATGCCACCTTGGCTGAACAGAGGAGCACTTTTATCAATAGACTAAGAAAACTGTGCTGCTCCAAAGAGCATTATATGAAGTCATTCTTACCCTCAGCCATTAAACTCTATAATGAGTCAACCTGTAGCCAGGGAGGTGATGGCCCCCTCCTGTTAGACTGTTTGTGTTAACTTTTTTTTTATTCTTTCTACTTCTCTTCTAATTATATCTGTGCATTTGTAATGCTACTGTGACACTGCAATTTCCTTTGGGATCATTATAGTTCTACCTATCTATCTGTCTACCCTCCCCTCCCACTCTCTAAGAGACCACAAGACATTGGAAAAGAAATTAGGTCATTTGGCCCATCAAGTCTGTTCCACATTCAATCATGGCTGATTTATTTTCCCTCTCAGACCCAGTCTCCTTCCTTCCCACCTTTGATGCCTTTAAGAATCTGTCAACCCCTGTTTTAAATACACCCAGTGACGCGGCCTCCACAGCCATCTGTGGCAATGAATTCCACAGATTCACCACCCTCTGTCTAAAGAAATTCCTCCTCATCTCTCTTCTAAATGGATGTCTCTGGATTCTGAGGCTGTCCTGTGGCCTCTGGTCCTGGGCTTCCCTACTATAGGAAATTTCCTCTCCCCATCCACCCTATCTAGGCCTTCCAGTATTCGATAGGTTTCAGTGAGGTAACCCCCTCCCCCCCCCCCATACATCTAAACTCCAGCAAGTACTGGCCCAGATCCAACAAACAATTCCGAATCCCACAGAGCTCAAATGCAAGGATCCAGTTGTCATAGAACATAGACCAGTATAGCACAGGAACAGACTTTAAGCCCACAATGTTGTGTGAACCACACACACACACACACACACACACACACACACAATCCCCCTCTCGCTCTCTGTCCTCCACCCCCCCTCTCTCTCTGTCTGTGTCCCCCGGTTTCTCTGTCTCCCCCTCTCTCTCTGTCCATCTCCCCTCCCTCTTTCCCTCTCTCTTTTCCCTCTTTCCCCTCTTTCCCTGTCTCCCTCTGACCCACACCCTCTCCTTGTCTCCCCATTCCCCTCTCCCACTCTTCCTCTCTCTCCCCCTTCCCCAATCTCCCTCTATCCCCTTCCTCCCTTTCCCCATTCCTCCCCTCCCCTCTCTCCTCCTCCTCTCTCGGTCTCCCTCTCTCTTTCTCCCTTTCCCTCTCTCTCTGTCTCTCCTCTCCCCCCTCTGCTGCTTTCCCCTTTCTACCCCTCCCACTTCCTCACCCCCTCCCCATTCCTTTCCCCTCTCCCACTCACCTTCCACCTCTCCCCTCCCCTTCTCATCCCCCCTACCCCTCCCCTTCATCCCCTTACCCTCTCCCTTTCCCTCTCTCTCCCGCCCTTACTTCATCTCTCTCCCTCTCTCTCTCTCGCCCTCTCTTTCTCACTATCTCACTCTGTCCCCTCTCTCTGTTCTCTTTCTCTGTCCTGCTCTCTGTCTGTCTCTGTGTCTCTCTGTCTCTCTCACACACACACACACACACACACACACACACACACACACGCACAATCCCCCTCTCTCTCTCTGTGTCCCCTCGTTTCTCTGTCTGTCCATCTCCGCTCCCTCTTTCCCTCTCCCTCTTCCCTCTTTCCCTGTCTCTCTCTGACCCACACCCTCTCCTTGTCCCCCTCTTCCCCTCTCCCACTCTTCATCTCTCTCCCCCTCTTCTCCAATCTCCCTCTCTCCCCCTTCCTCCCTCTCCCTTCCTCCCCTCCCCTCTCTCCTCCTCTTGGTCTCCCTTTCTCTTTCTCTTTCCCTCGCTCTCTGTCACCCCTCATCCCTCACTTCTCTCCACTCCCTCTCACCCCCCTCACCCTCTCCCCCTTCCCCAATCTCCATCTTTCCCTCCCCCTCGCCCTCCCCCCTCTCCCACTCCCCTCTCCCTCTGCTCCTCTCATACTCTCCCCCTCTCTCTTTCCCACTCTTCCTTTCTCCCCCCTTCCCCAATCTCCATCTTTTCCCCTCCCTGTCCCCTCTCCCCTCTTCTCGGTCTCCCTGTCTTTCTCTCTTTCCCTCTCTCTGCCACCCCAATCCCCCTCCACCTCCCCCTCCCCCTCCCCTTCCCTCTCCCTCTCCTCCCTCCCCCTGTCCCTCCCCATCTCCCACCCCCCTCCCCATCTCCCTCCCCCCTCCCCATCTCCCTCCCCCCTCCCCATCTCCCTCTCCCCATCTCCCTGTCCCGCTCTCCCCATCTCCCTCCCTCTTTCCCCCTCTCCCGCTCTCCCCCTCTCCACCTCTCCCGCTCTCCTCCTCTCCACCTCTCTCCCTCTCTTCTCTGCTCCCTCTCTCCTCCCTCTCCTCTCCCTCCCCCTCCCTCCCCTCTCTCTCCCCCCTTCTTCCCCTTCCTCCTTCCCTTTCCTCCCCTCTCCTCCCTTCCCCTCTCCTCCCTTCCCCTCTCTTCCCCTCCCCTCCCTCTGCCCTCTCCTTCTCCCCCTCTCCCTCTCCCCCTCTCCCTCACCCCTCTCCCCCTCTCCCTCTCTCTCTCCCCCTTTGTTGTTTTTAATGTACAAATGTTGCCGAGATATTGCCAGCCTCTGTTCCAGTGTGATCAGAAACTAAGAGGTGAGATGTTGCAGCCAGAGCTGTTGATGGATGGCAGAGCAGTCGTCAGCTGACACTTTATTGAGTTTGCTGTAGTTATCTCATGCACAGACATTTTTTACAAATGATGACTGTTCTGTCACGTTGAACCATGGGGGACAACAATAATAACGTTTTAATCTTTTTATAGTGGAGACTGCTAGTGTCTGAAATTCATCTTCCGTGGCAACTGCTGTTCGTTACACTTTCCATGTCGGAAATAAAAGGGGTCTCCACCCAAATCACGCAAACATATGCACTTACACTCACACACAGCTGCCATCTTTGCCCATGTGTTTACTTCAGGTATCACTTGTTTTCCAAACGCTAAGAAAAATACATTCAAAGTAGATTCTTGCTTCTTCTCCCTTCCTTTCCAGTCCTGACGAAGGATCTCAGCCCAAAACGTCGACTGTTTATTCCCTGTCATAGATGCTGCCTGACCCGCTGAGTTAAAGATTCATGGTTGTTTCATGTCATTTTCAGTACACAAGCATAAAGAAAAATGAAATAATTGTTACTCCAGATCCAATGCAACACAAAAAAAATCACAATAAGGTAAAGAACACAATAATAATAAAACACAATAAATATAAATACATAAGATAGCTTCTCTACGTAGATTGTAAAGTGATGCTAGGCACAGGAGTGTCTGTACATAAGGTGACTCTGACAGGAAATGATAAAGTAGTGGTGGTTGGGGGTGTGGAGGGGTGGGTTAGTGGGTAGAGGTGTTGATCAGCATTACTGCTTGGGGAAAGTAACTGTTTTTGAGTCTGGTGGTCCTGGTCTGGATGCCACGTAGCCTCCTCCCTGATGGGAGTGGGACAAACCGTCCACGAGCAGGGTGGTGGGATCCTTCATGATAGGGTAAAAGTCTGCTTTCAGTCACCTGTCTATCATCATCATTATGTGCCGTGTTGTATAGTGTAGGTGATTGTGAGCAAACTCTTGGCAAATTTTTCTACATAAGTAGTTTGCCATTGCCTTCTTCTGATAATGGTGAGCCCAGCCGTTATCAATACTCTTCAGAGATTGTCTGTCTGGCGTCAGTGGTCGCGTAACCGGGGCTTGTGATATGCACCGACTGCTCATACAACCATCCACCACCTGCTCTCATGGCTTCACGTGACCCTCATAGGGGGGACTAGTGAAAGGAAGATGCTACACCTTGTCCAAGGGTGAGCTAGAAGCTAGTGAAAGGAAGATGTGGCTTATACTTCCTTTGGTAGAGATGTAACTCCACCCCGCCACCCAAACCTATCTGCACCTCTCCTACCACTGGTGTCCCTGTAGCATTTTGTGTGTGTTGCTCAAGATTTCCAGCATCTGGACAATTTCTTGTGTACCTGAAAATTAATGACCACTCTACATGGAGAGGAGAGGTGGGCTTGACTCCTTGGGTAAAGTCAGTGACATCATGGGAGCATCCCTTCAGTTTTTGAAGGGATGCCCATCAATTTTTGGATATTAGGCCTTTGGGGCGATCTGAAGTGGGTACTCTAGGGCTGAAAGACTAGAATCAGAATCAGGGTTAATATCACTGCCATATGTCACGAAATTTGTTGTTTTGTGGCAGCAGTACATTGCAATACATAATAATAAACTATTAATTGCAATAATATACAAATTTAAAATAAATAAGTAGTGCAAAAAGAAGACAAAAAAAAATGAGGTATTGTACATGTGTTCATTGTCCATTCAGAAATCTGTTGGCAGAGAAACTGTTCCTAAAACAGTGAGTGTATGTCTTCAAGCTCCTGTATCTCCTCCTTAATGATAGCAATGAGAAGACATCATGTCCTGGATGATGGGGTCCTTAATAAAGGATGCTGCCTTTCTGAGACATTGCCTCGATGCTGGGGCATCTGGTGCCCGTGATAGATCTGACTGAGTTTACAACCCTCGGCAGCTTTTCCCGATCCTGTGCTATCGCCCCTCCGTGCCAGCCAGTGATGCAATCAGTAAGAATGCCCTCCACAGTACATTGGTAGAGTCTTTGGTGACATACCAAATCTCCTCAAACTCCTAGTGAAATATATTGGACACCATGGTAGCGTAGCATAACGTCATCAGGATGTCAGAGTTTAAATCGCACATCATCTGTAAGGAGTCGGTACATCCGCTCCATGGAATGCTGTGGTTCCCTTTCACAGTCTAAAGATGTACCGGCTGGTAGGTTAATTGGTCATTGCAAATTGACCTGTAAGTAGGTTATGGACAATCAGGCACATCCTCTCCATGACCGACTGAATAAGCAGGGGAGCACCCTTTTAAACAGACTCATTCAGCTCTGCTGTCACAAGGGTCGTTACGGAAAATCTTTTCTACCAGATGCAATAAGCATATACAACAGTTCATCTCTGTGCAACAGGAGAACACACATCATAACACAATAGTCTCTGCTTTATTATTTTGTGCATTATTATTGCACATTGGTAGATTATTATTGGGTATATTATTATTCTGTACTTTATTATTAGTTATTATTACATTTATTATTATTGCTAAGTGTGTTTTTGAATGTTGCTGCTATAATGGAATTTCCCACTTGGGATCAGTAAGTTATTATTATTATAATGATTATTATATCAGGATTGCTGGGCACCACAGCTTGAAGGGCTGGAAAGGCCCATTCTGCACTGTTTTGCAATAAGTAAATAAATGTGGCTCCCAAGCAACTTCACAAACCACGTCATCTGTTTCAGTCAGTGCCCTGGGCAAACTCCCCTGACAGCTTTTTGACATATTGTTATGGAATTTGTTGCATCTATGTGAGACGGCAGGTAGACCCTCCCTCAGTACCACCCCTCCCACAGTGTGACCCTCCCTCAGTACCACCCCTCCCACAGTGTGACCCTCCCACAGTGTGACCCTCCTTCAGTACCACCCCTCCCACAGTGTGACCCTCCCTCAGTACCACCCCTCCAACAGTGTGACTCTCCCTCAATACCACCCCTCCCACAGTGTGACTCTCCCTCAGTACCACCCCTCCCGCAGTGTGACCCTCCCTCAGTACCTCCCTCCCACAGTGTGACCCTCCCTCAGTACCACCCCTCCCACAGTGTGACCCTCCTTCAGTACCTCCCTCCCACAGTGTGACCCTCCCTCAGTACCACCCCTCCCACAGTGTGCCCTCCTTCAGTACCTCCCTCCCACAGTGTGACCCTCCCTCAGTACCACCCCTCCCACAGTGTGCCCTCCTTCAGTACCTCCCTCCCACAGTGTGACCCTCCCCAGTACCACCCCTCCCACAGTGTGACCCTCACTCAGTACCACCCTTCCCGCAGTGTGACCCTCACTCAGTACCACCCTCCCACAGTGTGACCCTCCCTCAGTACCACCCTTTCCACAGTGTGACTCTCCCTCAGTACCACCCCTCCCACAGTGTGACCCTCCCTCAGTATCACCCCTCCCGCTGTGTGACCCTCACTCAGTACCACCCCCCCCACAGTGTGACCCTCCCTCAGTACCACCCGTCCCACATTGTGACCCTCCCTCAGTACTACCCCTCCTACATTGTGACCCTCCCTCAGTATCACCCCCCCACAGTGTGACCCTCCCTCAGTACCATCCCTCCCACAGTGTGACCCTCCCTCAGTACCACCCCTCCAACAGTGTGACTCTCCCTCAATACCACCCCTCCCACAGTGTGACTCTCCCTCAGTACCACCCCTCCCGCAGTGTGACCCTCCCTCAGTACCTCCCTCCCACAGTGTGACCCTCCCTCAGTACCACCCCTCCCACAGTGTGACCCTCCTTCAGTACCTCCCTCCCACAGTGTGACCCTCCCTCAGTACCACCCCTCCCACAGTGTGACCCTCAGTCAGTACCACCCCTCCCGCAGTGTGACCCTCCCTCAGTATCACCCCTCCCACAGTGTGACCCTCATTCAGTACCACCCCCCCCACAGTGTGACCCTCACTCAGTACCACCCTCCCACAGTGTGACCCTCCCTCAGTATCACCCCTCCCGCTGTGTGACCCTCATTCAGTACCACCCCCCCCACAGTGTGACCCTCCCTCAGTACCACCCGTCCCACATTGTGACCCTCCCTCAGTATCACCCCCCCACAGTGTGACCCTCCCTCAGTACCACCCCTCCCACAGTGTGCCCTCCTTCAGTACCTCCCTCCCACAGTGTGACCCTCCCCAGTACCACCCCTCCCACAGTGTGACCCTCACTCAGTACCACCCGTCCCGCAGTGTGACCCTCACTCAGTACCACCCTCCCACAGTGTGACCCTCCCTCAGTATCACCCCTCCCGCTGTGTGACCCTCACTCAGTACCACCCCCCCCCACAGTGTGACCCTCCCTCAGTACCACCCGTCCCACATTGTGACCCTCCCTCAGTATCACCCCCCCACAGTGTGACCCTCCCTCAGTACCATCCCTCCCACAGTGTGACCCTCCCTCAGTACCACCCCTCCAACAGTGTGACTCTCCCTCAATACCACCCCTCCCACACTGTGACCCTCCCTCCCTCAGTACTGCAATTCCCACAGAAAGTCCTGCTGACCCAGAGTGGACTGACATGTGCTCCGTGCTATACAGTGAAGGTGCCCTGACGTGTGGAATTATTAAATCCTGCTGTGCTTTCTTTTGCAGTACTGGTGAGCAGGGAAGATGAGTTCAGCAACCGGTTGAACACACGGGCCAGTTTCCGTGGCTGTACAGCCCTGCACTACGCTGTGCTGGCTGACGACTACCAAAGCACCCAGCTGCTGCTTGAGGCCGGTAAGAGCTGATCCTCAAATCATAAATCTCATGTCCAGTCAAACTCAAGTTTATCATCATATGGCATCCAAATGCTTCTCTAAAACGTAGGGGCCACAGTAGTGTAGCAGTTGGCACAATACTTTATAGCGCCAGCGATCGGGTCAATTCCCGCTGCTGTTCACCCCATTCATGAAAATGATTCCGAAGGGTCTCAGCCCGAAACGTCGACTGTACCTCTTCCTAGAGTTGCTGCCTGGCCTGCTGCGTTCACCAGCAACTTTGATGTGTGTTCCAGAATTGAAAGGCTGTTTGATCCGTGGTGTTTAATGGCTCTGGGCCAATATTCACTGAAAGTCAGAAGAATGACCTCATTGAAACCTATCAAATATTGAAAGGCCTCGATGGAGGGGTTGCAGAGAAAATGTTTCCTGTGGTGGGGGAGTCTAAGACCAGAAGAGACAGCCTCAGAATAAAGGGGCGTCTTTAGCCAGACAGTGGTGAAACTGTGGAATTCATGTCCTCAGACGGCTGTGGAGGCCAAGTCATTGGGTATATTTATGATGAAGATTGATAGAGATTCTTGAGAAGTCAGGGCGTGAAAGGTTATAGGGAGAAGTCAGAAGAATTGAGTTGAGAGGGATAATGAATCAGCCATGATGAAATGGTGGAGCAGACTCGATGGGCCAAATGACCTAATTCTGCTCCTATGTCTTATGGTCTTACTAGCTTTAGCTTTATTTGACACATGGGTGTGTAGTGGATGGGTAGGAAGGCTGTCATGTCTTGCAGAGGGATCTGGACCAGCTGGAAAAATGGGCTCAAAAGTGGCAGGTGGAATTTAATGTAGGCAAGTGCGAGATGGTGAACTTCGGTAGGGCCAACCAGGGTAGGTCTGTGAATGGTGGGGCACTGAGGAGTGCAGTAGAACAAAGGGATCTGGGAATACAGGTGCATAATAATTGAAAATGGCTTCACAGGTAGATAGGGTCATAAAGAAGCTTTCAGCACATTGGCCTTCATAAATCAAAGTATTGAGTGTAAGAGATGGGATGTTATGTTGAAGTTGTAAAAGGCTTTGGTGAGGCCTAGTTTGGATTAGAGTGTGCAGTTTTGGTTACCTACCTATAGGAAAGATATAAACAAGGTTTAAAGAGTGCAAAGGAAATTTACAAGGATGTTGCCGGGTCTGGAAGACCTGAGTTAGATGGAAATATTGAATAAGGTACGATTCTATCCTTTGGAATGTAGAAGATTGAAGGGAGATTTGATAGAGATTTACAGAATTATAAGGGGTATAGATAGGGTGAATGCAGGCAGATTTTTCCACAAAGGTTAGGTGAAGCTAGAAACTAGAGGTCATAGGTTAAAGGTGAAAGGTGAAAAGTGAAAAGTTTAAGGAGAACGTTGGGGGAAACTTCTTCACTCAGAGGGTGGTGAGAGTGTGGAACGAGCTGCCAGCTGTTTCTGTGCGGTACTTTTCTATAACATGCACATGGTAACATTGAAGCATATAGTGAAATGCATTATTTGCATCAACAACCAGCACAGACCAAGGATGTGCTGGGGGCAGTACGCAAGTGTCGGCACACTTCCAGTGTTAACATATGCACTTGTACCTAATCATTCCTTCTCATTCTTCCCAGAAAACATTATCACTTTAGATATACCACTTTAAATGTTTTCTGTGCATTACACCAATGATAGAGGTCTGTAAATTGGTTTACGATTGTCACACGTACCGAGGTACAGTGAAAAGCATTGTTTTGCATGCTGTTCATGCAGATCTCTTATCACATAAGTGCATTAAAAACAAGAACCGAATTCAGAATAAATCAGCCTGCAATGTCGACTGCTTATTCCTATCCATAGATGCTGCCTGACCTGTTGAGTTCCTCCAGCATTTCGGGTATGTTACAGAACAAAGTGTTAAATTGAGAGAGGAAAGTACAGTGCAAGCTCATCAGGTGGTAGATTGTGAGGTCAAGAACTACAGTATCTTATTTATATATATTTTTGCATTTAGGTATTCAGCTCAGGGTATTTGTTGATTGTTTAATAGTCTGATAACAGTAGGTAGGAACTGTCCCTGAGTCTAGTGGTGTGTGCTTTCAGGCTTTTGTATCTCCTGCCTGATGGGGAGGGGTGATGTGGTTGAAGGTTAAAAGAGAATGTCCGGGGTATGTAAGGTCCATGCTTATGCTGGCTGCTTTACCGAGGTAGAGAGAAGTGTAGACAGAGTCCATGGAGGGGAGACTAGTTTCAGTGATGTACTGAGCTGTGTCCATAACTCTCTGCAGTTTCTAGTGGTCACGGGCAGAGCAGATGCCGTACCAGGCTATGATACATCTGGGTAAGATGCTTTCTGTGGTGCATCAGTAAAAATTTCTGAGGGTCAGAGTGGATATGCTGAATTCCTTTGGCACCCTGAGGAAGTAGAGGTACCGGTGTGCCTTCAGGTCATGGCATCAGTCCTTTTTTCCAACAAACACGAGGAAATCTGCAGATGCTAGAAATTCAAGCAGCACACACAAAATGCTGGTGGAACGCAGCAGGCCAGGCTGCATCTCTAGGAAGAGGTACAGTCGACGTTTTGGGCCAAGACCCTTCGTCAGGACTTACTGAAAAAAGAGATAGTAAGAGATTTGAAAGTGGGAGGGGGAGGGGGAGATCTGAAATGATCGGAGAAGACAGGAGGGGAGGGGTGGATCTAAGAGCTGGAAAGTTGATTGGCAAAAGGGATACAGAGCTGGAGAAGGGAGAGGATTGTGGGACAGGAGGCCTAGGGAGAAAGAAAGGGGGAGGGGAGCCCAGAGGAAGATGGAGAGCAGGCAAGGAGTTACTGTGAGAGGGACAGAGAGAGAAAAAAGAGAGACAGAAAAAAAAGGATGGGTAAATAGATAGATAGATAGATAGATAAATAAATAAATAAATAAATAAATAAATAAGGGATGGGGTAAGAAGGGGAGGAGGGGCAATAATGGAAGTTAGAGAAATCAATGTCCATGCCATCAGGTTGGAGGCTACCCAGACGGAATATAAGGCGTTGGATGCCATCAGGTTGGAGGCTCACCTCACTAGTCATAGTCATACTTATTGATCCCAGGGGAAATTGGTTTTCATTACAGTTGCACCATAAATAATAAATAGTAATAGAACCATAAATAGTTAAATAGTAATATGTAAATTATGCCAGTAAATTATGAAATAAGTCCAGGGCCAGCCTATTAGCTCAGGGTGTCTGACCCTCCAAAGGAGGAGTTGTAAAGTTTGATGGTCACAGGCAGGAATGACTTCCTATGACACTCGGTGTTGCATCTCGGTGGAATGAGTCTCTGGCTGAATGTACTCCTGTACCCAACCAGTACATTATGTAGTGGGTGGGAGACATTGACCAAGATGGCATGCAACTTGGACAGCATCCTCTTTTCAGACACCACCATCAGAGAGTCCAGTTCCATCCCCACAACATCACTGGCCTTACGAATGAGTTTGATTCTGTTGGTGTCTACTACCCTCAGCCTGCTGCCCCAGCACACAACAGCAAATAGAGATAGGGATCCCGAGGGATAGGGATCCCCTTGTCCTCACCTACCACCCCACCAGCCTCCGGGTCCAACATATAATTCTCTGTAACTTCCAATGGAGAATTATATGTTGGAATTCTCCAATGGGACCCCACCACCAAGCACATCTTTCTCTCCCCCCCATTTCTGCTTTCCACGAGGATTGCTCCCTACGTGCCTCTCTTGTCCATTCGTTCCCCCCCCCCCCCCATCCCTTCCCACCGATCTCCCTCCCGGCACTTATCCTTGTAAGCGGACAAGTGCTACACATGCCCTTATACTTCCTCCGTCACCACCATTCAGGACCCCAGACAGTCCTTCCAGGTGAGGCGACACTTCACCTGTGAGTCGGCTGGTGTGATATACTGCGTCCGGTGCTCCCAGTGCGGCCTTCTGTATATTGGTGAGACCCGACGCAGACTGGGAGACCGTTTCGCTGAACACCTACGCTCTGTCCACCAGAGAAAGTAGGATCTCCCAGTGGCCACACATTTTAATTCCACGTCCCATTCCCATTGTGATATGTCAATCCACGGCCTCCTCTACTGTCAAGATGAAGCCACACTCAGGTTGGAGGAACAACACCTTATATTCCGTCTAGGTAGCCTCCAATCTGATGGCATGAACATTGATTTCTCTAACTTCCATTAATGCCCCTCCTCCCCCTCGTACCCCATCCGTTATTTATTTATTTGTTTATTTATCTATCTATCTATCTATTTATTTATTTATTATTTTTTCCCTTATTTTCTCTCTCTTTTTTCTCTCTCTGTCCTTCTCACAGTAACTCCTTGCCTGCTCTCCATCTTCCTCTGGTGCTCCCCTCCCCCTTTCTTTCTCCCTAGGCCTCCTGTCCCACGATCCTCTCCCTTCTCCAGCTCTGTATCCCTTTTGCCAATCACCTGTCCAGCTCTTAGCTCCTTCCCTCCCCCTCCTGTCTTCTCCTATCATTTCGGATCTCCCCCTCCCCCTCCAACTTTCAAATCTCTTACTATCTCTTCTTTCAGTTAGTCCTGATGAAGGGTCTCGGCCTGAAACGTCGATTGTGCCTCTTCCTAAAGATGCTGCCTGGCCTGCTGCGTTCCACCAGCATTTTGTGTGTGGTCCTTTTTTCCCTCGTGGTTATATTTCCAAGTCTTATATCATCTGTAAACTTTACACTTGATCTTAGCCAAAAGGCCAAGAAGCGATATCTGCAAACTTTGAAATTATCCTTCTTGTGCCAAAGTGGAAGTCATTGATGTAGTGGTTGTCATGTGGACCTCTGGGAGGCATCACCACCGAGAGGATCACTGGGGTCTTCCTCACCCTTATTTGTGACGTTTACTGAGAGCACTGGGAGACTGAATCGTTGTCGAGGATCCCTACCTCCCACCCCACAAACTCTTTGACCCACTACCATCAGGAAGGAGGTATAGGAGCATCAGAACTAGGACTCCAGACTGGGTAATAACTTCTTCCTTCAGGCTGTGAGACTAATGAGCACCCTGCCATCATTGAGGTCTCGTCACTAGGACAGTGAGCTGTTTACTGTTTACCTGTGTTTTGCACTACATGCATTTAAAATTATATTTTATTAATTTATTTGTGGTAATATTTTGCTTTACATTCTTCTTCTTAAGCCCACCACTCCTACTGGGGCACAGGCCACTGAAAACAGCTCCCCAGTCCTGGGCCAGTCTTTCCAATTGGCCCCAGCTATAGCCTTATCTTATGTCGTCCTGGCGAATATCCTTCCTCTGCTGGAGGAGAGGTGTTTGGGGCTTCTGCTGGCATTCCTGTAGCTCTGGGTTTTTCAGGATAGGTCTGCTGGCCCCGTGCACAATCCTCCTCCTTTCACAGCTGGTATGTTCTTTCATTTCATCGTATTTATATGCAGTTAGTTGACATTAAGCTTGAACTTTTCAACAAGCTAAATATCAGCTGCTGTCCATTCTCAGCTAATTTTGCATCCACACAGTCACCATCTTTTTAAATCCTTAGACCTCAGTTTTTCTAACAGATCTATTAAGCAGTACTTTGTTCAATTTCAGATAGGCAACAGCAACCATTCTTCCCTTAGCAACTTCAACTGCTGATTTGTCAAAGAACTCAATCAAGCTAGTCAAACGTGATTTGCCTTTAACAAATTAAAGCAGGTTTTCAGTCATTAGCCTGTGTATTATTCTAAGCGCCAGTTAATTCTGTGCAGGTCTTTGTGTTTCCCAATACCTGCATTAGCCTGATCCATCTTTCATTGTACAGTGGTCATAGAGCCATAGAAGAGTGCAACACAGAAACAGGCCCTTCGGCCCATCTTGTCCATGCCAAAATAGTAATCTGCCTAGTCCCATTGACCTGCACTGGGACCAGAGCCCTCCGTGCTCCTCCCATCTGTGTACCTATCCAAATTTCTCTTGAACGTTGAAACCAAACCGCGTATCTACCACTTCCACTGGCAGCTAATTCCATACTCTCACCACCCTATGAGTGGAGAAATGATGTTTTCAATCATCTGGCATAGAACACAGGACTGCAGCAGAGTACAGACCTTTCGGCCCACAATGTTGTGCAGACATTTTAACCTACTCCAAGATCAATCTAACCTTCCCTCCCAAGTAGCCCTCCATTTTCTATCATCCACGTGTGTATCTAAGAGTCTCTTAAATGTCCCTAATGTATCTGCTTCTACCACCATCTCTGGCATTTTAAGGTGATTGGAGGAAAGTGTAGGGGGGATGTCTGAGGTAAGTTTTTTTTACACAGAGTCGTGGATATGTGGGAAGTGCTACCAGGGGTAGTCCAAGTGTCCCTGTATTACCAATCCTTCCATTAATTCATGGTTCCACAGCACATCGTACACAATCAGCAAAGCTTGACTTTCTGAGAAGGCTGAAGAGAGCTGGGCTATGCACATCTTTCCTCACCTGCTGCATAAAGGGCATCCTAACAGGTTGCATCACTGTATGGTGCAGAAACTGCTCTGCAGCGGACAGGAAGGCTCTACAAAGGGTAATCAGAACTATCCAACACATCACCGGCACCAGCCTACCCACCGTCAAGGACATACCTACAGAAAGGTGCCAGAAAAGGGCCAGTAACATCATGAAGGATCCCACCCTGCTCACGGACTGTTTGTCCCACTCCCATCAGGGAGGAAGCTATGTAGCATCCACACCAGACCAACAGATTGAAAAAACAATTACTTTCCCCAAGCAGTAAGGCCCACTAACTCACCCGCAATCACCACTACTTTTCCTGTCAGTCACTTTATGTACAGACACTTATGGACATACAATCAATCTATGTATATAAGCTATCTTACATATTTATATTTATTGTGGTTTTATTATTCTTGTGTTCTTTATCTTATTGTGCTTTTTTTTTCTGGTGCATCGGATCTGAAGTAACAATTAGTTCATTCTCTTGGGTACGTTCAGAACCTTGAATCTTGAATCTCAGTTCAATGCAGATCAACTGACCAGCTGCTGGAAGAACTCAGCAGGTCAATTAGCATGATGGAATGGTGAAGCATAGCCTCAATGGGCTGAAGGGCCCAAAGCTGCTCCTGTGCCTTATGGTCTGAGGCCTCTTAAATATTGTATCTGCATCTGCCTGTAGCACCACCGCAAGCAGCACGTCACGTCCAGGTTACCATTCCTGCGTGTGTATGTTTGAGATCTTATGTGCGCACCTCTTTAGTCTAGAAAACAAAGCAGCACCTCTACTTCCTAAGGAGTGTGAGGCCAGCGAACTATGTCCTTTTTATTATTAATGTGCTCTTTATCTTATTTTTTTCTAATTTGTGGCATTGAATCCAGAGTAACAATTATTTTGTTCTCCTTTACACTTGTGTACTGGGAAGGACATTAAACAATCTTGAACCTTGATAATCTTGAATCAGTTGGGGTAAATGGAGACAGTTCTGTAACATTCCAGACACCCACCACAATTGTCTGCCCCACAATTCATGACCGTGACTATTTGACTAAGCACTTCAATAATTGATAGACCCATTGACTCACAACCCAATCGATCAGACCATCGCAACAAGCGATAAAATATTACACTTTAATAATGAAAAACATTATTTTTCCCTCTCACTTCCTCTGAACTCTGCCCTCCTTCACCAGGCTACTTTATAAAGATCTGACTGGCTATTGAACTCCACTCCCTCACCCACCTCTCTTTGTGGCAAGCAGGCAGCTGGTCAGGTCTTGATGTCTGCCGCTGTCAAACCACCCCCTTCTTTGGGTTCCTGGTGACGGCTCAACCTTTAGGACCTAAAGCCTTTGAGCAATTAGTCGCCACCCACAGGCCAGTCTTTATCTGCAGGTCAGCAGCTGGGTGACACTGCCGCACGTTTAGAGCCCTCGCCGTATAATATTTGATTAATAACCTCCACCACCGCCCACCCCTGTGGCTCCACTTTCCAAACTCCTGTGTGAGCCGGATACGGAGAAGCTCCTTGCTCAGATCGATTGGATCATCTTTGGGGAAATCTATCCGTCACTGGTGTGAAATCGGCGCAGTAAATGATGGAGCTGACTTTCTAAGGTGCAAAGTTCACTGACTTGGGCTGTTTTTTCTCTCTCTCTCGGCTGCTCTATTGGAATTGGAAGTTTACGGGGGAGTGCGAGTGGGGCAGGATGAGTAATTCAAAAATCAATAGATGTCATAATAGTGGAAAAACACAATAAGTGGAACGGAGTCTTTTTTCTAAATCATTTAACTCTTGCGAGTCAAGACAGCATGGCTTCAGTAGCTTCTCAAGATGCTGGAGGAACTCAGCAGGTCAGGCAGCATCTATGGAGGAGAATAAACAGTTGACGTATTATGTCGAGACCCTTCATTAGGATTGGAAAGGAAGGGGGAAGATGCCAAAATAAGAAGGTGGGGGTGGGTGAGGGGAAGCGGGGGAAAAGTATAAGCTAGCTGGTGAAGGTGAGACCAGGTGAGGCCATTGTACAGCTTCCACCTATCCCGTCCCAACTTCTTACTTCAGCACCCCCTCCCTCCACTCACTTAGCTTCCCCCTCACCTGGTCTCAAGATGCTAGAGGAACTTAGTAGGTCAGGCAGCATCTCGGGCCCAAAAGTCAACTGTTTATTCCTCTCCATAGATGCTACTTGACCTGCTGAGTTCCTCCATTTTGAGTGTGTTGCATCTGCAGAATCTCATGTGTTTAGTAGCTGCGCATATGGGTGGAACAGGGGGGACTTTTCCAGCCCATCTATTATTTGGTTACGTTATGGCTGATCTACATCCCATCTCTGTTTAAGAACATAGGACAGTACAGTACCGTTCCTTCAGCCCACAATGTTGTGCCGACCTTCTAACCTACTCGAACACTTCCCTCCTACTTAGTCCTCTGTTTTTCCATCATCTTGTTTTTGTCTTCCTTAAACGTTCTTAATGTATGTGCCTGTACCAGCACCCCTGGCAGGGTGTTCCATGCACCCACTACGTACCCTCCCTTGTGTTGTATCCTTGCTCTAACAAGAATTCTGTTTATTTTGGAACTGAAAATACCTCTTCTGCTGGGCCCCTCGGTTGTGCCTTTGTTACCTGCAAGATCCCATTTCCAATGCTATCTCCCTCCCTCATTAACACGAGCTCTTCCAAAACTCTGCTGTTTGTGCCCTCACCCATCACTCAGTGCTTGCTGACCCACCCTAGTTCCTGGTCCAACAGTTGTAAAATTCACATTGTTGTTGTAGAAAAGTTACAGAACACTACAGCACAGAAACAGCCCTTTGGCCTATCTACTCCATGCTGAACTATTAATCTGGCTAGTCCCATTGACCTGTACCCAGACCATAGCCTTCCATAACCCTCCCATCATGTAGAGTCAAGGAACAGCACATCTACCACTTCCACTGGCAGTTCGTTCTACACTCTCACCATCCTCCGTGAAGACGTTCCCCCTCATGTTCCGCTTAAACATTTCACCTTTCATCCTTGGCCCGTGACTTCTAGTTCTAGTGTCACCCAACCTCAGTGGAAAGAGTGGAGTATTTTCAGATCTCCCTGTCTCTGAGAAGCCTGCAGGTCACCAACTCTGCTTTCTTCCAGCATCGGAGATTGTACCTACCATTGCCTCAACTTTGCATACCTTAAACCTTTAAAGTTCATTACAGTCTTAAAACCTACCTCTTTAACCAGTTCTTGAACAAAATGGCCAAGCTCAAATGACTTTGATCACTTTGTAGTACAATGGATTTTCTTCTGGTATTATTTCTTAGTACACTATGTATAATTTATGTTCTACTTGTGAATGCTGCTTGCCTGATGCCCCGTGTCTGTGATGTTGTTGCTGCAAGTAAGTCTTTCATTACATGCATGTGTTTGTGCGTATGACAGTAATCTCAGCTGGGGTGGTGTGGTAGCATAACAGATAGCACATCACTTTAAAGCCCTGGTGATCACCATTCGGGATGCAATTCCCACCGTGCTCTGTAAGGGGTTTGTTTGTTCTGCCCATGACTCTGTGGGGTTCCTCTGGGTGCCCTGCTTTTCTCAACCAGAGACTGGTTGCTCTATCTTTGAGTTATCTTTTGAGCTTTGACACTCCCACATTCAAAGATGTACAGGTTAGGGTTGGAAAGTTGTGGGCAAGTTATGCTGGTGCCAGAAGCCAGGCTCTTCTCCCACGTTCCAAAGACATATAGTTACTGTTAGTGAGTTGTGGGCACATGATGTTGGCACCAGAAACATGGCGACTGTTGTCAAGTTGCCCCCACCACAATTCTCGATCTGTGTTGGTTGTCTATTTTTTGATGTGCATGTGACAAATAAAGCTAATCTTTACAATCTTTACCCTTGGCTACCAATATCAGCAGTCTTAATGATAAAGCCTTTTGGTTCTGCCTGTCACTGCTTGGTTCAATCACTGCTCATTACTAGCACTGGTTGCTCTATCTTTGAGTTACCTTTTGAGCTTTGACACTCCCACATTCAAAGATGTACAGGTTAGGGTTAGAAAGTTGCGGGCAAGTTATGCTGGCGCCAGAAGCGTGGCCCCCAGCACGTAACAAAAAATGTGAAACAATCAACACATTTCACTGTATGTTCCAATGTACGTGTGACAACTAAAGATAATCTTTCATCTTTAGGAATTTAATTACTTATCTGATTTGTCCTTGATGACTCAGTATCAAATAATGTCAGATTGGGGTTCAGGTGAACTTACAGCGTGATATTTATCCCTCCACTAGTGTCAAGAAGAAATGATGTGGGAGCTTGCTGTGTTGAGCATGCTGTTATCTCCTAATGTTCCCTGTGCTTTGCAAAGTACCTCATCTGCTTTTAAGAGTTTTAGACTTTCCTGAGCTTGTGACAGATTCTTTGTATGCTTCTGTGCAACTTTTAAGGCCATAAGACATAGGAGCAGAATGAGGTCATTCTGCCCAGAGTCTGCTCCACTATTCCATCATGGCTGATTTACTATCCCTCTCAATCCCATCCTTCTGCCTTCTCCCTGTAACCTTTGACACCCTGACTAATCAAGAACCTGTCAACCTCTCTTTTAAATGTACTCAATGACTTTGCCTCCACAGCCTTGCCTGTGGTAATGAATTCCACAGATTCACCACCCTCTGGCTAAAGAAATCCCTCCTCATTTCTGTTCTAAAGGGATGTCCCTGTATTCTGAGGCTGTGCCCTCTGGTCCTAGGTTCCCTCTTGATAGGAAACATCCTCTCCACATCTAGTCTATCTAGGTCTTTCACATTCGATATGTTTCAATGAGATTCCCGCTCGTTCTCTTATACTCAAACAAGTACAGGCCCATGGCCATCAAACTCTCCTCGTCTGTTAACCTTTTCATGCCCAGGATCATTCACGGGAACCTCTCATGGATCCTGTCCAATGCCAGCACATACCTTTCTTAGATAAGAAGCCCAAAACTACTCACAATACAAATGTGGTTTGACCAATGCCTCTGCATTACATCCTTACTTTTATATTCTAATCCCCTTAAAATGAATGCTAACATTGCATTTGCCTTCCTTATTAACGACTCAACCTGCAAGTTAACCTTTAGGGAATCCTGCACAAGGGCTCCCAAACCTATTTGCACCTCTGATTTCTGAATTTGCACCCCATTTCCAAAATAGTCTACACCTTTATTCCTTTTTCCAAAATGCATTAACATCTTAATTTACTTTTAACTAATAGGGACGGTGGAGATTCAGATGAATTTTGTTAGCACAGCTTTAGCACTAATGCAAAAAGGAGGGAAATTTGTTTACATCCTAGCCTTTCTGATGTAAATATGACCATCTGTTTTCGTGTGCATTCCTTGCAAGCACAGAAGTGCAGAAAGAAAGGCAGGTAGTCACATACATGTAAGGAGAGGTTAAGTTTAAAAGTCACACTGATAACTTCAGTTTGGTAAACCACAATCCTTTGTAAGGGTTTATAAGCAGTCTTTAAACTTTGCCCTTTAACCTTTGGTGAATGACGCTCCATTCCACTCAATAGAGACACGTGGGTCTACACAGTTGCGTCCAGCTGTTTCTGCCTCTTTCTCCTTGACAGGTCAACAATGCTTCCCTGTTCTCTTAAAGCACATTATTTTTTAAATGGTTACACTTTAGCTTTCCAAAAGAGAGAAGGAAAAATTGGAGTGTGTGGGGGGTTCCAGAAAGTGACATGAAATCCTGGGAGTACAAATCTCGCAAAACCGCTCATGGTCTCAACATATCCTCCACTGTCAAGAGATCAAACTAACCCTTCCACTTTCTGAGGAGGCTGAGGAGAACTGGACTATGCACATCTATACTCATGTCCTTCTACAGATGCACATTTGAGAACAGACTGCATCACTGTGTGGTGTGCAAACTGCAACGGCTGTTAAAACTGCCCAATACATCACTGGCATCAGTCAACCCACCATCGAGGACACATATACAGAAAGGTGCTCGAAAAAGGCCAATGATGTCATGAAGTATCTCCCCAAACCCGTTACTTTCCCCAAGCAGTAAGGCTGATCAGCTCTTCCACTCACTAACCCACCCCTCCATACTCCCAACCACCAGTACTTTATCATTATCTGTCAGTCACCGATGTACAGACACTCCTGTGCCTAGTGTCACTTTATGTAACTATATAACCATATATAACAATTAAAGCACAGAAACAGGCCATCTCGGCCCTTCTAGTCCATGCCGAACCCTTACCCTATCCTAGTCCCACCGACCTGCACTCAGCCCATAACCCTCCATTCCTTTCCTGTCCATATATCTATCCAATTTAACTTTAAATAACAACATCAAACCTGCCTCAACCACTTCTGCTGGAAGCTCATTCCACACAGCTACCACTCTCTGAGTAAAGAAGTTTCCCCTCATGTTACCCCTAAACTTTTGTCCTCTAACTCTCAACCCATGTCCTCTTGTTTGAATCTTCCCCACTCTCAATAAAAAAAGTCTAACCACGTCAACTCTTATCAATCCCCCCTCATAATTTTAAACACCTCTATCAAGTCCCCCCTCAACCTTCTATGCTCCAAAGAATAAAGACCTAACTTGTTCAACCTTTCTCTGTAACTTAGGAGATGAAACCCAGGCAACATTTTAGTAAACCTCCTCTGTACTCTCTCAATTTTATTGACATCTTTCCTATAATTTAGTGACCAGAACTGTACACAATACTCCAGATGTATGTATGTATGTATGTATGGTGGCTATTCTGTTAGGTACACCAGCTTGCTAATTCAAATATCTAATCAGCCAATCATATGGCAGCAACTCAGTGCATGAAAGCATGCAGACATGGTCAAGAGTTTCATTTGTTGTTCGGACCAGACATCAGTTCTGTGGACGAAAATGCCTTGTTAATGAGAGAAGTCAGAGGAGAATGGGCAGACTGGTTCAAACTGGCAAGAAGGCGAAGGTAACTCAAATAGCCACGTGTTACAGCAGTGTTGTGCAGAAGAGCATCTCTGAACGCACAAAATGTTGAATTTTGAAGTAGATGAGCTGCAGCAACAGAGGACCACAAGCATACACTCAGTGGCCACTTTATTAGGTACAGTAAGTGCATAATATAGTGGCCACTGGGTGTAAAGTAATCTAAAGTATCTATATTTATTCTGTTTTTTTATGTTCATTGTGCTTCTTTTATGCTGCATTGGTTCCAGAGTCACAATCATTTTTTTCTCCTTTGCACTTGTATACTGACGAATGACAATAAACAATCTTCAATCTGGGGGAGGGGGGAGTGTCTACAAGAGGGGTTGCAGGGGCTGGTGGAGACTGCAAATGGCCACAAAGTATCTGACAGCTCGCAGCTTCCAGCAAGCACCGCAGACAAATGTTGACACTTCCCTCGCCTGGAGCAGAGGGAGGACCTGACACCCAGGGCACGTGGAAGACACAAGAGGTCTCGACCGGGTCAAGTGAGACAGAGAGCAGAACACAGCAGGATGGCTCGGGGAAAAGGCATCTGAAGAACATTTATTAACTGCACACTTGTTTAACAGGCTCTGGGAAATCAGGCAAGCAAGTGAAACACGGGAGCTGGGAACGAGTCACAGTTTAATGGAGTGCCCTGAGGACATAACAGTCTGGGGAGATGCATTGCATTGGTAACTGGACACGACCAGAGGACAGGTGTGAAGAGCAGGGTCTGTTTTGTGTCACTGATCCGGCAGTATAGTGCAGAGAGAGCAGTTGTTGCTCATGGGGGAGAAAGCTCTCTCATTTCGTACCTTCCCTTTCTCACTCAGCCTCTTCCAGTCCCGCTGAGATGCATTATCGAGTGCCATGTGTTTGCAAGGGATTCGGGGTGATAGGGCAGTAGGACACATCAGCACGGTAACTTAATGCTGTTTAGCACCAACAATTGAGATTCAATTTCCACCATTGCCTTTAAAGAGTTTGCATGTTCTCCCTGTGACCGCGTGGGTTTCTTCAGGTGCTCCAGTTTCCTCCCACATTTAATGCAGGTAAATGTGAGGTTTTGCACTTTAGGAGAATAAACCAGGGTAAGGCTTGTACAGTGAGCAGTAGGGCACTGAGGAGTCAGGTAGAACCAAGGGATCTGGGAACACAGGGCCATAATTCCTTGAGAGCGGTGTCACAGGTAGATAGGGTTGTAAAGAAAGTTTTTGAACAGACAAATGGAAAGTTGACCTTCATTGCTAGAGGGATTGAATTTAAGAGCAGGGAGGTTATGCTGCAACTATACAGGGTACTGGTGAGGCTGCACCTGGAGCACTGTGTGCAGTTCTGGTCTCCTTACTTGAGGAAGGATATGCTGGCTTTGGAGGCAGTGCAGAGGAGGTTCACCAAGTTGATTCCAGAGATGAGAGGGTTAGACCATGAGGAGAGATTGAGTCACCTATGACTGTATTTGCTGGAATTCAAAAGAATGAGAAGAGATCTTATAGAAACATACAAAATTATGAAAGGGATAGATACTATGGAGGCAGGAAAGTTGTTTCCACTAGTAGGTGAGACTAGATCTAGGGAACATAGCCTCAAGATTCGGGGAGTAGATTTAGGACAGAGATGACTGCTTTTCCCAGAGAGTGGTGAATCTGTGGAATTCTCTGCCCATTGAGGCAGTGGAGGCTACCTCAGTAAGACAAGGTTGGATAGATTTTTGCATACTAGGGGAATTAAAGGTTATGGGGAAAAGACAGGTAGGTGAAGATGAGTCCATGGCCAGTTCAGCCATGATCTTATTGAATGGTGGAGTGGGCTCGATGGGCCAGATGGCCGACTCCTGCTCCTATTTCTTATGTTCTTTTGGCACATTGGCCTTTTTAAATCAATGTTTTGAGTACAGGAGTTGGAATATAACGTTGAAATTGTCTAAGACATTGGTGAGGCCAAATTTGAAGTATTGTTGTGTAAACTAATCTTTAAAACCATGCTAGACCTCTCCCCTCTATCCCCTTGCCCATATAAAATAACCACTCTAACGATTAAAGATTAGCTTTATTTGTCACATAACAATAAAAACATACAGTGAAGTACGTCATTTGCGCCAAATCAGATCAGTGAGGATTGTGCTTGGTGCAGCCCACAAGTGTCGCCACGCTTCTGGTGCCAACATAGCATGCCCACAACTCTCTAATGCTAACTGTGGTATCAGCCCAGTATGCACCACTTCTTGTTCTGACAGATACAGATTTGACTTCTTACTTGAGAGACGAGAATGTTCAAGCCAGTCCAATCCCAGCCTAGTCTCATTGTTAGTCCTTGAAGTTGAGAAGAACTGGATTCCATCACAATCAAAACAGAACACGCTGGGAGAAATCTCAGCAGTTCAAGCAGCGGCTGTGGAGAGGGAGACAGTTAACTTTCCATCTCAGGACCCTAGCCTCGTACACCAAGTCACTTAAAAGGATGTTGCAATCTCACTGAAGCCCCATAAAACTGCTTCCTTGCTTTTATACCCTACACCTCTTGTAAGAAAATACAACCTTCCTTTAGCTTTCCCCACCATCTTTAGTCTTTATAAATCAGAGTATTGACTACTCTCGTGTTTCATTTGCTTGCCTGATTTCCCAGAGCCTGTTAAACAAGTGTACAGTGGGAATGTTATGTTCAAAATCTATAAAATGTTGGTGAGGCCAAATTTGGAGCATTGTGTGCAGTTCTGGTCATCAAATTAAGTCAAATCAGATTAAATCAGTTTAATTATCATTCATTCAACCCATACAGTGATACAGTCAAGCAAGACAACATTTCTATGGGGCCCAGGTGCATAACCTACATTCAAAATAGCAAGAGAGAGAAAAAACACACTTATAGTCAAGTCCCTGAGCAACATACAAGTTGATGTTACAGCTCGCAGCAACCTAGCCTGTCATTCCACTGGTCGAATACTAGAGGGCTGCATTGACAGGAGAGGCCAGCTCCCAAACAGGCATGGATGCTTTCACCGCCTCCAACGTTTCTGCACCTGCACTGCAGCAGGCTAGCCCACAGCTTGAGGCCTAGTCTTAACTACAACCAAGGCCAGACGGCTGCCTCATTGCCTGACTTTCCACCAAATGAGGGAAACAGGCCTGCAGCATCTTACAATATCAGTGTCCAACAGGGTCTTGCGATTGCAAGAGAAATGTCCAAGGCAGTCACTCACTGTTACACTACACTATGCTTTCATGCACCAACTCCAAAGCCTTCAAGTTGCCGGCAGTAGCACGGTCTGCACCCAGGTCAGCTCCTCTGAACCCTTTCTGGTCTGACCACTTTTCCCAGCCGACTGCCGGCTTCCCCCTCTCCAACCTGAGCACCAGCGCCAGTTCTTCCTTCTCCGACTTATCTGCCGGCACCCCCACCAGCTGCTGCAAACAGCGAGCAGATCATGGATGCAGTAGACCCGCTGTGCCCGTTGTTCTTGGAGTCCAGTATAGTCTTGCGATCATAAAAAAACACTTTTTAAAAAGAAAAGTGCATCTTTGGTTGGCCCCTGAGAGGCCGCTGCGTTTGAATGTGCCGCCATCTACCATACCTGGAGTACTGTGTGCAGTTTTGGTCTCCAAATTTGAGGAAGGACATTCTTGCTATTGAGGGAGTGCAGCGTAGGTTCACAAGGTTAATTCCCGGGATGGCGGGACTGTCATATGTCGAAAGTCTGGGCTTGTATACTCTGGAATTTAGAAGGCTGAGAGGGGATCTTATTGAAACATATAAGATTATTAAGGGATTGGACATGCTGGAGGCAGGAAGCATGTTCCCGCTGATGGGTGAGTCCAGAACCAGAGGCCACAGTTTAAGAATTAGGGGTAGGCCATTTAGAACGGAGTTGAGGAAAAACTTTTTCACCCAGAGAGTGGTGGATGTATGGAATGCTCTGCCCCAGAAGGCTGTGGAGGCCAAGTCTCTGGATGCTTTCAAGAAAGAGCTGGATAGAGCTCTTAAAGACAGCGGAATCAAAGGTTATGGGGATAAGGCAGGAACTGGAAACTGATTGTGGATGATCAGCCATGATCACAGTGAATGGCAGTGCTGGCTCGAAGGGCCAAATGGCTGACTCCTGCACCTATTGTCTATTGTCTATAGGAAAGATGTAAATAAGATTGACTGAATTCAGAGAAAATTTACAAGGATGTTGCCAGGACTTGAGGATGTGAGTTATAGGGTAAGAATGAATGGGTTAGGATTTTATTCCCTGGAAGGGTATAGGAGAGTAGGGGATATTTGATGGAGGTATACACAATTATGAGGGATGTAAATAGGGTAAATGCAAGCAGGCTTTTTTCTAGAACCAGAGGTCACGGGTGAAGGGTGAAAGGTGAAATAGTTAAGAGGAACCTGAGGGGAATCTTCTTTGCTCAGAGGATGGTGCAAGTGTGTGTTGAGTTGCCAGTGAAAGTAGTGGATATGCGTATGATTGTAATTTTTAAGAGACATTTGCATAGGTTCATGGATTTGGCGGGGGGTATGGTCTGGGTGTAGGTCGATGGGACTAGGCAGTATAACAGATCAGCATGGACTAGATGGGCTGAAGGGCCTGTTTCTGTGCTGTAGTGCTGTATGACTCTTAAGTGTGATAGTTACATGGATGGAGAGGTGTGGAGGGCTATGGTCCAGGTACAGGTCGATGGGACTAGGCAGTATAACAGATCAGCATGGTCTAGATGGGCTGAAGGGCCTGTTTCTGTGCTGTAGTGCTCTATGACTCTTAAGTGTGATAGTTACATGGATGGAGAGGTGTGGAGGGCTATGGTCCAGGTACAAGTCAATGGGACTAGGCAGTATAACAGATCAGCATGGACTAGATTGATTCCCTCATGCCTTCATCATTCATTATGCATGTTCTGCCCTTTACTCGTCCTCCCAAAATACATCCAGATTGAATCCCATTTGCCACTGCTCTGCCCATTTTGCCAGCTGATGAATATCATCCTGTGGGCAACCTATCATCTGCAATACTGATGTTTATCTCATTGTAATCACATTCTGTACAGGAGAAGATGACCTGGCCCAGTGTTACCCTTTACATAGGATTGTGTCAGAGACAAACAGCCGAGCCAACAAAGATATCCTGCTTTATACTACTGTTGTTCTGCCATTCCTGTTACCAAATTGGACAGTCAATCGTACCATTCTTTGAAAAATGCTTCCAGAGACTATTACAGGAGCATCGCAGTTAGCACATCGCTTTACAGCACCATTGATCACCGATTGGTGTTCAATTCCCCCCTGCTGTCTGTGAGAAGTTTGTACGTTCTACCCGTGACCACATGGGTTTCCTGGGGTACTCTGGATTTCCCCCACATTCCAGGTTAGGGTCAGTAAGTTGTGGACATCTCTGTTGGTGCCAGAAGTGTGACGACGCTTGCGGGCTGCCCCGCAAAACACCCTCGGACTGCTTTGGTTGTTGATGCATATTTCCATGTACATGTGACAAGTAAAGCTAATAGAGTATAAAGTATTACAACACAGTACAGGCCTTTCAGCCCACCATGTTCTGCCAACATTAACCTTTCCTTGCTACATAGCCCTCCATTTTTCTATCATCCAAGTCATAGTCGTAGTCATACTTTATTGATCCCGGGGGAAACTGGTTTTCGTTACAGTTGCACCATAAATAATTAAATAGTAATAAAACCATAAATAGTTAAATAGTAATATGTAAATTATGCCAGGAAATAAGTCCAGGACCAGCCTATTGGCTCAGGGTGTCTGACCCTCCAAGGGAGGGGTTGTAAAGTTTGATGGCCACAGGCAGGAATGACTTCCTGTGACGCTCTGTGTTGCATCTTGGTGGAATGAGTCTCTGGCTGGATGTACTCCTGTGCCCACCCAGTACATTATGTAGTGGATGGGAGACATTGCCCAAGATGGCATGCAACTTGGACAGCATCCTCTTTTCAGACACCTCCGTCAGAGAGTCCAGTTCCATCCCCACAACATCACTTGCCTATCTAAGAGTATGTTAAATGTACCTAAAGTATCTGCCTCTACCACCACCCCTGACAGGGCATTCCACATACCCACCACTCTCAGTGTAAAGAACTTACCTCTGACATCCCTCCTATAGTTCCCGCCAATCGCTTTAAAATTATGCCCCCTCATATTAGCCATTTCCCTGTTAGGAAAAAGTCTCAAGCTGGTCCACTCTGTCTTTGCCTCTTATCACCTTCATAAAGTCACCTCTCATCCTCCTTCGTTCCAAAAGAAAGCCCCTAGCTTGCTCAGCCTGTCTTCATGAGGCATTCTGTAATCCAGGCAACATTCTGGTAAATCTGCTCTGTACTCCCTCTGAAGCCTCCATATCTTTCCTATAAAGAGGCAACCCCAGCTGAACACAGTATTGTAATCTTTAATCTTTATTCACCTTTTTCATGCCCTGCGTGATTTTATGCACCTCTGGTCAGAAGTCAATTTGATAAGTACTTGGAAAACTTTGCAGGGCTGTGTGGAAAGTGTACAGTTGTGGGACAGTGTAGAGCTTTCAAAGGATCAACACCAGACACTCCTCAGTAAATATTTCTGTAAAACTAGAACTAGTGAGCAGATGGGCGGTCTGGAGTATGTGAAAGTCTGTCTTGTTAAATGGCTTTGATTGTTGTCTCTCCATTTCCCATTAGCCGCAGTGGAATCAACTTACAGTGGGACATAACTCAGAACAGAGTGCTGCTCTCCTCAGCTGTGCAATTGAAGTTTTGTTTTGTAAACATTTTAAATGGCCATGCTCGGTACTCCTGGGCAGATGGAAGGTGCCTTTTCTCATTTGGCAGGCGTCTGGAAGGGTTTGAATTGGCCTCTGTGCTGCAAGGGGACCTTGATGGTGGCACTGCGCAGACCAACGGCTCATAAGCACCTACAGAGTCAGTGAATTCTATAGCACAGCAACAGGCGCTTCGGCTCAGCTCATTCATGCCAAGCACATTATCCCCATTAGCTGGTCCCACTTCCCCACATTTGACCCACATCCCTCCAAACCTGTCCTGTTCATAAGACACTGGGCTAGAATTAAGCCAATTGGCCCCTCGAGTCTGCTCCGCCATTGCATCAAGGCTGATTTGTATGTCTACATGTTGTATGTAGTTGTACCAGTTCGTTGCACCATCAGAAGATAGGTAATCCTGAAAGCACATATCAAAGGCTGAAAGACAGGTTTTATCCAGCTGTTGTAAGACTATTGAAGAGTTTCCTGATGCAATGAAACGGACACTTGACTTCACAATCTATCTTGCACCTTATTGTCTGCTTGCACTGCACTCTCTATCCTTATTGTCTGTTTGCACTGCACTTTCTGTGTTGCTTTATTCTGCACTGTTATCTGTTATTTTTGTTCGATCTCGACAAACTGTGTACTGATTTGATCTGTATGAACAGTATGCAAGACAAGCTTTCCACTGCATCTCAGTACGTGTGACAATAATAAGCCAAGAGCCATCCTCCTGTTTCACCATCCTGCAGCCGCTGCCTTTTTAAAGAAGCTGGCCAGGATGGAGTCAGTTGTTTCGTGGGAAATGCAGTCCCCATCTTGTGCACAGCAAGATCCCACAAGGGATGACATAATTTTAAGGGCCACAGAGTCATAGACTCGTACAACATAGAAAAAGGCCCTTCCACCCAGCCGGTCTATACTGACCAGGTTTCGCATCTAAGCCAGTGCCATTTGCCCACACTCTCTGTAAGATGAGCAACAAGGTAAATGTGTGATCGAACCGACTCACCAAAACTCCTCATACAGCACCATTGAAGCCCACCGTCCATACCGGCTACACAGGGCACCCATTCTGCGGTCCACAGACCCCTTGGTAGTGGTCCATGGCATCAAAAGGTTTGGAACCCCTGAGCTGGAAGAACAAGGGTAGCTGTGTGATGATCTGATCTGTATGGACAATATGCAAGGCAAAATTTTCACTGCGTCTCGGTATGTGTGACAGTAATAAACCAGTTCCAATTTCTTTGTGTGAAACGTTCTGAGGTGTTTAAATACTTCTGTGCTGCTTTAATGCTGATGTTAATCTAGGAGGGCTCCCTACTCATTCACTGATCAGTTGTTTAATATGAGCTTCTTAATCCTGACAGTTTTAATTGTACAGAAGTACATAGAACATTACAGCACAGAACATTCTGCCCATGATGTTGTGCCAACTTTTTAACCTACTCTAAGATCAGTGTAATGCTTCCCTCCTGCATAACCCTCCATTTTCCATCATCCATGAGCCTATCTAAGAGTTTCATAAATGTGCCTGAGGCAGGGGTTCCCACCCTGTAGTCCATGGACCCCTCGGATGATGGGGTGAGCCCATGGCATAAAAAAGGTTGGGAACCTCTGGTATGGCTAATACGAGGCGGCATAATTTTAAGGTAACACTCACAACACGCTGGAGGAACTCAGCAGGTCGGGCAGCATCCTTGGAAACGATCAGTCGATGTTTCGGGCCGGAAACCTTCGTCAGGACTGTAGAGGGAAGGGGCAAAGGCCCTATAAAGAAGGTGGGGGGAGAGTGGGAAGGAGAAGGCTGGTAGGGTCCAGGTGAAAAACCAGTAAGGGGAAAGATAAAGGGGTGGGGGAGGGGAAGCAGGGAGGTGATAGGCAGGAAAGGTGAAGAAGGAATAGGGGAAAACACAATGGGTAGTAGAAGGAGACGGAACCATGAGAGAGGTGGTAGGCAGCTGGAGGAGGGGGCAGAGTGACATAGGGATAGGGGAAGGGAGGGGGAGGGAATTACTGGAAGTTGGAGAATTCTATGTTCATACCAAGGGGCTGGAGACTACCTAGACGGTATATGAGGTGTTGCTGCTCCAACCTGAGCTTAGTGTCATCATGGCAATAGAGGAGGTGTTTTAAGGTGTTTGGAGGAACGTTTGGGGGGGTGGGGCGATGTCAGAGGTAATTTTTTTTACACAGAGAGTGATGGGTGCGTGGAATGAGCTGCCTGGGGTGGTGATGGAGGCAGATACATACATTAGGGACATTAAAGAGACTCTTAGATGGGCACCTGGATGAAAGGAGAATGGAGGGTTACGTGGGAGGGAAGGGTTAGATTGAGCATGCAGTAAGTTAAAGGGCCAACACAACATCATAGGACGAAGGGCCTGTAATGTGCTGTAGTGTTCTATGGTCTATGTACCTGCCTCTACCACCGCCCTGGGCAGTGTGTTTCTCTTAGCATGCTCTATGCAAAAAAACACCTTAAAATTATGCCCCCTCGTATTAGTCATTCCCACCCTGGGAAGCAGTCTTGGGCTGTTCACTCTATCCATGCCAAGTGTCTAGTTAGGAATGTACATGATATCTGCTGTGTTACTCTCTGTTCCTCCATTAGAGGGCATGTGCTATAACGAGAGGGTGGGCTAACTTGTGCTGTGTTCCCTGGAGCAGCGGAGGCTGAGGGGAGGTCTACAAGATTATGAGAGGCATAGATAGGGTAGACAGACACTATCTATTTCCCAGGGTTGAAATGTCTAATACCAGAGGGCATGCATTTAAGGTGAGTTCAGGTAATTTTTAAGGAGATGGAAGGGGCATTTTTTTTTACAGAATGCACTGCTTGGGGTGGGAGTAGAGGCAGATACATTAGAGACTTTTAAGAGACGTTTAGATAGGCACGTGAATGTGAGGAAAGGGAGGAAAATGGAATGTTTTGGACATTGTGTAGGCAGAGGTGATTAGTTTACTAACTGAGTTGGTTGAGTACAATATTGTGGGCCTGTTGAGAAAGACCTGTTCCTGTGCTGTACTGCTCTGTGTTCCAAGGTGCAGTGGTTCACCGAGGCCACCACTGGGTTCCAGGAATTCGGCAGGTGCTCCTTGAGGATTTTGTCTTCAATGGCCTGGCTGCTGCGTAATTTAAATAATGATTGTTTGATTGTCCCCGCAGTAACTCAAGGGCTGCGCCGGGCCGATATTGGACTCATTTTTCTCCCTTTATTGATTGTGTGATTACTCTGCCATTCTGTGATGATTAGGCAAATTCCATTATCGATAAAGGGGAACTGATTGAGGATGTTGTACTATGGACATCATTCTGGCTGTTTAAATAAAGATCGCTGTGTCAGAGTGTTTACATCCAGCCCCCTGTCCTCCCTAGCCACATCTACTGCCTATCTGGAAGTACACATTAAACGCGCACAGCACACAATCCCACAAAGCCTTGAGATAGTAGTTTACTGCTTCTGTTACTGATGTTAATTTATTTACGTAGAGATACAACGCAGAACAGGTCCTTCCAGTCCACTGAGCTGTACCACCCAACAATCCATCTAGTTAACCCTAACCTAGTCACAGGAAAGTTTACAATGACCAATTAATCTATTAATTGATGTGTCTTTGGACTATTGGAAAAAACCAGATCACCCGGAGGAAACCCACGCACGCATGGGAGGAACTTGCAAACTTTCTTACAGTTGGCGCTGTAATTGAACTCTGATCTCTGATGCCCGAGCTGCAATAGTATTGCGTTAACCACTACACTACCATATTGATGATGAAATTATTAATGGTTAATCACACAAGATGGAATCAACTTCTCTTTTTGTTGAAATTGTATAAGGCCTAATTTAGAGTGTTGTGTATAGTTCTGGTCAGATTGTAAAGGGAATTTACAAGGATATTGCCAGGATTTGAGGATCTGAGTTATAGGGAAAGGTTGAATAGGTGCGGACTTTATTCCATGGAGTGTAGGGGAATGAGGGGAGATTTGATAGAGGTTTACAAAATTATGAAGGATATAGATCAGGTAAACGCAAACAGGCTTTTTCCACTGAGGTTGGGTGAGACTAGAACTCGAAGTCGTGGGTTAAGGATAAAGGTGAAATATTTAAAGGGAGCCTGAGGGGAAACTTCTTCACTCAGAGGGTAGTGAGAGTGTGCAACGGGCTAACAGAGAAGGTGGTGGATGCGGGTTCAACTTCAACATTTAAGAGAGGTTTGGATGAGTACATGAACGTGAGGGGTATGGAGGGTTACGGTCCTGGTGTGAGTCGATGGGACTAGGCAGAGTAACAGTTCTGTACAGACTGGATGGGCTGAAGGGCCTGTTTCTGTGCTGTAGTGCTCTATGGCTTCATCATCTCCATGCAGCACACTGAAGTCAAGCACCCAGCACTGCCCACAAACACTGCAAGAGGTGATGAACCCAGTATATATATATATGAGTGTGAATGTGTGTATATATGTATATGTGTGTGTATATATATCTCATAAAACTCCAGAATTGATTGTGAGCAAGCAGGCAGTTTCAATACCACCCTTAGGAGTGTTGAGCACAGCAGCGATCAATATTGCAAAGAGCAGGATGTAAATCGTCACTGCAGCAGACATGCTTAGGGGCAGAGCACGCAACTCCCAGAGAACAGAGATAACCAGGCTGTAATCGGCAAAGACTCGAATGTATGGTAATGATCATCGCTCCTTCTACTGAGTTTTTATTTTAGACCACAGGACACAAGAGCAGAATGAGGCCACTCAGCCCATCGAGTCTGCTCCACCATTCCATCATGGCTGATTCATTATGCCTCTCAACCCCATTCTCCTGACTTCTCCCCGTAATGTTTGACACCCCGACTAACCAAGAACCTATCCACCTCCACCTTAAATATACCCAATGACTTGGTCTGTAGCAATGAATTCCATAGATTCACCACCTTCTTAATTGCAAATGTCACTCCACTCTTCAAGAAGGGAGAAAGGCAGAAGAAGGGGAATTATAGTCCAGTTAGTCTGACCTCAGAGGTTGGGAAGATGTTGGAGTTGATTATTAAGGATGAGGTCTCAGGGTACCTCGAGGCACATGATAAAATAGACCATAGTCAGCATAGTTTCTTCCAGGGAAAATCTTGCCTGACAAGCTTGTTGGAATTCTTTGAAGAAATAACAAGCAGGATAAACAATAGAGAATCGGTTGACATTGTGCACTTGGATTTTCAGAAGGCCTTTGACAAGGTGCCACACATGAGGCTGCTTAATAAGCTACATGCCCATAGAATTACGTCGAAGACTCTAGCATGGATAAAGCAGAGGCTGATTGGCAGGAGGCAAAGAGTGGAAACAAAGGGAGACTCTGCAGATTTCCTCGTGTTTGGAGCCTTTTCTGGTTGGCTGCCAGTGATTAGTGGTGTTCCACAGGGGTCTTCTTTGAGACCAATTCTTTTTATGTTATGTGCCAAAGATTTGGATGGTGGAATTGATGGCTTTGTTGCAAAACTTGCAAACAATATGAAGGTAGGTGGAGGGACAGGTAGTACTGAGGAAATAGAGAAGCTACAGAAGGACTTAGATTAGGAGAATGGGCAAAGAAATGGCAGATGGAATACTGTGTCCGGAAGTGTATGGTCATGCACATTAGTAGAAGGAATGAAAGGGTTGACTATTTTCTAAATGGAGAGAAAATACAAAAAAACTGAGATGCAAAGGGACTTGGGATTCCTTGTGCAGGATTCCCTAAAGGTTAATTTGCAGGTTGAGCCTGTGGTGAGGAAGGCAAATGTGATGTTAACATTCATTTCAAGAGGACTAGAATATAAAAACAAGGATGTAATGTTCAGACTTTATAAAACACTGGTGAGGCTTCAAAGAGTATTGTGAGCAAATTTGGACCCCTTGTCTTAGAAAGGATGTACTGAAACTGGAGAGGGTTCAAAGGAGGTTCACAAAAATGATTCCAGGATTGAATGGCTTGTCATATGAAAAGTGTTTAATGGCTCTGGGCATGTATTCACTAGAATTTAGAAGAATGAGGAGAAACCTCATTGAAACCTAACCTATCAAATGGTGAAAGGCCTTGATAGAGTGGATGAGGAGAGGATGGTTCCTATGGTGGGAGAGTCTCCAGAGAACGCAGATTCAAAATAGAGGGGCGTCCTTTTAGAACAAAGATGAGGAGGAAATTCTTTAGCCAGAGAGGGGTGAATCTGTGGGATTCTTTCCCACAGGCAGCTGTGAAGGCAAAGTCTTTATGTGTATTTAAGGCAGAGGTTGATAGATTCTCGATTGGTTAGGGCATGAAAGGATACAGGGAGAAGGCAGTAGATTGGAGCTGAGAGGAAAATTTGACCAGCCCTCAAAGAGCAGACTCAAAGAGCCAAATGGTCTAATTCTGCTCCTATATCTTATGGTCTTATGGCTAAAGAAATTCCTCCTCATCTGTGTACTAAAAGGACATCCTTCTATTCTGAGGCTGTGCCCTTTGGTCCTAGACTCCCCCAGGATAGGAAGCATTCTCTTCACATCCACTCTATTTGGCTTTTCAATATTCGATAGGTTTCAATGAGATTTCTCTCCCCCCCCCCCCAGCCCCCACCCCTTTTTTCTGAACTCCAGCATTTATATGATTTCAGGATAAGATTATGAAAGGTTTATGTTATGTTGACCCTGTGTAAGGCATTGGTGAGGCTACATTTGGAGAATTATGTGCCGTTCTGGTCACCTATATACAGGAAAGATACCAATAAGCACAAAAGCGTACCGAGAAAATTTACAAAGATGTTGCTGGGTCTTGAGGAGATGAGTTATTGGAAAAGGTGAATGAGTTAGGACTTTATGCTCCGAAACGTAGGAGAATGAAAGGGAATTTGTGGGATATAGATAGGGATACAGGAATGCATGCAGAGTTTTTCCACTGAGGCATCCTGTTCATGGATTCACTCCACTCTCCTCCATCTCTGCGCTCCAATTTGTGCCCATTGATGTCTACTTCTGATCTTCTCATAGCCTCTCCTTCCCAGTCAGCTGCCTGTCTACTACTGCAGCTCCTTGTGCCCAAGGGGATCTCTCTCTAATTCCTATGTTGTAGAGTCATTCGGCAAAGAAACAAGACCTTTGGCTCGCCTCATTAACACCGACCATTAAGCCCACCTATACAAATCCCATGTGCTGGCACTTAATCCATCGCCTTCTCTGCTTGGTAAATGCTGAGATTCCCCTTAAATGGTGATTCTGATAGACACGTCTCATCAACCCTGTATGACAATGGGAAATGGCTCAGAGGTTATCCTGAATAAAACGACCACGAGTTCGCAGGGGTTATGGAGTCATAGAACGGTACAGTTGTTGTTCAGACCGAACATCAGAATGGGGAAGAAATGTGATCTAAGTGTCTTTCACTGTGGTATAATTGTTGGTGCCTGACAGGATGGTTTAGTATCTCAGGAACTGCTAATCTCTGAGGATTTCCCATACAACAGATTCTAGAATTTACAGAGAATGATACGAGAAATAAAAAATATCCAGTGAGTGGCAGTTCTGTGGGCGAAAAATGCCTTGTTAATGAGAGAGGTCAGAAGAGAATGGCCAGACTGGTTCAAGTTGACAGGAAACCAGCAGTGACTCAAATAACCACACATTCAAACAGTGGTGTGCAGAAGAGCATCTCTGAACGCACAACACATTGAACCTTGAAGTGGATGGGCTACAGCAGCAGAAGACCACAAACATACACTCAGTGGCCACTTTATTAGGTACAGGAGATAGCTAATTAAATGATGACTGAGTGTATATGTGTGTGTGTGTGTATGTGTATATATATATACACACACATATACACATACAGTATATGATGGTCTTGACCTTCAGTGTGTTTATGTTTTGGACATCGGCACTTTAAATGGTATTGTACTCAGACATCACAATATTTCCCTTGATTTCTGCTTTGACTGTTACTTCTATCTGATTAAGTGCGTCCCCGTTCCTTAAGCAATCTGTAAAGGCTCCTTAGTGAGTGCATGTGTGAGGATTTTGTGAAACGAGAGTATTGATGAGCTGAGCTGCTCGTAAGTCAATGGTAGGCATATTGTTGTGCTGTGCTGGGAGAAATGCTGTTGAATTTAGAGGGATATTACTGTGTAGAAGGTGTGGGAGTTTGCAAATAGGAAGGGTGAAAGTGACTTGATAGAGATGTACACGATGCTAAGAGACATAGATTGAGTGGACAGCCAGAGATTTTTTTCCCAGGGTAGAAATGGCTAAAACAAGTGGGCATAATTTTAAGGTGATTGGAGGAAAGTATAGGGAGGATGTCACAGATAAATTTTTTACACGGAGTGGAAGGGGCGTGGGGCAGATACATTAGGAACTTTTAAGAGACTCTTGGATAGGCACGTGCATGATAGAAAAATAGAGGGCAATGTAAGATGGAAGGATAAGATTGATCTTAGAATAGGTTAAAGGTCAGCATAACATTGTGGGCTGAAGGGCCTGTACTTTGCCGTATTGTTCTATGTTCTTTGTCACGTCAGAGACCGTGTGTTGCTGAGTTGATGAACTCAGGTCATGTTGTTCTGTCGAACTGTCTATAGCAGTCCTAGTTGTCTCCACCATATTGAATGGTCACCTTTCTCTCACTCAGGCGCCAACCCCTTGCTGCAGAACGACATGGGACACACACCCGTCGATTATGCCCGGGAAGGAGAAGTCAAGAAACTACTGAAGGAAGCTGAAGTGAAGGCAAGTGTATCGGCTTATCTCTATATCCTGAGACCCATGCGGGCATGTTGTTTACCTGCTGTTTTCCATGTTATAGACAATGACTTAGGCTTCTGTCCAGTAGCTAGGCAAGGCTGAACTGGCAGCATTGTGGCTAGCTTGACACTTTACAGTGCCAATGATCGAGGTTCAAATCCCGTTGCTGTTGGGAAGGAGTTTGAATGTTCTCCCCTTGTCAATATGGGTTTCCTCCAGATTTTTCCCACTTTCCAAAGACGTACGGGTTAATAAGTTGTGGCGTGCTATGTTGATGCAGGAAACGTGGCTGTCCCCAGTACACCTTTGTCATCGACACAGAACGACACATTTCACTGAGTGCTTCAGTGTATGTAAGACCATGAGACATAGGAGCAGAATCAGGCCATTCGACCCATCGAGTCCTTTCTATATTCGATAGATTTCAATGAGATCCGCCCCCCCCCCATGTACATCTGACAAATACAGCTAATCTTTTCTTAATAAAAGAGTTGTTTTTAGAGCACAGGGGGTGTTGCACTTTTGGAGAGGCCAGTTTTGGGAAGGAATGTGACAGAGTCAAGAGTTATACAACACAGAAACAAGCCCTCCAGCCCAACTAGTCCATGCTGACTAAGATTCCTATACAAGCTAGTCCTATTTGCCTGCCTTTTAGCTCATCTCCTTTTAAATCTTTCCTATCTTTGTACCAGCTATTCAACTGAGGGAATCTAGAACTGTACAAGTCATTTAGCTCACGATGTTGTGCCAAGCTTTTAGCCTGGTCTAAGATCAATATAACCCTTCCCTCATACATAGCCCTCAATTTTTATGTCATCCATGTGCCTGTTTAAGACTCTTAAATGTCTCTAATGTATCTGTAGTGTGCTCTACACACCCACAATTCTGTGTAAAAACACCTGCCTCTGGCATCCCCCCTATATTTCCTCCAATCACCTTTAAGTTATGCCCCCTCTTATTGGCCATTTCCACCCTGGAAAATACAGAAAGATAGGCAGGAAGGCAGAGGAGGTGGGGTGGCGCTGTTAATTAAGGATGAGATCAGGGCGACTGTGAGAGACGATATAAGGTCTTTGGAGCAGAATGTTGAATCCATCTGGGTAGAGATTAAGAATAGTAAAGGGAAAAAAAAAATCACTGGTGGGTGTTGTCTATAGGCCACCTCATAAAAATATTGCAGTGGCAGAGGCAATTAACCAAGAAATAACTGAGGCTTGTAAGAACAGAACAGCAGTTGTCATGGGGGATTTTAACTTCCACATAGATTGGATGCATCAGGTTGGACAAGGAAGTCTTGAGGAGGACTTCATAGAATGCATCTGTAATGGCTTTCTTGAACAGCATGCTAGTGAACCTACAAGGGAAAATACTATCTTAGATCTAGTCCTGTGCAATGAGACAGGTAAGATTAACGATCTTGTAGTCAGGGATCCTCTTGGAAAGAGTAATCATAGTATGATTGAATTTCGCATACAGATGGAGGGTAAAATAATTAGATCTAAAACTAGTATATTATGCTTGAACGAGGGAGACTACAACTGGGTGAGGGAGGAGTTGGCTAATGTGCATTGGGAGCACAGGCTATTTGGTAGGACAGTTGAGGAACAGTGGAATACTTTCAAAGAGGTTTCTCACAGTGTTCAACAAAAGTATATTCCAGTCAAAAGTAAGGACAGTAAGTGTGGAGAGAGCCAGCCTTGGATAACTAAGGAAATAAAAGATAATATCAAATTAAAAGCTCGTGTACAAAGTCGCAAAGAGCAGTGAGAGACTGGAGGATTTGGAAAACTTCAAAAAGCAACAGAGAACAACTAAACAAGAAATAAGGAAAGATAGAGTATGAAATTTTGGATCGGGACTACAGAGCGTCATGGGAGCTGAATTCTGAAGGAAGGCAGTTTTTTCTAAAAACTTCTTCAAGTGCAAGAAGGGCGAGACTGCGCAAGCGTGTGACGTCAACAGGACCGCGCGGAGAGTTTAAAAAGGCAGGTTCCTGCCAACGGCTCTCTTTTGGATCAGGACTACAGAGCGTCATGGGAGCTGAATTCTGAAGGAAGGCAGTTTTTCAAAAAAACTTCTTCGAGTGCAAGAAGGGCAAGACTGCGCAGGCGCGTGACATCAACAGGACCGTGTGGAGAGTTTAAAAAGGAGACCACCCTATACAGCGGGCAGCTGTCGGAGCGGGCAGTGGAGTGAGTGGGAGCAGAGTGTAGGGCTTCGGCGGTAAACAGGAAGAGGCGAGAGCGAAGCGCCAACTCTTTTTTCTTCCCCCCCCCCTTCGCGAATCGGCCCGGACAGACAGGAACAGCAGGGCTCTCACAGTTAAAGGTACAAGCTAACGGTTTAAAAAGTTCATCTGTTTGGCGAGGTAAGTGGGTGAGTAGACTTATTTTTCCTGTTTCATTCCTGTAGAATTAGATAGCATGCCTACAGGGTTAGTGCTTTGTTCAGGGTGTCAGATGTGGGAATCCTGGGAGACCTCCAGCCTCCCTGATGGCCACATCTGCATCAGGTGCACCGAGATGCAGCTCCTCAGAGACCTTGTTAGGGGTCTGGAGCTGCAGCTTGATGACCTACTGCTTATTAGGGAAAGTGAAGAGGTGATAGACAGGAGCTACAGGGAGGTAGTCATCCCTAGGCTACAGGGGTCAGAAAACTGGGTCACTGTCAAGAGAGGGAAGGGAAATGCCCGGATAGTGGAGAGCACACCTGTGGCTGTCCTCTTCCGCAACAAATATCTTGTTCTGGATGCTGTTGAGGGGGATGACCTGACGGGGGACGCCCACGGTGACCGGGTCTCTGGCACTGAGCCTGGCGCTGTTGTGCAGGAGAGAAGGAGGGAGAAGAGAAATGCGGTAGTCGTGGGGGATTCCATAGTCAGGGGAATGGACAGGAGATTCTGTGAGCCTGATAGAGATACCCGCATGGTGTGTTGCCTCCCAGGTGCCAGGGTATGGGATATCTCGGATCGGGTCCTGAATATTCTGAAGGGGGAGGGTGAGCAGCCAGTTGTCTTGGTACATGTTGGTACCAATGACATAGATAGGACAAAGGAGGAGGTCTTGAAGAGAAATTTCCAGGAGTTAGGAAGGAAGCTGAGAAGCAGGACCTCCAGGGTAGTAATCTTGGGATTGCTACCTGTGCCATGTGCTAGCGAGGGCAAGAAGAGTCGGATCAGGCAGATGAATGCGTGACTGAGAGACTGGTGTAGGGGGCAGGGCTTCAGATTCTTGGATAATTGGGATCTCTTCTGGGGGAAGTATGACCTGTTCAAAAAGGACAGGTTACACCTGAACCCTAAGGGGACCAATATCCTGGCGGGAAAGTTTAATAGAGCTGTTAGGGAGGGTTTAAACTAATTTGGCAGGGGGATGGGAACCGGAATGACAGAGCGGAAGAAGGGGAAAACAGAAATAAATCTAAGATAGTGAGCAGTAAAGATGTCAGGAAAGACAGGCAGGTGATGGGGCAAATTTGTAGCCATTGGGTTGAGTTGCAGTGCAATAAAGTTGCAGTGAAATCAAAGTGAAATGTGTCAAACACTGGTCTTAAGGTGTTATACTTAAATGCACGCAGCATAAGGAATAAGGTGGATGATCTTGTCGTACAGCTACAGATTGGCAGGTATGATATTGTGGTCATCACTGAGACCTGGCTAAAGGATGCATGTCTCTGGGAGCTGAACGTCCAAGGATACACGGTGTATCGGAAGGATAGGAAGGTAGGCAGAGGGGGAGGCGTGGCTTTATTGGTAAGAAATGATATTAAATCATTAGAAAGAGGTGATATAGGATCGGAAGGTGCAGAATCTTTATGGGTTGAGCTAAGAAATAGCAGGGGTAAAAGGACCCTGATGGCAGTTATTTATAGGCCTCCAAACAGCTGCAGGGATGTGGACTACAAATTACAACAGGAAATAGGAAAGGCTTGTCAGAAGGGCAGTGTTATGATAATTGTAGGGGATTTTAACATGTGATTGGATTGGGAAAATCAGGTCGGCACTGGATCTCAAGAGAGAGAATTTGTAGAATGTCTGCGAGATGGCTTTTTAGAACAGCTTGTTGTTGAGCTCACTAGGAGATCGGCTGTACTGGATTGGGTATTGTGTAATGAATCGGAGGTGATTAGAGAGATTGAGGTGAAGGAACCCTTAGGAGACAGTGATCATAACATGATTGAGTTCACTGTGAAATTTGAAAAAGAGAAGCCGAAATCTGATGTGTCGGTATTTCAGTGGAGTAAAGGAAATTACAGTGGCATGAGAGAGGAACTGGCCAAAGTTGACTGGAAAGGGACACTGGCGGGAAAGACAGCAGAGCAGCAGTGGCTGGAGTTTATGTGAGAAATGAGGAAGATGCAAGACAGGTATATTCCAAAAAAGAAGAAATTTTCGAGTGGAAAAAGGATGCAACTGTGGCTAACAAGAGAAGTCAAAGCCAAAGTTAAAGCAACGGAGAGGGCATACAAGGAAGCAAAAATTAGTGGGAAGACAGAGGATTGGGAAGTTTTTAAAACCTTACAAAGGGAAACCAAGAAGGTCATTAAGAGAGAAAAGATTAACTATGAAAGGAAGCTAGCAAGTAATATCAAAGAGGATACTAAAAGCTTTTTCAAGTATATAAAGAGTAAAAGACAGGTGAGAGTAGATATAGGACTGATAGAAAATGATGCTGGAGAAATTGTAGTGGGAAATAAGGAGATGGCAGAGGAACTGAACAAGTATTTTGCATCAGTCTTCACTGAGGAAGACATCAGCAGTATACCGGACACTCAAGGGTGGCAGAGAAGAGAAGTGTGCGCAGTCACAATTACGACAGAAAGTACTCAGGAAGCTGAATAGTCTAAAGGTAGATAAATCTCCTGGACCAGATGGAATGCACCCACGTGTTCTGAAGGAAGTAGCTGTGGAGATTGCGGAGGTATTAGCGATGATCTTTCAAAAGTCGATAGATTCTGGCATGGTTCCGGAGGACTGGAAGATTGCAAATGTCACTCCGCTATTTAAGAAGGAGGCAAGGAAGCAAAAAGGAAATTATAAACCTGTTAGCTTGACATCGGTGGTTGGGAAGTTGTTGGAGTCGATTGTCAAAGATGAGGTTACAGAGTACCTGGAGGCATATGACAAGATAGGCAGAACTCAGCATGGATTCCTTTAAGGAAAATCCTGCCTGACAAACGTATTACAATTTTTTGAGGAAATTACCAGTAGGCTAGACAAGGGAGATACAGTGGATGTTGTATATTTGGATTTTCAGAAAGTCTTTGACAAGGTGCTACACATGAGGCTACTTAACAAGATAAGAGCCCATGGAATTACAGGAAAGTTACATACGTGGATAGAGCATTGGCTGATTGGGAGGAAACAGAGAGTGGGAATAAAGGGATCCTATTCTGGTTGGCTGCCGGTTACCAGTGGTGTTCCACAGGGGTCCGTGTTGGGGCTGCTTCTTTTTACATTGTACATCAACAATTTGGATTATGGAATAGATGGCTTTGTGGCTAAGTTTGCTGACGATACAAAGGTAGGTGGAGGGGCCGGTAGTGCTGAGGAAACGGAGAGTCTGCAGAGAGACTTGGATAGATTGGAAGAATGGGCAGAGAAGTGGCAAATGAAGTACAATGTTGGAAAGTGTATGGTTATGCACTTTGGCAGAAAAAATAAATGGACAGACTTTTATTTAAATGGGGAAAGAATTCAAAGTTCTGAGATGCAATGGGACTTGGGAGTCCTCGTACAGGATACCCTTAAAGTTAACCTCCAGGTTGAGTCAGTAGTGAAGAAGGCGAATGCAATATTGGCATTTATTTCTTGAGGAATAGAGTATAGGAGCAGAGATGTGATGTTGAGGCTCTATAAGGCGCTGGTGAGACCTCACTTGGAGTACTGTGGGCAGTTTTGGTCTCCTTATTTAAGAAAGGATGTGCTGACGTTGGAGAGGGTACAGAGAAGATTCACTAGAATGATTCCGGGAATGAGAGGGTTAACATATGAGGAACGTTTGTCCGCTCTTGGACTGTATTCCTTGGAGTTTAGAAGAATGAGGGGGAGACCTCATAGAAACATTTCGAATGTTGAAAGGCATGGACAGAGTGGATGTGGCAAAGTTGTTTCCCATGATGGGGGAGTCTAGTACGAGAGGGCATGACTTAAGAATTGAAGGGCGCCCATTCAGAACAGAAATGCGAAGAGATTTTTTTAGTCAGAGGGTGGTGAATCTATGGAATTTGTTGCCACGGGCAGCAGTGGAGGCCAAGTCATTGGGTGTATTTAAGGCAGAGATTGATAGGTATCTGAGTAGCCAGGGTATCAAAGGTTATGGTGAGAAGGCGGGGGGGTGGGACTAAATGGGAGAATGGATCAGCTCATGATAAAATGGCTGAGCAGACTCGATGGGCCGAATGGCTGACTTCTGCTCCTTTGTCTTGTGGTCTTGTGGAAAGTAGCACAAAATATAAAAACAGATAGCAAAAGTTTTTATAAATATATAAAGTGGAAGAGGGTGGCTAAAGTCAACATAGGTCCCTTGGAAGACGAGAAGGAGAAGTTGATATTGGATGATAAGGAAATGGCTGAGGCATTGAACGATTATTTTGTGTTGGTCTTCACGGTGGAGGACATGTCTAATATGCCAAAGAAGAATGTTATGGACGAAATGGGAGGTGAGGCCCTCGATAGAATCATTGTCACTAAAGAGATAGTGATGAGCAAACTAGAGAGCCCATCAATGGGGACGGGAGCGGTTCCGGAGGATTGGAGGGTTGTGGATGTTGTTCCCTTATTCAAGAAAGGGAGTAAAGATAGCCCAGGAAATTATAGACCAGTGAGTCTTGCCTCAGTGGTTGATAACTTAATGGAGAAGGTCCTCAGAGGCAGAATTTATGAACATTTTGAGAGGTATAATATGATTAGGAATAGTCAGCATGGCTTTGTCAAAGGCAACTCGTGCCTTACGAGCCTGATTGAACTTTTTGAGGATGTGACTAAACACATTGATGAAGGTAGAGTAGTAGATGTAGTGTAAATGGATTTCAGCAAGGCATTTGTTAAGGTACCCCATGCAAGGCTTATTGAGAAAGTAAGGAGGCATGTGATCCAAGGGGACCTTGCTTTGTGGATCCAGAACTGATTTGCCCACAGAAGGCAAAGAGTGGTTGTAGACGGGTCATATTCCGCATGGAGGTTGGTCACCAGTGGAGTGCCTCAGGGATCTGTTCTGGGACCCTTACTCTTCATGATTTTTATAAATGACCTGGATGAGGAAGTGGAGGGATGGGTTAGTAAGTTTGCTGATGACACAAAGGTTGGAGGTGTTGTGGATAGTGTGGAGGGCTGTCAGAAGTTACAGTGGGCCATTGATAGGATGCAAAACTGGGCTGAGAAGTGGCATATGGATTTCAACCCAGATAAGTGTGAGGTGGTTCATTTTGGTAGGTCAAACATGACAGAATATAGTATTAATGGTAAGACTCTTGACAGTGTGGAGGATCAGAGGGATCTTGGGGTCGGAGTCCATAGGACACTCAAAGCAGCTGTGCAGGTTGACTCTGTGGTTAAGAAGGTGTACGGTGTATTGGCCTTTATCAATTGTGGAACTGAGTTTAGGAGCCGAGAGGTAATGTTGCAGCTATATAGGACCCTGGTCAAACCCTACTTGGAGTACTGTGCTCAGTTCTGGTCGCCTCACTGTAGGAAGGATGTGGAAACCATAGAAAGGGTGCAGAGGAGATTTACAAGGATGTTGCCTGGATTGGGGAGCATGCCTTATGAGAATAGGTTGAGTAAACTTGGCCTTTTCTCCTTGGAGCAATGGAGGATGAGAGGAGACCTGATAGAGGTGTATAAGATGAAGAGAAGCATTGATCATGTGGATAGTCAGAGGCTTTTCCCCAGGGCTGAAATGGTTGCCACAAGAGGACACAGGTTTAAGGTGCTGGGGAGTAGGTACAGAGGAGATGTCAGGGGTAAGTTTTTCACTCAGAGAGTGGTGAGTGCATGGAATGGGCTGCCGGCAACAGTAGTGGAGGCGGATACGATAGGGTCTTTTAAGAGACTTCTGGGTCTTAAAACATGGATCTTAAAAAAATAGAGGGCTTTAGGTAAACCTAGTAATTTCTAAGGTAGGGACACGTTCGGCTCAACTTTGTGGGCCGAAGGGCCTGTATTGTGCTGTAGGTTTTCCATGTTTCTATGTTTCTAAGAAGATCGATGAGGGGAAAGAGTATAATCTAGAAGGTAATAGTGAGGCCAGGCAAGTCGGGTACGGGGTTGAAGTAAGAAGCTGGGAGGTGATAGGTGGAAAGGGCAAAGGGCTGGAGAAGAAGGAATATGATATGAAAGGAGAGTGGACCATAGGAGAAAGGAAAGGAGAAGGGTCACCAGAGGGAGGATAGGCAAGTGAGGAGAGGAGATAAGAGCAGAGCCAGAATGGGGAGCTGAAGAAGAGAAAAGGGGAGGGGGAAATTTCCATAATCCGTAATTCCATAATACTTCATGTAAATATGTTAATCTTTTGCTAAACTCCAAAGGTGTTACTCTTTGATCGTGTTTGTCCTCTCGATGTAGATTATCTTATGGCATTATTTCAGAACTGAACAGGGGAGATCTCCTTGATGTCCTGACCAATAAACATCTTGGTGTCCCATTCTGGCTCAGACTCCCAGCAGTGCACTTGACTTGGGTCACTGCCAGCTCTGTAAAAGCAATTCAATCAGTCTTTGCTTTCAAATGCCTCTGCCATCCCTATCTTTGTATTCTTCTCCAGTCCCACTGTGCAGGGGGAGGCCTGGCACTGGTTCAGGCCTCTTTCTGCTCACTCTGAGGATCAATACGCTCTTCGATGAGTGTAGCCAGCTCAGTGTCACGTACACGTAGACCCTCAACAACATAAAATTGCACATTAATCTATTTGATCATAAGACATAGGAGCAGAATTAGCCATTCAGCCCATCGAGTCTGCTCCACCATTCCGTCATGGCTGATTTATTATCCCTCTTAACCCCATTTTCCTGAATTCTCCCTGTAACCTTTGATGCCCTTACTAATAAAGAACCTATCAACCTCCACTTTACATATACCCAATGACTTGGCCTCCACAGCCATCTGTGGCAATGAATTCCACAGATTCACCACCCTCTGGCTAAATAAATTCGTTGTCATTTCTGTTCTAAAGGGATATCTTTGTATTCTGAAGTTGTGCCCGCTGGTCCTAGACTCCCCCAGTATTTGAAAAATCTTCTCTACATCCACTCTGTTCAGGCCTTTCAATATTTGATAGATTTCAGTGAGATTGACCCTTATTCTACTAAACCCCATCAAGTACAAGCTCCAAGCCATTAAATGCTGCTCATATGTTAACCCTTTCATTCCTGGGATGATTCTTGTGAACCTCCTCTGGACTCTCTCCAATTCCAGTATGTCCATTCTTAGATAAGGGGCCCAAAATTGCTCATAAAACTCCCAAGTGCAGTCTGACCAAGGCCATATAAAGCCTCAGCATTACATTCTTGCTTTTGTATTCTAGTCCTCTTGAATGAATGCTAACATTACATTTGCATTCCTTACCACCAACTCAGCCTGCAAATTAACCTTTAGTGATTCCTACACTGTTTATCCAGCAGTTTGAGTTGAGGTCCGTAGTTATATTAGTAACTAGGGCAGCAGGAGTATTTAAATTTGGTTCAGTGTATAATATTTAGGATAGAGTCCTCCATTGGTCGAAGTCAACCATGGATATTGCATCCTAGCTGTCTGTGTCGTATGCAAGCCAGGGCTCTGCGATATGGAGAGCAAGCTATCGCCCATGTGGCAGCTGATGAATCCAAAGGAACAGCAGAGACTGACTCAGTTTAGTACCATCAGGTTCACATTGAACTCGATGTAGGACTGCCTGAGGGACTCCAGCTCCGTATGTTTCCTCAGGGGTTTCCTCCTCCTGAAGCCTTCCCCATGAGTGGGTATAGGTGCAAGGTGGTGAATCTGTGGAATTCTTTGCCATGTGGAGCTGTGGAGGCCAAGTCTTTATGTATATTTAAGGCAGAGGTTGATAGATTCTTGATTGATCAGGGAAGAAGGCAAACGGTTGGGACTGAAAGGAAAATTGGATCAGCCATGATGAAATGGTGGAGCAGATTCCATGAACCAAACGGCCTAATTCTGGTCCTATATCTTATGGTCTAAGGCAGCAGAGCTTTGAGATCAGTGTTTTCCTTCTCCATATTTCAGATACATTTTTTAAAAGGCTGCTAACAGTACTTAACCAACACACATCAAAGTTGCTGGTGAACACAGCAGGCCAAGCAGCATCTCTAGGAAGAGGTACAGTCGACGTTTCGGGCCGAGACCCTTCGTCAGGATTAACTGAAGGAAGAGTGAGTAAGAGATTTGAAAGTTGGAGGGGGAGGGGGAGATCCAAAATGATAGGAGAAGACAGGAGGGGGAGGGATGGAGCCAAGAGCTGGACCGGTGATTGGCAAAAGGGGATACGAGAGGATCATGGGACAGGAGGTCCGGGAAGAAAGACAAGGTGGGGGGGGGGGACCCAGAGGATGGGCAAGAGGTATATTCAGAGGGACAGAGGGAGAAAAAGGAGAGTGAGAGAAAGAATGTGTGCATAAAAATAAGTAACAGATGGGGTACGAGGGGGAGGTGGGGCCTAGCGGAAGTTAGAGAAGTCGATGTTCATGCCATCAGGTTGGAGGCTACCCAGACGGAATATAAGGTGTTGTTCCTCCAACCTGAGTGTGGCTTCATCTTTGCAGTAGAGGAGGCCGTGGATAGACATATCAGAATGGGAATGGGATGTGGAATTAAAATGTGTGGCCACTGGGAGATCCTGCTTTCTCTGGCGGACAGAGCGTAGATGTTCAGCAAAGCGGTCTCCCAGTCTGCGTCGGGTCTCGCCAATATATAAAAGGCCACATCAGGAGCACCGGACGCAGTATATCACCCCAGTCCACTCACAGGTGAAGTGTTGCCTCACCTGGAAGGACTGTTTGGGGCCCTGAATGGTGGTAAGGGAGGAAGTGTAAGGGCATGTGTAGCACTTGTTCCGCTTACACGGATAAGTGCCAGGAGGGAGATCAGTGGGGAGGGATGGGGGGGGACGAATGGACAAGAGAGTTGTGTAGGAAGCGATCCCTGCGGAATGCAGAGAGAGGCTGGGAGGGAAAGATGTGCTTAGTGGTGGGATCCCGTTGGAGGTGGCGGAAGTTACAGAGAATAATATGTTGGACCCGGAGGCTGGTGGGGTGGTAGGTGAGGACCAGGGGAACCCTATTCCTAGTGGGGTGGCGGGAGGATGGAGTGAGAGCAGATGTACGTGAAATGGGGGAGATGCGTTTAAGAGCAGAGTTGATAGTGGAGGAAGGGAAGCCCCTTTCTTTAAAAAATGAAGACATCTCCCTCGTCCTAGAATGAAAAGCCTCATCCTGAGAGCAGATGCGGCGGAGACGGAGGAATTGCGAGAAGGGGATGGCGTTTTTGCAAGAGACAGGGTGAGAAGAGGAATAGTCCAGATAGCTGTGAGAGTCAGTAGGCTTATAGTAGACATCAGTGGATAAGCTGTCTCCAGAGACAGAGACAGAAAGATCTAGAAAGGGGAGGGAAGTGTCGGAAATGGACCAGGTAAACTTGAGGGCAGGGTGAAAGTTGGAGGCAAAGTTAATAAAGTCAACGAGTTCTGCATGCGTGCAGGAAGCAGCGCCAATGCAGTCGTCGATGTAGCGAAGGAAAAGTGGGGGACAGATACCAGAATAGGCACGGAACATAGATTGTTCCACAAACCCGACAAAAAGGCAGGCATAGCTAGGACCCATACGGGTGCCCATAGCTACACCTTTAGTTTGGAGGAAGTAGGAGGAGCCAAAGGAGAAATTATTAAGAGTAAGGACTAATTCCGCTAGACGGAGCAGAGTGGTGGTAGAGGGGAACTGATTAGGTATGGAATCCAAAAAGAAGCGTAGAGCTTTGAGACCTTCCTGATGGGGGATGGAAGTATATAAGGACTGGACATCCATGGTGAAAATAAAGCGGTGAGGGCCAGGGAACTTAAAATCATCGAAAAGTTTAAGAGCGTGAGAAGTGTCACGAACATAGGTCGGAAGGGATTGAACAAGGGGTGATAAAACAGTGTCGAGGTATGCAGAAATGAGTTCGGTGGGGCAGGAGCAAGCTGAGACAATAGGTCGGCCAGGACAGGCAGGTTTGTGGATCTTGGGTAGGAGGTAGAAACAGGAAGTGCGGGGTGTGGGAACTATAAGGTTGGTAGCAGTGGATGGGAGATCCCCTGAGCAGATAAAGTCGGTGATGGTGTGGGAGACAATGGCCTGGTGCTCCTTAGTGGGGTCACGATCGAGGGGTAAATAAGAGGAAGTATCCGCGAGTTGTCGCTGTGCCTCGGCAAGGTAGAGGTCAGTACGCCAGACTACAACAGCACCCCCCTTATCGGCGGGTTTAATAATAAGGTTAGGATTAGTGCAGAGTACAAGTACAGTACTTAACAGTAGTTGATTGTGAAACTGCCATCTTGCTGTCCTAAAACCTCAAGAAAAAAGAGTAGACACTGGAAATCTGAAATAAAAACAGAAGATGCTGCTGAAAAAAATTAGCAGATCAGGCAGCATCTGTGGAAAATGCCAACTGTTCCTCTCTTCACTCTCCTGGTATATGGATTGGAAAAAATTTAGAAGGATGTGAGACAAAGGCAGGCAAAGCAGATCAAGTTGGAATGTATTAGATGGGCAGAAGGGCATGTTTTGTGCTGTAGCACTTCATAAATGGGACTGGCTTGCATGGACATCTTACTCAGTGTGGACCAGCTGGGCTGAAAGGCTTGTTTTTACCTGCTATAACTCTATAAAATCCCTTCTCAAAAATATCTCCTCCAACATCTCACCATTCCCTTATGCTTAAGGACTTAAGGATCAAGGATCGACTATATTCGCTGTATACATTTACACGGATTGGGAATTTGCTGTGGTATGTTGATCAGGGTGTAACATATAACAAAAAAATAATTCTATATTTATAAAGAATAAAGAATTACTTAATATGAAGTTACAGGTTAGAGTACAGATATAGAATAAAATACATAAATGCCAGCATTATGAAAAGTGGTTTAGACCATAAGATGTAGGTGCAGAATTAGGCCATCCGGCCTGCCGAGCCTGCTCTGCCTTCTATTGTGGCTGATTGTCCCTTTCTATCCCATTTGTGGCTGATTGTCCCTTTCTATCCCATTTTTCTGCCTTCTCCCCCCTAATCAGGAACCGATCAACCTCCACTTTAAATATACCCAATGACTTGGCCTCCAGAACCATCTGTGGCAATGAATTCTCAGATTCACATCCCCACCATGCCCCCCCGCTAATGAAATTCCTCCTCATCTCCGTTCATTTGATATGTTTCAACGAGATCCCCCTTCATTCATCTGAATTCCAGCGAGTACAGATCTAGAGGGATCAAGCGCACCTGATAAGTTAACCCTTTCATTCCCGGGGTCATTCTCATGAACCTTGTCTGAACTATCTCCAGTGCCAGCATATCCTTTCTTTCTTTGATAAGTGGTCCAAAACTGTTCACAATACTCACAATAAGTGTGTTATGACCAATGCCTCATAAATCCTCATTGTTACATCCTTGGTCTTATATTCCAGTCCTCTGACAATGAATGCTAACATTGTATTTGCCTTCCTTACCACCAACTTAATCTGCAAATTAGCCTTTAGGGAATCCTGCACCTCTGATTTCTGAATTTGCTCCCTGTTTAGAAAATAGTGTACACTTTATTTCTTGTACCAAAGTGTATGACCATACAATACCCTGCAGTATCTTCCATCTGCCACTTCTTTGCCCATTCTCTCAATCTGTCCAAGTCCTTCTGCAGACTCCCTGCTTCCTCATCACTGCCTTGGCCACAAAGCAGTGACAGAGGGGACTGTGGGGCTAACTAGAATGGTTGATCAGGTTAACTGTTTCAGAGAAATCAACCCAAGTTTGTCCAACCTGTTCTTGTCGTTCATGCTCTCTATTTCAGGCAGCATCCTGGTGAGGCTCTTCAGTACCGCCTCCAATGCCTGGACATCCTTCCTGTAATAGAATGTCTGGAATTAGGGTCCAGCTGACACTACGGCCTCCGAATAAACAAAAAAAGCACAAGTGTGTGTGAAGTTCAGCCCAGAGTCACAGTCAAAGAAAATTTATTATCAAAGCCCGTAAATGTTACCATATACTACCTTGAGATTCATTTTCTTGCAGGCATTTGCAGAAAATTAAGAAATACGATAGAGTTTATGAAAACGGTACAGGCGTCTCAGTTCCCACACCACCAGGTTCAGGAGCAGTTATTACCCTACAACCATCAGGTTTCTGACCCGGAGGGGATAACTTCCCTCAACTTCACTTACCCCAACAATGAATGTTTCCACAGCCTGTAGACTCACTTTCTCATGTTCTTGGTATTTATATTTTTTTTATTTGCTCAGTTTGTTGTCTTTTGCATGTTGGTTGTTTATCCGTCTTGTTGCGTGCAGTCTTAATTGATTCTACTGTGTTTCTTTATTCTTACTGTGAATGCCCGCAAGAAAATGAATCTCATGGTTGTATATTGTGACATATATATACTTCGGTAATAAATTTACTTTGAACTTGAAACAAGACTGACAACCATGTGCAAAGGTAGACAAATGCAAGAAAAAAATAATACTGAGAGACTGGGTTGTAGAATCCTTAAATATGATAGAATTGGGAAGATTCTTGTATGATCACTATACCCACATGGAAACTTACAAGCATGCGTATACATTAACTCATACCCTCAGACTCAGGTACAGACAACTGTGGAGGCCAAGTCATTGGATATGTGTAAAGCGGTGGTTGATAGGTTCTTGATTAGTCAGGATGTCAAAAGTTATGGGGAGAAGGCAGGAGAATGGGGTTGAGAGAGGTAATAAATCAGCCATGATAGAATGGTGGAGCAGACTTGATGGGCTGAATGGCCTAATACTGCTCCAATGTATTATAGTCTTACAGACTCACACACGCAAACTTCATACTCAATAGATACATGCAAAATCTGTCTGAGTGTGTCTGTCTGTCTCTCTGTCACAAACACACACAGAGAAAATGTCATCTGTCTCCAGCACTTTTCTTATTATGTTTTAGAAAGTGACTGATGATAAATTGTCTGAAATGAAATTTCCTATATAAAAAAAATGAATGCAGTGGAAAACAAATACTCAATAAACTGATGGAATCCATCATTTGCAGCTTTCAGATGGGCCAATAAGTGTGTGACAGCTCCCCTGTGAAAGCGATGCTCACAACAGCCCAAGTCAAACATTCAGGTGCTTCTGGCGGAAGATGCATCATTTAAACAGCTCAGACTCACAGATGCCTGCCTGTATGGACATAAGGGAAGGAGTCTGTGTCCCATGTTCAGAGTATTTGCATCTTGGAATCATTCACATAATGTGCAACACCAAATACAAACAGACTACAATTCCCAATTAAACAGGCAGCTTAGCTGCTTGTAATTTATATCCTGAAACTTTAAAAAATGGGTGTGAAGTTGAAGATGTTTTAAATAATTTAATGAGGTATCATGAAGTAAATGTTTCATTTTCCTCTTTTAAAATTTCATATAAAATAAGTATCATTTTCAGTCCAATTCCCCCTTGATTTTCTGATCTCTCCTCTCTCAAGGCTTGTAAAATGTAGAAGAATACAGCACAGTGCAGACCATTTGGCCCACAATGTGTGACCTTTTAACCTCCTCCAAGAACAATCTAACCCTTCAGTCCCACATAGTCCTCCATTTTTCTATCATCCATGTGTCTGTCTAAGAGTCTTTTAAATGTCCCTAGTGTATCCACCGCAACCACCACCCCCAGCAGCGTGTTCCACACACCCACCATTCTCTGTAAAGAAAAACCTACTTCTGTCATCAACCCTATACTTACTTCCAATCACCTTAAAATTATGCCCCCTCATATCAGCCATTTATGCCCTCGTTCTGGTTCAGGCCACTAGAATCAGAATCCGGTTTATTATAGATATATGTCATGAAATTTGTTGTCTTGTGGTAGCAGTGTAATATATTTAAAACATTAAGTTACAGTAAAAAATATGAAAAAAGATACAGATTAGCTTTATTTGTCACATGCACATTGAAACATACTGTGACATTTTGAACCATTGAAATCTGTCAAATCAAATCAGAGCGGTTCGTGCTGATGCCACGCTTCCGGCATCACATGTCCATTAACCCTAACCCGTACATCTCTGCAATATGGAAGGAAACCAGACCACCTGGATGAAACACACACAGTCATGGGGAGAATATACAACCTCCTTATAGATAGCAGCGGGAATTGTACCCTGACTGGTGATCACTGGCGCAGTAATAGCAATACGCTAACTGCAAGGCTACTGAACTCCTAAGTATCAGGCCAATAGTCACTGCCTATCAGTACTACTTACAACCTTGAGATTCGCCTCCTAACAGGCAGCCACAAAAACAAAGAAACCCAACAGACCCCATTGAAAAAGGACTGTCAAGCAACAAATGCGCAGAAGAAACAAATGGTGCAAAGTTCACAAAAATGAGTCCATAGCCACAAAGTTAGTGGATGAGCCCAGTCCATCACAGGTAAAGTCCTTCCCACCAGTGAGCACATCCACACGGAGCACTGTTGCAGGAAAGCAGCATCCATCATCAAGATCCCCCACCACCCAGGCCATGCTCTCTTCTTGCTGCTTCCATTGGGAAGGAGGTACAGCAGCCTCAGGACTCACATCACCAGGTTCCGGAGCAGTTATTACCTCTCAGCTATCCTGAATCAGCATGAATAACTACATTCATCTCAAGAGTGAACTGATTCCACAACCTATGGACACACTTTCAAGTATTCTACAACTCATGTTCTCAGCATTATTTATTTATTTATTATTATGGGGGGGGGGGGGAGGGAGGTTTGGTACTTGCACAGATTGTCTTCTTTTGCACATGAATTGTCCATCTTTGTGTGCGGTTTTTCATTGATTCTATTGTATTTCTTTGTTCTAGCGTGAATACCTGCAGGAAAATGAATCTCAGGGTAGTATTTGGTGACATATAAGTACTTTGTACTTTGAACTTAGTAGGGAATCAGGCCAATAGTCACTGCCTATCATTGAGAACCTTGGTTATACCCAGATCCTGTTGTGTAGCCGAGGTTCTGGACAACGGTCAGTGACTATGATAGTGCAATATCCTGTATGAACCTCACTATGTGTTGTATCACAGCCATGCTGGACTCTCTCCTCACCAGGCACATAAACACCTTCACAGCTGTGTGTACACTCCTTGCATCCTCCCCTTCAAATGGATTGTTAGAGCAGATATGCGGGCATTCCCATGTGTGTAAATAGTTCCATGTATGTTCAAGCTCAAGTTGAAATTCATTCTTATTCAGCCTTACACATGTATACAGCTAAACAAAACAATGTTCCTCAGACACCAAGGTGCACAACACAGTACATATATCACGTACAGCACATCAAATAATACTCAGTTGAAGATGTACAAGTTGACATAAATTGCACATATAACATACCTGTATAGTTAAAGGTACAACAGCATAATGCTACTGGCGCTGTCCTAAATGATGTGTACTGGGTGGTAGCCGGGTGTTCAGATGTCCCACAGCCTATGGGAAGAAGCTGTTACCCAGCCTGACAGTCCATGTTCTTCTACTAAGGTACCTTCTGCCTGAGGTAGGTCAAAGAGATTGTGGGATGGATTGGAGTGGTCCTTGACAATGCTGAGAGCTCTACGAACACAGCACTTCTGGTATATGTCTTGGATGGGGGGGAGAGAAAGATCCCAGTGATTCTCTCAGTAGATCTCACAATCTGTTGCCAGGACATGTGGTCAGATGCCTTGCAATTCCCACACCAGACGGTATTACAGTTGGTCAGGACACTCGATGGTGCGTCATTAGCATAGGGAAGGAGGGAAGAGCCTCATTTGCCTCAATCTCCTCAAGAAGTGGAGACACTGCTGTGTTTACGTGACTAAAGAGGTGTGCACAAAAGTTCCCAGACATGCGCACACAAGAATGGTAGTCTGGAACGTGCTGCTGGAGGAGGTGGTAGAGACAGATACAATTACAGTGTTTAAAAGGTCTTGTACCATAACACCACAAGAGTCAGGAGTAGCATTAGGTCATTTGACCCATTGAGTCTGCTCTCCATTCTACCATGGCTGATTTATTATCCCGCTCAACCCCATTTTCCTGCTTTTTCCCCATAACCCTTGAAGCTCTGACTAATCATGAATCTATTAACCACCACTTTAAGAATGCTCAATGACTTAGCTTCCACAGTTGTCTGTGGCAATGAATTCCACAGATTCCCCACCCCATGGCTAAAGAAATTCCCTTTCATCTCTGTTCTAAATAGACATCCCTCTATTCTGAGGCTGTGTCCTCCGGTCCTAGACTCCCTCACCATAGGAAGCATCCTCTCCACATCCACTCTATCCAGGCCTTTCAATATGTAGTAGGTTTCAATGAGGTCTATTCTTCTAAACTCCAGCAAGTGCAGGTCCAAAGCAATCTTCATACGCTCTTCATACATTAACCCTTTCATTTCCAGGATCATTCTCATTAAGCTCCTCTGGGCCCTCTCCAATGCCAGCACATTCTTTCATTGATAGATGTACCTGCCTTCTGACAGGTACATGGATAGGGAACACTTTGGAAGATTCTGAGTTAATGTAGGGAGATGAATTTAACGTAGAGGCATGTACAAAGTGGGCTGAAGTGTTGCTTCTCTGCGGTATGTTTCTATGACCCTAACAATAGAGCAGGTTTGGGGTCAAAGTAAATTTATTATCAGTGTATGTATATGTCACCATATACAACTCCTAAGATTCATCTTCCAGCAGGTATTTACAGGTAAGTAAAGAAATACAATAGAATTTATGAAAAACTATAGATAAACAAAGACTGACAATCAGTTTGCAAAAGAAGACAAATTGTGGAAATAATTTTTAAAAGAAAGTAAATAAATAATTCTGAGAACATGAGTTGTAGAATCTTTGAAAGGGAGTCATTAGGTTGTGGAATCAGTTTAGTGCCAAGGGGAGAATAGTTATTCATGCTAGTTCAGGAGCCTGATGGCTGAAGGGTAATAACTGTTATTGAACCTGCTGGCTCCAGAGCCTGTACTGAGCCGGGAACCAGAGAATCTGAAAAGACAGGGTGTCGGGATCCAAGGCGAGAGCCGATTTTGCTCGTTCTCCACTATGGTCACTCCTCTCTCCAGGGCACTGAGACTATGGAAACTGCCCCGGCTGCTGTGCTCTGTGCTCACTAATATGAACTGGTAAGCGAGGCTGCTCCAGGGTTTGGATCTGGGGACTCAGTTTGGTTCGGGATGTTGTTGTTTACTTCAATTGCTTGCATAATTTGTTCTTTTTTCTTTCTCTTGTGCATTGGGTGTTGGTCTTTTATTTATAGTTTTTCTTTAATTGGATTCTTTTGGATTTCTTGCTTTGTGGTTACCTGTGGACAAACAAATCTCAAGGCTGTATAATGTATACATTCGTTGATAATAAATGTACTTTGAATCTTTGATGTGTGTCCTGAGGCTGCTGTGCCTTCTGCCCAATGGCAGCAGTGATAAGAGACAGTGGCTTGGATGGTAGGGCTCCTTGATAATGGATGCTGCTTTCCAGCAGCAGAACGCCATGTTAATGTGCTCAATGGAGGAGAGGGCTTTGACTGTGATGGACTGGGCTGCATCCACCATTTTCTGCAGGCATTTCCATTCCTAAGCTTTGGTGTTTCCATACCAGGCCATGATGCAAGCAGTCAGGATACTCTCCTTTGTGAATCTATAGAAGTTTCTCAAAGTTTTTGGTGACCTGTTGAATATATTGACACTTCTAAGAAAGTAGAGGCACTGTCAGGCCTTCTTTCCCAATGTATTGAATTTCCCAGCTACCTGGAGACAAAAGAGACCAAGCCCTAAATCATGATATAGGGCTTCAACTCGAAAGAGATACAGATTGCTCCCCCACCCCCAACAGATGCTGTTTGACCTGCTGAATTCTTCCAGCACTTGGACAAACAGTCCTTCCAGGTGAGGCAACACTTCACTTGTGAGTCTGTTGGGGTCATCTATTGCATCCGGTACTCCTGGTGCGGCCTCCTCTACATCGGTGAGACCTGACGCAGATTGGGGGACCGTTTCGTCGAGCACCTCTGCTCTGTCTGCCACAACTGACAGGATCTCCCAGTAGTCACCCACTTCAACTCTGCTTCACATTCCCATTCAGATATGTCCATACATGGCCTCCTCTACTGCCATGATGAGGCTAAACTCAGGTTGGGGGAGCAACACCTCATATACCATCTGGGTAGTCTCCAGCCCCTTGGTATGAACATTGAATTCTCCAACTTCCAGTTGTGAGTGTTGCAGGGGTTCCCAACTTGGTATCTACGAGTCTCTTGCTTAATGGTCTTGGTCCATGGGATCAAAAAGGCTGGGTACCCCTGAGTTAATGGAAGGATTGGTAATATTGGGACACTTGGACCACTGACCAGCCCTTGTGTTTGTCTCCATTGTTTACAGTACCAGGAACAGCAGAGGAAGCGGGAGGCAGAGGAGCGCAGGCGATTTCCCCTGGAGCAGAGACTGAAGCAACACATTATCGGTCAGGAGACAGCCATTGCAACTGTGGCAGCAGGTACCTACTGAACAATCAACTTGTGGTTTTGCAGTATGATCTACCATTTACAGCTCTTCATTCCTGATGTGGGGTCTTGGCCCGAAATGTCGCCTGTTTATTCCTCTCCTTAGATGCTGCTGACTTGCTGAGTTCCTCCAGAATTCTGTGTGTGTTGCCGGGATTTCCAGCATCTGCAGAATCTCGTGTGTTAATGATTTACATCTCATGTTATTTTTTATTTGCACAGTTCGTCTTCTTTTCCACGTTTGTTGTTTGTCAGTATTTGCTAAAGTTTAGTTTTTCATAAATTCTATTCATTTTCTTTTTTTTTCCTGGAAATTTCTGAAAGAAAATGAATCTCCAGGTTGTATATGGTAACATTGACGAACTTTGATGATAATTCTACTTTGAATTTTGAACACTGTAGACTTTATTATAGAATCATTGCACTGCAGGGTATAAAATGGGTCTTTTCAGCTCACCTCATCTTTGTCAACCAGGATGCCTTTCCGAGCTAATCCCATTTTTATAAACCTCATTCTCTTCCTACTCTTTCTTAACCAAGTATCCGTACAAATAACTTTAGAATATTGTAACCGTATCTGGCTCCAGCACCTCCTCTTCCAGGATCAGAACCAGGTTCGATATCACTAACATACAGTACTGTGCAAAAGTCTTAGGCACATATCTATAGCTAGAGTGCCTAAGACATTTGCACGGTACTCTATTTAGCAACGTGAAGCTGAGAACGAGTTTGTAAGCCTGGTGGAAGCAAAGAATGCTGGGAATGGTGAGGGTGCAGTGGCACGGGAGGAGTGTGGGGCAGGTGGCAGAAAAGGTGAGCTGGGGCATGGGGGTGGCACGGTGCAGATACACCCTGCCCTGAGACACCGAGCAACATCATTGGATTCCATACAATTGGTTTATTGATCATTACAGAATATCTCTCTGGTGCTTCCCACTCCCTCCCCTCTCCCTTCCCCTTTTCCCGACCATGATTTCCCTCTCCCTGCCCCCTTCCCACGCTCAGCCCACAATAGAGACCCATCACTCACGTATGTCAATAAATTTGTTTTTTTTTGCAGCGGTACAGTGCAATACATAAAACTACTACAGTACTGTGCAAAAGTCTTAGCTATACATATATGTGCATAAGGCTTTTGCACAGTACAGTATGTTATAAAATCTGTTGGTTTGCAGCAACAGTACAGTGCAATATATTAAAACATTACTATACATTACAATAAGAAATATATATAAATTAATTTAAATAAACAGTCCAAAAAGAGCAAAAACAGTGAGGTAGTGTTATGAGTTCATTGTTCATTCAGAAATCTGATAGCGGAAGGGTAGAAACTGTTCCTAAAGTATCGAGTATGTGGCTTCAGGCTCCTGTACCTCTTCCTTGATGGTAGTAATGAGAAGAGGACATGTCCTGGGTGGTGGGGGTCCTTAATGATAGACGCCACTTTTTTGAGGCATCACCTTTTGAAGATGTACTCAATGCTGAGGAGGCCAGTGCCCATGATGGAGCTGGCTGAGTTTACAACCCTCTGCAGCTTTTTCCAACCCTGTGCAGTGGCTCCTCCGTACCAGACGATGATGCAACCAGTTAGAATGCTCTCCACAGTACATCTGTAGAAATTTGCTAGAGTTTTTGATGTCATACCAAATCTCCGCCATTCTCGATCACCATCCTCTGTCTGAAAAACTTACCCCTCAGATCTTCCCCTTAACCTGTGCCCTCCAGTCTGTACTGTTGTGCCCCAGGTGAAGGGCTCTATCTTTGCCCTTCATAATTTTATAAACCTGTAAAGGTCACCCCTCGGCCTCATTCTGATAAGAACAAACCCAGCCTTTGCAATCTATCTTTATAACTACAGGCCAAATCCTGGTGAATCTCTTCTGTACTCTTTTGACTGCTACCAGGTGAATTAGAGGGTTGTCCTGTCAATGGAGGCTAAATAGCTTGGACCTGTATTCCTTGGAGTTCAGAAGAATGAGGAGTAACCTTACTTCAAACATACAATATCCTTAGAAAGCTTAACAGGGTAGATGTTGGTGTGTTTTTGCCAGTAGATATTCTCGAACAGGGGATATGTCTATGAGGTAAGGAGCCAGTCGTTTAAAACTGCAGTTTGTAGAATTATCTTCTTGTAGAGGTTGGTGATTTCTCTGACCCAGAGGGTGATAAAAGCTAGATTGTTAGAAACACTTAAAACGGAGGTGGATGAACATTGAACCGATTGAGGAACAGAAGGACCATAAAACTTGCCACTGCCTGAAAGGAATTTGTACGTTCTCGCTATGACCGCGTGGATTTTTCCCACAGTCCAAGTACGCACCAGTTGATAGGTTAATTGAGTATTGTAAAATTATCCTGTGATTAGGCTAGGATTAAATTTGGGGATTGCTGGACAGCACAGCTGGAAGGGCCAGAAGGATGTATTCTGTACTTAATCTCAATAAGTAGATAAGACATGGGAGCAGAATTAGGCTATTTGGCCCATCATGTTTGCTCCATGTTTGCATCATGGCTGATTTATTATCCCTCTCAACCCAGCCTCCCGCCTTCCCGTAATCCCTGACACCCTGACTAATCAAGAACCTATCAACCTCCACTTTAAGTATATCCAGTGAATTGCCCTCCAAAGCCAAGTGTATGAAAAGGAATGAAGAAGTGGCAGAGAGAATGTTGTGATTGTATTTAAATGTGGGGCAGGCCTGAAGGGTTGCTACTTTAATTTTTTTGTATTTTGTCACCTTGGGAGTGTATGTTGTTAAACTGTGCAAATTGCTATCCTCTGTATTTAACCCCTGCTGTGTCTGTCCTGGTACAGTGGGGACCACGGATTTTGCAAAGTGATTGGGTGTGTAGGTAGAAAGCTTTATTTGTCACATGTACAGTGAAACATACAGTGAAATGCATTGTTTGTGTCAAGTCAAATCAGCAAGGATGTGCTGGGGCAGCCATGCATCTGGCAGCCACGTAACATGCCCACAGGTTACCGATCCTAACCTGTACGTCTTTGGACTGTGGGGGGAAATCAGAATCAGGTTTAATATCACTGGCGTGTCACAAAATTTGTTGTTGGATGTGGATACTATAGAGAGAGTGCAGAGGAGATTTACAGGAATGTTGTCTGGATTGGAGGGCACACCTTATGAGAAGAGGTTGAGTGAACTTGGCCTTTTTCCCTTGGAGTGACGGAGGATGAGAAGTAACATGATTGAGGTGTATAAGATGATGAGGCTTTTTCCCAGGGCTGAAATGACTAACACGAGGGGGCATAGTTTTAAGGTGCTTGGAAGCAGGTACCAAGGGGATGTCAGGGGTAAGTTTTTCACACAGAGAGTGATGGGTGTGTGGAATACACGGTGGAAGGGATACAATAGGGTCTTTTAAGAATAGGTACATGGAGCTTAGGAAAATAGAGGGCTATGTGCTAGGGAGATTCTAGGCAGTTTCTAGGGTAGGTTACATGGTCAGCACAACATTGTGGGCGGAAGGGCCTGTAATGTGCTGTAGATTTCTATGTTCTATGTTATATGTTTTGCGGCAGCAGTACAGTGCAATACATAATTTAAAAAACTATAAATTACAATAAGAAATATATATATAAAATGAAATTAAATACATCGTGCAAAAAGGGAAGTTAAAAGAATAATGAGGTAGTGTACATCGATCACCCAAAGGAAGCCCACACGGTCATGGGGAGAAGGTACAAACTCCTTACAGGCAGTGGCAGGAATTGAACCCCTACCACTGGCACTGTAAAGCTAAGCAGCTGTGCCATCCCCACGCGTAGAAAGCACAGAAGAGAGATGAAGATAAATTATACACAGAACCTTTCCTTGCACGGTGGGCCTGGTTTGATGCATTTGCGGTAACCATGTAAGCAGTAACCCAAGGCCTACCCACATTGTCTTGATCCTTATGACAGCAGAGCAGGATGTTTCAGGGTAATTCAATCAGGGAGAAGATCAATTTAGCAGGAACCGAAAAGCATTTTTTTATTTTGTAAGAGAAAAGGCCTTTGGTCACACACAGCTGGAGAAGCGGTTCCATAATAAGATTTGTAATATGCTGGTCTATTGAAGATTCTGCTTTCAGCTTCAGAGGGGGTGGAATATGATCTTGTGTAAGTTGTTGAGCTGATGTACTAGGGAACTAAGCTAGTTCTACACAGAAAGCTCCAAGGAGGTCATCTGCCTTTGGACTGGGAGGGCCTGTTCTGCGCTGTACCTCCAAATAAATAATAAATAAATATACTCACTGAGATGTTGCAAGGCCTAGATAGAGTGGATATGGAGGACGTTTCCTATAGTGGGATTGTCTAAGGCCAGAGGGCACAGCTTCAGAATAGAGGGACATCAATTTACAACAGAGATGAGGAGGAATTTCTTTAGCTAAAGGGTAGTGAGTCTTGGGATTCATTGCCATAGACAACTGTGCAGGTCCAGTTAATGGGTATATTTAAAGTGGAGGTTGATAGGTTCTTGATTAGTAAAGGCATCAAAGATTGAGAAGGGGAGAAGGCAGGAGTATAAGGTTGATTTGGATAATAAATCAGCCATGATGAAATAGTGGAGCAGACTCGATATGCCGAAAGGCCTAATTCTCCTCCTATGTATTATGGTCTTAATAGGAAGGATGTGGAAGCTTTAGAGAGGATGCAGAGATTTACGAGGATACTGCCTGGATTAGAGAGCGTGTCTTATGAAGATAAGTTCTACGAGCCGGGGCTTTTCTCTTTGGAGTGAAGGAGGCTGAGAAGTGACTTGATAGAGGTGTACAAGATGATAAGAGCCATAGATAGAGTGGGCAGCCAGGGGGCAGAAATGGCTAATAAGAGGAGGCATAATTTTAAGGTGTTTGGAGGAAAGTATTGGGAGGTGATGTCAGAGATAAGATTTTTTTTACACAGAGAGTGGTGGGTAAGTGGAACGTCCTGCCAGACGTGATGATAGAGGCAGGTACATTAAGGACATTTATGCAAGCTCTTAGTTAGGCACATAGATGATAGAAAAGTAGAGGGCTATGTGAGATGGCACAGCAGCAAAGTGGTTAGCACAGCGCTTTACACTACCAGCGACCTGAGTTCAATTTCTGCCACTGTCAGTAAGGAGTTTGTACGTTCTCCCTGTGATCACATGGGTTTCCTCCAGGTGCTCCGCTTTCCTCCCACATTCCAAAGACCTACCAGTTGGTAAGTTAATTGGTGATTGTAAATTGTCCTGTGATTAGGCTTGGATTGCTGGGTGGCGTGGCTTGAAGCCCTGGAAGGGCCTATTCCACACTGTATCTCAATAAATAAATAAATAGATAAATACATGTGAGTATAAATAAGCAATGCAGAAAGAGGACAAAAATATTGAGGTGGTGTTCATGTGTTCATGGACCATTCAAAAACCTGATGGCTGTAGGAAATAACCTGTTCCGAAAACATTGGGTGTGTGTCTTCAGGCTCCTGTACCTCCTCCCTGATGGCAGTAATGAGAAGAGAGCATGTTCTGGATTATGAGGATGCACAACGATGGATGACAGCTTTTTGAGGCATTACCTTTTCAAGATCATAAGACCATAAGACATAGGAGTAGAATAAGGCCATTGGGCCCATCGAGTTTGCTCTGCCATTCCATCATGGCTGATTCATTACCCCTCTCAACCCCATTGTCCTGTCTCTTCTCCATAATGTTTGACAACGTAACAGTCAAGAATCTGTCAACTTCCACTTTAAATATACCCAATGACTTGGCCCCCAGTTGTCTGTGGCAATGAATTCTACAGACTAACTACCCTCTGGCTAAAGAACTTCCTTCTTATCTCTGATCTAAATGGATTTCCCTCAATACTGAGGCTGTGCTTATAGGAAGCATCCACTCCACATCCACTCTATTTTGGCCATTCAATATTCCATAGGTTTCAATGGGATCCTCCTTCATCCTTCTAGACTCCAGTGAGTACAGGTCCAGAGCCATCAAACGCTCCTTAAATGTTAACCTTTTCAATCCTAGAATCATTCTTGTGAATCTCTTCTGGACCTTCTCCAATGCCAACACATCTTTTTCTTAGATAAGGGGCCCAAAACTGCTCTCAGTACTCCAAGTGAAGCCTCATCAGTGCTTTATAAAGCCTCAGCATTACACCCTTGCTTTTATATTCTAGCCCTCTCGAAATGATTGCTAACATTGCATTTGCCTTCCTCACCACAGAGTCAACCTGCAAATTAACCTTTAGGGAATCCTGCATGGGGACTTCTAAGTCCCTTTGCACCTCAAATTTCTGAATTTTCACTGAGTCAAATGTTGTTTTCAGAAAGTAAAATAACGAAAGGACTTGGGGCTGTATAATTCACAGCAGGACCTCTCCTGCCAGCAGGGAATACTGGTACCCCTCTTTGGGGTTGGAATCTGGCTCCCACAGGCTGTGGCAACCTCAGGCAGGGAGGTGGATTGCACTGTGCGTTGTGCAGGCTGAGAGCGATATTAGAAAGAGCAGCCGAGTGATCTGTCAGCAAGTGCTGCGCCATTGCGCTCCCCTGACGCCCATTTCCCCGCCGATGATGAAAGTGCATTTGTATCGGAATGACTGAGGGCCGTCAGCAACAGAAGTCATCGGGCTGCCTCACAAGTGTCCGTGAGCCCTGTTGATTGAGCAGCTAACTGCACCCGCAGGCTGAATCTCTCCCTCGGCGCTCGTCACCGTCAGCACTGCCGGCCCCACACCGTGTCAGCGACCGTGCGTAAATCACGTCAAACCAAGGCCCACGTCCCAGCAATTTCCACCCTTCTCAAATCGCCCTGAAGCCGCACTTTGCAAAATTTATTTTGACAGGCGTTTTGTTCTTAACTGATCCTTTATTCTGGACTTTGCAGAGAAAAGAGATGATTGAGTTATCTTTCCCTTTTACACTGAACTTCAGCCTCCAGTCCCACAGGTGCCAGCTCACACTGCTGTCTGCCCTCGCTATAGCTGTGGCACTCAAAAAGCCGTGAATTTGAGCTCCATTCCTGTGATAAAAGCTTTTTAATATCCTAGTACTTTTCCACAGACCAGGAATCTACCCCATAATCCTTCCTTAGGATCGCAATTCTTTGTGATTCTTCCAGAGGCTCTGCAGAAAAGCTGGGCCTTTTCTGCATTCCTTATGAGGATAGGTTGAGTGAGCTAGGGCTTTGGAGTGAAGGAGGATGAGAGGTGACTTGTAGAGGTGTACAAGATGGTAAGAGGCATAGACAGAGTGGATAGCCAGAGACTTTTTCCTAGGCTAGTAGAAGGGGACTTAATTTTTAAGGTGATTAGAGGAAAGGGGGAGGACAGAGGTAGATATTTTTTACACAGAGAGCGGTGGGTGCATGGAACATGTTTCCAGGGATGGTGGCAGAGGCAGATACATTAGGGACATATAAGAAACTCTTACTTAGGCACATGGATAAAAGGAAAATGGAGGGCTATTTAGGACGGAAGATTGAGTAGGTTAAAGGATTGGCCCAACATTGTGGACCAAATGGCCTGTATTATGCTGTAACAGTCTCTGTTCTGTTTGTTCTAGAATCTGAATCCAGTTTATTATCACCGGCATTTGTCGTGAAATTTGTTAATTTAGTGGCAGCTGTATGGTGCAATACACGATAATATAGAAAAAAAGAATTGTTTACAGTAAGTATATGTATGTACCTTAAATAGTTAAATTAAAAATAGTGCAGAAACAGAAATAATAAAAGTGAGGTAGTGTTCATAGGTTCAATGTCCATTTAGAAATCGGATGGCAGAGGGGAGGAAGCTGTTCCTGAATCCCTGAGTGTGTGTCTTCAGGCTCCTGTACCTCCTTCCTGACGGTAACAATGAACAAAGGGCATGTCTTGGGTGATGGGGTCCTTAATAATGGACGTCAGCTTTGTGAGGCACCACTCCTTGAAAATGTTCTGGATACTACGGAGGCTAGTACCTAAGATGGAACTGACTAATTTTACAACTTTCTGTAGCTTCTTTCAATCTTGTGCTGTAGCGCCCCCACCCCACCCATACCAGACAGTCATGGAGCATGTCAGAATGCTCTCTACAGTACATCTACAGAAGTTTTCAAGCATTGTAGGTGACAAGCTAAATTTCCTCAAACTCCTAATGATACGTATCCACTGTTTTGCCTTCCTTATAGCTACATTGATATGTTGGGACCAGGTTAGATCTCAGAGATCTTGACACCCAGGAACATGAAATTGCTCACTCTCTCTGCATCTGATCCCTCTGTGAGGATTGGTTCGTGTTCTCTCATCTTACCCTTTCTGAAGTCCATAATCAGCTCTTTGATCTTACTAACATTGAGTACAAGGCTGTTGCTACATCACCATTCAACCAGCTGGTAAATATCACTCCTGTACGCCCCCTCATCCCCATCTGAGATTCTGCCAACTATGACTGTATCATCAACAAATTTATAGATGGCATTTGAGCTATACCTAGTCATACAGTCATGGGTATAGAGAGAGTAGAACAGTGGGCTAAGCACACACCCCTGACGTGCGCCAGTGTTGATCGTCAGCGAGGAGGAGATGTTATCACCAACCCGCACAGATTATGGTCTTCTGGTAAGAAGTCAAGGATCCAGTTGCAGAGGGAGGTTCAGAGGCCCAGGTTCTGTAGCTTATCGATCAGGATTATGGGAATGATGGTGTTAAATGCTGAGCTATAATCAAGGAACGGCATCCTGATGTAGGTGTTTGTATTATCCAGGTGATCTAAGGCCATGTGAAGAGCCATTGAGATTGCGTCTGTTGTAGACCTATTGTGGTGACAGGCAAATTGCAGTGTGTCCAGGTCCTTGCTGAGGCAGGAGTTGATTCTGACCCTGACCAGCTTCTCAAAGCATTTCATCACCGTAGTTGTGAGTGCTACTGGACGATAGTCATTGAGGGAGCTCACATTGCTCTTCTTGGGCACTGGTATAATTGTCCAGGTATGTGTTTCCTGTGGAGAGTGGTATGGTGACTGAGCTAGTGTCAATCAGATAGTTAAATTGTGATTCTTCTGGAGACCGAGGGAATGAGTGAGGTTACAGACACAGAGCATGAACCCCATTCTATAAGCAGAGTATTACTCTCTCAGTGAATGGTACCCATATGAGAAAAAGGGTCTCAGAATCTCATTGCAAATAGTAGTACTACATAGGAAACAGCAGTCCCACAGCAGCACCCACTTTTTTTACAAAACTACAAAAGTTTATTTATGCAACAAATACACAAAGTACAAACATTCAGTGTTTACAACACACTCACATTAAATTCAAATTAAAATATGATTATTATTGACTATTCCCTGATGGGCCCATCGCTCCTGGAAATCCTGCACTGTACCCATTGTGACCTCGTGCTCCCTCTCCAAGGACAGCTGGGCATGAACGTATCCTCGGAAGAGGGGCAGGGGGTTGGCCCTGGCAGAGGCCTCAACCTTCCACCACCTAGACCCGTGAATGGCCGTCTTGGGTATAATTTTAAGGGGTATAATTTTAAGGTGATTGGAGGAATATGTGGAGGGGGATGTTAGAGCTGAGTTCTTTACACAGACAGTGGTAGGTGCAGGCAACTCGCTGCCAGGGGTGGTGGTAGAGGCAGATACATTAGGGGCATGTGGATGATAGAAAAATAGAGGACTACGTAGAAGGGATTTTACATAGAAACATACATAGAAAATAGGTGCAGGAGTAGGCCATTCGGCCCTTCGAGCCTGCACCGCCATTTATTATGATCATGGCTGATCATCCAACTCAGAACACCGCCCCAGCCTTCCCTCCATACCCCCTGACCCCCGTAGCCACAAGGGCCATATCTAACTCCCTCTTAAATATAGCCAATGAACTGGCCTCAACTGTTTCCTGTGGCAGAGAATTCCACAGATTCACCACTCTCTGTGTGAAGAAGTTTTTCCTCATCTCGGTCCTAAAAGGCTTCCCCTTTATCCTCAAACTGTGGCCCCTCGTTCTGGACTTCCCCAACATCAGGAACAATCTTCCTGCATCTAGCCTGTCCAATCCCTTTAGAATTTTATACGTTTCAATCAGATCCCCCCTCAATCTTCTAAATTCCAACGAGTACAAGCCCAGTTCATCCAGTCTTTCTTCATATGAAAGTCCTGCCATCCCAGGAATCAATCTGGTGAATCTTCTTTGTACTCCCTCTATGGCAAGGATGTCTTTCCTCAGATTAGGGGACCAAAACTGCACACAATACTCCAGGTGTGGTCTCACCAAGGCCTTGTACAACTGCAGTAGTACCTCCCTGCTCCTGTACTCGAATCCTCTCGCTATAAATGCCAGCATACCATTCGCCTTTTTCACCGCCTGCTGTACCTGCATGCCCACTTTCAATGACTGGTGTATAATGACACCCAGGTCTCGTTGCACCTCCCCTTTTCCTAATCGGTCACCATTCAGATAATAATCTGTTTTCCTATTTTTGCCACCAAAGTGGATAACTTCATATTTATCCACATTAAATTGCATCTGCCATGAATTTGCCCACTCACCCAACCTATCCAAGTCACCCTGCATCCTCTTAGCATCCTCCTCACAGCTAACACTGCCACCCAGCTTCATGTCATCCGCAAACTTGGAGATGCTGCATTTAATTCCCTCATCCAAGTCATTAATATATATTGTAAACAACTGAGGTCCCAGCACTGAGCCTTGCGGTACCCCACTAGTCACCGCCTGCCATTCTGAAAAGGTCCCGTTTATTCCCACTCTTTGCTTCCTGTCTGCTAACCACTCTCCATCCACACCAATACCTTACCCGCAATACCGTGTGCTTTAAGTTTGCACACTAATCTCCTGTGTGGGACCTTGTCAAAAGCCTTCTGAAAATCCAAATATACCACATCCACTGGTTCTCCCCTATCCACTCTACTAGTTACATCCTCAAAAAATTCTATGAGATTCGTCAGACATGATTTTCCTTTCACAAATCCATGCTGACTTTGTCCGATGATTTCACCGCTTTCCAAATGTGCTGTTATCACATCTTTGATAACTGACTCCAGCAGTTTCCCCACCACCGACGTTAGGCTAACTGGTCTATAATTCCCCGGTTTCTCTCTCCCTCCTTTTTTAAAAAGTGGAGTTACATTGGCCACCCTCCAATCCTCAGGAACTAGTCCAGAATCTAACGAGTTTTGAAAAATTATCACTAATGCATCCACTATTTCTTGGGTTACTTCCTTAAGCACCCTGGGATGCAGACCATCTGGCCCTGGGGATTTATCTGCCTTCAATCCCTTCAATTTACCTAACACCACTTCCCTACTAACATGTATTTCGCTCAGTTCCTCCAACTCACTGGACCCTCTGTCCCCTACTATTTCTGGAAGATTATTTATGTCCTCCTTAGTGAAGACAGAACCAAAGTAATTATTCAATTGGTCTGCCATGTCCTTGCTCCCCATAATCAATTCACCTGTTTCTGTCTGCAGGGGACCTACATTTGTCTTTACCAGTCTTTTCCTTTTCACATACCTATAAAAGCTTTTACAGTCCGTTTTTATGTTTCCTGCCAGTTTTCTCTCATAATCTTTTTTCCCCTTCCTAATTAAGCCCTTTGTCCTCCTCTGCTGAACTCTGAATTTCTCCCAGTCCTCAGGTGAGCCACTTTCTCTGGCTAATTTGTATGCTTCTTCTTTGGAATTGATACTATCCTATTTTAGAGTAGGTTAGTAGGTCAGCACAACACTGTGTGTCAAAGGGCTTGTACTATGCTGTAATGTTTTATGTGCCTGGAAGGGGCATTTAGACAGAGACTTCAATCAGAATCAGGTTTATTATTGCTGGTAGATGTCATGAAATTTGTTGTTTTGCAGCAGCAGTACACAGCCCCTCTTAAAGAATACTATAAGTTACAAAAATACAAAAACAGTGCAAAAGATGAATAATGAGGTAGCGTTCATTGTCCATTCAGAAATCTAATGGCGGAGGGAAAAAAGCTGTTCCTAAAACATTGAGTGTGTGTCTCCAGGCTCCTGTACCTCCTCCCTGATGCTAATGATGAGAAGGGAGCATGTCCTGCGTGTGGAGGGTTTTTAATGATGGATGCTGCCTTCTTGAGGCAAAGCTCAAAGTAAATGTATTATCATATAATACCTTGACATTAATTTTCTTGCAGCATTTACAGGGTAAAACAAAAGAAATTTAAGAATTTTACAGAAAAGTTAAACATAAACAGGGCAAGACTGACCCAGACGCTTGGGAGGATTCAGATGATTATTTATTAAGAGGGAGGAAACTGGAGCACTTGGAGGGAACCCACATGCACATGGGAAGAACTCAGAAACATAGAAAGCCTACAGCACAATACAGGCCCTTCAGCCCTCAAAGCTGTGTTGAGCATGTCCTTACCTTAGATGTACAAACATTCTTACAGAGGACGTCAAAGTTAGATGCCACTGTAGCATAGCAGCTAGCCCAACACTATCACAGCTCTGGGCATTCCAGAGTTTGGATTTCAGGTCCGTAGCTGTTCTGTAGGGAGTCTCTGAACATCCTCCCTGTGGAATGCATGGATTTTCTCCAGGTGCTCCCGTTTCCTCCCACAGGCCAAGGACGTATCAGCTAGGTTAACTGGTAACTGCAAATTGTCCATTGTTTAATCAGCGTTGTGGGGTTGCTGGGACGGCGTGACTGGAGGGCTGGAAGGGCATACTCCATGCTGTATCGCTTAACAAAATAAATAAAAATTGAACTCAGAACTCTGACGCCTCAAGCTGTAATTGAGTCGCACTAACCGCTAACTGTCGTGGCACCTATGATGGAACTGTCCAAAGCCTGATTTATACTTCTGCATCAAATGTACGCCGTAGGTACCGCGTACCCTACGCTGTAGGGTGACGTGCACCTCCCCAAAAAAGAAACTCACGCATAGTGGCGATGCAGACTGCAACAACTGTGATTGGCCCGCTTGGTAGCATCGCATTTCCTCCTACGCATTTCCAGTGGCTTTTCTCCGCCATGACTGTACACTGATGCGAAATAAATGGTTGGAGACGATGAACCAAGTCGTCAAATCTACCTGCTGGCATCCGAAAATATTTGAAATGCATTTCCTCGTCCATGTCTCTCACGAAGAAACTCAACACAGTGGCATAGAAACCCCACCGCCAACTAGCGTTTTGGCGGTGAATTGCAGAGCGACGCAGACACAGCAATGCATGCTCGCTACGGCATAGGGCTACGCAAAAGTATAAATTAGGCCTACAGCATAGCTCGTACGCACAAGTATAAATCAGGCTTAAGTCTACAACCCTCTGCAACCTCCTGTAATCCATGCAAAGCATGGAATGATACAGTCTTATTGTAGGAGAAGGGGATTAGTATAGGCTGAGAACTAGTTCACCATGGACGCTGTGTATGGAACTCTGTACAGCTTCACTATCATGTTCTGACATTTACCGGGAGTGTTGTGCACAAAGGGCCCAAAGCATTGTCAAGGATCCCCTACCACCCATCCCACAATCTCTTAGACCCACCACCATCAGGAAGGAGGGACAGGAGCATCAGGGTAACAGCTTCTTCCCTCAAGCTGTGAGACTCATGAATACCCTGGCACCACCGAGGACTCATCACTGGGACAGTGAGCTGTTTACTGTATACCTGTGCTGCACACTATGTACATTTTAAATTATATTTTATTAACTTCTTTATGGTAATATTTTGTTTTACGTGCTGCGGGTGATAAACGTTTTGTGGGTACACCGTGGTCCGGAGGAAGGCTGTTTCATTTGGTTGTATATATGTACAGTCAGATGACAATAAACCTGAACTTGTTAACTCAGAGAAATAACTTTTGAATCCCACCGTGACGTCTTGAGAATTTAAGTTAGAAGTAATTAAATAAAAAATAAAAATGGTCAAGTTTGTGAATCCCCATCTGGTTCACTTACACTCCTGTTCCTAATAAAGTGGCCACTGAGTGTACGTTTGTAATCTTCTGCTGCTGTAGCCATCCACTTCAAGGTTCAATGTGTTGTACTTTCAGAAATGCTGTTCTGCACGTGATTATTTGAGTTACCATCATCTTCCTGTCAGTTTGAACCAGTCTGGCCATTCTCCTCTGAACTCTCTCATTAACAACACACATAAAAGTTGCTGGTGAACGCAGCAGGCCAGGCAGCATCTGTAGGAAGAGGTGCGGTCGACGTTTCAGGCCGAGACCCTTCGTCAGGACTAACTGAAGGAAGAGTGAGTAAGAGATTTGAAAGTTGGAGGGGGAGGGGGAGATCCAAAATGATAGGAGAAGACAGGAGGGGGAGGGATGGAGCCAAGAGCTGGACAGGTGATTGGCAAAAGGGGATACGAGAGGATCATGGGACAGGAGGTCCGGGAAGAAAGACAAGGGGGGGGGGACCCAGAGGATGGGCAAGAGGTATATTCAGAGGGACAGAGAGAGAAAAAGAATGTGTGTATAAAAGTAAGTAACAGATGGGGTACGAGGGGGAGTTGGGGCATTAGCGGAAGTTAGAGAAGTCAATGTTCATGCCATCAGGTTGGAGGCTACCCAGATGGAATATAAGGTGTTGTTCCTCCAACCTGAGTGTGGCTTCATCTTTACAGTAGAGGAGGCCATGGATAGACATGTCAGAATGGGAATGGGATGTGGAATTAAAATGTGTGGCCACTGGGAGATCCTGCTTTCTCTGGTGGACAGAGCGTAGGTGTTCAGCAAAGCGGTCTCCCAGTCTGTGTCGACCACACATGGCCCCTTGCCCATCCTCTGGGTTCCCCCCCCCCCGCTTGTCTTTCTCCCTGGACCTCCTGTCCCATGATCCTCTCATATCCCTTTTGCCAATCACCTGTCTAGCTCTTGGCTCCATCCCTCCCCCTCCTGTCTTCTCCTATCATTTTGGATCTCTCCCTCCCCCTCCAACTTTCAAATCCCTTACTCACTCTTCCTTCAGTTAGTCCTGACGAAGGGTCTCGGCCTGAAACGTCGACTGTACCTCTTCCTAGAGATGCTGCCTGGCCTGCTGCGTTCACCAGCAACTTTGATGTGTGTTGCTTGAATTTCCAGCATCTGCAGAATTCCTGTTGTTTGTGTTCTCTCATTAACAAGACATTTTCACCCACGGCATTGCCACTCACTGAATGTTTTATTTTGTTTTTCACACCATTCTCTGTAAACTCTGGAGACTCAAGCCTCATAGAACATAGAACGTAGAAATCTACAGCACATTACAGACCCTTCATCCCATAATGTTGTGCCAACCATGTAATCTACTCTAGAGACAGCTTAGAAATTTCCCTACCGCATAGCCCTCTATTTTTCTGAGCTCCATATACTTATCTAAGAGTCTCTTAAAAGACCCTATTGTATCCGCTTCCACCACCATCGCCAGCAGTGCATTCCACGCACCCACCACTTTCTGTGTGAGAAACTGACCCCTGACATCCCTTCTGTACCTACTTCTAAGCACCTTAAAACTTTGCCCCCTCGTGTTAGCCATTTCAGCCCTGGGAAAAAGCCTCTGGGTATCCACATGATCAATGCCCTCATCATCTTATACATCTCTATCAGAACACCTCTCATCCTCTGTCACTCCAAGGAGAAAAGGCCAAGTTCACTCAACCTATTCTCATAAGGTACAGCCTCCAATCCAGGCAACATCCTTGTAGATCTCCTCTGCGCTCTCTCCATAGTATCCACATCCTTCCTGTAGTGAGGTGACCAGAACTGAACACAGTACTCCAAGTGGGGTCTGACCAAGGTCTTGTATAGCTATAACATTGCCTCATGGCTCTTGAACTCAATCCCATTGTTGGTGAATGCCAACTCACCATACGCCTTCTTAACAACACTGTCAAGCTGCTCAGCAGCTTTGAGTGTCCTATGGACACTGGACCCAAGAGCTCTCAGATCCTCCACATTGTCAAGATTCTTATCATTAATATTATATTCTGTCTTGAAATTTGACCTACCAAAATGAACCACTTCACACTTAACTGGGTTGAAGTCTATCTGCCACTTCTCAGCCCAGTTTTGCATTCTATTGATGTGCTGCTGTGACCTCTGACAACCCTCCAGACTATCCACAACACCCCCAACCTTTGTGTCATCAGCAAATTTACTAACCCATCTTATACTTCTTCATCCAGGTCATTTATAAAAATCACAAAGAGGAGAGGTCCCAGAACAGATCCCTGCAGAACACCACTGGTCACCGTCCTCAATGTAGAATACCAACCATCTACAGCTACCCTTTGCCCTCTGTGAGCAAGCCCATTCTGAACCCACAAAGCAATGTCTCCTTTGATCCCATCCCTCCTTACTTTCTGAGGGAGCCTTGCATGGGAAACCTTGTCAAATACCTTACTGAAATCCATATACACTACATGACATCAAGGTTGTTTCATGTCATTGCCAGTACACAAGTGTAAAGGGGAACAAAATAATTGTTACTCCAGATCCGATGCAGCACAAAGAAAACACAGATAAGGAAGATAATAATTTAATAAACACAAATTTAAATACATAAGATAGCTTATGTACATTGATTGTATGTCCACAAAGTGACTCTAGGTACAGGAGTGTTTGTACATAAAGTGACTGACAGAAAGTGATAAAGTAGTGGTAGTTGGGGGTGTGGAGCGGTGGATTAGTGGGTAGTGTTGATCAGACTTACCTCTTGGGGAATGTAACTATTTTTGAGTCTGGTGGTCCTGGTGTGGATGCTATGTAGCCTCCTCCCTGATGGGAGAGGGACAGACAGTCTATGAGCAGGGTGGGTGGGACCCTTCATGATGTTACTGGCCTTTTTCTGGCACCTTTCTGCCTTGAAGAGTCCTTGTTGGTGGATGGGCTGGTGCCAGTGATGCATTGGCAGTTTTGACGACCCGTTGTAGAGGCTTCCTGTCTGCCGCAGAGCAGTTTCCGTACCAGGCAGTGATGCAGTTTGTTAGGATGCTCTCTATTGTACATCTGTAGAATGACGTGCATAATCCAGCTCTCTTCAGCCATCTCAGAAGATACAGGCATTGGTGAGCTTTTCTGATTGTGTAGAATATGTTCTGGGACCACGAGAGGTTGTGCAAGATGTGCTTTCCCAGGAGTTTGACACTGCTCACAATTTCCACTGCTGTGCCGCCGATGTAAGGTGAAGTTCTTCGGAAGTCAATAACCACTTCCTTTGTCTTGTTGACATTCAGGAAGAGGTTATTTACCTGGAACCCGGTCTTGAGTTTTTCCACCTCCTCCTGGTAGACCATCTCATCGTTGCTGGTGATGAGCCCCACCACTGTCATGTCATTAGCAAACTTGACAATATGATTACTCAGGTGCTTGGCTGTGCAGTCGGGTGTGCAAAGTGCACAGCAATGGGCTCAGCACACAGCCCTAGGAGGCACCTGATAATGGGGAGGGAAGAGCAATTGTGCATCCTGACTATCTGAGATCTGTTCGTTAGAAAGGCCAAAACCCAGTAGTATATTTAGACCAAGGAGTGGGAGTTTGTTCATCAAGGTCTATGGTACAATAATGTTGAATGTTGAAATGAAATCCAGAATCAACATTCTGAGATAAGTGTCCTTGTTTTCTAGGTGTGTCAAGGCCAGGGTAATGCCATCTGTTGTAGAATGTGTGTGTGAAAATTCCAAATCATAGCAGTTTCTGAGATACTCAAACCATCCTGTCTGGCGCCAACAATCATTCCACGGTTAAAGTCACTTAGGTGACATTTCTTCCCTGTTCTGATGTTTGGTCTGAACAACATCTGAACCTCTTGACCATGCCTGCATGCCTTTAGACATTGGGTTGCTGCCACATGATTGGTTGATTAGATATTTGCTTTAACGAGCAGATGTGCAGGTGTACCTAATAAAGTGGCCACTGAGTACAGTATTTTCTGCAGGACAGGATTTCCCTGGTCTGGGCTACCTGTGACTCCGGAATGACCAAGAGGTTCACACTTACTGCCTCCTCAGTTTGGCAACAAGTAGGGAGAGACAATTAATGATGGAAATACTGGCAACGTGCATCTCCCCCGAACAAATAAATAATTACCAGGACCTTTGGAATCGTACCCTACTGAAACTCAATATCATCAGAAGTAAAGAGTTTGAGTATGAAAAGACTCCACTGCATGGAAATATGTTCAGACTCCAAATGAAACGCAGGTTCAACAGATAAAAATCTATCATGGCGAAAATATTTCTTAAAGTTAGCTTTATTTGTCATATGTGCAGAATGTCGAAACATGCAGTGAACTGCAACATTTGTGTAAAATCAAACCAGCGAGGATTGTGCAGTGGGCAGTCCGCGAGTGTCACCGTGCTTCCGACTCAAGCATAGCATGCCCACAGATTTCACTAACCCTAACCCATATATTGTTGGATTGTGTGAGGACACCCATGCAGTCACGAGGAGAGCATATAAACTCCTACAGACAGTGGCAGGAATTGAACTCCAGTCCATGAACACTGCCACTGTCAAGCGAAGCACTAAACCCAGTGCTACTCTGCTGCCCTTTTGAGAGAGTACAAAACTAGAAGCCTTGAACATATTAAAAAATTGTTTCTCTTCATTTACCGTGTCAAGCTCCCTTCAATGTGCATAAAATCATTCCCCCTTTCGAATCGTTTAGCCAGGAGGGCTTGTGTGTCTCATGATCCCTGGCATGGACCTGTTGGATTGAATAGCCTGATGTTGTGCTGCTTGCCTCTTATTTAAATAAATTTTTTAAAATCTTTTTTTAAGTCCATCTGTTCTCTCCAATTTAAGTCATTCAAATGGTGAAGTAAATGGCAGCAAGGAGCCAGGTCAGGAACACTGTGCATCGCCGTGTTTACTTACAAGGACAAATTGTTTCCGTAACAATGCGGGAGGCTGGTCACATTCTGCTTAATAAGATTTCGACTGAGTCGTCCGACAGACAAGGTCTGCCTGGAATGACATGGACAAACCCTCTGTGAATGCATTCCTCTCCCCGTTTTGCGGGAGCTCTTGCTGTCACTCCTTTGTCCTTCTGATGTTTTGTTTGCTGTTCTGTGCTGCCTCATTCCCCCCCCAATCAATCATTTGCCCCCGTTGCATCCTCGCACTCTCTTCCCCCCTCCTTTACGAAACAGCTGCCAGTGGTTCCTGGCAGCAGGCTCCTGCTAATTGGCTAAAGCTTGATGAATGGGCCGGGCAAGGCTCTGACACAGGTGGTGTCTCTACGCATTAGACAGTAGGGTTTATGGAGAGGCTGCTGGATGCTAATCAAATTTGGGGGAAATTTGCTTCCAGCCTTAAACAGGCCAGTGTCTACCATTTAAAGACACAGCAGCATCTTTGTCTGTAGCTCAAACTGCACAATGCCTTGCACTCACTCAACCATCTGCCCTTCAGGATGGTTCGGGAGACGATACGTGCCACAATACCATTACCCCGGTCCAGGACTGACCAGTTCATGCGATTACCCATCTGTCCTTCAGGATGGTTCGGGAGACGATACGTGCCACAAAATCATTACCCCGGTCCAGGACTGACCAGTTCTTACAGAAGAAATAAATAAGTAAATCAATTACAGTATATCTATACTGAATCGATTAAAAATTGTGCAAAAAACAGAAATAATATATATTAAAAAAGTGAGGTTGTGTTCACTGGTCCAATGTCCATTTAGGAATCAGATGGCAGAGCGGAAGAAGCTGTTCCTGAATCGCTGAGTGTGTGCCTTCAGGCTTCTGTATCTCCGACCTGATGGTAACAGTGAGAAAATGGCATGTCCTGGGTGCTGGAGGTCCTTAATAATGGACGCTGCCTTTCTGAGACACCGCTCCCGGAAGATGTCCTGGGTACTTTGTAGGCTAGTACCCAAGATGAAGCTCACTAGACTCACAACCCTCTGCAGCTTCTTTTGGTCCTGTGCAGTAGCCCCCTCCCCCCCCCCATACCAGACAGTGATACAGCCTGTCAGAATGCTCGCCACAGTACTCCTATAGAAGTTTTTGAGTGTATTTGTTGACATATCAAATCTCTTCAAACTCCTAATGAAGTATAGGTGTTGTCTTGCCTTCTTTATAACTGCATCGATATGTTGGGACCAGGTTAGTTCCTCAGAGATCTTGACACCCAGGAACTTGAAACTGCTCACTCTCTCCACTTCTGATCCCACTATGAGGATTGGTATATGTTCCTTCGTCTTACCCTTCCTGAAGTCCACAATCAGCTCTTTCGTCTTACTGATGTTGAGGGCCAGGTTGTTTCTGCGACACAAGCTCCATTTCAAAATCAGAATCAGGTTTATTAAGGATTTAAGACTTAGCCTCATTTGTCACATATATATTGAACTTGAAAGTTTACAATGAAACATGTCAACAACAAGCACAGTCCGAATATGTTGTGGTTATTAAGGATTTAAGACTTAGCCTCATTTGTCACATATATATTGAACTTGAAAGTTTACAATGAAACATGTCAACAACAAGCACAGTCCGAATAAGTACCCATGCTCACAGTTTAATAATCCCAGCCCATACATTTGGAATGTGGGAGGAAACCAGAGCACCTGGAGGAAATCCACACAGAAGGAGAAAGTACAAACTCCTTACAAATACTCAAACCTGATCGGTGATCACAGGCATTGTAAAGCGTTGTACTAACCACTCCGGTGCCCTGCTGCCCTGCTAACTGACATGCTGATATTGTGCCGACACACCTATATACCCGCTCGTTAATGCAAGTATCTCATCAGCCAGCCATGCGGCAGCAAATCAATGCATAAAAGCATGCAGACATGGTCAAGAGGTTCATTTGCTGTTCACACCAAACATCAGAATGGGGAAGAAATGTGATGTAAGGGACTGACTATGGAATGATTGTCGGTGCCACACAGAGTTGTTTGAGTATCTCTGAAACAACTAGGATTTTCATACACAGTAGTCTCTAGAGCTTACAGGAAATTGTGCAAAAAACAAAAAAAAGCATCCACTGAGCTGCAGTTCTGAGGGTGAATACACCTTGTTAATGAGAGAGGTCAGAGGAGAATGGCCAGACTGGGTAAAGCTGACAGGGGGGTGACAGTAACTCAAGTACCACACATTACAGCAGTGGTGTGCAGAAGAGCATCACTGAACGCACAACACGTTGAACCTTGAAAGGGCTACAGAAGCAGAAGACCTCGAACGTACATTAATTTCCATTTTATCAGGTACAGGAGCTACACAATAAAGTGACCACTGAATGTATGTCATGAAATTTTTTTGTGTAGTCCTTCAACTTACCAACATTGCTTCAATTCTAGTCTTTTGAGCATCCACGTTTACGTGCTCTGCAGATGTTCCCATGCCTTTGCCTACCCTGGCCCTACCTAGAGTGTTAAAGTCATGTACAACACATAGTATTAAAATCAATTAGGCCACTCATCACTCTAAGCTATGTGGGTACATGGCCACACACTAACTAAAATGCTCCCAAGCACATAGCCTTTGTTGCCACGCAGCTGGAATAAAGACACAAGAAAAAGGTTACGAAGCATGAGGGATTTTCGTTGTTGTACTGTAATTCATAATACCCTTCAATTTATAAGTAAAGTCAAAACTATTAGATTTTTCAATTTTCATTCTAAATATTCATAGTATGCATATTAACAAAAAAAAAGTGCCATTCAGTTTTCAGGCCGTGTAAAAATTTCCTGCTCAGAGCAATGGTTAGTCCTCGCAGCTGTGAAAGAAGTGAGAGGGAATGTTGCCTCTCAGCCCGCTGACTCCATGCTGACCGTCACCCCTTCACACTAATCCCATTTTTAATTCTCGTCACATTTTCATCAACTTCCCGCCTCTCGCAACAATTCTGCACTCACTCGCACGCACAAGGCAGTTCACAGTGTCAAATCAGCCTCAGCTTTGCCATGTGGGAGGGAACCAGAGCACCTGTGGGAAATCAGCCACTGCAGCGGAGCTTTGCAGCACCAGCTCTAAGATTGGGGTTGAATTCCCACCGCTGTCTATGAGGAGTTTGTATGTCCTCACCGTGACCGCATATCTTTCCTCTGGTTGCTCCCATTTCCTCCCACAGTCCATCGCTGTGCAGGTTAGGGTGAGTAAGTTCTGGGCATGCTCTGTTGGTGCAGGTTAGGGTGAGTAAGTTATGGGCATGCTCTGTTGGTGCAGGTTAGGGTGAGTAAGTTCTGGGCATGCTCTGTTGGTGCAGGTTAGGGTGAGTAAGTTATGGGCATGCTCTGTTGGTGCTAGAAGTGTGGTGACACTTGTGGGCTGCCCCCACCATATCCTTGGACTGTGTTGGTTGTTGATGGAAGTAATGGATTTCACTGTTTGTTTCAATTTACGTGTGACAAATAAAACTAATCTTTAAAGAGGGAATATGGTTAATAGTTTCATATAAAAGATGGCAGCTTTGATAATCAGCTGCCATTTGAGTGTCAGTGGGCACACACTGTGCTTCAATGTTTGGACGTCCATGTGACAAATAAAGCTCATCTTTAAAACTAATATTTAAAATCTTTTGTGCCAACAAAAATTCTGTTTTAGAATTATCTGTTGACCAAATTTCCCTTCATCTTTGTATTAAGAAGCACTTCCTGACAGCCTCCTGGAGGAACTGTGCTGCTGTGTGCTTCTTCCCTCCCTCTGGACTTCCATCCCCACTCTCCCTCTTGTTCTCTTCAAAGCCTATTCCGCCACCAAGCTTCTGGTCATCTGCCTTAACATCTCCCCTAACATCTCCCCTGTGCCAGCTTTGGTTGTTTCTGCTAATCTAATAAGAAGGTGCTGCCCTCCCTCCCCACCTCCCTTAACGCCTCCACCCTGAGGAACTGTGGAGTGGTGCAGACGAGTGGATTAGGCTGAAGATAGCCCTTTAAGGATTGATTGAGCTTCTGGGATTTCACATGTCAAACCAACACAGTTTGATTCCTTTCCACAGTAGCCGTGACTTGATGGAGGCAAGTAAGTCAATCTAGAATGAATTGCTACATTAGTGGTGCAATAAGGGAAGGGAGAACCATTTTCTGCTGCCTTGCCTTCTGAAGACTGCCCTCATATTGATCTCAGTAAAGTAATACATTGTATTTATGAGAATCAATATCTAGCTAACTTCACACTCTGAAACCTTTCATCAGACCCCAGGAGAGGACCAGGCAAGAAAAATGTCTTTTCCTTGTTGCCAGCGACCTCCTACTGCCCAACCTGCTTTATGAGACCTTCCCACTGAGAGTTTATCACCTGGGGTGTTAACTGTGTTTCACAGGGTCACACCTTCCCTCTCAGCCCGAGCTTGAGGGTTTAAGTCGAAGTACTGAGTACCCTCAGGTACTCCAGTGGGCCGGGTTTTTGAGCTTGTTGATTAGTACTCTCCTCATTGCTACCATCAGGGAGGAGGTGCAGGAGTCTGAAGACCCACACTCAATGTTTTAGGAACAGCTCCTTCCCCTCCGCCATCAGATTACTGAATGGAAAATGAACCCATGTACACTACCTCACTAATCTTTTTTCTTTTTTTTCCTCTCTTTTCCACTGCTTATTTAATTTTTTAAAATATATTTCTTAGTGTAATTTATATTTTTATTATGTATTACAATGTACTGCTGCCACGAAACAACAAATTTCACAACGTATGCCAGTGACATTAAACCTGATCCTGAACTCTGAGAATGTACGAGTGTTCATGTTGAGAATGTACAGACTCCTTACAGACATCGGTGGGAAATGAGGACTGATCGCTGTAAGGCGTTGCACTAGCCACCACGTTAATGTGGTGCCTTCGGGGAGCAGGTACAGAACCCTGAAGACCCACACTCAATGCTTCAGGAACAGCTTCTGCTCCGTCGTCATATTTCTGAATGGTTCATGAACCCACGAACACTACTTCATTATTCTTTTTATTGCACGGTTTATTTAGTAATTTATAATAATTTTATGTCTTGCACTGTACTGCTGGAACAAAAAAAAAACAAATTTCATGACATATGTGAAGCACCTTCAATTACTCCAAAAGACTGAGGTTTGGTAAAATACTGAAAGGCTTTTATTCGCTGTACAACACGACCTCCACAGTGAGTGTCTGCCCCCAGACTGAGGGGGGAGGGGCAAGGCGAACACCTTTATACAGGACTCTGTGGGAGGAGCCACAGGGGCAGTCAGCAGAGGGGTGTGTCCAGACAGGTAACCCAGTTACAACATATATACATGGTTTACCACATTCACCCGTCCTTTTTTTTAAAAGAGTCCTGCGGCGTGAAGTGACTGACAATATTTACAAGAAGTATATTTACAGGTTAAGTCTATCAGGCGGTCGAGTCCGTCGCTGTGACCTATGTAGCACTGGCGGTGATTGCACTGGCGATGGCAGTTGTTCTGGCTCCGGCCTGACTTCAGGTGCCAGCACGTTAGGCGTCGGTAATCCCTCATGCGTGTGCGTTGCACCCGGTATGGGAGTGTCGTGTGGTGTCTGTATAGGGTTTGGGGTGCACGGTGTGTCGTAGGTACATACATTGGTGGGTACGGGGTCAAAAGTCACCACGGAGTGTTCAGGGTAGGGGCCCGGAGCTCCTGCGGGTGCCAGGTCGCGGATTGAGACCGTGTCCTCCCGCCCATCAGGTAAAACCACGTAGGCGTACTGGGGGTTCGCATGAAGTAAGTGAACCATCTCGACTATCGGGGAGTATTTATTGCTCCTCGCATGTTTCCGGAGCAGCACTGGCCCCGAGGACGTCAGCCAAGATGGTAGGGTGGTCCTAGTGGTCGATTTTCTGGGAAAAGAAAAGAGCCGCTCAGGAGGGGTGGCATTGGTGGCTGTGCATAACGGAGCGGATGGAGTGGAGTGCCTCGGGAAGGACCTCCTGCCAGCGGGAGACCGGCAGTCCCTTTGACCTGAGGGCTAAGAGTGTGGCTTTCCACACTGTGCCATTCTCCTTCTCTACCTGTCCATTCCCCCGGGGATTATAGCTCGTGGTCCTACTGGTTGCAATTCCCCTAGCCAGTAGATATTGGCGCAGCTCGTCACTCATAAACGAGGACCCTCTGTCACTGTGGATATAGCATGGGTATCCAAACAGAGTGAAGAGTTTGCGCAGGGCTTCTATAACTGACGTGATAGTGGTGTCGGGGCAGGGGATGGCGAAGGGGAACTGCAAGTAGTCGTCAATTACAGGGTTAAGAAAGTACACATTGCGGTCGGTGGAGGGAAGGGGGCCCTTAAAGTCAACACTCAGTTGCTCAAAGGGGCGGGTGGCCTTGATGAGTGGTGCCTTTTCGGGTCGGTAGAAGTGCGGTTTGCACTCTGCGCAGACTTGGCAGTCCCTGGTCATCATCCTGATCTCCTCAAGGGAGTAAGGCAGGTTCCGGGCTTTCATGAAGTGGTAAAGCCGGGTGACTCCCGGGTGGCAAAGGTCTACATGTAGGGTGTATAACCGGTCAATCTGCGCACTGGCGCATGTTCCCTGGGATAGGGCATCGGAGGGCTTGTTGAGCTTCCCAGGCCTGTACATGATGTCATAGTTGTAGGTGGAGAGTTCGATTCTCCACCTCAGAATTTTATCATTTTTGATTTTGCTCCGCTGCTGATTATTAAACATGAATGCGACTGAGTGCTGGTCAGTTAGCAGGGTGAACCTTTTGCCGGCAAGATAGTGCCTCCAGTGCCTTATAGCTTCCACTATGGCCTGGGCCTCTTTCTCTACTGCAGAGTGCCGAATTTCAGGGCCTTGAAGGGTACGGGAGAAGAACGCCACTGGTCTTCCTGCCTGGTTGAGGGTAGCAGCCAGCGCAAAGTCGGAGGCGTCACTCTCTACTTGGAAGGGAATGGCCTCATCCACCACATGCATTGCTGCTTTGGCAATGTCCCCTTTTATGCGGTTGAAGGCCGCGTGGGCCTCGGCAGAGGGGGGGAATGTGGTGGACTTGACCGGGGGCGGGCCTTGTCTGCATAGTTAGAGACCCTTTGGGCATAATATGAAAAGAAGCCCAGGCACCTTTTGAAGGCTCTGAGGGTATTGGGAAGAGGGAGTTCCAACAAGGGGCGCATACGGTCGGGGTCAGGGCCAATGACTCCATTCTCCACGACACACCCAAGGATAGCAAGTCGGGTGGTCCCAAATACACACTTGTCCTTGTTATAGGTGAGGTTGAAAGATTTGGCCGCTTGGAGAAATTTTTGGAGGTTGTTGTCATGATCCTGCTGGTCGTGACCGCAGATGGTGATGTTATCCAGATATGGGAACGTGGCCTTCAGTTGGCACTGGTCCACCATCTGGTCCATTGCACTCTGGAAGACAGATACACCATTCATGACACCAAAGGGGACGCGCAGGAATTGATAAAGCCCGCCGTCCGCCTCAAAGGCAGTGTAAGGGCGGTCCTCCCGGCGGATGGGGAGCTGATGGTAAGCGGAGGTCTATGGTCGAGTACACCTTGTACTGTGCTATCTGATTGACCATATCCGCGATGCGGGGTAGAGGGTACGCGTCGAGCTGCGTGAACCTATTGATGGTCTGGCTATAGTCCACGACCATCCTATTTTTCTCCCCGATCCGAACAACGACCACCTGCACCCTCCAAGGACTTGTGCTTGCCTCAATGACCCCCTCCCTGAGCAGCCGCTGCACCTCCGACTTAATGAAAGCTCTGTCCCCCGCGCTGTACCTCCGGCTTTTAGTTGCCACGGGTTTACAGTCGGGGGTCAGGTTGGCGAACAGCGGTGGAGGAGGGATCCTGAGGGTAGAGAGGCCGCAAGTGGTGTCAGTAGTGCGGCAGTTGGCATGATGTTGGGTGAGATGCGCGGGTCGGTGTGTGTGTGTGGTCAGTAACGGGGTACGTGACATATCTCTACAAAACAGGGGATTTATGACAGTAATTGGCGGGAGGGGCCCATCATACTTCATTGTCACGCTTTTCAGGTGGCTCTGGAAGTCCACCCCAACAGCACAGGGGCACACAGTTGAGGCAAGACCAGTAACGTAAAGTCCCGATATTCTGTGCCCTGCACCACTAGTGTCGCTACACAACCCCCCCCGGGTGTCTGTTGTATGCGACCTGGAGGCCATGGTGACCCTCCGACTTACCGGCCGTATCATGAGTCCACAATGCTGCACCGTGGCCGGGTGGATAAAACTCTCCGTGCTGCCTGTGTCAAACAGGCAGCTTGTCCTGTGCCCCTCCACCAGGATATCCATCATTGACCTTGTGAGCTGGTGGTGAGCGCTTTGGTCGAGGGTCACGGAAGTCAGGGTGGTGTCGCTGTCTTGGTCCAGCGTGGTGGGGTGCCCCGTGAGCACCCGTTGGTCGTAGGCGGTGGGAGGTGGCGCCGACCAAGATGGCCGCCCCCATGTCTCGCACGTGGTGGTGGCGTGCAGGGAAGATGGCAGCAGGCAAGATGGCGACCCCCACGTCTCGCACGTGGTGGCAGTGTGCAGGGAAGATGGCGGCCCCCATGTCTCGCACGTGGTGGCAGTGTGCAGGGAAGATGGTGACCCCCACGTCTCGCACGCGGCGCTGCTCGATCCCGCTCGCGGTCTTGACTTACAGACCTTGGCGAAGTGGCCCTTCTTTCTGCAGCTGGAACAGGTAGCTTGTCGGGCCGGGCAGCATTTCCGGGGGTGCTTCTCCAATCCGCAGAAGTAGCACTTCGCGGACTCACGACTGGCGGCAGCCGAGGTCGATTCGCCGGCAGGTTGCGGGGTCTGCGGCACCCACAAGGCCATCGGAGGATCGCGTGCCTGGAGAGCCTCGGAGTTATGCAGAGCGGCCTCCAACGTATCAGCCAGCTCCATCGCTGAACTTAGGGTAAGATCGGCTTTTTCCAGCAGCCGCTGGCACACGTACACTGACCTGGTCCCCGTGACGAAGGCGTCTCTCACTAGGAGTTCTGCATGCTGCGCTGCCGTCAGCTCCTGGCAATCGCAGGCCTGCACGAGTGTCTGTAGGGCCCAGACAAACTCAACACTCGATTCCCCGGACCGTTGTTGCCGTGTCGCTAAGCGATGCCGAGCATAGACGCTGTTTATCGGCCGCAGGTATTGTCTTTTGAGTGTGTTCATCGCGCCGTCGTAGTTCGGCTGGTCTCTGATCAGCGAATAAACCCGTGGACTGACCCTGGAGAGTAGAACTCTGCGCTTCGCTACGGGGTCAGTCGCTTTAATCTCCTCTAGATACGCTTCGAAGCAGGCCAGCCAGAGTTCGAAAGCGTTTCCAGCGTCAGGCATTTGCGGATGGAGGTCTAATTTTTCTGGTCTCAGGGCCTGTTCCATGTTTTAAAATGTACAGCGAATAAAATTGAAGCACCTTCAATTACTCCAAAAGACTGAGGTTTGGTAAAATACTGAAAGGCTTTTATTCGCTGTACAATACAACCTCCACAGTGAGTGTCTGCCCCCGGACTGAGGGGGAGGGGCAAGACGAACACCTTTATACAGGACTCTGTGGGAGGAGCCACAGGGGCAGTCAGCAGAGGGGTGTGTCCAGACAGGTAACCCAGTTACAACATATATACATGGTTTACCACAATATGTGAGTGACGATACACCTGATTCTGATCTGGGTCTCTATTGTGAACTGAGAGTGGGAAGGGAGTGGGAAACACCAGAGAGATTTTCTGTAATGATCAATAAACCAATTGTTTTGGAATCAAATGACGTTGCCTGGTGTCTCAGGGCTGGGTGTGACTGCGCCTGTGCCACTCCCCGTCCCTGGTACTCCTCTGCCACCTGTCCCACGCCCCTCCCGCGGCGAACTAGCCTCAAACATTCCCAACATCCTTTGCTCCCGACAGATTAACAAACTGGCTCTCTGCTCCACGTTGACAAATACAGTACTTTGCAAAAGTCTTAGATACCCTAGCTATGTATATGTGCCTAGCTGTGAGAGTTTTGCACAGTACCATATGGCTGCTGCAAAACAACAAATTTCATGTCACATACACAGTGATAATAAACCTGATTCTGATTTGTGGCTGGAAGGAAAAGGTCCTGTAGCCACTTTCTCCAAAAAAAAGCATTGGAGTTCTCACCAGAGTCACAGTGAATGTATTTATTATAAACACAAGAGATTCTGTAGATGCTAGAAATCCAGGGTATCACACACAGAATTCTAGGGTAACCCAGCAAGTTAAGCAGCATCTATGGAAATGAATAAACAGTCGCTGTTTCGGGACGAGACACTTTGTCTGGTGGGGGGAGGTAAAAGGTGGAAGAGGTAAAGGACTGAAGAGGTAAAGGACTGAAGAGGAAGGAATCTGATAGGAGGGGACAGTGGCTCATGGGAGAAAGGGAAGGAAAGAGGAACCAGAGGGAGATGATGGGCAGCTTCTTACTTCATCCGCCTCCCCTCCCATCCACCTTCGCCCTCACATGATCTCATCCGTCATCTGTCAGCTTGATCTCCCCCTACCTCCACCTTCTTAATACAGCTTCTGCTCCCTTCCTTTCCAATCCTGATAAAGGGTCTTGGTCTGAAACATTGGCTGCCTCCATAGATGCTGCCTGGTCTGCTGTGTATGAGCTCTTTCTGTCCAGTCAGTAGAATGGGATTTGACTATAAGACATAGGAACAGAAGTAGGCCACTGGGCCCATTGAGACCTGTTGTCTGCTTTGAAATCCCAACTCGCTGACTGAGATGAGAGGGCTGTCCATCAACAAGGTAATAAACTCATAATATGTTGGAAATGCTTGGCAGGTAGGATAGAATGAGTGGAGAGAGGAGAATTTCTGTTTTCTGTTTCCTCAGGACTGGAAAGGAAAGGAGCAGAAGGTGGGGGGAGAGGGAGGAGGACAAGCTGGCAGGGGACAGGTGAGACCAGGTGAGGGGGAAGATGGGTGAGTGGGGGAGGGAGGATGAAGTGAGAAGCTGGGAAGAGGTAAGGACTGAAGAAGAAAGAATCTGATAGGAGAGGGCAGCGGATCATGAGAGAAAGGACATGATATATCAGTGATAAATACCAACATAGGGAAAGATTGAATAGGTTCCGACTTTACTCCCTGGAGCATAGGAGAATGAGCATAGATTTGTTAGAGGTATACAAAGTTATGAGGGGTATAGGTAGGGTAAATGCAAGTAGGCTCTTTCCACTAAGGCTGGGTGAGACTAGGTCATAGATTAAGGGTGAAGGGTGAAATGTTTAAGGGGAACATGAGGAGGAACTTCTTCAATCAGTGGGTGGGGCAAGTGTAGAACGAGCTGCCAGTGGAAGGGGTGGATGTGTGTTTGATATGAACACCTAAGAGAAATTTGGATAGTTACATGATGGGACTGGAGGGCTATGGTATAGGGGTTTGGTCGATGGGACTGGACGGATTGATAGTCTGGCAGGGACTAGGTAGGCCGAAGGGCCTGTTTGTGTGCTGTAGTGCTTTATTAATAGGGAGTGTGGGATAGTGGGATGGAACTTTTCTGACCTTGACTACACACTATATCAAGCATCACGACAGGGGTTTCTTCCCACTCTGACACAGTGTTCTGCAGAGGACACTAGTGTCTCATTATTCCAGAAGTCCAATCTGAAATTTAGCACACAAGTCCTACGTGTTTGTGAGCAGTTTTGGGCCCTTATCTAAGAAAAGACGTGCTGGCATTGGAGAAGGTCCTGCGGAGGCTCACAGGAATGATCTCAGGACTGAAAGGGTCAGCGTATGAGGAGCATTTGATGGCTCTGGGCCTGTACTCGCTGAGGTTTAGAAGAGTGAGGGGAGATCTTATTAAAACTTATCAAATATTGAAAGGCCTGGATAGAGTGGATGTGGAGAGGATGTTTTCTATAGTTGGGGGGAGTCTAGGACCAAAAGCCTCAGCCTCAGAATAGAGGGACATCCATTCAGATCAGAACTAAGGAGGGCTTTCTTTAGCCAGATGGTGGTGAATCTGTGGAATTCATCGCCACAGGCGGCTGTGGAGGCCAAGTCATTGGGTATATTTAAAGCAGAGGTTGATTAGTCAGGGCACCAAAGGTTACGGGGAGAAGGCAAAGGAATATGTTGGAGAGGGATAATAAGTCAGCCATGATAAGAAATGGCAGAGCAAACTCAGTGGGCCGAATGCCCTAATTCTGCTTCTGTGTCTTACGGTGATGTGTATATCCCAACATCAGTCGGGAGTGTGGGATGGTGGGATGGATCCTTTCTGACCTTGACTACGAAGTATGTCAAGCGTTTTGGCGGGGGTTTCTCCCTACCCCAACACACTGTTCTGTGTAAGATGCTAATATTCTGTTGTTGAATAACAAGAAGTTCAATGTGAAATTTAACACACAAGTCCTTAAAGTGGGTGAGTAGCGCACAGAGGAAAAGAAAGAGAATGTAAGGAGGATTCTATCCCCGGTACATTTGGAAAGATTAAAGACTGATATAGATTTATCACAGTAATCCAATCAAGTCTCTATTATTCAAGCATTTCAGGTTTTTCAAAATCGGATTTAATGCACGGAGTCAGTCAGCGTGCAGCAGAGTCACCCTGAACTTGGGCGGATGTCCTTTAGCTAACACACAAAGCAAATTCCCACAGATTAATTTTTATTATTATTAATAATCTCCGCATTAGCAGGTTGCAGTGGGTCACTTAGTTGTGTGCGTGCGCGTCTACGCCCTTCCCTCCTAGACCCCCACCGCCACCCCGTTCCCCACCCCCTGCCCCTGCGTTCACTGTCGATCCCATCTCCTTGGCAACGCCGCGTGCTCCGCCAGACAGCGCGCAGTCCATCCGCATAACTGGGAGGGCAGGCTCAGGAGATCCATACAAACTCAATTTGGCCCCTCCTGGGTCCTGCTCCTTAATGAAATCTCCGATGGGCTAATGGCTGCTGGTGCCTATTGCGTGGGATGAAGATGGTATAACATCGTGTATACTTAGTGATAATTGTAGGGAGCAGAAGAAGAATCGATTTTTTATATTTTTTTCTAAGTCTTTCTCATTCGCTCTTTTTTCCTTTTAAATGTAGCCATCCGAAGAAAGGAGAACGGTTGGGCAGACGATGAGCATCCCCTGGTCTTCCTGTTCCTCGGCTCGTCTGGGATAGGTAATTGTTAAATTAAATGATGCTGAAGCCATTTGCTGCCTGCTGGAGATTACAGCCCTGGGCCACTCCGAGATCAGAACCCAGGAGCTTTTAACCCTTTCACTTCATCCCCCTTCCTGCCCCAGCATGCTTCACATGTGGGCTAGCAGTGTCATCTTGCTGGGCAAACTAGTCTGGTTAGAGAGGGCCCATAGATTGTAAATACTCACAGTACAGAGGCCATTCTGTCCATCATCACTGTGCCAGCAATTTGCGAGTTCGCTTTAATTAGAGCTACTCCTCTATTCTCCTTCTGTGCCATTACTTTTCCATTGTTTCAAAGTTGAAAGTAAATTTATTACCAAAGTACGTGTATGTCACCACATACAACCCTGAGATTCTTTTTTTTTCAGGGATTTTTTACAGGAAAACGAAGAAATACAATAGAATCAAAGAAAAATTACACACAGAAACTGACGAGCAACTAATGTGCAATTGTTTATCTAGTTCACTTTTCAGAAGATTCTATCGAATCTCTATCCACCACCCTTTCAGGCAGGTGTGCAATGAAAGTAGTTAGATTAACATATTAGCTTTATTTGTCACGTACATCGAAACATGCAGTGAAATATGCCTTTTTGCATCAACAATGAACACTGTCCAAGAGTGTGCTTGGGGCAGCCCACAAGTATCAGCATGCTATGATGTGAACATATGCCTGCAACTCACGGGCTCTAACCCATACATCTGTGGAATGTGGGAGAAAGCTGGAGCATCTGGAGGAAACCCTTGTAGTCATGGGTAGAACCTACAAACTCCACACAGACCGCGGCGGGGATTGAAGCCCGATCGCTGGTGCTGTAAAGTGTTTTGCAAACCGCCACGCTATCGTGCTGCGCTTTCAGTTCAAGAGGCCTTTCATTTCATCATTACTGCACCAGCGTTCTGTGAGGGCCATTACCAAGAAAGCACGGCAATGCCTCTACTTCCTCAGAAGTTTGCGAAGATTCAGCATGGCATCTAAAACTTTGACAGACTTCTGTAGATGTGACGTGGAGAGTATATTGACTGGCTGCAACACAGCTTGGTATAGAAACACCAATGTCCTTGAACAGAAAGTCCTACAGAAAGTGGTGGACACGGCCCAGTCCATCATGAGTAAAGCCCTCCCCACCATTGAGTACATCTACACGAAGCGCTGTTGCAGGAAAGCAGCATCCATCATCAGAGACCCCCACCACCCAGGTCATGCGCTCTTATCACTGCTGCCATCAGATAGAAAATACAAGAGTCTTAGGACCCACACCACCAGGCACAGGAACATTATTATCCCTCAACCATCAGGCATTTGGACCAAAGGGGAGAACTTCGCTCAATTTCACTGGCCCCAACACTGAACTGTTCCCACAATATATGGATGCACTTTCAGGGACTCTTCATCTCACGTTCTGGATAGTTATTTGTTGTCTTTTGCACATTGGTTGTATGTCCATCCTGCTGAGTGCAGTCTTTCATTATGTTTCTTGCATTTACTGTGAATATGCTCCTCAAGAAAACAGATCTCAGGTTTGTATTTGGTGATCTATTTGTACTTTGATAATAAATTTACTTTGAACTTTGAAATTAGAGCCATTCCTGTGTTCTTCGTCCAGGCCTACACGAACCCTTTTTCTTTGTAGTTGTTTATCTAATTCTTTTTCAGTAGTTTCTGTTGAGTGTGTATCCACAAATGTTTTTATCTCCACTCTGGTTTTGGAGACACACAAGAGTGCAGGTACGAATCTTGAGCAACAGACATGATGCTGGAGGAACTTAGTGGTCAGGGGCATCCACAGAGAGAAGTGGACAGTCAACGTTTCCCATTGTGACTCCAGGTCGAGTCCACTGCCCTGCGCAGATGTTGCCTGGCCTGCCGGGCTCCTCCATCACCTTGTTTGTTGCTCCCCTCTGTTTAGCTTGCACCCAAACTGCTACTCATGGAAACACACACAACACGCTGGAGGAACTCATCAGGTCAGGCAGCATCCGTGGAAACGATCGGTTGACGTTTCGGGCCGGAACCCTTCGTCAGGACTGTAGGGGGAAGGGGCAGAGACCCTATAAAGAAGGTGGGGGGAGGGTGGGAAGGAGAAAGCTGGTAGGTGCCAGGTGAAAAACCAGTAAGGGGATAGATAAAGTGGTGGGGGTGGGGGAGGAGAGGCAGGGAGGTGATAGGCAGGAAAGGTGAAGAAGGAATAGGGGAAAACACAATGGGTAGTAGAAGGAGGCGGAACCATGAGGGAGGTGGTAGGCAGCTGGGGGAGGGGGCATAGTGACATAGGGATTGGGGAAGGGAGGGGGAGGGAATTACCGGAAGTTGGAGAACTCTCTGTTCATACCAAGGAGCTGGAAACTACCTAGACGGTATATGAGGTGTTGCTCCTCCAACCTGAGTTTAGCCTCATCATGGCAGTAGAGGAGGCCATGTATGGACATATCTGAATGGGAATGGGAAGCAGAGTTGAAGTGGGTGGCTACTGGGAGATCTGCTACTCATGGAAACTGTTCCCCTGCCTTTCCTTAATCAGAACCCTCAGAATTCTTACAGTTCAAAATAAGTTTTATTATCAAAGTACATATATGTCACCATATACACCCCTGAGATTCATTTTCCTATGGGCATATTCAGCAAATCTATACTGTATTTGTCAACGTGGAGCAGACAGCGAGTTTGTAACATGATCAATGAAAGATCAGCTAGAGTGCAGAAGACAAATTGTGCAAATGCAAATATAAATAAATATTAATAAATAACAAGAACATGAGATAAAGAGTCTTTAAAGTGAAATTATTGATTAGAAACAGAAAACCTACAGCACAATACAGGGCCTTGGGCCCACAAAGTTCTGCTGAAAATAGAAATTACTAGGGTTACCCATAGCCCTCTATTCTTCTAAGCTCCATGTACCTATCCAAAAGTCTCTTAAAAGACCCTATCGTATCCGCCTCCACCACTGTTGCCGGCAGCCCATTCCATGCACTCACCACTCTCTGAGTAAAAAACTTACCCCTGACATCTCCTCTGTACCTACTCCCAAGCATCTTAAACCTGTGTCCTCTTGTGGCAGCCATTTCAGCCCTGGGAAAAAGCCTCTGACTATCCACACGATCAATGCCTCTCATCATCTTATACACCTCTATCAGATTGTGGGAACATTTTAATGGATGAGCAAGTGGTTGTAGTTATCCCCTTTTGTTCAAAAGCCTGGTGGTTGCGAGGTAGTAAGTAATTTTGAACCTGGTGGTGCAAGTCCTAAAGCTCTTGTACCTTTTACCTGATGGCAGCAGTGAGAAAAGAGCATGGCCTGGGTGGTTTGAATATTTCTGCAAATATTCCCTGATATCTTCTGCCTTGAAGGGAACGATTCCAGCTTCTCCAGTCACCCCACGTAACCCAGTGCTCAATCCTGACAGTAATGTGGCATCTGACAAATGAGAATGTGGAGCAACACACACAAAATACTGGAGGAACTCAGCAGGGCAGGCAGCATCTATGGAGAGGAATAAACAGTTGACATTTTGGGCTGAGACCCTTCTTCAGAACTGGGGCAGAATCCAGAATAAGAAGGTTGGGGGGGTGGGGGTTGGAGTACAAGATGGCAGGTAATAGGTGAGACCAGGTGAGGGGAAAGGTGGTTGGGTGGGGAAGAATGGTTGATGTAAGAAGATGGCAGGTGATAGGTGGGAGAGATGAAGAGCTGAAGAAGAAGGAATCTGCTCGGAGAGGAGAGTGGACTGCGGGAGAACGGGAAGGAGGAAGAGAACCAGGAGGAGGTGATGGGCAGCTGAGGAGAAAAGAAGTGGTGAGAGGCGAGGCAGAATGGAAAAAGAGAGAAGGGGAGGGGGGGGGGAATTGCCAGAAGTTGGATAAATCAATGTAGGGGCAAATGGGGATGTGAGATGGGAAGCCACTCTGGCAGAGGTTGGGATGAATGGCCCGTGCCGACACAGTTTTATGGATATGTTGGAAGAGGAAACATATTCCACAGTCTAGAAGGAGAAGCTATCAGTGTCAGGATAGCTAATACCATGGGAACTCAGCAATATCAGTCTGAATTTTAAACTCAATTAAGATGTTAGCAGCTGCGTGCAACACTATAATCTCTCCACACTCATTCTCCGGTCATCTGCCACTGACAAGCAATAGAATGCACAGATGCTGATGGAACCCCTGTAACACAGCCCCAAGTGTTTGAAGGGATATTGAAGAGAATTTAATGTATCCAACCCTATTCTCTCACTGTCCTGTTAGTGTTTGACGGAACACTGAAAGATGTTCATTGTATCATAGGTACACTTGAGGGAGTCGTTTTGGACAATCAGATTCAGATTGATTTATCACATGTAGAGCAAAACATATAGTGAAATGTGCTGTTTGTGTTAACAACCAACTCACCCAGGGATGTGCTCGCAATGTCACCACATGTTCCGCTGCCAACTTAGCATGCCCACTATGCTTGGCAGAAAAACACAGAACATAATGGCAACAACAGTGAATCCAGCTTTGTTCCTCCCTCCTTCCCTCTCACTCAAGCACATACCCTGTCCGCTAGCCCCAGGACAGGCCGTTTTTAGCCACCTGCCTCCAGATCCCCTTCATGTTCCTGGATGATTCACCCAAAATCAGGAACTGGGTTTGATTGAAACAGGCCCTTTGGACCATCTAATCCATGCCAAACTATGATTCTGTTTAATCCTGTCGACCCACACCTGGACCATAGCCCTTCATGCCTCTCCCATCCACGTACCTATCCAAATGCCCCTCCCTGCCCCTGCCATCCATGCACCTATCCAAATGCCCTTCCCTGCCCCTCCCATCCACGTACCTATCCAAATGCCCCTCCTATCCATGTACCCATCCAAATGCCCCTCCCATCCATGTACCCATCCAAATGCCCCTCCCTGCCCCTCCCATCCATGTACCTATCCGAGTGCCCCTCCGTGCCCCTCCCATCCATGTACCCATCCAAATGCCCCTCCCATCCATGTACCCATCCAAATGCCCCTCCCATCCATGTACCCATCCAAATGCCCCTCCCTGCCCCTCCCATCCATGTACCTATCCGAGTGCCCCTCCGTGCCCCTCCCATCCATGTACCCATCCAAATGCCCCTCCCATCCATGTACCCATCCAAATTTCTCTCAATTGTTGAAATAGAAATCAAATGCACCACTTGAACTGGCAGCTCGTTCCACACACTCACCACCCTCTGAGTGAAGACACATCGGCAGTGTTTTATGCCTGCAGATCACTTTACAAATCAAATGCAAGAACAGATACAGATCAGTTTGCTGTGTACTGATAACAGTGTAGTCATGGAATTATGTAGTACACAAACAGGCCCTTCAGCCCGACTCATCCGTGCTGACCAATATGCCTTCCTGAGCTAGTCCCATACGCCCCTTAAACCTTCCCTAATGATACGCGCAGAGATTACAATGCTCCAGGTAGCTGATGTTTTTAAAATAAAACCTTTTCACTGCCAACAGCACATTGAGGCTGCACACCCAGGAACTTAAAGTTCAAAAAGTTCAAAGTTCAAAGTAAATTTATTATCAAAGTACATGTATGTCATGTATGGTGCAGCGAGACCTGGGTGTCATTGTACACCAGTCATTGAAAGTGGGCATGCAGGTACAGCAGGCGGTGAAAAAGGCGAATGGTATGCTGGCATTTATAGCGAGAGGATTCGAGTACAGGAGCAGGGAGGTACCACTGCAGTTGTACAAGGCCTTGGTGAGACCACACCTGGAGTATTGTGTGCAGTTTTGGTCCCTTAATCTGAGGAAAGACATTCTTGCCATAGAGGGAGTACAAAGAAGGTTCACCAGATTGGTTCCTGGGATGGCAGGACTTTCATATGATGAAAGACTGGATCAGCTAGGCTTATACTCGTTGGGATTTAGAAGATTGAGGGAGGGATCTTATTGAAACATATAAAATCCTAAAGGGATTGGGCAGGCTAGTTGCAGGAAGTCCAGAACGAGGGGTCACAGTTTGAGGATAAAGGGGAAGCCTTTTAGGACCGAGATGAGGAAAAACTTCTTCACACAGAGAGCGGTGAATCTGTGGAATTCTCTGCCACAGGAAACAGTTGAGGCCAGTTCATTGGCTATATTTAAGAGGGAGTTAGATATGGCCCCTGTGGCTAAGGGGATCAGCGGGTATGGAGAGAAGGCAGGTACAGGGTTCTGAGTTGGATGATCAGCCATGATCATACTGAATGGCGGTGCAGGCTCGAAGGGCCGAATGGCCTACTCCTGCACCTATTTTCTATTTTCCTATGGTTCTATGTCACCATATACAACTATGAGATTCATTCTCTTGTGGGCGTTCACAGTAAATACAAAGAAACACAATAGATCAATGAAAGACCATACCCAACAGGACAGACAAACGTTCAATGTGCAAAAGACAACAAATTGTGCAAATACAAAAAGAAAAAAACATAATAAATAAATAAATAGATAGATAGATAGATAAATAAAGCAAGCAAGCAATAAATATTAAGCACATGAGATGAAGAGTCCTTTAAAGTGAGAACAGTTCAGTGTTGGGGTAGTGACTGAGTTATCCCCTCTCATTCAAAAGCCTGAGGTTGAAGAGTAATAATTGTTCCTGAACCTGGTGGTGTGGGTTGTGAAGATGCTGTACCTCCTTCCTGATGGCAGCAGTGAGAAGAGAGCATGGCCTGGATGGTGGGGGTCCCTAATGATGGATGCTGCTTTCTTGCAACAGCACTTTGTGTAAATGTGCTCAATGGCTTTACCCGTGATGGACTGGGCTGTATCCACTATTTCTCAACACTCTTAGCCTCAATACTGTTAATGTAGACAGATCATGTTCCCCCCCCCCCACCCACCCCTTCCTGAAGTCAGTGAGCAATTGTTGTTGTGTCGACAATGAGGGAAAAGGTTGTTGCCTTTACACCATGTAGTAAGGTCTGTTCCCTTCCTGTGCTCCAACTCATCGTTATTTGAAATATCGCCCACTACGGTGTGATCATCTGCAAACTTGTAGATTAATTTATAGCAGATTCCAGCCACGTAGCCATGAATATACAGGGAGTAGGGTAGGGGGCTAAGGATGCAACCCTTTATGCCTCCTCCCTGAGGATGCAATTTGGAGTACTGTGCTCAGTTCTGGTCGCCTCACTACAGGAAGGATGTGGAAACCATAGAAAGGGTGCAGAGGAGATTTACAAGGATGTTGCCTGGATTGGGGAGCATGCCTTATGAAAACAGGTTGAGTCAACACGGCCTTTTCTCCTTGGAGCGACGGAGGATGAGAGGTGAGCTGATAGAGGTGTACAAGATGATGAGAGGCATTGATCATGTGGATAGTCAGAGGTTTTTTACCAGGGCTGAAATGGCTGCCACAAGAGGGCACAGGTTTAAGGTGCTGGGGGGTAGGTACAGAGGAGATGTCAGGAGTAAGTTTTTTACGCAGAGAGTGGTGAGTGCGTGGAATGGGCTGCCGGCAACGGTGGTGGAGGCGGATACGACAGGGTCTTTTAAGAGACCCCTGGATAGGTACATGGAGCTTAGAAGAATAGAGGGCTATGGGTAACCCTAGTATTTTCTAAGGTAGGGACATGTTTGGCACAACTTTGTGGGCCGAAGGGCCTGTATTGTGCCATAGGTTTTCTATATTTATGGCAGCAGTGTTTATTATAATCGTGACTGGGGTGCTGTCTACCCTTACTGATTGTGGTCTGTTGGTCAGGAAGTCAAGGATCCATTTGCAGAGGGAGGCATTGACTATTATTTATACCTCAGGTCAAAAACCATCTTTCCCTTACTCCCGTTGTCCACTCTCCTGTCAGATTTCTCCTTCTTTACCCTTTTACCTATTGCACCCATCACCTCCCAACTTCTCAATTCATTCCCCCTCTCCCATGCACCCACCTTCCCCCTCACCTGCTCTCACCTATCTCCTGCGTGCTCCTTCCCCTCCCCCACCTTCTTATTCTAGTTTCTTTCCCCTTCCTGGAGAAGGACCTTGGCTCAGAATATTGACTTGGAGAGAAAACATTCCTCTCCACAGATGCTGCCTGACATGCTGAGTTCCTCCAAAATGTTGTGTGTGTTGCTCTGTCTGGGAAATGTCACCATTTTTCTGTCAGATTCGTACAGCATGGAAGCAGGCCCTTTGGCCCAACTGATCCATGCTAGCTGTGTTGCCCATCTGTCACACTTGGCCCACCGTCCTCTGGGCGATGCCTCCGTCGGTCAGGGTCAACGGTGGATGTTGCATCCTAGTTGTCTGGATACACAAGCCAAGGCAATATGATACGGATTGCAAGTCATTGCCCATGTAGCAAGCTCAGCCTCTCCACACAACTGATGAAACCAAACGAAAGGTAGACACCTATACATTTTGGCTCCAGAAGCATTGCAGGAGTTGTCAATCTGCATTGAACTCAAAGTAGGACTACTTGAGGGACTCCAGATCCGGATTTTTCCCTCTGGGTTTACTCCGGAAGCCTTCCCCATGAGTGGGTATAGCCACATGGCCGTGGAGGTTTGAAATCAGAGTTTTCCTTCTCCTAGATGGGCTGTCCACCATGCTTGATGAGCCCCAACTGCCCTCCAGACCTGTCCTGTCCTGTCCTGTCCTGTCCATGTGCTTCTCTGGATGGCTTTTAAGTGTTGCTGCCTCAGCCGTTATTTCTGGCTTTTCATTCAGAAAACACGCCTTTATTCAGAATACACACCTTTAATTTAAAATGTCTCATTTCCGATCTTAAACCTATGCCCTCTTGTGCTTTCATCCTATCTATGCCCCTCTTGGTCTTGGACTCTCTGACGGTGCTGTCTGAAAAGAGAATGCTGCCCAAGTTGCATGCCATCTTGGACAATGTCTCCCATCCACTACATAATGTACTGGGTGGGCACAGGAGTACATTCAGCCAGAGACTCATTCCGCCGAGATGCAACACAGAGCGTCATAGGAAGTCATTCCTGCCTGTGGCCATCAAACTTTACAACTCCTCCCTTGGAGGGTCAGACGCCCTGAGCCAATAGGCTGGTCCTGGACTTATTTCCTGGCATAATTTACATATTACTATTTAATTATTTATGGTTTTATATTGCTCTATTTATACTCTATTCTTGGTTGGGGCAACTGTAACGAAAATCAATTTCCCTTGCGATCAATAAAGTATGACTATGACTATAAACCTCTATCAGGTCACCCTCAATCTCCTGTATTCAAAAGAATAAAGTCTACACAAGCTCTCCTCGTAACTCAGGCCCAAGTCCAGGTAACATCCCGGTAAATGAATAAACTCTTCTCAGGCTCCCAGCTGGATACAGGTATCGATTATACCAATGTTTCAATGACAGACTCTGCCATCTTCATCCCTGAAGATGATACCTGTACCTGGCTGGAAGCCAAAGAAGAGTTTATTTATACGCCGGGAAAGTACTAGGTCCTTTTTCATGCAGGTAAATCTTTTCTGCACTCTTTCTAGTTCAATGCCATCTTTCCTTTATCAGAGTGGCCAAAAACTGTACACAGTACTCATAAGCACAAGAGCTTCTGCAGAGCAACACACACAAAATGTTGGAGAAACTCAGCAGGTCAAACGGCATCCATGGAGGGGAATAATCTATATATAAATGCTGCCTGACACCGGTGCCAAGCTGTATTGGTCCTAACGCCCTTCCCTTGGACAACATCGGTGGCGTGGAGAGGGGAGACTTGCAGCACGGGCAACTGCTGGTCTTCCATACAACCTTGCCCAGGCCTGCACCCTGGAAACCTTCCAAGGCGCAAATCCATGGTCTCATGAGACTAACGGATGCCTATATATAAATGCTGCCTGACCTGCTGAGTTCCTCTTGCATTTTCCATATGTTACCCTGTACACAGTACTTGTTGCAGGCTGACCAATATCTTATATAACTGTCGCTAGGTCTGTCTCCCTCCTTCACAGCCCTGTACGTGTATCTTCACCAGAAGGATGCAGCCACGTACAGTGCCTGTAAAAAGTATTCACCCCCCCTTGGAAGTTTTCATGTTTTATTGTTTTACAACATTGAATCACAGTAGATTTAATCTGGCTTTTTTCAACAGAAAAAGACTCTTGTGTCAAAATGAAAACAGTGATCTAAATTAATTACATATATAAAACACAAAATAATTAATTGCATAAGTATTGTCCCCCCCCCTTTAATATGTCACATCAAATCATCATTGGTACAGCCAATTGGTTTTAGAAGTCACAGAATTAGTTAAATGGAGATTACCTGTGTACAGTCAAAGTGTTTCAATTGATTGTAATAAAAATACACCTGTAACTGGACAGTCCTGGCAAAAAGAACACACCATGTCTCTCCACAAAAAGGTTATTGAAAAGTCAGGAGATGGGTACAAGAAAATTTCATAGTCTCTGAATATCCCTTGGAGTACAGTTAAGTCAATTGCCAAGAAATGGAAAGAATATGGCACAGCTGTAAATCTGCCTAGAGCAGGCTGTCCTCAAAAACTGAGTGACTGTGCAAGAAGAGGACGAGGGAGGCCACCAGTAGACAAGTTTTAGTGGCTGAAATGGGAGACACTGCAGATGCACCAGTTGCAGCTTTACGGGGAAGTGACAAAGTGAAAGCCATTGTTGGGAAAAAAAACTCACATGAAATCTGGGCTAGAATTTGCCAGAAGGCATGTGGGAGACTCTGAAGTAAGCTGGAAGAAGGTTCAGTGGTCTGATGAAACCAAAATTGGGCTTTTTGGCCATCAGATTAAACGCCATGTTTGGTGTAAGCCAAACACCACTCCATCCGTGCCGTGAAGCATGGTGGTGGCTGCATCATGTTGTGGAAATGCTTCACCACAGCAGGCCCTGGAAGGCTTGTGAAGGTAGAGGGTAAAATGAATGCAGCAAAATACAGGGAAATCCTGGAGGAAACCCTGATGCAGTCTGCAAGAGGACTGTGGCTTGGGAGAAGATTTGTTTTCCAACAAGACAATAACCCCAAGCATAAAGCCAAAACTGCAAAGGGATGGTTTAAAAACAACAAAGTTAACATCCTGGAGGGTCCAAGTCAGTGTCCAGATGTGCAAGGTTGACAGAGACCTATCCACACAGACTCAAGGCTGTAGTTGTTGCAAAAGGTGTGTCTACTAAATACTGACAAAGGGGGTGAGTACTTATGCAGTCAATTATTTTGTGTTTAATAATTGTAATAAATTTATCCCAATTTGTAGAAATTTGTTTTCACTTTGATTAGTGCCAAAAAAGCCAAATTAAATGCATTGTAATTCAATGTTGTAAAACAATAAAACATGAAAACTTCCCCGGGCGGGGGAGTGGGTGGTGAATATTTTTTATTGGCAGTGGAGATGCTGAGAGACATCCTAGGATGTGCTGGAACACATCATCAGTGATGTAACCTGGGGTCATTGAGTCTTTTAACATCAGACACCCTTGCCCAGGCGATCCAGCCAGGGTTGATCAGGCCCCCTGGTTTGTGTCCCAGAAACACTGGTCCATGGGTCACACCTCTTGATCGATAGCTATCTGGAGGCTCGCCCAGTAACCTCTGTGACGGTCCTGATGGCTCTCTTCTTTGCAGCCCCCATAATGCCAAGGAGAGAGTACGTTCTGCACAGTAAGCAGCCAGGAAAACCTCTACATCCCACCTCTCTAGGTTCACATTGTGCCCTCCACCCATCTTTGGAATGCTCTACCAGCTCCTGGTATTTAGCTTTCTTACTTTCAAACACTTCCTCAATCTGGTCTTCCCAAGGAACTGTCAGTTCTACCATGACCACTTGCTTCAAAGATTCTGACTGAATAACCATGTCATGTCTTGGGGATGATGATATGATGAACTCAGGAAATTTTAATTCCTTGCCAAGATTGATTTTCAGTTGCCAGTCAAACACCATGGCGAGCAAGCCTGCTGATTTGAGCTGAGGCTGTGGTTAATCTCCAGCTTTGACAAAGGCTGTGGGCTTTCTGGGTTGGTGGACGTGTCTACTGTTGTTCATGGCCGAGGAAGTACTTTCAGCCACTGCCTTCAGCACCTGGTCACAGGGATAGGTAAGAAATGCTGTCCTTGACTCAATGCCCTTGTGGCTGAAGAAAGTTTGCTCAACGGCAACACCTCTGGGTACTTGAGAAACTGCAGCTTTTCAGTCCCTCTACAGGACATCATGGCAACAATTGGCTTTTAGCAATGAAACATCCCTAAACATCTCCACAGAAAAGTCATCAAACAAAATCTGGTACTAAGGTAGATTGCAAGGAGTCAGTATTTAAGAAGCATTTTAATGAATGAAGATACGGTGGGGTTGGGACTAGAACTGGCTTATTATCTTCACACATACTGAGGTACAGTGAGAAGCTTGTCAGGCAACCTGTTCAAACAGATCAAATTATTACACAGTACATTGAAGTAGTACAAGGGAAAACAAGAACAGAATTCAGAATAAAGTGTAGGTTGACAATAAATTAACTTTATTTGTGAAGCATACAGTAAAATGTGTTGTTTGCATCAACAACCAACACGTTCCAAGGATGTGCAGGGTGCAGCCTACAAGAGTCACCATGCTTCCGATGCCAACATAGCACACCCATAACTCACTAACCTTAACCCGTACATCTTTGGAATGTGGGAGGAAACCAGAGCACTGGAGGAAACCCACGCATTCATGGTTGAACTTACAAACTCCTGACAGACAGTGAACACCAATAATTAATTGCTGGTGCTGTAAAGTGTTACACTAACCACTATTCTACTGTGCTGGTGAAGGTCAGGAGGGCCAGTAATCCTTGGACTTGTTCTCCACCACAATCACACTCTGTTCTGCTCACCATATCTCGTAACATATGTCATTGCTAATAAGCGTGATCCTGATTCTGAATGCATTTCTCTTCTCTTCTCATACTGGACTCCATTTCGGCCATTGGCAGCCAAGCCCTGTTGACTTTCTCTGTCATCTGTACCTGCCAGGGTAAGACTCTCATGATTATGCTGCCAGAGACATGAAGACGTCACCGGACCTGGCTCTCCGAAACAAAACTCTCAGACAGTCACTCTTTTGGATCCCATGTTAACCTGATTCTGTCTGCTTTCTCAGCTGGATGTAAAGAAAAATCACAAGAAACTATTTTGAAGAGGGGCAGGAAAGCTTTCTCTGGAGCCAGAGAAAATACTTATCCCTCAGAACTTATTATTAAGGACACCAGTTAAGTCTTCTGGCTGATAAGCATGCTGAAAGTGACTCCTGAGCTTTGTGCTAATGCAGAGTCCGTCCTTCAAGGTGTAGTGTAGATGTGATCTTCAATGCACAAGAATTCTAAGAAAAATGCAAGGAGCAGCATCAATTACTGTCCCAGGCCAGTAAGTCTTGCACAAGGCTTCAGCTCCATTAACTGAGGGGGATTATGGAGGTTGCGGATAAAGTTTGGTCAGACAACATCTATGAAGGGGAATGAACAGTTGGATGTTTCAGGCCAAGACCCTTCATCAGTCGAGTTCCTCCAGCTGATTGTGTGCGGCCCTGATTCTGATTCTATTATTCTATGATAAATCAGTTAAATTAAGTATATTTATATATGTCTATTAAATAGTGCAAAAAAACAAATAAAAAAGTAGTGAGGTAGTGTTCATGGGTTCAATGTCCATTCAGAAATCGGATGGCAGATGGGAAGAAGCTGTTTCTGAATCGCTGAGTGTGTGCCTTCCAGCTCCTGTACCTCCTACCTGATGGTAACAGTGTGAAGAGGGCATCCTGGGTGGTGAGGATCCTTAAAAATGGACGCCACCTTCCTAAGGCACTCGAAGATGTCTTTGATACTATGGAGGCTGGTACCCATGATGGAGCTGACTAATTTTACAAGTTTCTGCAACTTATTCTGATCTAGTGCAGTGGCTCCTCCCCATGCCAGATGGTGATGCAGCCAGTCAGAATGCTGTCCACTGTACATTTGGAGAAGTTTTGAGTGTTTATGTTGACAAACCAAATCTCCTCAAACTCCTAATGAAATATAGCCCCTGTCTTGCCTTCTTTATGGCTACATCAATATATTGGGACCAGGTTAGATACTCAGAGATTTTCACATCCAGGAATTTGAAATTGCTCATTCTTTCCACTTCTGACCCCTCTATGAGGATTGGTTCCTGTTCCCTCATCTTACTCTTCCTGAAGTCCACAATCAGCTCTTTTGTCTTCTTGACATTGAGTGCAAGTTCGTTCCTGTGACACCACTCAACTAACTGGTGTATCTCGGTCCTGTACGCCCTCTCATCTCCATCTGAGATTCTGTCAACAATAGATGTATCATCCGCAAATTTAAAGATGGCATGTGAGCTATATCTTCCTTCATGCTGAGTTATACCGCAGGAAAGGGGTTGTGTTTAAACTAGTAGTGTAATCATTGGAGTGAGTATGATGTTCTCCTCAGGGGATGTGTATTGGCGGGCCCTCAGGCGGCTGTAGTCTTGGGGGTGGGGGGTGTGTGTGTGTGTAGGGAGTCCAAGACTTTTGCACCATACTGTATATGTCATGTAGAGCAGAGAGTTTGTAAATTTGGCAAGAGCAAAGGATGTCGGGAATGGCAAGGGTGAAGCGCCATGGGAGAGGTGTGGGACAGGTGGTAGAGAAGGAATGCCAGGGCAGGGGTTTGGTGGGGGTGCAGCCCTGATACACCAGGCAAGGTCATTTGATTCCAACAGTTGGTTTATTGATCGTTACAGAATGTGCCTCTGGTGCTTTCCACTCCCTCCCCTCTCCCTTCCACTTTTCCCAACCATGATTCCTCTCTCCCTGCCCCCTTCCCACTCTCAATCCACAGTAGAGTCCTAAATCAGAATCAGGTTTATCGTCACTCACATATGTCATGAAATTTGATTCTTTTTTGTGGCAACAGTACAGTGCAATACATAAGATTACTACAGAACTGTGCAAAAGTCTTAGGCACCCTAGCTAAGACTGTGCCTATGACTTTTCCACAGTATTGTATTCTAGTGCATTGCCTGCAAGAGTTGTTAGTGGTGGATCAGATTCCGTCCCGGTGCAGCAAAGTCTTCCCAGTTTTTACATGTAATGTTGATGAGTGAAAAGCAATGGACCTAGCTACTTTCTTGTATAAAGTTTGAAAAACACATAATATGCTATAATGTTTTAGGAACAGCTTCTTCCCCTCCGCCATTTGTTTTTTGAATAGTCTATGAATCCATGAACACTACCTCTTTATTTTGTTCTCTTTTTGCACTACTTTTTAAATTATTTCTATTGTAATTTACAGGAATCTTCATGCTTTGCAAAGTACTGCTGCCGCAAAACAACAAATTTCACAACATATGTCAGTGATAATAAACCTGATTCTGCTTTATTGCATTTGGAAGCCACTTGGCCCGTTATACTTGTGCTTGCTTTTCAAAAGAGATCCAACCATATTAACTCCTCTGGCAACAGAGCAAATCAAGTTTAAGTTTAATTGTAATTCAACCATACGTGAATGTCCATGAATACAGTCAAACAAAACATTGTTACTCAGGGGCCAAGGTGCAAAATACAGTACCAAAAGTCTTATCTAATGCAAGACACGTATAGCACATGTAAGATATCAGTAAAATACAATCTCACAAAAAATAAGTTCAAGTCCCTGAGTACATGAACGTTGCAGCAGTCTGCAGTCAAAGACAATATTGCTTGCCTTCTGCCGAGCGGACACTGGAGGGCAGCACCAACTCCAGCTTGGACGCCGCACCACATGGCCTCCTGCACTCTGGTGGAGTACTCTGGCGCCTTTCCTGGATGACTATAAGCAGCTGACACCGCACCTTGAGGCCTAGTCCTCGCTAGGGCCGAGGCCACATCACTCGCCCTCTGCCTGCCAATAAAACAATGAGTAAAATTTCTGATACTTAACTCATTCCACTCTCTGTCCAGGAGCTTAAACATTGCAGATTTTTTTCCCAAATAGCTTTCTCTTTCCCCAAATAGGTGACATAACAGATTCTTCCATAAATGAGAATTTTACTAATATCTTTAAAAATCTTTTCAAAGTAAATTTATTATCAAAGTACATATACTACCCTGAGATTTATTTTCTTGCAAGCAATCATAGTAGATGCAAAGAAACACACTAGAATCAATGAAAAAGCTACGCACTCACAAGGATGGACACTGTGTAAACCAATATGCAAAAGAAGACAAACTGTAAATACAAAAAAACACATAATGATAGATAGATAGATAGATAGATAGATAATCATATTGAGAACTTGAGTTGTAGAGTCCTTGAAAGTGAGTCCATTGGTTGTGGATTCAGTTCAGTGTTGAGGTGAGTGAAGTTATCCACGCTGGTTCAGATTTTGATTGTAATGTGGAAATTCTGCATGGTAAAGCAGTGAACAGCTGGCCCGGTTCGTCTTACCTGTCTTTGGGTTTGGGTTCACATCCATAGGTCCCTCAAAGCTGCCATGTAAGTTGACAGGGTGGTTAAGAAGGCGTATAGTGTGTTGCCTTTCATTAGTCAGGGAATTGAGTTCAAGAGCCGTGAGGGAATGTCACAGCTCTATAAAACCCTGGTTAGACCACACTTGGAATATTGTGTTCAGTTCTGGTCACCTCATTATAGGAAGGATTTGGAAACTTTAGAGAGGGTGCAAAGATTTACCAGGATGCTCCCTAGATTAGAGAGCATGTCTTGTGAGGATAGGTTGAGTGAGCCAGGGCTTTTCTCTTTGGAAGAGGTAAATTGATAGAGGTGTATAAGATGATAAGAGGCATAGATCGAGTGGACAGCCAGAGGCTTCTTTCTCAGCAGAGAAATGACTAACACGAGGGGCATAATTTTGTATGGGGGGGGTGTCACAGGTAGGTTTTTTACACAGAGAGTGGTGGATGTGGAACACACTGCCAGGGATGGTATTAGAGGCAGATACAGTAGGAACATTAAAGAAGCTCTTCAATGGATGTTAGAAAAATGGAGAGTTAAATTGATCTTAAAGTAGGTTAAAAGATCAGCAAAACATTGTCAGCCGAGTGGCCTGTACTGTGCTTATTGTTCTATGTTTTAATGTTTCACAGAAAGTATGGCCAGGTACTGAATTAATTTCTCATCTCTGCTGCAGGAAAAACAGAGCTGGCCAAGCAGATTGCCAAGTACATGCACAACGACATCAAGAAGGTAGGAGAGAGACCCTTTCTGCTGCATGTGTTGAAGCTTTTTGTTTTTCCCTATACCAACATTTGGATAAGTACGAGGACAAAGGGCTTAGAAGACTATGGACCAAACATGAGCAAACGGGACTGCTTGGTGAGGACCATGAAAGATGGCTTGAAAGACCTGTTTACGTGCTGTATGTTTCTAACTGGGTGTCAGTATCTCTTAAGATCTATCCTGGGCCCAACATATTGATGCAGTTACGAAGAAGGCACACCAAGAGCTATATTTCATCAGGAGTTTGATATTTGATATGTCACCAAATTGCTGTAGATGTACCTTGGATAGAAACTATTTGCATCACCATCCAGTATGGAGGCTCCAATATACAAAAAAGCTACAGAGAGTTGTAGGTTCAACCAGCTTCATCATTGTCACCTGCCTCCCCACCACTGAGGACATCCTCAAGTAGCGATGCCTCAAGAAGGCAGCATCGATCATTATGGACCCTCGCCATTAAGGACATGCCCTCTTCTTTGGAATTTCAGTGTAGTGTATTGTAACGTATATTCCAGTTAATTGGGACATAAGTTAATCAGGGCAGCTGCCTATTTGGAGCAATTCTTTAGGAACATAGATTAATCAAGTAAATAGCTCAGATTCCCTTCAGTTATTTGGGACACTGTGCTGCTTAATTGGGACAGGAGTCTGTTGCTGAACCGTTTCTAACGTCAGTCGCATACACTTGTGTGGCGGTTAAACACTACACTGTGCTTAGAGTGATCAGTTTTTAAATAGCGTCAGTTGGGTGTGTCTGTGAACAAAAAAACAGTGATTTCTACCTAGCTCCCTAAAATCTCTCTTCAGGACCTCCTCACCATTCCTACCTATGTCATTGGTGCCAGTATCTACCAAGATTTCTGGCTGCTCCCCCTCCCCCTGCCCCTCCCGTGGACCCAATCCAAGACGTCCCTGACCCTGGCACTGGGAGGCAGCATATCATCCGGTGCCTCTATTGCGCCCACAGGATCTCTTCTCTATTCCTCTAACTATGGAACCTTCTATCACTACTGCAGTCCCCTTCACCTCTCTTTTCTTCACAGCCACAGCACCAGACTCAGTGCCAAAGACCCGGTCACTATGGTCCCCCCGTTGGTCGTCCCCCTCCACAGTGTCCAAAGTGGTATATTTATTAATGAGGGGTATGGCCACAGGGGTACCCTGTACTAGCTGCCCATTTCCCTTCCCTTTCCTTTCAGTCACCCAGTTACCTGACTCCTGCAACCTAGGGGTGACTGCCTCCCTGTAGCTCCTGTCTATCACCTCTTCATTCTCCTGTATGAGCTGAAGGTCATCGAGCTGCAAATCATGCAAACAATTGAAGCAAGCCAACAGCATTCCGGATTTGCTACTCAGTGAAACAGTAGTTTGCCTTTTTTATACATTTTTAACTATTGCCATGAAACTTAGGCTGATTGGGGCAGCCACTTAATTGGGCCAAAATGAACTGGTTCTGATGTGTCCCAGTCAATTGGAATTCACAGTATTTTGGTAATAAATTTACTTTGAATTTTTGAACATTCTTATAAATCCTCTTTGTCAAGAAACATACATCAGAAACAAGTTACTTACATGTGTTTTCTTTTCCCAATGCAGAAATTCATCCGGCTTGACATGTCGGAATTCCAGGAAAAGCATGAAGTAAGTATCAGTTGGCAACGCAGTTGTGATGGGCCTTTGGGATAAACAACCTTCAGCCAGGAAGCTCAGGTCAAGGGTGACATTCTTCACCCAGTCGTGTGTTGTATTTTCCTTTCCCTTATCCCACAACCTCCATCACCTCATCTCTTTCCTCTCTCCACCTTCTCCATCTCCCTATCACCTACACATTTCTGGTTCCTCTCCTCAGCTTCCACCCTTTCTTCCATAGTCCACTCTCCTCTCCTATCAGATTCCATCTCCTTCAACCCTTTGTCACTTCCACCAAACACCTTCCAGCTTCTTATTTCAGCCCTCCCTGTCCCAACCACCCAGCTTCCTCCTCACCTTGTCTCACCTAACTCCTGCCAGCTTGTACTCCTCCCTTCTCACCTTATTCTGGCTTCTCCCCCTTCCTCTCAGTTGTCTAAGCGTTGACTGTTTATTCCCCTTCTCCTCACCTTCTTCTGGTTCCTCTCCACTTTCCCTTTCTTCTATAGTCCAGTCTTCTCTTGTATCGGATTCCATCTTCTATATCCCTTTGTCACTTCTCAGTTTCTGATATCAGTCCCTCTTTCACTTCTCCCTCACCTGCCTATTACCCTCCTCACCTGGAAGTTTCAGAGGAAGGCTTTGTATCAAGCCCAAGTTTATTTTCATTCAACCCTCTGCGTACAGTTGCAAGAATAAGTTTGTGAACCCTTTGTGAAACGTGGTTTTCTGCATTAATTACTCACGAAATGTGGTCTGATCTTCATCATCACAATAATAGACAAACACAGTCTGCCTAAGCTAATAACACACAAACAATTGTACTACTTCTCATCAATACTGAGTACACCATTTACCAGTCACAGTCTAGGTTCAAAAAAGTATGTGAAAATCTAGGGTAATGCCTTCTACAAAAGCTATTTGAAGTCAGGTGTTCCAATCAATGAGATGAAATTGGAGGTGTGGGTTGTTAAGGTGCCCTGCCCTATAAAAAAGAGTCAGGTCATTGACAGAGACTGCTCTTCTTAAGAAAGATCTGTTTATGTGCACCATGCCTTGATCAAAACAACTTTCAGATGACCTTGGAAGAAGAATTGTAGAGATGCACGAAGCTGGAAAAGGCTACAAAACCATTTCTAAAGATCCGAGTGTTCATCAGCCCACAGTAAGAGAAATTGTCTATAAATGGAGGAAACTCAGTACTGTTCTACTCTCCCTAGGAGTGGGCACCCTGCAAAGATCACACCAAGAGCACAACATGCAATGCTGAAGGAGGTGAAATCTCTAGAACTTGCTAAAGTTGCTGTTCATGCATCCACTGTAAGAAAAACACTGAACAAGAATTATGCTCATGGAAGGGCACTACAAAGGAAACCACTGCTCTCCAAAAAAACATTGCTGTACCTTCCAAGTTTGCAAAGACCACCTGGATGCTCCACAACACTTCTGGGACAATATTCTGTGGGCAGATGAGACAAAGGTTGAAGTTTTTTGGCGGAAACACACATTTCTATGTTTCAAGGAAAAAGGGCACTGCACACCAACACCAACTGTGAAGAATGGTGGAAGGAAAATCATGGTTTGGGGCCTGGACAGTTTGCAATTGTTGAGGGAACAATGAATTCAAAATTGTATCAAGACATTTTATAGGAGAGTGTCAGGGTAGCAGTCCATCACCTGAATTTAATGGAAGTTGGATGATGCAACAAGACAACGATCCAAAACACACGAGTAATCAACAACAAAATGGTTTAAAAAGAAAAAAAATTGTGTTTTGGAATGGCCAAGTCAGAGCCCAGACCTTAATCCCATTGAGATGCTGTGGCATAACCTGATGAGAGCTGTTCATGCAAGGTTTCCCAGAAATATCGATGAACTGAACCAGTTTTGTATGGAGGAATGGTCTCACCACTGTGCAAGTCTGATCAGTAGCTGCAGAAAATGTTTGGTGGAGGTTATTGCTGCTAAAGGAGGTTCCATCAGTTATTAAATATAAGGGTACACATATTTTTTACAGCCTGGACTGTGTAAGATTTTAAAATGTATTCAATAAAGACATGAAAGTACAATTGATTGTGTGTTATTTGTTTAGGTAGATTGTGTCCGTCTATTGTTGTGACTTGGATGAAGATCAGACCACATTTTATTAGTAATTAATGCAGAAAACCAGGAACTTGCAAAGGGTTCAGAAGCTTTTTTCTTGGAACTATATATACTGCTAAATGAAACAACAGACACAACACAGTACATATGACTGATACACAACACATAAGGTAATATTACCACATAAGGTGCATTTACAACAGAAGTTTAAAAAGTAAACAGAATAACACTACTGATGCTTCATACACAATGAGACCTGGGTGATGGCAGGGAGTTCAGTAGCCTTACGGCCTGTGGGAAGAAGCTGTTTCCCATCCTACCAGTCCATTTCCTAATGCTATGGTTCCTCCTGCCTGGTGGTAGTGGATCAAAGAGATTGTTGGATGAATGGGAGGGATCATTGACAATGCCAAGGGCCCTGCATACATAGCACTCCTGATAACCTGTGGAGTTTTTGATGGGACAGTAGCTTTATTTACGTACATGAAAACAAACAGTGAAATACATCATTGGCATCAATGACCAACCCAGTCCAAATATGTGCTGGGGGCAGCCTGCAAGTGTTACCATGCTTCCAGCACCAGCACAGAACATAGAACATCAGGTATAAAACATTACAGCTCAGTACAGTCCCTTAGGACCACAGAGTGCTGGCTGTCTAACCTACTCCAAGATCAATCTAACCCGTCCCTCCTACATAACCCTACATTTTTCTTTCATCAATATGCCTATCAAAGAGTCTCTTAAATGCCCCTAATTTATCTGCCCCTGCCACCATCCCTGGCAAGGTGCCAACACACTCGCCACCCCTGACATCACCCCCCACCCCATAGTTTCCACCAATCACCTTAAGATTATGCTTCCTCGTGTTAGCCATTCTGCCCTGGGAAAAAGTCTTTGGCTTCTACTCGATAGCTTGGCCACAACATACTAACCCTTACTGCATGTATGTCTTTGGAACAGGTCTTTTGCCAAAAATACATTTACTATATATTCAAACCGCTACAGTGCTATTGTACAAGCTCATTGCAAGCAAAATCCAGGCAAGTTATGAGTAACACAGACTAAATTAACAAGTTCCCAACCTCATGGAGGATGGCATTTATCCCCCACAGTGCCAAAAACACCCCTGTGTTACCCATGGGTGCTGTGTGTTCTTTTTCTACAGCTACCTCAGCACAGATATACCCCCTGAACACTGCCAGGCCATCAGCCTGGGCAGAACCCTCCGTTGCCCATCTCCAGGACCCACAGTTAGCTCTCTTAGCTAGCCTAGTATTTGGCAGAACAATATAGAGGGCATTTACTCTGTACCTAACTGGTTTTCCAGTCCTGCGAGTGTTTGATGTGACATCATAGAGGGAATTCACTTTGTGTCTTCTGTATATCACGCTATTGTGGAAAACTTTTTAAAAATCAAATTCATTACGGACGTCCTTCACCTTGCTGAATATTGATCCGTTCAAAATTCGGACATTTTTCAACCAACCACACAGGATGTAGAAGGAGTGGGGTGAATTGTTTTGCAGGTTGCAAAGTTTATTGGCTCCCCTCCCGGTTACGTGGGCCATGAGGAAGGTGGACAGCTCACCAAGAAGCTGAAGCAGAACCCGAACGCCGTGGTCCTTTTTGATGAGGTGGACAAGGCCCATCCCGATGTCCTGACCATCATGCTGCAGCTCTTTGATGAGGTAAGAAATGGAGGCATGACAGGTGTATTCCCCTCCATTGATGCTGCCTGACCTGCTAAGTTCCTCCAGCTATTTGTGTGTGTTACTCTGGATTTCAAGCATCTTCAGAATCTCTTGTGTTTACTTATCATTCAGGCCCTCATACCTGCAGTCCCATTCAATAGGAAGATGGCTGTTCTACCTCAGCACCATTTTCCTGCCCTAAGCCCCATCCCCCTTCTGAACCATACAAATAGATTAACTATTATTGTCTCCCACACCATCACCGACTTTATCCGCTCAGGGGATCTCCCATCCACTGCTACCAACCTTATAGTTCCTACACCCCGCACTTCCCGTTTCTACCTCCTACCCAAGATCCACAAACCTGCCTGTCCTGGCCGACCTATTGTCTCAGCTTGCTCCTGCCCCACCGAACTCATTTCTGCATACCTCGACACTGTTTTATCACCCCTTGTTCAATCCCTTCCGACCTATGTTCGTGACACTTCTCACGCTCTTAAACTTTTCGATGATTTTAAGTTCCCTGGCCCCCACCGCTTTATTTTCACCATGGATGTCCAGTCCTTATATACTTCCATCCCCCACCAGGAAGGTCTCAAAGTTCTACGCTTCTTTTTGGATTCCAGACCTAATCAGTTCCCCTCTACCACCACTCTGCTCCGTCTAGCGGAATTAGTCCTTACTCTTAATAATTTCTCCTTTGGCTCCTCCCACTTCCTCCAAACTAAAGGTGTAGCTATGGGCACCCGTATGGGTCCTAGCTATGCCTGCCTTTTTGTTGGGTTTGTGGAACAATCTATGTTCCGTGCCTATTCTGGTATCTGTCCCCCACTTTTCCTTCGCTACATCGATGACTGCATTGGCGCTGCTTCCTGCACGCATGCAGAACTCGTTGACTTTATTAACTTTGCCTCCAACTTTCACCCTGCCCTCAAGTTTACCTGGTCCATTTCCGACACCTCCCTCCCCTTTCTAGATCTTTCTGTCTCTGTCTCTGGAGACAGCTTATCCACTGATGTCTACTATAAGCCTACTGACTCTCACCGCTATCTGGACTATTCCTCTTCTCACCCTGTCTCTTGCAAAAACGCCATCCCCTTCTCGCAATTCCTCCGTCTCCGCCGCATCTGCTCTCAGGATGAGGCTTTTCATTCTAGGACGAGGGAGATGTCTTCCTTTTTTAAAGGAAGGGGCTTCCCTTCCTCCATTATCAACTCTGCTCTTAAACGCATCTCCCCCATTTCACGTACATCTGCTCTCACTCCATCCTCCCGCCACCCCACTAGGAATAGGGTTCCCCTGGTCCTCACCTACCACCCCACCAGCCTCCGGGTCCAACATATTATTCTCCGTAATTTCCGCCACCTCCAACGGGATCCCACCACTCAGCACATCTTTCCCTCCCCCCCCCCCCGCATTCCGCAGGGATCGCTCCCTACACAACTCCCTTGTCCATTCGTCCCCCCCATCCCTCCCCACTGATCTCCCTCCTGGTACTTATCCGTGTAAGTGGAACAAGTGCTACACATGCCCTTACACTTCCTCCCTTACCACCATTCAGGGCCCCAAACAGTCCTCCCAGGTGAGGCAACACTTCACCTGTGAGTCAACTGGGGTGATATACTGCGTCCGATGCTCCCGATGTGGCCTTTTATATATTGGCGAGACCCGACGCAGACTGGGAGACCGCTTTGCTGAACATCTACGCTCTGTCCGCCAGAGAAAGCAGGATCTCCCAGTGGCCACACATTTTAATTCCACATCCCATTCCCATTCTGACATGTCTATCCACGGCCTCCTCAACTGTAAAGATGAAGCCACACTCAGGTTGGAGGAACAACACCTTATATTCCGTCTGGGTAGCCTCCAACCTGATGGCATGAACACCGACTTCTCTAACTTCCGCTGAGGCCCCACCTCCCCCTCGTACCCCATCTGTTACTCATTTTTATGCACACGTTCTTTCTCTCACTCTCCTTTTTCTCCCTCTGTCCCTCTGAATATACCTCTTGCCCATCCTCTGGGTCCCCCCCCCCCCCGTCTTTCTTCCCGGACTTCCTGTCCCATTATCCTCTCGTATCCCTTTTGCCTATCACCTGTCCAGCTCTTGGCTCCATCCCTCCCCCTCCTGTCTTCTCCTATCATTTTGGATCTCCCCCTCCCCCTCCAACTTTCAAATCCCTTACTCACTCTTCCTTCAGTTAGTCCTGATGAAGGGTCTCGGCCTGAAACGTCGACTGTACCTCTTCCTACAGATGCTGCTTGGCCTGCTGCGTTCACCAGCAACTTTGATGTGTGTTGCTTAACTATTTACCTCACTTTCCAAGAAACTGCAGAGAGCTGTGGACAGCTCAGCACAACACGGAAACCAGCCTCCCACCCATGGACTCTGTCCACACTTCTCCCTGCCTCAGTAAAGCAGCCAATGTAATCAACAATCCGTCCCACCCCGGGCATTCTTTCTTCTCTGTCATCCCATTGGGTAGAAGAAACAACAGCCTGTAAGCATGTACCACCAGGCTCAACGACAGCCTCTACTCCACTGTTATCAGAACACTGAACGGTCCCCTGGTATGATAAGACTCGACCTCAAAATCAGACCTTGCACTTTATTGTCTACATGTACTTTCTCTCTAACTGTGGCATTTTTGTTTGTTTATTTATTTATCTATCTAATTATCTATTGATTTATTTATTGCTTGTTTGTTCATATAGTGCAGAATAGACCCTTCCGGTCCTTTGAACTGCAACCCAGCAACTCACCTATCAACCTAATCAGGGGATATTTACAATGACCAATTAACCTACTAACTGGTAAACCTTTGGACTGTGGATGGAAGCCCACACGCTCACGGGAAGGAGGTACAAATTTGGTCACGTGGTGGTTATAACACTAGAGTAGGCCAACGATCAGGGTTCAATCCCTGTCTCTGTAAGGAGTTTGTACATTCTCCCTGTGACTGTGTGTGTTTCCTCTGGGTGCTCTGGTTTCCTCCCACATACCAAAGCCATATGTGTTAGTAAGCGTTAGTAAATTTGAACATGTTAATCTTTATGATCTTTGCTTCACATGAGTCAGTTGCACCCTAATGTCTTTCCCCGTGGATTTGTAGTATTCATTCAGAGAAGTGGCACACACCTCTGTTTTACCTCCACCGACCACCCCCCTTACCCCGATCTTTGCAGGGCAGGCTGACAGACGGCAAGGGAAAGACCATCGAGTGCAAGGACGCAATCTTCATCATGACCTCCAACGTAGCCAGCGATGAAATCGCCGAGCACGCCTTGCAGCTGAGGCAGGAAGCCCAAGAGTTGAGCAAGAAACGACTGGCTGAGAATCTAGGTAACAACGTGGAAAGTGAGCGGGCATAGCTCCAAATCCTTCCTTTGAAAAGATAAAAATTAGCTTTATTTGTCGCATGTACAGTACATCAAAGCATACAGTGAAATGGTTTTGTGAGGGGTAGATCATGCCGTACAAGCCTGATTGAATTCTTTGAGGATGTAACAAAGCACACTGATGAAGGTAGAGTAGCGGACTTTAGTGTTTGGTTTGATAAAATTCTCCAAACTCATTCAGAAAAACAGGAGGCTTGGGATCAGCTTGTTCCTCCAACCTGAGTGTGGCTTCATCTTTGCAGTAGAGGAGGCCGTGGATAGGCATATCAGAATGGGAATGGGATGTGGAATTAAAAGAGGTGCAGTTGACGTTTCGGGCCGAGACCCTTCATCAGGACTAACTGAAGGAAGAGCTAGTAAGAGATTTGAAAGTGGGAGGGGGAGGGGGAGATCCAAAATGATAGGAGAAGACAGGAGGGGGAGGGATGGAGCCAAGAGCTGGACAGGTGATTGGCAAAGGGATATGAGAGGATCATGGGATAGGAGGCCCAGGGAGAAGGAAAGGGGGAGAGGGGGAGAAAACCCAGAGGATGGGCAAGGGGTATAGTCACAGGGACAGAGGGAGAAAAAGGAGAGAGAGAGAAAGAATGTGTGTATATAAATAAATAACGGATGGGGTACGAGGGGGAGGTGGGGCCTTAGCGGAAGTTAGAGAAGTCAATGTTCATGCCATCAGTTTGGAGGCTACCCAGACGGAATATAAGGTGTTGTTCCTCCAACCTGGCTTCATCTTTACAGTAGAGGAGGCCGTGGATAGACATATCAGAATGCGAATGGGATGTGGAATTAAAATGCGTGGCCACCGGGAGATCCTGCTTTCTCTGGCGGAAATGTGTCATTTTCGTTAACACCTGATACACCCATGGATGTGCTGGGGGCAGCTGGCGGGTGTCAGCACCACTGTTCCCTCTAAGTTGCACAGGTGGGGAAAGTAACTGTTTTTGAGTCTGGTGGTCCTGGTGTGACCTCCTCCCTGATGGGAGTGGGACAAACAAGGTGGGGTCTATGAAATGCATCAAGGACCAACACAGTCTGAGTAGGTGCTCAGGGCAGACCACAAGTGTTGCTGTGCTTCTGCCGCTTTGTCCATTCTTCTTGTTCACTGATCCCACCTATCTCCCTTTGAGTTCTCATGACCTCCTAGCCCACCAACAAACTCAGCAGGCCAGGCAGTATCTGTGGAAAAGATTGCCGAGTTCCTCCAGCATTTTGTGCGTGTTGCTTGGATTTCCAGCATCTGCAGATTTTCTTTTGTTTGTGTTCCTAGCCCACCTGCCATTATCAAAGGTGCCTACAATAGACTTGGTTCCATCATTCAATGGGTATTGTAAGTATTCTGTGTGGCTCAGTCTGGTACCGAATGATGGCTTCAGCAAGTGAGATACTGGTCAGTCAGGCTCTTGTTAGATGCTACCTTCAGTTGTGGAGACATTGTTTATATCAAGTTAGTGGAAAAATCAAGGGCTTGTCGATGAGGGTAGAGTCACAGCTTTTGTCTTAGCTGTGCATGTCGTTAGAGTCAGAGAGCTAAGGAACATGGAGAACAGGCCTTTCGGCCGATCTTCTCCATGCTGACCAAGCTGCCCAACCACTTGACAGCAATTGGCTCATCTTCTTCTGAAGCCCTCCCCACCATTGAGCACATTTACAAGGAGTAACCAGGACCACCACCATCCAGGCCAAGCTCTCTTCTCGCTACTACCATCGGGCTGGAGGTACAGGAGTGTTAGGTCTCACACCCACCAGACTCAGGAACAGTTATTACCGTACAGCCATCAGACTCCTGATCTGGCATGGATAACTTTTCGTGCCTTAAATCTGAACTGATTCCACAACCTACAGACTCACTTTCAAGGACCCAACAACTCATATTCTGTACTTTTTTTTTTGCACAATTTATCTTCTTCTGCACATTGGTCATTTGTCAGTCTTTATTTATGTATAGTTTTTTCATAAATTCTGATCTATTCCTTTATTTTCCTGTAAATTCCTGCAAGAAAATAAATCCCAAATAAATGTATGGTGTCATGTGAGGCCTCTGTTGGTCAGAGTTGATCATGGATATTGTGTCCTAGCTGTCTAGATCTGCATGCCAGGGCAGTATGGTATGGTATATGGTATATTATGTCCTAGCTGTCTAAATATGCATGCCAGGGCAGTACGGTATGGTATATGGTATATTGTGTCCTAGCTGTCTAGATATTCATGCCAGGGCAGTACGGTACGGTATATGGTATATTGTGTCCTAGCTGTCTAGATATTCATGCCAGGGCAGTACGGTATGGTATATGGTATATTGTGTCCTAGCTGTCTAGATATGCAAGCCAGGGCAGTATGGTATGTTATATAGTATATTGTGTCCTAGCTGTCTAGATATTCATGCCAGGGCAGTATGGTATGGTATATGGTATATTGTGTCCTAGCTGTCTAGATATTCATGCCAGGGCAGTATGGTATGGTATATGGTATATTGTGTCCTAGCTGTCTAGATATGCAAGCCAGGGCAGTACGGTATGGTATATGGTATATTGTGTCCTAGCTGTCTAGATATTCATACCAGGGCAGTACGGTATGGTATATGGTATATTGTGTCCTAGCTGTCTAGATATGCAAGCCAGGGCAGTATGGTATGGTATATAGTATATTGTGTCCTAGCTGTCTAAATATGCATGCCAGGGCAGTACGGTATGGTATATGGTATATTGTGTCCTAGCTGTCTAGATATTCATGCCAGGGCAGTACGGTATGGTATATGGTATATTGTGTGCTAGCTGTCTAGATATTCATGCCAGGGCAGTACGGTATGGTATATGGTATATTGTGTCCTAGCTGTCTAGATATGCAAGCCAGGGCAGTATGGTATGGTATATTGTGTCCTAGCTGTCTAGATATTCATGCTAGGGCAGTATGGTATGGTATATAGTATATTGTGTCCTAGCAGTCTAGATATGCATGCCAGGGCAGTACAGTATGGTATATGGTATATTGTGTCCTAGCTGTCTAGATATTCATGCCAGGGCAGTACAGTATGGTATATGGTATATTGTGTCCTAGCTGTCTAGATATGCATGCCAGGGCAGTACAGTATGGTATATGGTATATTGTGTCCTAGCTGTCTAGATATTCATGCCAGGGCAGTACGGTATGGTATATGGTATATTGTGTCCTAGCTGTCTAAATATGCATGCCAGGGCAGTACGGTATGGTATATGGTATATGGTGTCCTAGCTGTCTAGATATGCAAGCCAGGGCAGTATGGTATGGTATATGGTATATTGTGTCCTAGCTGTCTAGATATGCAAGCCATGGCAGTATGGTATGGAGAGCAAGCTGTTACCCATGTCACAAGCTCTTCCTCTCCACGCATCTGATTGGCCCAAAGGAAGGGCAGAGACCGATATAAATTGGCACCAGCAGCATCGCAGTAGGACTGCCTCAGGGACTCCAGCTCTAGATTTTTCCCTTGGGGATTTACTCCCGAAGCCTTCCCCATGAGTGGGTATAGCCGCAAGGCAGCGGAGGATTGAGATCGGAGTTTTCCTTCTCCCATATGAGCTGCCAGCCAAGGCTGACAAACCCCTTCTGCCTGGTTTTAAGGTGCCAGAAACCTGCCTTTGCCCCTTCTCCTGTCAGTAGAATCAGATCCACTGGGCTTAGTAGCTAAGCCACACGTGAAGGCTGAACCATACGGTGATGTACAGAATATGTAATTTGATAATAAGTTTACTTTGACTTTTTATATCCATGCATCTGTCCAGTTGTTATAATTGTAGCCACCTGTACCGCTTCCTCTGGCAGCCTGTTCCACATGCGGACCACCATCCGTGTGAAATATTTGCCCCTCAGGTCCTCTTTCAGTCTCTCCCCTCCCACATTAAATCAATGCCCTCTAGTTTTCGACTTTCCTACTCTAGGAAGAAGATTGTGATCAGCCCCCCCAACTTTTCCCCCCTCGTTATTTTGTAAACCCCTACAAAGTCACTGTTGGTCTCCTCACTCCAAGGATAAACAGTACCAACCTATCCAGCCTCTCTTCATGACTCAGACCCACTAGACCTGGTAACATCTTGTACATCTTTTTTCTACCCTTTCTAGTGTTATGGCATCCTCTAGGTGTCATGTAAGGTGACCAGAACCTGGGCAGTGCAGTAACATATTGGTTAGTATCATCCTCTACCTGTGGCAGTGATCACGATCGGGGTTCAGTTCCTTCTGCTGTCTGTAAAGAGTTTGTACATTCTCCCCGTGAAGCTGAGGGTTTCCTCCGAGGGCTCTGGTTTCCTCCCACGTTCCAAAGATGTATGGTTAGAGTTACTACGTTGTGGGCAGCTATGTTGGCATTGGAAGCACGGTGACACTTGTGGGCTGCCCCAGCACTTCCTCAGAGTGTGTTGGTCATTGACACTGAATGATGCATTTCACTGTATGTAATGACGTACAGTGCCTTGAAAAAATTATTCAGCCCCAATCCTTTGTTCACATAAATGAGAATTACAACCAGGGATTTTGATCCACTTAACTGAGGATTTTTATTTGTGAATCACATGCTCCTTTTCTTTCACAGTAGAGCCCTAAAAAAGGAAATTTGCAAATAATGAAAAACTAAGAAATCAAAACCTGGTATATCAGCGGTTCAAAAGTATTCACCCCTTTTTGCTTTGTGTTTAACCACCTCTCGCAGCTATTACAGCCAACAGTTCTTTTGGATAAGTCTCTATTAGCTTTGCAAAATGTATTGGAGCAGTATTTGACCATTCCTCCTTGCAAAATTGCTCAAGCTGTACCAGGATAGTTGGGGAGCGGTGGTGGACAGCAATCTTGAGGTGTTGTAGAAATATTCAATTGGGTTAAGGTCAGGACTCTGATTGGGCCATTCAAGGACATCAATTTTCTTAACTTGTAGCCACTCCATGTTGCTCTGGCGGTGTGATTTGGGTCATTGTCCTGCTGAAAGACAAACTTCTTCCTCAGTTTGAGCTTTCTGGCAGAGGCTAGCAGGTTTTTATCCAGGATCTCTCTGTATCTAGCAGCATTCATCTTTCCATCAGACGTGACCAGTTAACCAGTCCTTGCTGCTGAACAGCATTCCCATAGCATGATGCTACCTCCACCATACTGTACAGTAGGGATGGGTGTTACCTTGCTGATGTGTAATATTAGATTTATGCCAAACGTACCACTTAATGTTGAGGCCAGAGTGTTCCACTTTAGTCTCATCCAACCACAATATATTGTTCCATATCTTTACAGTATTGTCTAAGTGATGCTTTGCAAAGTCTGTGCAGACAGGGAAATGCTATCTTTTTTTTGGGCCAGGGCTTCCCCTTTGCCACTCTTCCATAAATACCCTTTTTGTCCAAAGCCTTAGTGATTGTGAACTTAATCTCCAGTTGCAACCACTTCTGCAGCTCACTCAACTCATGGAATGGCAGGCGGTGCAGTGGGGTACTGCAGGGTTCAGTGCTGGGACCGCAGCTGTTTACAATATATATTAATGATTTAGATGAGGGAATTAAAAGTAACATTAGCAAATTTCAGATGACACAAAGCCGGGTGGCAGTGTGAAATGTGAGGAAGATATTATGAGAATGCAGGGTGACTTGGACAGGCTGGGTGAGTGGGCAGATGCATGGCAGATGCAGTTTAATGTGGATAAATGTGAGGTTATCCACTTTGGTGGTAAGAACAGGAAGGCAGATTATTATCTAAATGGAGTCAAGTTAGAAAAAGGGGAAGTACAACGAGATCTAGATGTTCTTGTACATCAGTCACTGAAAGCAAGCATGCAAGTACAGCAGGCAGTGAAGAAAGCTAATGGCATGCTGGCCTTCATAACAAGGGGAATTGAGAATAAGAGCAAAGAGGTCCTTTTGCAGCTGTGCAGGGCCCACAGGAGTACTGTGTGCAGTTTTGGTCTCCAAATTTGAGGAAGGACATTCTTGCTATTGAGGGAGTGCAGTGTAGGTTCACAAAGTTAATTCCCAGGATGGTGGGGCTGTCATATGTCGAAAGATTGGAGCGACTGGGTTTGTATACTCTGGAATTTAGAAGGCTGAAAGGGGATCTTATTGAAACATATAAGATTATTAAGGGATTCGACACGCTGGAGGCAGGAAGCACGTTCCTGCTGATGGCTGAGTTCAGAACCAGAGGCCACAGTTTAAGAATAAGGGGTAGGCCATTTAGAACGGAGTTGAGGAAAAACTTTTTCACCCAGAGAGTGGGGGATATATGGAATGCTCTGCCCCAGAAGGCTGTGGAGGCCAAATCTCTGGATGCTTTCAAGAAAGAGATGGATAGAGCTCTTAAAGATAGTGGAATCAAAGGATATGGGGATAAGGCAGGAACTGGATACTGATTGTGGATGATCAGCCATGATCACAGTGAATGGTGGTGCTGGCTCGAAGGGCCGAATGGCCTACTCCTGCACCTATTGTCTATTGTCTATTGACTGTTGATGTCACAGTAGCCTCTCTTACAAGTTTTATTCTTCTCTGGCGACTAACTTTAGAAAGGTGGCTATGGTTTCATGTTTTTCTCCTTTTCATGATGGACTGCACTAAGCTTTGAGGCAGGAAAGTTGTTTACTCTAGTAGATGAGACTAGAACTAGGGGACATAGCCTCAAGAGTCGAGGGAGTAGATTTAGGACGGAGATGAAGAGGAACTGCTTTTCCCAGAGAGTGGTGAATCTGTGGAATTCTGTGCCCAGTGAAGCAGTGGAGGCTACCTCAGTAAATATACTTAAGATAAGGTTCAATACATTTTTGCATAGTAAGAGAATTAAGGGTTATGGGGAAAAGGCAGGTAGGTGGAGATGAGTCAGATCAGCCATGATCTTATTGAATGGCGAAGCAGGCTCGATGGGTCGGATGGCCTACTCCTGCTCCTATTTCTTATGTTTGTATGAGGAATGGTCAGTGCCTTTGAGATGGTCTTGTACCCTTCCCCAGATTTGTGCTTCTCTATTATCATTTCCCTGACTTGTTTTGTGTGCTCTTTCTTCTTCCTTTTTGTTTGGTCTGTTGAAAATCTACCATACTGTTGGACCTTACAGAGAGGGGGGTGTACTTATTCTTATAAATTCATTGAAACAGGCCTGCATCGTGAGTTGTTAAGGTAATAGTATATTGCACCTGAGGAAAGTTAGCATAGTGATTACAAAGGGGATTAATACTTCCTCAGCCTCACAATTTTGGTTTTTAATTTTTAGTAAATGGTTGACAGGTTTTGGAATGTTTCTTTTGATTTGACATGATGCACAGTATTTTGCAGATTAGCTCAAAAAATCCTACTTTATTATACATTTAGAAAATGAGAGAGCAAACTATGAAAATAACTGTGGGAGCTAAATACTTTTTCAAGGCACTGTACCTGTGACAAATACAACTCTACACAGTATTGCAAATGTGGCTTTGTCAGTGTTGTGTACTGCTGTGATGTTATGTCCCAACTTAAGTACTGAATATCCTGATTGATGAAAGACTTGGGAGCAGAATTAGACCACTTGACCAGTGTACCAAGTGCCTCCTTCCCCACACCACCTACCTGAGTCTCTCTGCACATAGCTTGGGTCTCTCTGTTCCATGACACTCTCCAGGGCCTGTCTACTTGTTGGGTCATTTGAAATACGTTGTGCATTCCTTGTCCATACAGTCATAGAGCACTGCTGCACAGAAACAGGCCCTTCAGACCATCTAATCCATGCCGAACTATAATTCTGTTTCATCTCATCGACTCACACCTGGGCCACAGCCCTCCATACCCCTCACATCTATGTACTTAGCTAAACTTCTCTTAAATGTTACAATTGAGTACACATCCACCACTTCTGCTGGCACCTCGTTCCACACTCTCACCACCCTGTCAATGAAGATGTTCCCCTTAAAAAAGTCACCTTTTTCTCTTAACCCATGACTTCTAGTTCTAGTCTCCCTCAACTTCAGGGGGAAAATCCTGCTTACATTTACCCTATATATACCCTCATAATTTTGTATACCTCTATCAAATCTTCTCTCATTCTCCTACATTCCAGGGAATAAATTCCTAACCAATTCAACCTTTCACATTAACGCGTGTCCAGCAACGTCCTTGTAAGTTTTCTCTGTACTCTTTGAATCTTATTGACGTCTTTCCTGTAGGTAGGTGACCAGATCTGCACACAATACTCCAAATTAGGCCTCACCAACATCTTATACAACTTCAACATAACATCCCAACTCCTGTACTCAGTACTTTGATTTATAAAGGCCAATGTGCCAAAGGCTCTCTTTACAACCCTATCTATCTGTGATGCCACCTTGAATGAATTATGGATCTACATTCCCATATCCCTCTGTCTACCACACTCCTTAATGCCCTGCTGTTCTCTGTGAAAGTCCTACCCTGGTTTGTCCTACAAAAGTGCAACACCTCACACTTGCCTCCATTAAATTTCATCTGTCATTTTTCAGCCCATTCAGCTGAAAAATTATTCTTGTCATAGCAGAGCAGCTTGAAGTTACTACCTATTGTTCCCTCTAAACCGCCGTGCAGTAACTGAAATGCCCCCGCGCACATAGCCTTTGTTGCCTCACAGCTGGAATTGGACACAGGTAGAAAGGTTTACAAAACGTGAATGATTTTCTCTGTTGTCCTGTATTTCATTATACCTTTCAATTGATAAATAAAATCAAAAGTATGTGATTTTTCAATCTTCATTCTAAATATTTATGGTACGTATACAGGTATTACAAAAATAGACATTTAAAATGCTGTGCCGTTTTCAGGCCATGTAAAAATGTCCTGCTCGGAGGGATGGTTGGTCCATACAACTGAAAAATAAATTAGAGGGAACATTGACTGTCACATTTTTCTCCCTGGTTACTGCAGGTGACGAGCTTCTGACAGAGAAAGTGACCATCTCCAATCAGTTCAAGGAGCATGTGATCAGACCCATCCTGAAGGTAATGGAATTGTTCACTTCATCACGTGTCTCTCAGACCTTCAAAGACATCAATGAGCAAAGGGGTGTACATAGAGTTGACAGCCAAACACTTTCAACATTCAACAAGTTTCAATGAGAACCCCCTCATTCCAGCAAGTACAGGCACAGAACCTTCAACTGCTGCTCATATGATAACCCTTTCATTCCTGGAATCTTAAGGTGTTTGAACGAAAGTATGGGGGGGATGTCAAAGACAAGTTTAGAGTTATAGAAAGGTACTATACAGAAACAGGCCCTTCAGCCGATCTAGTCCATGCCAAAAACTATTTAAACTATCTACTCCCATTGACCATAGCCCTTCATACCCCAACTATCCATGTACCTATCCAAACTTCTCTTAAACATTGAAATCAAGCTCACATGCACCACTTGCTCTGGCAGCTCATTCCACACTCTCATGACCTCCTTCTTAACTCAGTTTTGCCTCATATTCTGCTTAAACTTTTCACCTTTCACCCCTAACCCATGGCTTGGGCTGTAGTCCCACCCATGCTCAGTGGAAAAAGTCAGCTTCCCTAGCTATACCCCTCATAATTTTGTATACCTGTCTATCAAATCTCCCCTGAATCTTCTAAAGAATACATCCTGAATGCCGAGCAACAGAACCTTCTTGACCAGCTTCCCAAGTGGGACCTTGTCAAATGCTTTGCTGAAGTCCATGTAGACAACGTCCACTGCTTTGCCCTCATCCACTTTACTGGTAACTTCCTTGAAAAGCTCCATAAGTCTGTTAGACATGACCTACCACACACAAAGCCATGCTGACTATCTTTAATCAGTCCATGTCTATCCAAATACTTACATATCTTACAAATACTTACGGTGGATGTTGCGTCCTACCTGTCTGCGTTCGACACACAAGCCATGACAGTCCGATACAAAGAGCAAGCTCTTGCCCATGCAGCAGGCTCCCCCTCACCACGCAGCTGATGAATCCAAAATAACAGGCAGAAACCAATACTGTTTGGCACGAGCGGCATTGCAGGAGTTGCAATGTAGGACTGCCTTAGGGATTGCAGCTCCAGATTTTTCCTCAGGATTTACTCCTGAGGCCTTCTCCGTGAGTGGATATAGCCACAAGACAGCAGAGCTTGGTTATCGGAGGCTATTTGAGATGCACGGAATTGAGACCATTTAATAGGTAGTTGGGAGCTCATCCCCATTACCACCCCCGCTACAACATCCTTACTGCCACCTAAATACCCTAATTCCACTGAGAAACTCTTGTTTCCATACAAAACCCTAGGGTGGGTTCTCCTCCGATTGCCCCTCACCATTCCTATCAGGTAATCCCAGTAAACATAACTGCAGGCAAGTTACACATCTCTGATTTCTTTTCCCTCTAAGATTTTAATTACTGTTAAACAGTTAATACACTGGTTAAAGAAATAGAACATATGAAAAACAGAGCAGTACAGCACAGGAACAGGCCCTTCGGCCCATAATGTTGTGCTGATCCAATTAAATTAGTAATCAAATGACCAATTAAACTAATCACTTCTGCCAACACAGTGTCTATATCCCTCCATTGTCCTCACATTCATGTGCCTATCTAAACGTCTCTCATGTTTCTGCCTGTACCATCACCCCAGGCAGCACATTCCAGGCACCCACCAGTCTGTGTAAAAAAAAAAACTTGCCCCTTGAATCTCCTTTGAAATTACCCCCTCTCACCTTAAATGCATGCCCTCTGGTATTAGACATTACAACCCTGACAATAAAATGGTCTCCGTCTGCTCGTATCTGTGCCCCTCGTAATCTATCGGATCTGCCCTCAGCTTCCGGCACTCCAAAGAAAACAACCCCATTATGAAATCATCGTAAGTATATTCTCATGGGCTGTAAATGTATCCATGCTCATATTTCCCAACGGAATTATCCTAGGTGGACTTTAAAGAAACAGAAAGTTCTAAGATCTTAACTACTATTAAGACGACTTCTTAGAATGGTTGATCAGGTTAACTACCTGTTGGGTAATTAAAAGCCAAATCTCCAAAAAATATCCATATATTTAGATGTGAACATTAATTTCTCCAACTTCTGGTAATTCTTCCCCCTCTCCATTCCCTCTTCTTCAATTCCCCACTCTGGTCCCCTTCTTACCTCTTCTCTTCACCTGCCCAATACTTCCCCCAGTTCGCTAGCCCCTTCCCCTTCTCACATGGCCCTCTCCTCTCCTATCAGATTCCTTCTTCTCCAGCCTTTTACCTTTCCCACCTATCACCTTCCAGCTTCTTACTTCATCTCTCCTCCCCCACCCACCTGACTTCACCTATCATCTTCTAGTTTGTCCTCCTTCCCCTCACCCTCCTTCTTATTCTGGCTTCTTGATGTAGGGTCGTGGCCCAAAATGTCAACTGTTTCCTGACTTGCTGAGTCCCTACGGCATTTTCTGTGTGTTGGTTTAGACGTGAAAGAGAAACTTTGCCATACAAGCTTCTTTCTGGAAAGTACATAGAGATGTTAAAACAAAAACTTCACACCATCTTAGAAGTTTCTTCCCCCAGGCATTAGTCTGATCAACCATTCTAGTTAGCCTCCCTTCTTCCTCTATTACCTCCATCACTACACTGTAAGCACTTTAAACCACTTTTTATAATGCTATTTACATTGTAAATATTTGCTAGTATTTATGCACATTTCATTTCGTATCTGTACTTTAACCTCTAATTTTATTTCAATATAATTCTTTCTTATAATTATAGTGTTTTTTGTTGCATGTACAGCATGTTCCGAATATATGTAAATGTATATGGTGAATAAAGCTGATCTTTCATAACATCGATCTGAATCAGGTTTATTATCACGGGCATATCTTGTGAAATTTGTTGTTTTGCAGCCGCAGTACTTTGCAATATATTGACAAAACTATAAAGTACAGTTAAATATTTATATTAAAAATTAATTGGTAGTGCAAAAAGAGAGTGCAAGTAGTGAGTTAGTGTTCATGGGTTCATTGTCCATTCAGAAGTCTGACAGTGGAGGGGGAAGGAGCTGTTCCTGATGAATCATTGAGTGTGGGTCCTCAGCTCCTGTATCTCCTCTGTGATGGTAGCAATGAGAACTGGGCATGTCCTGGGTGATGAGTGTCCTTAATGATGGATGCCACCCTTCTGAGGAATCGCCTTTTGAAGATTTCCTCAACGTAAGAGTGACATACCAAACATGGTGACTGGTGCAGCCTCACAGTCTCCCTACAGCACTTGACATTGTGAATTACTCGACCTTTCTCACCTACCCCTCGCTCACCTGGTCTGTACTGTAGTCACCTTCGTAACATGGTGTTAACGAAACAATGAAAGAACGGATTCTGACACAATTCTGCAATTCCCTCCATCCAGGCACACTTCCGACGGGATGAATTTCTGGGCAGAATCAATGAAATTGTGTATTTCCTCCCCTTCTGTCATTCGGAGTTGATTCAGCTTGTCAACAAGGAGTTAAACTTCTGGGCCAAGAAGGTAAGAAAAGAATCCAGGAATATTGGCTTTATAAGGCATTGGTCAGACTTGGGAGTATTGTGAACCGTTTTGGGTCCCTTATCTAAGAACAAATGTTCTGGCATGGGAGGAGATTCATGAGAGTGATCATGGAAATGAAAGGGTTAATGTACGAGGAGGTTTTTGATGGCTCTGGGTCTGTGCTTGCTAGAGTTTAGAAGGATGGGGGGCGGAGGGGAGATCTCATTGAAACCTCACGAACATTGAAAGGCCAAGGTAGAGTGGACATGGAGAGGATGTTTCCTATAGTGGGCGAGTCTAGGACCAGAGGGCACAGCCTCAGACTAGAAACCGGGTTGCTGGCACTGTAACGCGTCACAGTAACCATTATACTACCGAGTCACCCAAATAAGTAACAGCGGCAGCCAGGAAGGCTGTACAGTGGATAGTCAAGACTGTCCAACACATCACCAGCGCCAGCCTACCTGCCTTCGAGGACACATGTACAGAAAGCTGCTGGAAAAGGGCCAGTAACATGAAGGATCTTGCCCACCCTGGACCATAAAACGTAGGAGCGTTCGGCCCATCAAGTATGCTCTGCCATTCTATCATGGCTGAATTTTTATCCCTCTCAACCCAATTTTAAATGTACCTAGTGACTTGGCCTCCACAGCTGTCTGTGGCAAAGAATTCCACAGATTCACCTCCCACTGGCTAAAGAAATTCCTCCTCATCTCCATTTTGAAGAGAGGTGAGGAGGAATTTCTTTAGCCAGAGGATGAAAGACCTGATCAAGCGGACTATATTTAAATTTTGGACTTGGGTAAGTTGAATGTCTAAGCAGCAGAGATTCTGTGATGGCCTCAAATACCGTTAAACAAGGGGTCTATGGACCCCAAGTTGGAAACACTTTCCGCAAGCAGGGAGGCTGATCAACACCGTTACCCACTAACCCACCCCTCCACACCCCCAACCACCACTACTTTATCATTTCCTGTCAGAATCACCTTATGCACAGACACTCCTGTGCCTAGCGTCACTTTATGGACGTACAGTCAATCTGTGTATATAAACTGTCTTGCATATTTGTAATTATTGTGTTTTTTTAATTATTATTGTGTTCTTTATCCTATTGTTTTTTTTTGTGCTGCACTGGATCTGGAGTAACAATTAAGATTATGATTTTTTTAATTTGTCACATGCACATTGATACATACAGTGAAATGCATTGTTTTACGTCGACAACCAGCACAGTCCAAAGATGCGCTAAGGCACAGCCACGCTTCAGACACCAACATAGCTTGCCCACAACTTACTAACCCTAAACTCTATGTCCTTGGGATGTGGGAGGAAATTGGCGCACCCAGAGGAAACACATGCAGTCACAGGGAGAACGTACAAACTCCTTACAATGACCCGGATTGCGGGTGCTGCCAATTATTCTGTTCCACTTTACAGTTGTGTACTGGAAATGACTTTGGAGAACCCTGAATCTTGAGTCGTATGAGAACAGAAAGAAGGCACAGTAAATTCTGTAAGCACACAGCTTTTGTTTCCACCTCAGGCCAAGCAGCGACATGACATCACCCTGAAGTGGGACCGGCAAGTGATGGATGTTCTGGCAGAAGGATACAACCTGCACTACGGAGCAAGATCCATCAAACATGAGGTGAGTCTGGGGGCCAGGCAGTCCTGCCAATAAATCACAGCTTCGGTAAATAAAACAGATTAAATATGAATATGTCGTACATCAGAGTGAGTAATGTAGCCAGCGTCTCGTCAGCTGCACGCAGCCCAGACAGAGAATGGAGGGGTGTTATGGTAATCCAGATAGGGGCAGGGGACAAGGGTCCATATGGTCATTTCTTACCGTGGTGGTTGTCCGTTGTTTCCAATGGTGACCGGAAGCCTGTGAGGGAGAGATTTTAACGTGGAAAAGCCTTTGCACTGGGACAGTTCCACTCTCTCAGCCTCGGAAGTCCAGATCCAGTGGTACGAGTAGTCGTCACAACTGGGGTCTTCCTTGGTTGCAGTGGATGACCATGACGGCTCCTGTACCTTGTCATGCCTTTTGCTCTCCACGAATTATTGCAGAACCATCTTCCTGGCCGTTGAACCTCACTGTTGGTCTCATCCGCCCAGTCTGCCAGAGCTGACTTCACATGCTCAGACAGACATGTCCCTGCCTCACCCGGGTATGAGGCCGCTGGCTGCTCTCGCCTGGTTTAGCCCACCTTTCAAAGTGGTGTACTGGGATATGGCCGCTGTCACGTGCAAACAGTTAGTTGGAACCACAAGTGAGAGCTGAGTGTCTGGTGGAGCACAAAAATGAGTGAGCTGCCCCAGAACGGTCACGACAAGCCCCTTCACCAGAGATACCATCCTTCCCTGGACACCCCAGGTACCCCAGATCTTACGACATCACCACAAAGGCAGTTCAGCCTGTCAAAGCCCAGAGGGAACATGGTGGGTGGAGAAGGCAGGGAGAGGGAAATAAAATGGAGAGCAGGAAGGAGTGAAGGAGGGTGATAGTTCAAGTTTATTATCATACATATCAGCAAATGAAACAACATTTCTGCACACAATAAACAATGAGGGAGCATGATTTTATGGTGATTGGAGGGAAGTGTAAGGGGATGTCAGAGGTAGGTTTTTTTTTAAAAAACACAGAGTGGTGAGTGTGTGGAACACCTTGCCAGGGGTGGTGGTAGAGGCAGATACATTAGAGACACTTAAGAGATTCTTAGGCACATGGTATAAAGCAAAACAGAGGTCTTTGTTGGAGGGAACGCTTGCTGTCTTGCGTAGATTGATACGCAACAACAGCATAGCGGTTAACGTGACACTATTACTGTCATAAGTGGGCGTTGATGGCGGACCCAAATGCAAGACACAGACACTGAAGTACTAGGAACAGGACTAGGTTTGTCAAGAAAGCAAGGGAAGAAACCACGCTGGACATTGACACAGGCCCTGGACGAGACTAGGATTCAGGGCCTGGTCTAGGACTTGGGCTAGAAGCACAGGACCTGGACATGGAACTAGGAACAAGGAGCCTGGACTAGGAACTCGGAACTCCGGAACCATAGTCTGGACAAGGACCTGGAACCTGGGTCTTGGTTGGGACTGGGAACCTGGGTCTTGTCTTGGAACCAGAACCCAGGTATAGGCTAGGACTTGGGACTAGGATCTTGGCAAGGGCAGGATATGGCTACAGGACAGGATGAGGAATCTCCAGCACTGGGCTGGGCGAGGAACTCCTGGTCTGGGCGAGGCACCGGAACTAGATGAGGACACGAAGCTCAGATTTGGACAGGGCTGGAACACGGCGCCTGGACTTGGTCTTGGCACACAGGAACACAGGAGCCTTGGACATGGACTGGACGCTCAGAGCCTTAGACGAGGTACTCCAGGGCAGGACATGGCTCTTGGTCTAGGTTTGGCTCAGCTCTTGGACAAGGCTTGGTTAGGCTCTTGGGTACGGAGCCAGGACTCCGCCTTGGAGCGCAGGGCTGGGACCCTTTCTAGGACACAGGGCCAGGATGACTGCCAAGGTAAATTGCCAAGGGACTCCCAGACTGGACGAGAACACGAAGCCTTGACTTGGACAGGACTGGAACACGGCACCTGGAACTTGGAACATAGGAACACAGAACACAGAGCTGGGACCCCTCCTTGGAAACAGGACTTAGGGCTGGGGCTCTACACAGAGTCAGGACCTAGGGCCAGGACTCTTCTTTGACATGGACACTAAACACGGGGACACAAAGAAATAGTTCCAAACTCAAAAATAGCTGGTTCCTTATCTTGGCGTGGCAAGGCTCCAGTCTCACTCCAGCAGTTGAACTTGATAGGGATGCAGGCAAGACTTCATGTGAAAGGGGAAGGGAACAGTCCAGCAGGGAATCCTTGGTTTGAGAGGTATTTATGTGCCAGCCCAAAACGAGAATCAGGTGCCTCAATTAAGGCACCCAATGGAACAAGGAAAACAGGAAAACCCAGAATAAGGAATCGATGGACCGGACCGTGAACCAGAATGCGGATTTTACGGACCGGCCCATGACAATTACAGCTCAGGGCATTCCAGAGTTCAGAGTTCAATTCCTGCGCTGTTCAAAAAGGAGTCTGTATGTTTTCCCCAGAGAGTGCATGGGTTTTCCCGGGTGCTTCGTTTTCCTCCAACAGTCCAAAGCCATACCGGGTAGGTTAATTGGTCGTTGTAAATTGTCCTGTGATTAGGTTAGGGTTAGTCTGGGTTGCTGAGGTGGCGTGGCTCGAAGAGCCAACTCTGCACTGTATCGCAAAATAAAATAAAAGGACAGCACAATGTGGTGGGCCGAAGGGCCTGTACTGACCTATGTTCTGTGAACTGTGGAGAGTATCCTAACTGGTTGGCTAATACAAGAGGGAGGGCTTAATTTTAAGGTGAAAGGAGGAAAATAGAGTCAGGATGTCAGAGCTAAATTTTTTACATAGAGAGTAGTGGGTGCATGGGAAGTCCAGGTGGTAAAAGCAGGTACTCGAGGGAGATTTAAGAGCTTCTCAGATCAGCACAGGGATGAAAGAAAAATGGAGGGTAATGAGGAAGAGGAGGGTTAGATTGATCTTGGAGTTGGTTAAAAGGACGGCACAACATTATGGACTGACAGGCCTGTACTGTGCTGTAGTTTTCGTTGTTCTGTGTTTACTGTAAGTGTTCCTCTGAGAAATATGCCAACCGCACTTCACAGCTACCTCAGCTAACTTTGTTCAAAGTTAGATCAGTACAGCACAGGAACAGGCCCTTCATCCCACAATGTCCACATCCCTCCAGCATTGTGTATGCTGCTCTGGATTTCCAGCATCTGCAGAATCTCTTGTGTTTATGTTGTGAGGTTTTTGATTTAGACCACAAGACATAGGAGCAGTATTATGCCATTCAGCCCATCGAGTCTGCTCCACCATTCCATCATGACTGATTTATTGACCCTCTCAACCCCATTCTTCTGCCTTCTCCCAGTAACATTTGACGCCCTTGCTAAGAACCTATCAATCTCCACTTTAAATATACCCAATGACTTAGCCTCCACAGCCGTCTGTGGCAATGAATTCTACAGATTCACCACTCTCTGGCTATAAATATTTCTCCTCATCTCTTTTCGAAATGTTTGTCCCTCTATTCTGAGGCTGTGCCCTCTGGTCCTAGATTCACCCACTAGAGGAAACGTCCTCTGCCCGCAAGTCTACCTAGGCCTTTGGATATTCGGTAGGCTTCAATGAGATTTCTGCTCATTCTTCTAAACACCAGTCTGACTGCCATATTTGCATCCACTGCCACCCCGTCAGCCCATTCCAGACACACGCCACTCTGCTTAAAAAGACTTGCCGGCTGCATATCCTCACCACTCTCACGTTATGCCTTCTGGTGTCCAGTGGTGCTACCCTGGGAGGAAGACTCTGACCGTCTAACCTACCCGCCCCTCGTAACTTTGCATACTTCAATGAGGTCTCCACCAAATTAGTAGGGCACCATGGTAGCGGAGCTGTTAGCAGAGTGGGCACCGCGGTAGTGTACTGGTTAGCGAGGTTAGCACAGCAGGGCACCACGGTAGTGTAGTGGTTAGCGTGGCTCTGTTACAACTCAGGGTGTTTGGAGTTCAATTCCAGCACCATCTGTAAGGAGTTCGTAACCTCCCCTCCCCCTGTGACCATGTGTGTTTCCTCCGGGTGCTCTGGTTTCCTCCCACACTCCAAAGATGTATCTGTTAGTAGGTGAATTGGTCACTGTAAATTATCCCGTGATTGGGCTGGGATTAAATCAGTGCAGCTTGTTGGGCCGAAAGTGCCTGTTCCGTGTTGTATCTCTAAATAAATAAACCTCTGCAAAGTAAACATTCCAAGTTTATTCAACCTCTTCTTATAGCTCGTACTCCCTGATCCCAGTGAACCTCTTCTGCACCCTCTCCAAAGACTCCACATCCTTCCTGTAATGGGCCCACCAATACTCCATGTGATCTTATATACAGCTGACTCTTACACCCTTATGAAGATAATCATGCCATACACCTTCTTTACCACTCTCTCCACTTGTCTGCCATTAACTGTGTACTTTCTCTTTACATTTGACCTGCCAAAGTGCCCAAATGTGGTAGGAAGTCAGGGTCTTTTTCCCAGAGTGGAACTGTCAAATACTAGATGGCGTAGCTTTAAGATATAGAACATAGAACACAAACATGATGCTGAAAATCCAAACAACACACCGTAATCCTAACCTGCCCCTATACCTCCTCCCTCACTACCATTCAGGGCCTGGAACAGTCCTTCCAGGTGAGGTGACACTTCACCTGTCAGTCTGTTGGGGTCATATACTGTGTCCGGTGTTCTCGGTGTGGCCTCCTGTGTATCATTGAGACCCAACACAGATTCAGAGACCTCTTTGCTGAGCACCAACACGCCATCCGCCAGAAAAAGCAGGATCTCCCAGTGGCCACTCATTTCAATTCTTCCCATTTCCATTCCAACATGTCAGACCATGGCCTCCTCTACTATCAGAATGAGACCACACTCAGGTTGGAGGAGCAATACCTTATATTCCATCTGGGTAGCCTCCAACCTGATGGCATGACATTGATTTGTCACCATTCCCATTTCCCTCTCTCAACTTATCTCCTAACCTGCCCATCACCTCTCTGTGGTGCTCCTCCCCCTTCCCTTTCTCCCATGGTCTTCTGTCCTCCCCTATCAGATTCCCCCTTCTCCAGCCCTTTGTCTCTTTCACCTATAAAATTCCCAGCTCTTTACTTCACCAGTCCTCCCACATTCTTACTCTGACTTGTTTTCTTCCCCCCAATCCTGATGAACGGTTTTGGTCCGAAATGCTGACTGTTTATTCTTGTCCATAGATGCTGCCTGACCTACTGAGTTCATCCAGCATTTTGTGTGTTTTGCTTAGAACAGAACAGTTCAGCACAGTACAGGCCCTTCAGCCCATATGATGTTGTGCTGACCTCTTAACCTACTCCAAGATCAATCTAACCCTTCCCTTCCATTTAGTCATCCATCTTTCTATCATCCGTGTGCCTATCTCAGAGTCTCTTAAACGTCCCTAATGAGCCTGCCTCTACCACCTCCCTGGCAGTGTGCCAACTGTTTATTCCCATTCATAGATGCTGCTTGACCTGCTGAGCTCCTCCAACACATTAGCATATTGCTCTGAAGTCCCCCTATACTTCCCTCCAGTCATCTTAAAATTATGCCTCTGGCTATCCACTCCATGCAAGGTTTGCTTGTACACAGAGAGTGGTGATTGCATGGAATGTGCATGCCAGGGGTGGTGGTCGAGGCAGACGCACTAGCAGCAGTGAAGGAGCATTTAGATAGGGACAAGGACAGGTAGGGAATGGAGGGATGTGGATCACATGCACGCAGATGGGATTAGCTTCAATTGGCATCATGGTCGGCACAGACACAGTGGGCTGTGCTATTCTCTGTTAGTTCAGGTAGTTGTGAAGAGAGATGTGGGAAAGAGCAGAGGCGTGGTGGGGTAGTTGTGAAGGGAGATGTGGGAAAGAGCAGAGGTGTGGTGGGGTCTGTGCTGGGTTGGGGGCTGTCCCCTCCCATTGCTGCTGCCCTCCAGTGTTCGCTTGGTGGAGGACAAGCCGGATTGCATTTGTGTGCAGCTGTACTAGCATGTGATGAGAAACTGCTGCATCATGTTCTTGCAGAAACGTGGCTCCAGGTCATCATCCCATGCACTATCAATCTACAGGCCATGACGCTCAGGGACTTGGGCTATATATACTTTGTGTGACTGTATGTTGTTTAGCCCTCATAGCTACATGTGCTGTGTGTTTTTCACCGTGGCTCCGGAGGAACACTGTTTTGTTTGGCTGTATTCAGGTGAATGAGTGAATGACAATTAAACTTGAAGTTTCAGATGAAGATTGAAAGAGTGACAAAGTCTAAATGGGAGCATTTAAGAGACTGTTAGATAGGCACATGGATGATAGAAAAATGGAGGGTTATGCGGGAGGGAAGGGTTAAATTGATCTTGGTGTAGGTTAGAAGCGTGGCACAACATTGCGGGCCAAGGGGCCTGCACTGTGTTGTACTGTTGCGTATTGTGTGTAATCTCCCCAGGTTGAACGACGTGTCGTTAACCAGTTGGCGGCTGCCTACGAGCAGGAGCTGCTGCCCCATGGCTGCACCCTGCGGATCGCTGTGGAGCGTCCTGGTGCGGAGGCCGTCAGGGGACAAGGAGGGAGGCACGGGGAGCCTGACTCCAACAGTGCGAAGATCAGGCTGGAGATTGTGGACAAGGACAGCAAGACCCGGCAGCTGGATATTCAGCCTCCAATGAAAACCAGCAAGGTGTCTCACTGGTGACAGTGCAGAACAAACACCAACACAGGAGAGACTTAAATGGAAGCAGACTCACTAGGCACCTCTCTATTACCCCCTCCAGCTCTGAGTCCCGAATCAATCCCACCTTCCCCACTCTCATTGCTGCCTGGTGCCATGCATGGCGGTTACTCACTGTGGGAGATGATCCTGAAGACGGGGATGAAGGACTGAACTTACTGCAGTGATCAGGAGCGAGGGTTTCGGATCTGCTGATTCCAGGACAGTTTCCAAATGTGACTGACCCAGAAATAAATACAGCATCCACCAGAGTTCAGTTCTGAAGCAGGACATAGTGGTGAAAACTGCCCATTTGTACAGGGCAAGTGACCCACTAATCACCAAGAAATTAATTAATTTTAATTAAGCCCCATCGTGCCTACTGGGACATAGGCCACCAACAGCAGCTTGCCAGAGCGCCCTGTCCTGGGCCAGTCTTTCACATTGCTCGTCAAAGATCCTTCCTCTCCCAGGGATGAGGTTTTTAGAGCTTCTGTTGGTGTTCCTGTCGCTCTGGGTTTTTACGGGAAGGGGTCGCTAGCCCCATGTAAAACCCTCCTCCTCTCACAGCCGGGCTTGGGACTGTTTGTGGCAGAGTTAATCACAGAGAGAGATGTACAAATTGTGTGTCTTCTTTTTGAAAGTTCTATTTAATGGTAATGCAAAAGCAAATGTTCCTGTTTCATACATATACATCATAAACCATTTGCTATGTAGCCCTTGATTTGTTCTGTATTGTAACAGGAAACTATGAGAGCATTGCAAGGTATTTAAATAAAATGTGGATAGTTTTGGCAAGTAGCTCTTCGTGTTCTAAATCTGTTTATTCTTTTGGTAAGTTCACACTACAGAAACTTCCTTTGAAACACACACAAAATACTAAAAGAGTACAGAGAAAATTTACAATTTACAAGGATGTTGCCAGGATTTGAGGACCTGAGCTATGGGGAAACGTTGAATAGGTTCGGACTTCATTCCCTGGATTGTATTGAATTGAATTGACTTTATTACTTACGTCCTTATATACTTGAGGACTAAAAATCTTTACATTATGTAGGAGATTGAGAGGGAGTTTTGATGGAGGTATACAAAATTATGAGGAGTATAATTAGGGTAAATGCAAACAGGCTTTTTTCACTGAGGTTGGGTGAGACTAGAACTAGAGGTCATGGGTTAAGGGTGAAAGGTGAACTGTTTAAGGGAGACATGAGGGGAACTTCAATCAGAGGGTGGTGGAACGAGTTGCAAGTGGAAGTGGTGGATTCGTGTTTGATTTCAACATTTAGGAGAAGTTTTGATGGGTACATGGATGGGAGGGGTATGGACCAGGTGTGGATCAATGGGACCAAGCAGCATAATAGTTCAACATGGCCTGTTCTGTGCTGTAGTGTTCTACCACGCTATGGCTCTATAACTCAGCAGTCTGGCAGCATCCATGATGGGGAATAAACAATTGACATGTTAGGCCAAGACCCTTCATCAGCAATGGGGCAGAAGCCAAAATAAGAAAGTGGGGGGAGATGGGAGTAGAAGCTGGCAGGCGATGGGAGAAACTGAGTGAGGGGGAAGGTTCTCATAGGAGAAAAGAATGGACCATTAGAGAAAGGAAAGGAGAGGAACCAGAGGGTGTTTTTGGGCAGGTGAGGAGAAGAGAAGGAGTGAGAGGGGAACCAGAAAGGGAAATGGAGAAAATGCGAGGGGGGCGGAATTAGTGGAAGTTAGAGAAGTTGATGTTCATGCCATCAGGTTGGAGGCTACCCAGAAAATTTCCTTTTTAATTGAATTTCTCCACAGATGATTGACTACATTTCATTGTGTTTTAGCTCTGTCTACAAAGATCACCATGTAAGTTGCAATGTTCCTTTAGCTAATTTCTTACAGGATTGTGCTGATGATGCTGTACCTCCAAAGTATGAGCTTTTTTACGGCGGTAAACAGGTCACTAACGAGGGAAGGTTGTTGCCTGAATTCTATTCTGACCTATGCAAACTTGGAGGGGTGGGACAGTCAAATGCAATGGGACCCCCTGGGCACACTGTGCCATGGTGGAGTTCAGCATTGTCACTGGGTGGGGTGCAATCCAGACCCCAGTGTAGGCTCCAACACAGTCCAGTCCGACAAGCTTGGGTTGTTTTCCCTGGAGTGTCGGACGCTGATGGGAGACCAGATAAACGTTTATAAAATTATAGATCTTTATCTGAATAGGCAAATACACTCAGTGGTCAGTTTATTAGAGCCTCCTGTACCTAACAGAGTGGCCACTGAGTGGATGTTCCAGGTCTTCTGTTGCTGTAGCCCATCCACTTCAAGGTTCGATGTGTTGCGCATTCAGAGATGCTCTGCTGAACACCACCGTTGTAACACATGGTTATTTAAGTTACTATCACCGTCCTGTCAGTTTGAACCAGTCTGGCCATTCTCCTCTGACCGCTCTCATTAACAAGGTATTTTCATCCACAAAACTGCCACTCACTGGATGTTTTTTTTTGCAACATTCCCTGTTAATTCTAGAGTCTGTGGTGAATGAAATCCCAGGAGATCAGCAGTTTCTGAGACTCAAACCGTCCCATCTGGCATCGACAATCATTCCAAGGTCAAAGTCACTTGGATCACATTTCTTCCCCATTCTATCTTTTGTCTGGACAATAACTGAACCTCTTGACCATGTCTGCATGCTTTTATGCATTGAGTTGCTGTCACGTGATTGGCTGATTAGATATTCGCATTGAGGAGCAGGTATACCTAATAATGTGGCCACTGGGTGTATCAGGGGCCTTGATGGGGGGGAACAGAGTCTTTTTCCTAGTGTGGAAATGCCAGGTACTGGAAAGCGTATGTTTGAGATGAATGGTTTATAAGATTATGAGAGGCATAGATAGAGAATACAGCCATTTCAGAATGCTGCCTGGATTAGAAGGTTCAAGACCATAGGAGCAGAGTTAGGCCATTTAACCCCTCGATCCTGCTCTGCCATTTCACGGTTGATCCATTTCCCTCTCAGCCCTAGTCTCTTGTCTTCTCCCTGTATCCCTACATGCCCTGACTAATCAATCAATAATCTATCAACCTCTGCCTTAAATATACCCAATTACTTGGCCTCCATAGGCACCTGTAGCAATGAATTCCACTGAGTCACCACTCTCTAGCTAAAGAAATTCCTTCTCGTGGTCCATTCAAAATGGATGTCCCTCTATTCTTAGGCTGTGTCCTCTGTTCTAAGGCTCCCCCAACATTGGAAATATTCTCTCCATGTCCACTCTATCTCGGCCTTTCAACATCCAATGGGTTTCAATGAGATTCCCCCCTCATTCTTCTGAATTCCAGTGAGTACAGGCCCAGAGCCATCAAACACTCCTCAGAAGATAAACCTTTCAATTCCGGAATCATTTTCATGAACCTCCTTTGAACCCTCTCCAATGTCAGCACATCCTTTCTTAGATAAGGGCCCCAAACCTGCTCACAATACTCACAAGTGAGGCCTCACTGGTGCCTTACAAAGCCTCAATATTACATCCTTGCTTTCATATTCTAGTCTTCTCAAAATGAATGCTCACATCACATTTGCCTTCCTTCCCACTGGCTTAACCTACAAATTAACCTTCAGGTAATCCTGCTTGAGGACTTCCAAGTCCCTTTGCACCTCAGATTTTTGAATTTTGAAAATACTTTGCTCTTGTTTCTTCTATTAAAGTGCATGACCATACACTTCCAAACACGGTATTCCATCTGCCACTTCTTTGCCCATTCTCCTAATCTGTCTAAGTCCTTCTGTAGCCTCTCTGCTTCCTCGACACTACCTCTCCAACTATCTTCGTATTGTCCACAAACTTAGACACAAAGACATCAATTTCATCTTCCAAATCACTGGCATGTAATGTAGCACAGAGAGAAGACCACCAGGCACCGGCAGCCAGCCAGAAAAGGTATCCTTTATTCCCACTTTTTACCTCCTACCAATCAGCCACTGCTCTATCCACGTTAGTATCTTTCATGTAATACCATGGGCTTTTGTTAAGCAGCCTCATGTGTGACACCTTGAAAAAGTCCTTCTGAAGATCCAAGTACATGACATCCACCAATTCTCCTTTGTTAATAACTGCTTGTTTTTTCTTCAAAGAATTCCAACAGATTTGTCAGGCAAGATTTTGCCTTGAGGAAACCGTGCTGACTTTGGCTCCACTCATGTGCCTCCACTTACCCTGATTATTCTTAATAATCAACTCCAACATCTTTCCCACTACTGTGCTCAGACTACCTGGCCTTCAATTTCCTTTCTTCTGCCTCTCTCTTTGCCTGAAGAGTGGAGTGACATTTGCAATTTTCCTGTCCTCCAGAACCATGCCAATATCTATTGATTCTTGAAAGATCATTACTAATGCCTCCACGATTTCCTCAGCCACCTCTTTCAGAACCCTGAGCTGTACACTATCTGGTCCAGGTGATGTATCTACCTTCAGATCTTTGAGTTTCCCAAGCACTTTATCTGTAGTTGTAGCAACTTCACTCACTCCTGCCCCCTGACACTTTCGAACCTGCGGCATACACAAGACAGACAGGTGCAAAGTAGATACTTAGTTCATTCACCCTTTTCTTGTCCCCTATTACTATCTCTCCAGTGGTCTGATAGCTACTCTCAGATCTCTCTTACACTTTATAAATCTGAAGAAACCCTTGGTATCCTCTTTAATATTATTGGCTAACCTACCCTCGTATTCTATGTTTTCCTTCTTTATGTCTTTTTAGTTGCCTTATAGACGTTGTTTCTTTCTCAGTTTCTGAATCCTCTAACTTCCCACTATTTTTTTGTTATATTACATGCCCTCTCTTTGGCTTTTATGTTGGGTTTGATTTCTCTTGTTCTGCCTTTAAAATGCTCTTCCTTGGGATGTATCTGTCTTGCACCTTACAAACTACTCTCAGAAATCCCAGCCATTACTGCTCTGCCATAATCTCTGACAGTGTTCTTTTCCAATCAACTTTAGCCAACCTCTCTCATGCCTCTGCAATTCCCTTTTCTCCACTGTAATACTGGTACATCTGACTTTAGGCTCTCCTCCTCAAATTGCAGTGTTAACCAATCATTATCACTGACCCCTAGGGGTTCCTTCACCTTAGGCTCTCTAATCAAATGTGCTTCATTGGACGACACCCAATCCAGCATATCTGATACCCTAGTGGTCTCAACCATGAGCTGCTCTAAAAAGCCATCTATAGGCATTCTACAAATTCCCCCTCTTGGGATCCAGCACCAGCCTGATTTTTTCCAATCTGTATATTGAAATCCCCCATGACTATCATAACATTGTTCTTTTAATATGCATTTTCTATCTCCCATTGTAATGTGTAGACCACATCTCTTCCGCTGTTCAGAGATCTGCGAATAATCTCCATCAGGGTCTTTTTACCCTTGTAGTTTCTGATTTCTACCCACGATGTTTCCACACTTTCTATCCAAAGTCACCTCTTTCTAATAATTTGATTTCATTTTTTACCGACACCCCACTGCCTATCTGTCTGTCCTTTCAATACAATGTGTATCTCTGGTCATTAAGCTCCCAGCTGTAATCTTTCATCCATGATTCAGTGATGCCTACAACGTCATACATGTCATTCTGTAACTGTGCAGCAAGTTCATCTACCTTATTCCATATACTGCGCACATTCAAATATAACACCTTAAGTCCTGTTTTGTTCACCTTTCACATTGCAAATCATCCCGTTGATTGCAAATTTTCCCTATCGTCAGCCACTCCTTGCTAGCAGTCTCATGACACACGGCCTCTGTTTGTAAACCAATCACCCCACCTCAGCCCGATCACTCCCCCCCCCCACCAAATTAGTTTAAACCCTCCCAAACAACTCTAGAAAATCTGCCGGAAATGTACTGGTCCCCCTCGGGCTCAGGTGTAACCTGTCCCTTTTGTACAGGTCATACCTTCCCCAGAAGAGATCCCAATGATCCAAGAACCTGAACCCTGCCCCCTGCACCAGTTCCTCAGCCACAGATTAGCCAAGTCATCCTATTCTCACCTTCACTAATATGTGGCACAGGCAGCAATCCAGAGATTACTACCCTGGAGGTCCTGCTTTTCAGCTTTATTCCTAGCTCCCCAAAATTTCTCTTCAGGACCTCCTCACCTTTTCTACCTATGTCATTGGTGCCAATATGTACCAGGACTTCTCGCTGCTCACCTTCCCCCTTTAGAATGTCTTGGACCTGATCTGAGATGTTCCTGACCCTGGCACCTGGGAGGCAACATACCATCTGGATGTGTCTATCCCGCTCGCAGAATTCCGTGTCCACTCCTCTAACTATGGGATCTCCTATCAACACTGCATTCCTCTTCAGCTTTCTTCTCTTCTGAGCCACGGGGCTAGACTCAGTGCCAGTGTTGCAACGAATGAGGCAGACCCAAGTGCAGGACACAGGCACGGAGATTTGGTTAGGATGCAGACGTGAACGGCAAACAGGAGGGAGAGCAGGTAGGCAGGAGACGGACAGAATTTATCTTGACTCGGAGCGTAGAGAAAGAAACGGCAGACAAAACTCTTCTTAGTATGGAGAGACAGAGTTACACTAAAGTAAAACTTTAGAAGACTTATCTTGGTGTGGAGAAGCAGGGTTTCACAGATAAACCTCTGAACTGGAATTGAGCTTAGAAAACTGATCTTGACACGAAGAGATGGAGTTTCACAGGTAATTCTTGATACTGGAGCAAAACTTAGAACACACAGACCTAAGCAGCCAGGAAACGTTAATTACCACACAGGCAAAACCAACAATCTGGCGACTAGTGGTTGTAACGCCGGGGTTCTTATGCTGCAGGTCTTGATGGAAACCAGGTGTGTCGTCATCAAAGAGAATTAGGAACCATCGGAACTGTGGCACAATCAAAGGAAAATAGGAGAAAATCGGGAATTAACGATCGGGACAGTGACAGCCAGAGACTCGGTCATCCCCCTTGACAGTATCCAAAACGGTATACTTATATTGGGGAACAGCCACTGGCTGCCCATTTCCCTCCCTTCTGACATGAGCTATAAGAAGATGTTGGACAAACGTAGGTTGTTTTCTCTGGAGCGGCAGAGATCTGATAGAGGTTTATAAAATTATGAGAGGCGTAGACAGTTTTTTTTTTCTCCGGGGTGGGTACTGTGGAGATGATGGGAGGGGTGTGGAGTGCAGGTTGGTGGGACAAGGCAGAAAAGAGTTCTATCCATACCATATGGACGAAAGGGCTGCTTCTGTCCCATGGTGTTCTATGACTGTGTGGAGTGAGCCTTTTCAAATTTCGAAGTAAATTTGTTATCAGAGTACCTGTATGTCACCATATACAACCCTGAGATTCACTTTCTTGCAGGCATTCACAATAAATGCAAAGAAAGTTAACAAACAGAGACAGACAAACGACCAATGTGCAAAAGACAACAAAAAAGAAAAGGAAAATAACAGATAATTAGTAATAAATAATACTGCGAACATGAGTAGTCAAGTCCTTTTAGACAGTTGTTTGTAAAACAGAGTGGTGAATGCACGGAACAATCAGCCAGGGGTGATGGTGGAAGCAAAAAATAACAACGGTGTTTTATTTATTGGTTTTTGTTTATTTAGAGATGCAGCACCATAGCAGCCCAATTCCACCCACACGTCTTTGGGATCTGGGAGGAAACGGGAGCATCCGGAAAAACCCAGGTGGTCATGGGGAGAGCGTACAAATCCCTCACAGACGGCGCAGGGAATTAAACCCGGGTTGTCGGCACTGTAAAGCGCTGCCTTTGAAAGACTAGACACGTGAACGTACAGGGAATGAAGGGATAGGCCTCTGTGCGAGCAGAAGTGATTCAGTTAAATTGGCATCGTGGTCAGCACAGACGTTGTGGGCCGAAGGGCCTGTTCTGACACTGTAAAAGTTCAAAGTAAATTTATTTTCAAAGTAAGTACGTACACATACATCACCATATACACGCTACCTTCAGGCGTATTTTCTTGCGGGCGTTCACAGTGGAACAGAGAAATAGAATAGAATCAATGAGACCGTCCGTAAACAAAGAGTGACAACCAGTCTGCAAATACAGAAAAATGTTAAGTAAATAAATAATACTGAGAACTTGAGTTCTCGGGTCCTTGAAAGTGAGTGCCTAGGTTGTGGAATCGGCGCAGTGAAGTTATCCACTCCGGTCCTGGAGCCTGATGGATGAGAGGGGCAATTACTGTTCCCGAACCTGATAGTGTGGGGCCTGAGGCTCCTGTACCTCCTTCCTGATGGATGAGAGGGGCAATTACTGTTCCCGAACCTGATAGCCCACACTATCAGCCCCACAGCCCGAGGCTTCTGTCCCTCGTGTCCAACGACAGCAGCGAGAAGGGAGCACGGCCTGGATGATTTCTCTGCCGATTTTTGATGATGGATGCTGCTTTCCTGTGACTGCGATCCATGTAAATGTGCTCAATGGGCTTCGGAGGGATATGGGCCAATTGCAGGTAAATGGGACTAACTTGCTCAGCATACACGAGTTGGGCCGAAAGGCCTGTTTCTATCTCCATAGCTATATGACTCTAATGACGTTTACAGTTAGTTGAAGTGTGATAACTGTTCCTGAACCGGGTGTTCTCCGCGGCCGGTGTTCCATCTGACATTCCTCCCCTGATGAGACTTTACACTGAGTAAAAAAACTCGGCCGAAATGCAGTTGAGGCGGTGGCTGCTGGCGAGAGCGAGTGATTGAATGTCCGGGATATGAGCGCTCACCCTTCCCCTGTGCTTTTCAATGCTGTCGGCAATCAGTATCTCAAGCACCAGTGATCTGAGCAGTGTAAATAACATTAAGATGCTAATTCCTCCATTCGCTCCGCTTCTTTGCAATTTGCCAAGGGGAATTAAGTAAATCGGCAGAGAAATCTGCAAGGATATGTGCTAAACCAAGAGTGACAGACCGGGGTTAGAGAGCAGATCATTTGTCTAAAATATACAGCCCCTGATATAAAAGGGAATAACTGTGAGACGGAAAATGACAAGGAAATTCAATTAGCATTACAGACACACGTGTGTCCTCTATAATTCCATTAGCCCCTTCAACGACCGACTGCTTGTTCCCCTGTGCTGGGAGAGCTCCGGGAATTTTACATCCGCACAGGGGATTCTGCAGATGCTGGAAATCCAGAGCAACACACACACACACACTCACAATGCAAGAGGAGCCCAGCGGGTCAGGCAGCCTCCATGGAAATGAATAAACAGTCAGCGTTTGGGGCCGGGACCTCGCTTCAGGACTGGAAAGGAAGCTGGGAGGGGAACAAGCCGGCAGGTGAAAGGTGGGCGAATCTGATCGGAGAGGAGAGCGGGCCGTGGGAGGAAGGGAAGGAAGAGGGGAACCGGAGGGAGGTGACGGGCAGTTGAGGAGAAGACAAGGGTCAAGAGGGGAACCAGAATGTTACACCTCAGACCACATGGCAGAGAAGGAGGCCATTTGGCCCATAGGTCCATGTGTGTTTAGTTATCCAATTCCATCATGCTTCACTTCATAGTTATGTCAGGGAAGGACATAAAAGTATTATATATTTTTTGAGATACAACATTGTAACAGCCCACCCCCCCAATTACACCCATGTGGCCAATAACAGACCAACCCCGAGGGAGTTAGATATGGCCCTTGTGGCTAAAGGGATCGGGGGTATGGAGGGAAGGCTGGTACAGGGTTCTGAGTTGGATGATCAGCCATGATCATACTGAATGGCAGTGCAGGCTCGAAGGGCTGAATGGCCTACTCCTGCACCTATTTTCTATGTTTCTATGTTTCTGGTAAGATGGTGGCATGTGACAACGCAGTGAACTCCTGGGGCCCAACCAAAGGTGCTTTTTTCTTTGTAAAAGTTGTTTTTTTTTACGATCACAAGACATTTTTACTCCAAGAACTTTGGGTACTGTGGGGCTACTCCATCGTTGATTGGAGCAGTTGGACTGGTATCGGCGGCGGAGCCGGCCCAGGTGTCGAAGGAGCTGGTTGGGATATCGGAGGGGCCCGTTGATGTGTTGTTGGAGAAGCCGGTCTGGGTGATGGAGGAGCCGGTCGGGATATCGGAGGAGCCTGCGATGTGTCAGAGGAGCTGGTTTCGGTGCGGTGGAGTTGGCCTGACTGCAGACCACGCTGCCCGCTCGGAAGCATCGGAGTTGGTGCAGTGTAACTGTGAGAGGTGGTCTCGGACAGTACACTTGCGATCGCAAGACTCAGTTGGACGGTGATAACCTAAGTTGCCACAGGCCTGTTACCCTTGTCTGCTGGAGGGACTCGGCATGGTATTGATGGCTTTGTGGCAAAGTTTGCGGATGATACGAAGATAGGTGGAGGGGTAGGTAGTGCTGAGGAAGCAATGCGATTGAAGCAGGACTTAAACAGATTGGAAGAATGGGGAAAGAAGTGACAGATGGAATACAGTGTTGGGAAATGTATGATAATGCATTTTGGTAAAAGGAACAATAATACCGACTATTATCTAATGAGGAGAAAGTTCAAACATCAGAGGTCCAGAGGGAATTAGGAGTCCTCGTGCAAGACTCCAGAAGGTTAATGTACAGATCGAGTCTGTGGTAAAGAAGACAAATGCGATGTTGGCATTTATTTCAAGAGGAACAGAATATAAAAGCAAGGAAATAATGCTGAGCCTTTAAAACATACCAGTCAGGCCGCACTTACAGTATTGTTAACAGTTTTGGCACCATATCTCAGAAAGGATGTTCTGTCATTGGAGAGTCCAGAGGAGGTTCATGAGGATGATTTCAGGAACGAAGGGGTTAACATATGAGGAGCATTTGGCAGCTTTGGGCCTGTACTCACTGGAATTTAGAAGAATGCTGGGGGATCTCATTGAAACCTACCAAATGTTAAAAGGACTAGATAGGGTAGATGTGGAGAGGATGGTGGGGGTATCTAGAATGAGAGGGCACAGCCTCAAAATTGAGGGGTGACCTTTTAGAACAGAGGTAAGCAATTTTTTTAGCCAGAGAGTAGTGAATCTGTGGAATGCTCTGCCACAGACCATGGTGTATTTAAGGCGGAAGTTGATAGCTTCCCAAGTGGTCGGGGCATCAAAGGATATGGTGAGAAGGCGGGTGTATGGGGTTGAGTGGGATCTGGGATTGGCCATGATGGAATAGCGGAGCAGACTTGATGGGCTGAATGGCCTAATTCTGCTCCTGTGTCTTATGGTCTTATGGGATCTATGTAACTTCAGTTGTAGCGAGAACTAGCCCTCGAGCCTGGGCTCAAGTGCTACATGGTGGTTGAGCTCAAATGGGCCCTGGCCTCTCCCTTTAGTGCTGCCCTCCAGTGTTTGAGTGGTGGAATGACAGGCTGGATTGCCTGTGTCTGTACACTGCCGGGAGTCTGTTCCATCAATTGCTGGACATCGTCGCTCAGGGTCTTGGACCGTATATGTTCTTTTACTCGAGTGAATATGTTTCTTTGCTTGATATTTTGAAATATGTTACTCGTTATTTTTGAATGTTTGCTTGATATTTTAAATGTTTTGCACCTTGGCCTCAGAGGAATACTGTCTCGTTAAGACCACAAGACAGAGGAGCAGAAGTAGGCCATTCGGCCCATCGAGTCTGCTCTGCCATTTTATCATGAGCTGATCCATTTTATCCTATTTAGTCCCACTGCCCCGTCTTCTCACCATAACCTTTGATGCCCTGGCTACTCAGATACCTATCAATCTCTGCCTTAAATACGCCCAATGACTTGGCCTCCACTGCTGCCCGTGGCAACAAATTCCATAGATTCACCACCCTCTGGCTAAAAAAATTTCTTCGCATTTCTGTTCTGAAAGGGCGCCCTTCAATCCTGAAGTCATGCCCTCTCGTACTAGACTCCCCCATCATGGGAAACAACTTTGCCACATCCACTCTGTCCACGCCTTTTAACATTTGAAATGTTTCTATGAGGTCTCCCCTCATTCTTCTAAAGTTGTGTCTATGTATGGTTTGATTGATAATTAAACTTGATTTGATCTGGTTTTTGATTTGGAACGCAAGAGGAAACCCACATGGTCACAGGGAGAATGTACAAGCTCCTTATAGACATCAGCAAGAATTGACCCTGGGTTGCTAGTGCTGGAATAGCGTTACACTAACCGCTACACCACCATGCTGTCCTAAAGACACTTAGTTACTGGTAAAGTGGTTTATTATTGTCACATGTACCAAGGTACCGTCAAAACCTTGTCTTGTGTATCATCCATACAGATCATTTCATTACAACAGTACATTGAGGGAAAACAATAGCAAAGTGCAGAATAAAGTGTAACAGTTACAGAGGAAGTGCAGTGCAGGTAGACAACAAGGTGCAAGGTCATAATGAGGTAGATTGTGAGGCCAAGAGCCCATCTTATCGTACAAGAGTTCCTATCAAGAGTTTGATAACAATGAGATAGAAGCTGTCCTCCAGCCTGGTGGTACGGGCTTTCAAGCTTTTGTATCTTCTGCCTTTTGGGAGGAGAAGAGAGAATGTCCAAGGTCTTTGATACACTGGCTGCTTTACTGAGGCGGCAGGAAATAGAAACAGAGTCCATAGAAGGGAGACTGGTTTCCGTGATGTGCTGAGCTGTGTTCACAACTCTCTGCAGTTTTCTGTGGTCACGGGAAGAGCTGTTGCCATACTGAGTCGTGATGTATCTGGAGAGGGTGCTTTCCATGATGCACTGGCAAAAATTGGTGACGGTCAAAAAGGACATGACAAATTTATTAGCTATTGAGGAAATAGAGGTGTTGGTGAGCTTTCTCAGCCGCGGTATCAATGAGGTGGGACCAGGACTGGCTTTTGGTGATGGAAACACTAGAGAGTTAAGGTAAAGGGGAGAGGAATCTGAGGGCCAATGTTTTCACCCAGAGAGTGGTCAGTAAATGGAACGAGCTGCCAGAGGAAGTGGTTGAGGCAGATACATTAACAACATTTAAAAGGTACGTGGGTTAGAGCAAAGTTTCCCAATCTGGGGTCCACAGACCGCTCAGTTAATGGTATTGGTCCATGGCATAAAAAAGGTTTGGAGCCCCTAGATTAGAGGGATGTGGGTGAAATGCAGGCAAAATTCCTTAGATGCAAATCTTGGTCAGCATGGATCAATTGTGCAAAAATTAAAAGCTCAAGTAAATTTATTATCAAAATGTATATGTTACCATGTACAACCCCGAGGTTCTTTTTCTTGCAGACATTCACAGTTAATACAAAGAAACAAAAAAAAGCAAAAGAATAAAATTAAATCAATAAGCAATAAATATCAAGAACATGTGATGTAGAGTCCTTGAAAGTGAGTCCTTAGGTTGTGGGAACTTTTCAGTGTTGGAGGCGAGTGAAGTTATCTCTTCTGGTTCAAGGGGTAATATCTGATGGTTGAGGGGTAATAACAGCTTCTGAACCTGGTGGTGTGAGTCCTGACATTCCTGTACCTTCTTCCTGATAGCATCAATGAGAAGAAAGCATGGCCTGGCTGGTGGGGAGTCCCTGATAAAATGGATGCTGCTTTCCTGCAAGAGCGTTCTATGTAGATGTGCTCAATGGTGGGGAGGGCTTTACCTGTGATGGACTGGGCCATATTCACTACTTTTTGTAGGATTTTCCATTCAAGGGCATTGGTGTTTCCATACCAGGCCCTGATACAGCCAGTCGCTATGCCCTCCATCACACAACTATAGAAGTTTGTCAAAGTTTTAGATGACATGCCAAATCTTCACAAATGTCTAAGAAAATAGAGGCGCTGTTGTGCTTTCTTTGTAATGGCACTTGTGTGCTGGGCCCAGGACATAGTCTCTGAAATGATAGCACCCAGGAATTTAAAGTTGCTGACTCTCTCCACTTCTGACCCTCCGATGAGGACTGGCTCATGGACTTCTGGTGTCCTCCTCCTGAAGTCAATAATCAGCTCCTTGGTCTTGCTAACACTGAGTGAGAGGTTGTTATTTCCTGTTTCCTTGCTGAGTGATTCTATGACTATGAGTAAGGAGGCCATTTGACCCATTGTCATGCTAGCTCCCATCATCCCACTTCCCTTCACTACCTCCCCAGCCACCTTTTTATCCATTTCAAAAATGTTCTATTTTCCCCCAGTTTTGTCTGCTTTCAGGGAATGAAATTTGGGAATCTTGGATTCCTCTTCAAGCATTGGATCTACCAACAGAGCCCCCAGAGTCTGAGCCACTACAACACAGAGAAGGAACAGTCACTGATAGGGTCGCCATGGTGACATAGCGATTGGCATGGCGCTAACACAGCTCAGAGCTTCAGAGTTCAGAGTTCAATTCTGATGCCCTCTGTAAGAAGTCTGTACATCCTTCCCATGAGTGTGTGGGTTTCCTCCGGGTGCTCCAGTTTCCTCCCACAGTCCGAAGTTAATTCATCATTGTAAATTATGATTAGGCTAAAGTTAAATGGGGTGGGTAGGGGTGTATGGGGTGTCTAGCAACCAGAGTGAAGGGGCTTGTTGTGTCCATGGGAGACAGCTCACTCACCTTTGATCCCCACTGGACACTCTGTGGCTCCAAGTAGCCGTTTGCACGTGACAGCAGCCGCGTCCTGGTACACCGCTTCGACAGGAGGGCTAAACCAGCTGAGGGTAACCGGCGGGCCTCATACCCCAGTGAAATAGGGACATGCCTGTCCCAGCATGTGAAGTCAACTCTGGTGGACTGGGTGAGTGAGATCTAGAAATGTGACAGCAACCACACCCCAGTACACTGCTTTGACAGGTGGGCTAAACCAGGTGAGGGTAACCGCAGTGAGATAGAAACATGCCCATCCTAGCACGTGAAGTCAGCTCCAGCGGACTGGACAGATGAGATCTACCGACATCCAACGGTTAGAAAGGAGGTCCTGCAATACTTTGAGGAGAGCGAAGGGCTTACAAGGCACAGATATAGTCTTGCAACCAAGGAAGACCCCAGTTGTGACGACTACCTGGACCTGGGAGACTGGGACTGTCCCAGTGCAATGGCTTTTCACTTTAAAAACTCTCCTGCACAGGTTTCTGTCTTATTGCTGGATGTGGTTTAATTTGTACATCATTGAAGTTAGATGTTACCATGGTAATACACTATTACAGCACCGACAAATAGGGTTTAATTCCACCACTGTCTGTACATTCTCCCTGTGGGTTTGCTCCGGATACTCTGGTTTCCTCCCACATTCCAAAGCCGTGGGTTTGGGTTGGTGTGATGTAGGCTTTCTGCGTTGGTGCCAGAAGTGTTGCCCCCCCCCAGTGCAATCTTCCAACTGTGTTGGTCATTAACGTAAGACAACACATTTCACTGTACGTTCTGACGTACCTGTGACAAATAAAGCCAGTGTTTCTTTTACGTCACATGCCGACACACGACACGGAAAATAAGGGTTGTCCTGATGAACGGTCTGGGCCCAAAACGTTGTCTGTCTGTTTATTTCCCGGTATAGACACTGCCTGACCTGCTGAGTTCCTCCAGCATGTCGTGTGTGTTGCCCTGGATTTCCACCATCTGCAGAATCTCTTGTGTGCAGAAAACAGGAGATGCATTGCCACTGAATGTGGTTACAAAGGTAATGTGATCATTGAGACTAAAGATAGGGATTATCTTTATTTGTCACGTAAACATTGAAACATACAGTGAAATGTGTCACTTGTGCCAACAATCAACATAGTCCAAGGTACAGCATAGCATGTCAACAACTTACTAACCACAACCCGTACGTTTTTGGAATGTGGGAGGAAACTGGAGCACCCGGAGGAAACCCACACAGTTAAGGGTAGACTGTACAAACTTCTTTCAGACAGAGACACGAATTGGACTCAAATCACTGATCACTGGTGCTGTAAAGGTTTACACTAAGCGCTAAACTGCTGTAGCACACACAAAATGCTGGGGGAACTCAGCAGGCCGGGCAGCATCGATGGAAAAATGTACAGTTGATATTTCGGGCCGAAATCCTTTGACAGGACTGACTGCTGTGCTGCCTCATCCAGGGTTTATCGAATCTGTGATTGTTCAATATTGAACACAAGCACTGACTTCACACTGCCTTCAGGAGTCACTGTGTCACTGTATGCACTGGCAACGACTGAACCCAGGTGCCAAGAAATGACAGAACTTCCATGTAGAGATGGAAACAAGAGTTTATACATAGGAATTCCAACAGAGCATTGCTTGTTCGACCAAGTGACACCTTGAGACAAATCATTCTCAAAACAAGGACCCCGTGATGTGATAATCAGGAGTCCACATTAAATAATCACAATTCACAGAATCCCCATAGCAGTCAAAATAAATGACAAGGTTAAACAGAAAGCACAAGGGCTTAAGGACTCCAGTTAACATGAATTACCAAATACAGGTGCTGTAGAAATCTTGGAGCTCAATGCTCCATGGTTCCCCACACAGGCCCGCAGGGCGCATGACACAGTGATGCACACAGTCACTATGAGTACAGATCCACTCCGCACACTCTCTGAATGCTCCACAGGAGATTACAAAGCTCTGGAGGGTCGATGACCTGAAAAAGTTGCAGAGAGGGGAGCTGTCAAGAGGAAATTTGATTCTGGTTCAGATTCAGATTCAGATTTATTTATTCAGATTATTTCAGGTGTCTCTACATCAAAACAGACAGTGAAGTGCATCCTTTGCGTTAACAACCAACACAACTCACAACACAATTCAATTCAATTTCATTCTGTGTTTGACCCTGGGAGTATGTGGTGGGACAGTGTAGACAGAGATTCACTCTCTGCCTGATCCCGGGAGTCTGTTATGGGCAGTGTGGATAAATGTGAAGTTATCCATTTTGGTGGCAAGAACAAGAAGGCAGATTACTATTTGAATGGTGTCAAGTTAGGAAAATGGGAAGTACAATGAGATCTAGGTGTCCTTGTTCATCAGTCACTGAAAGTAAGCATGCAGGTATGGCAGGAAGTGAAGAAAGCGAATGGCATGTTTGCCTTCATAACAAGGGGAGTTGAGTATAGGAGCAAAGAGGTCCTTCTGCAGTTGTACAGGACCCTGGTGAGACCACACCTGGAGTATTGTGTACAGCTTTGGTCTCCAAATTTGAGGAAGGACATTCTTGCTATTGAGGGAATGCAACGGAGGTTCACGAGGTTAATTCCCGGGATGGCGGGACTGTCATATGTTGAAAGGTTGGAGAGACTGGGCTTGTATACACTGGAATTTAGAAGGATGAGAGGGGATCTGATTGAAACATATAAGATTATTAAGGGATTGGACATGCTAGGATTGGAGGCAGGAAACATGTTCCCGATGTTGGGGGAGTCCAGAACCGCCACAATTTGAGAATAAGGGGTAGGCCATTTAGAACAGAGTTGAGGAAAAACTTTTTCACCCAGAGAGTTGTGGATCTGCGGAATGCTCTGCCTCAGAAGGCTGTGGAGGCCAATTCTCTGGATGCTTTCAAGAAAGAGTTAGATAGAGCTCTTAATGATAGTGGAGTCAAGGGATATGGGGAGAAGGCAGGAACAGGGTACTGATTGTGGATGATCAGCCATGATCACAGTGAATGGCGGTGCTGGCTCGAAGGGCTGAATGGCCTACTCCTGCACCTATTGTCTATTGTCTATTGTGTCACCACACATTCCAGCACCAAAGTAAACAACAAGTCTGTGGAAACAATATAAACAACAAAATAACAACAGCAAAACATGTTGAAGTTGTATAAGATGTTGGTGAGGCTAACTTGGAGTATTGTGCACAGTTCTGGTCACCTCCCTACAGGAAAGATGTAAATAAAATCAAAGGAGTGCAGAGAAAATTTACAAAGGTGCTGTCAGGACTTGAGTTACAGGGAAAGGTTGAGCTGTTAGGATTTTATTCCCTGGAGCATTGGAGAACGAGGGAATATTTGATAGAGGTATACACAATTATGAGGGGTAGAGATAGGGTAAATGCAAACAGGCTTTTTCCACTGATGTTGCGTGAGACTAGAACTAGAGGTTATGCATTAAGGTTGAAGGAAGAAATGTTTAAGGGGAACATGAGGGGAATCGTGGCACGGTAGTATGGTTAGCACAACATTTTACAGTATAGGCAACCCCAGTTCAATTCCTGCTGGTGTCTATAAAGAGCTTGTGCATTCTCCCTGTGATCACGTGGGTCTCCTCCAAGTGCTCCAGTTTCCTCCCACAGTTAGTAGGTCAATTGGTCATTCTAAATTGACCCGTAATTAGGTTAGGATTAAATCGGGGTATTGCTAGGTGGCAAGGCTCTAAGGGTTGTATCTCAGCAACAAATAAAACAAGTTTCTTCACTCAGAGAGTGGGATGAGCTGACACCGCAAGTGGTGGCTGTGGGGTCAATTTTAACATTTAAGGTAAGTTTGGATCAGTACATGGACTTGGTCCAGTGATTTATTACCCTCTCAAGAACATCTCTCACATACCATTCATTCATAGTATATTGAGGCAGAACTAGGTCGAACAATAGCATAGTTTGCCGGAAGGAGTTAGAAAACTTTAGTCAGACTATCTGCAGTTTTGGTCGCCCCATTAAAGGAAGGATGTCGAGACCGTGGAGAGGGTGCAGAAGAGTATCACCAGGATGCACATGAAAGGTCTCGGCCCACAACGTCGACTGTACATTTTTTTAAAGTGCAAACGCGAACAATAGCCAGATCAGAAATGCTGATCAAGTCGACTAGTTCCCAAAGAGAACTCTGATAGGCCAATCAGATGGTTCACGCTGCTCAGCGATAGAACACAAAAAAAATCATATGTACGATTAAGAAACATTAAAAAATAGTAGAAATACTGGAGTCACTATGATCATGATGAAGTCTGCTGGAGAGAGACATTTATACAGATGCCATCCTCCATAATTCAAAGAGATTGAAGGATAAGGTTGCAGGGTGACAAAACGTGGCAGGAGCACTTGGAACTAAAAACTAATCCCTACCGGGAGAGAACAGCACCTGTTCTTTCCACACTGTTCTCCAGCAGTTTAAGGACAAAGTCCAGCCGGAACATAACTCACAAGTGCTCTTGAAAGTCGGGTGTTAACCCTACCTACCAACAACCAAGCATTGCCATCCTGGTCCCCTTCATGACAGCTTATGAAGAAGCATGTGACTCCCCTCCCAGAGATGATGGGTGTTTGTGCACTCGACTCTTGGAGGCTTGGACCCCATCGTTGCAGATGTCTCCAACCACAGCATCTGGAAGGCTGTTCCAAATTCTGATAGATGCTGCCTGGCCTGCTGAGTTCCTCCAGAATTTTGTGTGTGTGTTGCTCTGGATTTCCAGCACCTGCGGAATCTCTTGTTTATCCACAGGATGTTGCCTGGATTCAAGGGTGTGAGTTAGAAGGAGAGGTCAGACAAATTGAGATTGTTTTCTCTGGAATGCTGGAGACTGAGTGGAAGACTTCGAGAGGTAGAGATGGTGTAGACAGTCACAATATTTTCTGCAGGGTAAAAATGCCAAGCCAGAGAGTATGCTTTTAAGTTTGAAGGGAGTTTGAAGGAGATATGAGGGGCAGGCTGTTTACACAGACGGTGATAGTGCCTGGAATGGGTCTGGGGGAGTCTGGGGCTTTTTGATAGGCACATGAATACAAAGGGATTGGAGGGATGTGGATCAGATCAGATCAATTTGTCATGTGTACGTCAAAACACACAGTGAGGAGTGTCGGTTGCAAGGACACATTCCAAGGACTGTGCTGGGGTAGCCCACAAGTAGGAGGAAGGTATTTGGTATAAATGGCCATCAAGATCAACAATATCACAGGCCAAATGGCCGGTCCAGTTCTATACTGCTCTACACTCAAGGTAGAGTCACTCTCCCCAAGCAGGGAGGCTGATCAACACCTCCACCCACGAACTCCACCCCTCCACACCCCCAGCCATCACTACTTTATCATTTCCTGTCAGAGTCACCTTGTGTGCAGACACTCCGATACCTCGTGTCACTTTATGGATGTACAATCTCTCTGTGTATATAAGCGACCTTATAATTTACTGTGTTTTTATTATTGTGTTCTTGTGTTTTTTTGCTGTATAGGATGCAGGGTAACAATTATTTCGTTCTCCTTTACACTTGTGACCCGGATCTGGGCCGTACCCTCCAAATATCCGGACCTGCCTCTCGGTTCTTTTCTGCACTACCTTCCTTTCCCTTTTCTATTTTCTATTTATGATTTATAATTTAAATTATTACCATTTGCTATCGATTTGTACTCCAGGGAGCGTGAAGAGCAGAATCAAATATCGCTGTGATGATTGTACGCTCTAGTATCAATTATTTGGCGACAATAAAGTAAAATAAAAGGACATTAAACAATCTTCGGTCCTGAAGTGGTCAGTCCATAGAAGGAGCTGCCAGAGGAGGGTGGTTGAGGCAGGTATAACAGTAATTGGTACAGTATTTTGGACAGGTACACAGGGTCGGGATGTGGGCCAGCGGGTTTGTCTATGTCTATGACTACTTCAGTGGCTACGCGGGTCTTTTGGGAGGTCCTGGGGACCGCCGCGGCCGCTAGTGAAAGGGACGCCGGCGGTTTCCGCTAATCCGCTGGTCCGGCGGGGATGGGTGTTACTGCCCGCTCTCACCGGGAAGAGTATTGATGTCCCCGCACCCTGCGGCGCCGCTCCTCGCCCACACCCCGGTCTGAGCCCCTCCGCTCCTGAATGACAATAGCATCGCGAACTGATCCCAAATGCCGCAGCAATGAATTTGAAAAAGCTTGGCGCTGCGGATTAACAGCATCTCAAACACTTTCACCACAGTGAGAGAGGGGGGAGAGGCAGAGGCAGGGCGCGGTGAGAGGAGGAGCGGGCAGGGAGAGGGAGGGAGGGAGGGATAGAGAGAGAAGGAGGGGAAAGAGAGAGGGGAAGGGGAGAAGGGGGACTGGGAAGGGAAAGGAGAGGGAGGAGAAGGGGAGATAGCGGGGAGGAAGAGAGGGAGGAGAGAGAGGAAGAGAGGATGGAATGAGAGAAAAATGATGGAGGGAGAGGAGAAAGTTAAAAAGGATGGAGGGAGAGCGAAAGAGCGGGAAGGAGAGGAGAGGAAGAGCGACCGAGCAGAGAGAGAGAGAGAGCAAGAAAGAGGGTGTGGAAGAGAACGACGAACGAGAGTGAGAACAGTGACAGAGAAAAATAAAGATACAACGGAGAGATAGAGCAGAGAAAGAGACTGATTGGAGAGAGCGAGAAAGAAAGAAAGGATGAGAGAGAGGAAGCAATTGAGAGAGAGAGAGAGGGGGGAGGCTGAGATCGAGAGCTAAGGGAACGGGACGAGGTGCAGTGTAAATCCGAATGGGAGCTGGCCTGACGCCCTCACTCCCCCCACCTCCTCCTCCTCCCCCCTTCTACCCCCACCCCCTGCGACTGTCCCGGGACCTGGGACCGTTGCCAGGGCTCCCTGGAAGCAGTACGTGAAGTGTGTGTGTGTGTGTGTGTGTGTGTGAATGTTATCACTGTCCACCGGGGCCATCCCTCCCAGCCGCCCCCACCGCCGGCGGAGAGTGGCTCCCACCCCATCCGGACTGGGAACCTCCGACCACCCCTCCCTCCCTCCACAGGACTTCCTGCAGCAGCTCATTTCTGGCCAAAGAATTTTACCTCCCACCCACCCACCCCCATTCGGCCTTCTCGTCGCAACGCGGCAGTCGCACAGCAGGATCCCACTACCCCTGCGAGGTGGCGACGGGTGGGCGGTGTTGAGGGTTATGTTGGTTGAGCGATGAATCCCCATTCCCAGAGCTACGGGGTGATTTACACCCACCTGACCTGATTGAGAGATGGTACATCCTTGACGGGCCGAATAGCATCAGGTTCATAAATTCATACATCAGGGCAACTGGCCTTTCGGCCCAACACTTCCATGTTGACCGAGATCCCTACCTACAATAATTCCATTTGCGCTGTGATTGTACTCACCTCTACCACGGCCTGTCAGCTCATTCCATATACCGGCAACCTTCTGTGTGAAACCTTTCCCCCACAAGTCCCTTTTAAATCTTTCTTCCTTGCCCTAAACCTGTGTCCTCTCTGGTTTTAGATTCCCCAGGCCTGAGGAAAGAATCAGAATCAGGTTGAAAATCACTGATGTATGTCGTGAAACCTGTTGCTTTGTGGTGGCAGTACAGAGCAATACTATAAGTTACAATAATTTAAATACTTATATTTGAAAATGTATTGCAAAGAGAGAGCAATTTAGTGAGGCAGTGTTTGTGGGTTCATAGGTCATTCAGAGATCGGATGGCAGAGGGGAAGAAGCTGTTCCTGAATCGCTCTGTGTGTGTCTTCAGGCTCCTGTACCTCCTCACTGATGGTAGCAGTGAGAAGAGTGCCTGTCCTGGGTGGTGGGGGTCCTTAATGATGGACGCCTCCTTCTTGAGGCATCTCCTTTTGAAGGTGTCCTGGATGTTGGGGACGTTGGGGAGTCTGGGGCCCATGATGGGGCAGGCAGTGTTTACAACCCTCTGCAGCCTTTTCCGATCCTGTGCAGTGGCCCCTCCGTACCAGACAGTGATGCAGCCAGTCAGAATGCTCTCCATGGTACACCTGTAGAAATTTGCCAGAGTCTTTGGTGACATACCAAATCTCCAGTAGTGAGGACCATGGACCGGGGAGGCACAGGAGTGCTTACAGGACTGTTTTGAATCAGTTGGCTGGACTGTGTTCAGGCAGTCATCTTCGAGCCCCGATGAGTAAACCACATCTGTTACCGACCTCATTAAAACCTGTGTGGATGAATGCGTCCCTACCAAAACTTGCTGTACATTCCCAAACCGAAAGCTGTGGAGGTTGGTAGTCTGCTGAGGGCTAGATCTGTGCCATTTAAGACTGGTGATCCAGGTCTGCTTAAGGAAACCAGGTATGACTTGCAGAGGGCTCTTTCAAGAGCCAGGAAACAATTCCAGGAAAGTTTGGAGGTGATGTCAGATGCACATCAACTCTGACAGGGTTTCCAGGACATTACTTTCTACAAAGCGAAACCCAACACCATGAATGGGTGTGATGCTTCACTACCAGACGAGCTCAACACCTTTTATGCTCATTTTGAAAGGGAGAATAAAACCACAGTTATCAAGATCCCTGCAGCACCCAATGACCCTGTGATCTCTGTCTCGGAGGCTGACGTCAGGCTGTCTTTCAGGAGGGTGAACCCTCACAAGGCAGCAGGCCCTGACGGAGTACCCGGTAAGGCTCTGAAATCCTGTGTCAATAAACTGGTGCAACACACATCACAGTTGCTGGTGAACACAGCAGGTCAGGCAGCATCTCTAGGAAGAGGTACAGCCAACGTTTCAGGCCGAGACCCTTCGTCAGGACCAGTTAGTCCTGACGAAGGGTCTCGGCCCGAAATGTCGACTGTACCTCTTCCTAGAGATGCTGCCTGACCTGTTGCGTTCACCAGCAACTGTGATGTGTGTTGCTTGAATTTCCAGCATCTGCAGAATTCCTCGTGTTTGCATCAATAAACTGGTGGGGGTCTTCAAAGGCATTTTCAATCTGACATTGCTACAGTCAGAAATTCCCACTTGCTTCAAAGGGGCAACAATTATACTGGTGCCCAAGAAGAGTAGTATGAGCTGCCTCAATGACTATCGTCCAGTAGCGCTCACATCTACGGTGATGAAATGCTTTGAGAGGTTGGTCATGGCTAGAATCAACTCCTGTCTCAGAAAGGACCTGGGTCCACTGCAATTTGCCTATCACCATAATAGTTCCTGTTATTTCACACAACTTATTCTAACTTAATCTATTTAATAGACACATATATACTTACTGTAATTCAGTTTTTTTCTCTATATTTATTTATCATGTATTTCATTATACTGCTGCCATAAAGTTAACAAATTTCATGACATATGCTGATGATATTGAATCTGATTCGGACTCTCCTCAAACCTCTAATCAGATCTAGCTGCTGTCGAGCCTTCTTTGTAATTGCATGAATACATTGGTCCCAGGATAGATCCTCAGAGATGCTGACACCCAGGAACTTGAAGGTGCTCACCCTTTCCACTGTCCATCTATTGTATCTATGCCATCAGGATTTTATAATCCCTCCAGTTCAGGTAACATCCTGGTGAATCTTCTCTCTGCATTATCCACCTTGCTTACAAATCTCCAAATCATCAATGTATCTGCTCTCTGAGGAGGCTGAAGAGAGCTGGACTATGCACATCTATGCTCACATCATTCTACAGACGTGCAGTAGAGAGCATCCTAATGAGGTGCATCACTGCCTGGTACGGAAACTGCACTGTGGCAGACAGGAAGCCTCTACAACGGGTCATCAAAACTGCCCAACGCATCACTGGTACCAGCCTACCCGCCATCAGAACATAGAGTCCTGTGCAAAAGCCTCAGGCATATATATGTGGCTAGGGTGACTAAGACTTTTGCACAGGACTGGACTTGTCAACATGAAGCAGAGAGTGAGTTTGTAAATCTGGTGAGAGCGAAGGAATATCAAGGATCGAGCACTGCGAGAGGGGTGTGGCACAGGTGGCAGAGGAGTGCCAGGGGCAGCGGGTGGCTTGAGCGCAGACACTCCCAGCCCTGAGACACTAAACAAGGTCGTTTGATTCTGAACAACTGGTGTGTTGATTATTACAAAGTGTCTCTCTGGTGCTTCCCGCTCCCTCTCCTCTCCCTTCCCCCTTTCCCACTCTCAGTCCACAATATATCAGACACAGGTTTCATCACACAAAAGTGGTCATGAAAATTGTGGCAGCAGTACAGCACAATACATAGAATTACTACAGTACTGTGCAAAAGTCTTGGGCTTTTATATATATGCCTAAGACTATATACAGAAAGGAGCCAGAAAAGGGCCAGTAACATCATGAAGGATCTCACCCACTCTGCTCAGGGACTGTTTGTCCCACTCCCAACAGGGAGGAGGCTACGTAGCATCCACACCAAGGCCACCAGACTCAAAAACAGTGACTTTCCCCAAGCAGTGAGACTGGTCAACACCTCCACCCACTAACTCTGTCACTACTTTATTAATTTCTGTCAGTTACCTTATATACAGCCTAGCGTCACTTTAGGAACATATATAAGCTATCTCATGTATTTATATTTATTTTGATTTTTTATTATTATTGTGTTCTTCATCTTTTGTGTTTTTTTGTGGTTCTTCAGATCCATAGCAAGAATGATTCTGTTCTCCTTTACACTTGTGCTGAGAGTTTAGTCTCTGCAGGCACGTTTACACACCATCCAGAAACTACTCCAACACGCCTTGCACAGTAATAAGACAGACGGTGCCGTGCCCCCACCGTACGGTCTCTCTGGGCTTCCATATCTGATGCTCAGAGGTACGCAGGAGTGTAACAGACTTAGCAGATAAGGAAGCTGCCCCGCAGTGACAACTAACTAGTCTGGTGATGCCCTCCGTTGTCCAGCACTCTGGTTCCTCCACATGCCACCAAGGTGGCTGTACCACTGACCCTTTTGGACTCATCTGCCACAGACACCATCAGACGCTCTGCTGGCGGTGTCCTCGTTGGGTGCAGCCTTTGCCTGAAGAGGCATAACCTACAAAGTAGCGAAGGCATGCTTACCTCCTTGACTTAGCTAGCCACGATCCTACTACTAGATCTAGTCTGGTAGTATACTGATGGAACATCACCTTCACGGCTAGGTTAGACCTGCCAGAGGACGAATCTCCACCGTGTTTCACTGACGCTCGGCCAGTGTCACTCCTACGCCACGGTGAGGCGCCAAGGTAGGATTTTGTAGGATAGTTTTGAAAACTATCAAATATTGAAAGGCCTAGAAAGAGTAGATGTGCAGAGGATGTTTCCTATAGTGGCGAAGTCTAGGTCTAGAGGACACCGTCTCGGAATAGAGGGACGTCCTTTAAGAATGAAGATGAGGAGGAATTTCTTTAGCCAGTTGGTGATGAATCTGTGGGATTCTTTGCCACAGACGGCTGTGGAGGCCACATCATTATATTTAAAGCGGAGGTTGATAGGTTCTTGATTAGTTAGGGCATCAAAGGTTACGGGGAGAAGACAGGAGAATGGGGTTGAGAGGGATAGTAAATCAACCGTAGTGGAATAGTGGAGCAGACTTGTTGGGCCAAAAGGCATAAATCTTCTCCGATGGTATTATGGAACGTTGCTTGGAACATCCTGCTCGTGTTTTCTGCTGCCAAACACCGAGCATCTCCCTGGACCTTCACAGTAAATCCGTGCTGTTTAAACTGATGGTTTAATTTCCCGTCGGTACGAACCATTTCCCACCCACTGGACCCCGCGACCCATTCCCCATCTCTGAGTACCAGGCTGTGCCTGAACTGTCAAAGTAAACCCAAGTTACAGATGTCAAGTCAAATCAAGTTAAGTTTGTTGTCATTTAACTATCTACACATATACAGTACCACTATACGAGACAACGCTGCTCCAGACCAGGGTGTAAAGCACAGTAGTACACATAACACACAATAACTTAGGAAATAAAAATTAAATTTACAACTGAATTGTGTATAAATAAACAAAGTACACAGAACATAGAACATAGAAATCTACAGCATATTACAGGCCCTTCGGCCCACAATGTCGTGCTCTAGAAACTGTCTAGAATTACCCTAGTACATAACCCACTATTTTTCTAAGTTCTGTATACCTATCTAAGAGTCTCTTAAGAAACCCTGTTGTATCCACCTCCATCACAGTCACCGGCAGTGCATTCCATGCACTCACCACTCTCTGTGTGAAAAACTTACCCCTGACATCCCCCTTGTACCTACTTCCAAGCACCTTATAACTATGCCCCCTCGTGTTAGCCATTTCAGCCCTGGGAAAAAGCCTCTGGCTATCCTCATGATACACCTCTATCAGGTCACCTCTCGTCTTCTGTCACTCCAAGGAAAAAAGGCCAAGTTCACTCAACCTATTCTCATAAGGCATGCTCTCCAATCCAGGCAACATCCTTGGAAATCTCCTCCACCCTCTTTCTATTGTATCCACACCCTTCCCGTAGTGAGGTGACCAGAACTGAACACAGTACTCCAAGTGGGGTCTGACTAATGTCTTGTACAGCTGTAACATTACCTCTCAGCTCTTGAACTCAATCCCATGGTTAACGAAGGCCAACACACCATACACCTTCTTAACAACACAGTCAACCTGTGCAGCAGCTTTGAGTGTCCTATGGACTTGGACCCCAAGATCTCGCTGATCTGCCACTCTGCCAAGAGTCTTACCGTTAGTTAATATTATACTCTGACCTACCAAAATGAACCAGCTCACACTTATCTGGGTTGAACTCCATCTGCCTCTTCTCAGCCCAGTTCTGCATCCTGTAAAGTGCATGAACTAAATATTATGGGGACAGTACAAATTATCCAGTGACACTTCGAATGCAGTGTGGCTGGGAGTTCAGAAGCCTAATGGCCTGGGAGAAGAAACTGTTTCCTATCCCGACCATTCTTGTTTTTATGCACTGGGGTTTCCTGCCTGATGTAGAAAGTCAAAGAGGATGCTGGGATCCCTATTAATACTAAGGGCCCTGTGTACGCAGCGCTCTTGATAAATCTCCCTGAGGGATGGTAGACCCCTATGATTCTCTCCTGTTCTCACAGTTCCTGTTCCAGTCCGATGCTCGGCTGCTCCCACACCAAAGGAGATGCAACTTGTCAGGATGCTCTCAATGTGCTCCCGTAAAATACAGTTAAGATGGTGGGGGGAGCTTCGCTTACCTCAATCTCCTCAAGAAGCGGAGGTGCTGCAGTGCCTTCTTGTACAGGGAGGTGATATTGAGGGACCTGATGAAAACCTGAGCAGCACAGGGTGTCTGGAATGTCCTGCCAGGGGTGGTGGGAGAGGCAGGTACGTTAGGAGCATTGAAGAGACATTTAGATAGGCACATGGATGAAAGAAAAATAGAGAACTGTTTAGGACGGAAGTATTAGATTGATCTTAGAGTAGGTTAAAAGGTTGACGTTATATTGTGAGCAGAAAGTTCAAAAAGTTTCATGGAACCGAAGTCCATTTATTATCAAGTATGTGTACAGTACAGAACCCTGAGATTTGTTCCCCAGAGGGCAGCCATGAAACTAACACCCTGGGACCCATTCAAGGACAACATCACACACATTGCGCATAAAAAGAAGAACAGATCATACAAACGGCAAAAAACAACCGAATACCCCACAGAATATTAAACATCAAACCGCAGAGTCCTTGAAGCAGTCGAGAATGATTCAGTTTAGTTCAGTTCAGCTCAATTTAGCGCTGCATCATTCTTTGACTCAAGGCTGCAGAGCCAGTCTTCCCCGTCAAAATCACACGAGAGAGCAATGAATAAAGGAGTAACCAGAAAGCAGAAACACACAACGTGAACTGTCGAGTCCTCGAAAAATGGGTCCAATCCGCAAACCAAGCTGATCAAATCTTGCCCAAGATGTATGACTCCTGCACCTTCCTCCTGTGGTAGTGAGCAAGGGGGAGAGGGGAATCGGTCAGACACAGGCAGATGACACTGCTCGCCTTCTGCTCTTGTCCACGTTGATTTTATCTTGCTTGACACTTTAGTCGGTGAAATCATTGAGTAATGGGTGAGATCATTGAGTAATGGAGTCGATTATGTGTTCACAGTCTGCCATTAGGTCACACACTGCGTTCCCAACCTCGCTCTCAACCATGCCAAATTCCCTCGGAGGCAGCAAAATCACCAGATCACTCAGTCAGCCCAAAAACACATGATCAAAATGTAAATCACAGGCTCCGATCGCACACAGATTAGAAACAGGAGTATATATAAAAGAAGGAGGAGGAGACGAATTAATTTTGTGGACTGCCCGCAGGATGTCGCTGACTCCATCTTGACCATGCAAGTTCAAGTTTAATTGTCATTCAACCACACTTGAATACCCATGAATACAACCAAATGAGATAGTGTTACTCCAGGGCCAAGGTACAAAACACAGCACCAACAGTCACACACGGCACAAGGCACAAATAACACATATAACAGTAAACATAGAGTCAGACAAAAACGTGAATAAGATGAATGTACAGATAAAATATACTGTGCTGTACTGTTTTTACAGGAACACCATCGAGAATGTCCTGACCAGCTGCATCACCATCTGATACAGGAATCGCAAGGCATCTGACCGCCAGTCCCTACAGAGCATTGTGAGCACTGCTGGGAGGATCATCAGGGTTCCTGTTCCATCCTTCCAAGGTATTTATCAGGAGCAGGGCCCTTAGCATCGTCAATGATCCCTCCCATTGTCCAACAATCTCTTTCACCCCCTACCACCAGGCAGGAGGTACCACAGCATTAGGACAAGAACTGTTAGAATGGGAAACAGCTTCTTCCCCCAGGCCATGAGGCACTGAACTCTCTGCCACACCCAGGTCTCATCATGTATTTAACACCAGTAGTGTTATACTGTTTACTTTTTAACTTCTATCATAACTGCACCTTATTATTTGTTAATTTACTGGTGGTAATATTATTTTATGTGTTATGTGCATGAGTTATATGTACTGTATTATGCACCTTGGTCTGGAGGAACGTTGTTTTGTTTGGCAGTATACATGTGTATGGTTTCATTTGACAGTATGCATGTGTACGATTGTTTCATTTGGCAGTACACGTGTATACAGTTGTCTCATTTGAAGTATACGTGTGTACGGTTTCATTTGACAGTATACATGTGTACAGTTGTTTCGTTTGACAGTATACTGTCAAGGAAAGGATGGTAGGGTACAGGAACCGTGGTGTACAAAAGCTGTTGTAAATCTAGTCAAGAAGAAAAGAAAAGCTTATGGAAGGTTCAAAAAACTAGGCAATGATAGAGATCTAGAAGATTATAAGACTAGCAGGAAGGAGTTTAAGAATGAAATTAGGAGAGCCAGAAGGGGCCATGAGAAGACCTTGGCAGACAGGATTAAAGAAAACCCCAAGGCATTCTACAAGTAAGTGAAGAGCAAGAGGATAAGATGTGAGAGAATAGGACCAATCAAGTGTGACAGAGAAAATGTGTGTATGGAACAAGAGGAGATAGCAGAGGTACTTAATGAATACTTTGCTTCAGTATTCATTACAGAAAAGGACCTTGGCGATTGTAGGGATGATTTACAGTGGACTGAAAAGCTTGAGCATGTAGATATTAAGAAAGAAGATGTGCTGGAGCTTTTGGAAAGCATCAAGTTGGATAAGTCACCGGGACTGGACGAGATGTACCCCAGGCTAATGTGGGAGGCGAGGGGGGAGATTGCTGAGCCTCTGGCGATAATCTTTGCATCATCAATGGGGTCGGGAGAGGTTCTGGAGAATTGGAGGGTTGCGGATGTTGTTCCCTTATTCAAGAAAGGGAGTAGAGATAGCCCAGGAAATTATAGACCAGTGAGTCTTACTTTAGTGGTTGGTAAGTTGATGGAAAAGATCCTGAGAGGCAGGATTTATGAACATTTGGAGAGGCATAATATGATTAGAAATAGTCAGCATGGCTTTGTCAAAGGCAAGTCGTGCCTTAGGAGCCTGATTGAATTTTTTGAGAATGTCACTAAACACATTGATGAAGGTAGAGCTGTAGATGTAGTGTGTATGGATTTCAGCAAGGCATCCCATGCAAGGCTTATTGAGAAAGTAAGGAGGCATGGGATCCAAGGGGACATTGCTTTGTGGATCCAGAATTGCCTTGCCTACAGAAGGCAAAGAGTAGTTGTAGACGGGTCATACTCTGCATGGAGGTTGGTCAGCAGTGATGTGCCTCAGGGATCTATTCTGGGACCCCTGCTCTTCGTGATTTTTATAAATGACCTGGATAAGGAAATGGAGGGATGAGTTAGTAAATTTGCAGATGACACAAAGTTTGGGGGTGTTGAGGATAGTGTGGAGGGCTGTCGGAGGTTACAATGGGACATTGATAGGATGCAAAACTGGGCTGAGAAGTGGCAGATGGAGTTCAACCCAGATAAGTGTGAGGTGGTTTATTCTGGTAGGTCAAATATGACGGCAGAATATAGCATTAATGGTAAGACTCTTGACAGTGTGGAGAATCAGAGGGATCTTGGGGTCTGAGTCCATAGGACACTCAAAGCTGCTGTGCAGGTTGACTCTGTGGTTAAGAAGGCATACGGTGTATCGGCCTTCATCAATCGTGGAAATTAGTTTAGCAGCCAAGAGGTAATGTTGCAACTATATAGGACCCTGGTCAGACCCCATTTGGAGTACTGTGCTCAGTTCTGGTCGCCTCACTACAGGAAGGATATGGAAGCCATAGAAAGGGTGCAGGGGAAACTTACAAGGATGTTGCCTGGATTGAGGAGCATGCCTTATGAGAATAGGTTGAGTGAACTTGGCCTTTTCTCCTTGGAGCGACAGAGGATGAGAGGTGACCTGATAGAGGTGTATAAGATGATGAGAGGTATTGATCATGTGGATAGTCAGAGGCTTTTTCCCAGGGCTGAAATGGCTAACACGAGAGGGCACAGTTTTAAGGTGCTTGGGAGTAGGTACAGAGGAGATGTCAGGGGTAAATTTTTTATGCAGAGTGATGAGTGCGTGGAATGGGCTGCCGGCGATGGTGGTGGAGGTGGATACGATAGGGCCTTTTAAGAGACTCCTGGATAGGTACATGGAGCTTAGAAAAATAGAGGGCTATGGGTAACCCCAGGTAATTTTGAAGGTAGGGACATGTTCGGCACAAATTCGTGGGCCGAAGGAACTGTGCTGTGCTGCAGGTTTTCTATGTTTCTGTTGTTAATATACATGTGTATGGTTACACTTGACAGTATACGTGTGTACAGTTGTTTCGATTGACAGTATACATGTGTATGGTTGTTTTGTTTGACAGTATCGTCTGGCGGTATACATGTGTACAGTTATGTTTGGCAGTATACTTTGGCAATAAACTGGACTTGGGCTCGAGATGTGTATATATATATAGTTTTCCTGTGAATGCTATTTATCCGAATCTTGGTGTTTGTGATGTTGCTGCTCGAAAGTTTTTCATTGCACCTGTGCACACACGGACCTGTTCCGATAACAATAACTTCAACCTTGACTTCTGAGATTTAATAAAATTAAAGGCAACCCGAGGATATTTGGAAATGCTTTTCTCTGGCTCCCTATAATGTGTGGACTACTTATAAGGCTATTTATATATTCCTAATGGTAGTTTTGCAATTGTCAATCCCCAACTCGTTCGGAGCGACAAGTAATTCGATTTCACCGATAAAAAATACAACCTGGTCTTGTTAGCTACCGGCAGTTTCTGCGCGGTTTGTGGTCGGGTTGAATTCTACATCTCGGAAGCTGGTCGAGGCGAGATCTTTAAACTTACATTTTACTCTTTCTAGCGAGCCCAGTTCAGTTAAATACTGAGTTGAAACTCGGTCGGTCCCGAGTTAACGAACCAGCATTTCAAATCTTTGTGCGTGTTGTGTAGCCAACATGAACTCTTCTCCGGGGGAAAGGGTGGGAGGAAAGAGAGGGGGTGTGTGGCAGGGATGGGGGTGGAGGAGAACGGAGAACAGGATTAGAACAGGAGAACAGGTGACGGTGGAGAGAAGGAGAGAGAGAGAGAGAGAGAGAGAGAGAGAGAGAGAGAGATCAGATAAAGGTCGATGGAGGGGGAAGCGAAATAACCGGAGTGAAGGAGGGGGAGAAAGGTGGATAGAGAGGGGGGAGGGGGAGAGAGAGAGAGAGAGAGAGAGAGAGAGAGAGAGAGAGAGAGAGAGAGTGTGTGTGTGTGTGTGTGTGTGTAATACGGTCAGTTTCCTGGGGAGAAGTGAGATTAATTGCGAGGACGGGAAAGACTCAGGGGAGAGGCGGGTTCACGGGGCGAGGCGAAACCGCGGACTGATCCCAAGTAGGAGGGGATGGGTTGAGGGAGATGAAAGGAAGGGAGCGGGGAGCGAGGGGTGGGGTAAATAGGAAAGGAGAGGGGAAATGGGGAGGGGAGAGAGAGGGAGAGGGGAGTGGGGAATGGGAAGGAAGCAGAAAGGGAGAGACGAGAAGGAAGGAAGAGGAAAGGAAAATGGGAGGGGAGACACGAGAGAAGAGAGGAAAGAAGGGAATGGGAGAAGGAGGGAGAGAGGGAAGACGGGAAAGGGGAAAGGGATAGGAAGAAGAGGCGGAGGGGATGGGTTCAGGGATGGAAAGGGAACGAATTGAAGAGAGAAGAGTACAACAAGTGGTTGTGGGATAGACGAAGGCCGAATGGCCTTCTCAGGGTTTGGAGAGTCTATCAGGGAATTTGGGAAATCTAGGCTGGGATTGCGGCAGCGAAGAAGGAGGGAGGAAAAAGCGAACGAGGGAAAGAGAGCGAGAGGGAGAGTGAGCTTGAGGAGAAGGAGCGGGAGAGAAGAAGAGTGAGAGAGAGGAGAGGGAGAGGGAAGGGAAAGAAGGAGAGTGCGAGAGAGGAGAGGGAGAGGGAAAAGGGGGAGAGAGGGAGGGAGGGAGAGGGAAGGGAGAGAAGGAGAGTGCGAGAGAGGAGAGGGAGGGGAGAGTGGGGGAGGGAGGGGGAGGGAGTGGAGGTGGGGAGATACGGAGAGTGGCTCAGGAGCGGAGAAAATGTACATGAGGGAGAGGGACGGGGTGGAGATGGAGAGATGATGTGAGCAAGGGCGGGGGGAGAGAGAAATAGAGGGGAGTGCGGGAAGGAAAGAGGGCGCTGGGGAGGGAGAGAGGGAAAGAAACAGGAAATGTGGGAGGGGAAGGGGAGAGAGGTTGGAAGGGAAAAGAGGGGAGGAGGAGAGGGGTGAAGAGGGAGGGAACAGGAAGGTGTAAACGGGTAGGGGAAAGGGAGGCAGGGAAAGATAGAGTGTGGAAGAGGGGAGGGGAGAGCGAGAATGAATGAGAGTATGGGGAGAGCGAAGGGGAGAGAATGGGTGGGGAGGTGGAGAGACAGAGATGAAGGGAGAGGACTGGGTCTTCCGCGGACCTCAGTTCTCCGCGGCGAGGTCTTGGTGACGGATCAGCCCGCCACCGCTTGTCCCTTCCACAGCTCGATCTCCAAACGAAGTTCGGGTAGAAATCAACGGGAGCTTGTCGCCCAACAAACCCGGATAGATCGGGAGAAATGCTAAATCCCGGGGGGTATAAAAATCCTAACTCAAACCCTGATTGAGTCGACGTGAAGGGTTTCGCAGGCCGGTATATTTGGGGAGCCTGATTCAAGGATGGCTGGATCCGTAGAACCACAAATCATGGTCCTGGAATAGTACAGCACAGAAACAGGCCATTCGGCCCTGCCTAGTCCTATCGACCCACAACTGGATCATAGTTCTCCATTCCCCTCCCATCCATGCACCCATCCAAATTTCTCTTCGATGTTGATCCTATCGGCGTAGTCCGTTGTCACTGAGTCGGGGTTGGAGAGTGACTTCTCTTTGAATTTTGAGCGCAGTTTCGGCGCACCAAGCGGACTGAGGTTTGTAGGAAGGAGAGACCGGCCGAGGTGAGGACAGAGCCGAACCAACCGGCAGCCGCTCCTCACCCCCGGCTCTCGGCAGCGTTAGACGTCAAAGACGGCCAGTTTCAATTCCAATTCTATGGTTTCTAAATAAAATTTATTTCCGATAAAAAAAGATAGAAAGTCATAAAATTACCAGAGCAGATATAAATTGTTAGAAATATTATTGCAGACTGAGTTACTGTTTACGAATTACAAACAAAAATTCCGAATATTTTATAATGCATGATGATAATCAACAGGACCGATATTGAAAATGTTATTCCCAGCAACAACAATGTTAAATCATTTTATTTTCTATTGACGGTTTATTCTTTAACTGATCTGTGATTTCTTTTCATCATTCTCTTTATTAATCTCTCTCTCTCCCTCTGTATCTGTGTGTGTATGTGTCTCCTTCGTCTCCTGCTTTTTTCTATCTTTCTGAATTCTGTCTCAGTATTGTCCTTTTCCGAATCTGTCAACTCTCCCTCTTTCTCTCCTGAATCCTATCTCTGAATTCCCGCTGTATGAATCTGTAAATATTTTCCCTCTCTTTCTGAATTCCGCCTGATTATCTCTGAATTCTCTCCCCCCCCCCCCCTCTCTCTCTCTGTCTGCATTCTGCCTCTGACTATCTCGGAATTCTCTCTCTCTCTCTGAATGTCTCCATCTCAACCCCTCCGGTACAATCTCACTAAAAATTCTCTTTTGCTGGTTATAGGTTCTGCGCCCAGGGGCGGGAGTACACTCGTAACTAATAAGAAAGTCGATGGCGTTGGTTAAAGTTTACGGTTGCGTGTGTGTGTGTGAGAGAGAGAGAGAGTCTGTCTGTGTTTGTGTCTATGTGTGGGGCAGGAGGGAGGGGAGATACCGAAAGGGTTAAAATAGCTCCATTATTGATGCATGGGAGGAGATTGGAGCGAGCGGACTGCTCAATCTCCAACCCAATCCGGTCAGGATTTATTGTCATGTAAAAAGGAGCCGTCGCCTCGGTATTGTTTCAAAGTGCCGGTAAGTTTATTAGCTAGCCTAGTTCTGGAGTTAACAGTCACAACGCTGGCGAGGGCATCAGAAGCCCTTGTCTCCCCACTCAAGAGGGAACGCGAATCAAAATCTCCACCTTGTCCTGTGTCCAGCCCTCCAGCCCAGCCTGAACCCCGTATTCTATGTTTAAAATGGATTACGCTTACCTCAATTCTTACGACTCCTGCATGGCTGCGATGGAAGCCTCGGCGTACGCCGATTTCAGCCCGTGCAGTCAGAGCAACAATTTCCAATATAACCACATTCGGTCCAGTTTTGGAACCGGCCCCGTCTGCCCCAGCCTCGCCTCGGCCAACTGCAGTTTGGGACCCCTGCGAGATCACCAGACAACACCGTACACCACAGGTACGTGTCAGCGTTAACCGTGAAGTTGCCCCGCGTTTGGACATTGTTAAACGTGGTGATTGGGCGGAGGAGAGAGATCTGCGGTGTAATTGAGTTATTTGGGGGTTTATTAAATTCACAGCCCGGCGCACATTAACGCCTTAATTTGGTTAAAGAAACTCTGCGTATTAAATCAAAAAAAAAGATTATAATCAATTCTCTGCGGTACACAGGTAGGACGCTTTCCCCCAAATTATTCTTTATTGGGGCAAGGGTTTCCGTCGCGGTCCCTGAACTATAAGTACCGGCTCCAAATGGACTTTAAAAACACAAGGGTTCGTGGTCTCTTTTCCAAATTAACGGATTTTATTTTCGCAGATTAACTTCAAAATATGAATTATCTCCTCTCATTGGGATTGGGCGGTGGGGTGGTCTATGACCGTGTACCGTGTTAGGTTCTGAGACAGTTAGCAGGGCGGCTCTCTAGGTGTGTCTGTGTGCGAATTAGTGCGTGTGCGTGTATACCCCTTTCAGTCTCCCTTAATCCGAGTCTCTCTCTATACGTTTTCGTTTTCTTCATCTCCCTCCCTGTATCTGTCTCTCTGCATCCCCCTCTCTGTTCTCTCTCTCGTTCTCTCTTTTTCTCTACCTCCTCTTAAACCATCTCCATAAGACCATAAGACATTGGAGCAGAATCAGGCCATTTGGCCCATCGAGTCTGCTCCACCATTTCATCATGGCTGATCAATTTCTATCTCACAGCCCCAATTTCCTGCCTTCATGCCCTGAACAATCAAGAATCTATCAACCGTTGCCTCAAATAAACATAAAGACTTGGCCTCCACAGCCTCCTGTGTCAACGAATTCCACGCATTCACCACTCTCTGGCTAACGAAATTCCTCATCATCTCCGTTCTAAAAAGGCGCCCCTCTATTCTGAGGCTGTGTCCTCTAGTCTGAGAATCTCCCACCGTAGGAGACATCTTCTACTCATCTCCCTGTATTTCTCTCTCCCCGTGTATCTCTGCACCCCTCTACATTCGTTTCTGTCTTATTTACATCGTTGTTCTCTCTGCATTCGTTATCTGTCTGTGTCCCCCTCTCTAGCGCTCTCTCTCTCTCTGTATCCCTCCCTGTACTCGTTTCTGTATGTTTCTCAATCTATGTTCGTTCTGTGTGTCTGTCTGTCTCTGCCTCTAGTCTAGAAGACGTGAAAAACGAATCTCGAGATGTTCCCGTTAGCAACGCCAAAGAAGATTTAATTCCCGTTAAATTTCATTTCGTTCTTACGCGCGAGGGATGAACAAAACGTTTTCAAAAAAATAACCCACATTCAAGAATCAAATACGACAGATTAAACTTCGGACTTGTTTTATTTTTTTGCGGGGAAAACCAGGAAAATTGGTGGGGATCGGGTACAGAGGCCGGCGAGGAGGTTTTGATTATCATCACCCGCCGATTCCAGTCAAACCCCTCCCCACTTCTCACCAAAATTAATTTTAAATTTTGTTGCGACTTTTTACAAATGAATCATTAACGGTTTTATTCACTTTTAATGTCATTGGCTTTGCTTTTTTTAAAATATGGTATTTCGTTGACTTTCAGTTCGATTTGAAACGAAATATTTCTGGGTTTTGTTTTTTCTGGTTTTATTTCTGGTTTTCCGTTTCGGTGCTGCCAGCGGTACAGAGAGGCAGAGGGAGAGACAGGGAGGGGTAGGGAGAGGCAGGGAGAGGGGTAGGGAGGGGCAGGGAGAGGCAAAGAGATAGAGAGGGACGGAGGGTATAGAAAGAGAGGCGGATACAAGAAGACGGGGCAAGATTAGATGGATGAAGGAAGAAAGAGAAGCAATAGACAAACGGTGAGGGGAGCAAGACTGACGAGGAGAGATGGACAGGGAGGCAGAGAGGGGTAGAGAGACTGAGAATGGGAAGATAGACGGGAGACGGAGGGAGGGGCACAAAGACTAACGCGGAAAATAGACAGGGGGACAGGGGGACGAGGGGACGAGTACAGAATGCAGAGAAACAGAGTTAAGAAGTGTGGATGTCAAAATCCGCAATCTCCGAAACTCTGGGAGAAAAGGCGGCCGATAAACCCAACTTTGTTTAACGGCAATATATTGTTAGTGAACGTTGATGATCTCGGTAATGCCGGGAGCTGTTAACACAACTCTTTACACCTCCAGCTGTAAAATCGGAATCCAATTCCGCCGCTGTCTATAAGGAGTTTGTACGTTCTCCCCGTAACCGCGTGCGTTTCCTCCGGGTGCTGCGGTTTCCTCTCCTCCTCTAAACTCCACTAAGTACAGGCCCAGAACCATCAAACGCTCCTCGTACGTAACCCTTTCATTCCTGGGATCATTCTCGTCAACCTCCTCTCTAACGCCGGCACATCTTTTCTTAGATAAGGACCTAAAACTGCTCACAACACACCAGGTGGGCTGACCAATGCCTCTTAAAGCCTCTCCATTTGCTTTTATACTCTCGTCCTCTTGAAATGAATGCTAACATCGCATTTGCCTTCCTTACCACCGACTTACAGTGTAAGTTCAAAATATATTTATTATGAAAGTACATATATGTCACCATTTACAAACCTGAGATTCATTTTCTTGTGGGCATACTCAATAAATCTATAGAATAATAACCATAACAAAATCAATGAAAAACCGCCCAACTAGGCTGTTCGATCAGGGTGCAGAAAAACAACAAGCTGTGCAGATACAAAGAGAAAGTAATGATAAATAAATAATAAACAATAAATAGCGAGAACATGAGTCCTTGAAAGTGAGTCCATAGGTTCTGGGAGCATTTCAATAATGGGGCAAGTGAAATTGAGTGAAAATATCCTCTTTGGTCCAAGAGCCTGATGATTGAGGGGTAATGACTGTTCCCGAACCTGGTGGTGTGAGTCTTGAGGCTCCTGTACCTTCTTCCTGATGGCAGCAGTGAGAAGAGAGCGTGGTCTGGTTGGTGGGGGTCCCTGATGAACCTTTAGAGAAATTTGTATGAGGAGTCCCAAGTCCCATTGCACCTCTGATTTCTGAATTTGATTCCCATTAGGAGAATAGCCCACATCTTTATTCCTTCTAGCAAAGTGCGTGGTCATCATTCTTTAAATGTTCTCATCCATTGAAATTGACCTTCCTGCAGTAAGCCACTCTCACATTGGAGTAGACAATATACTTTCCCATAAATATTCCAATATTATGATCACTCTTGCCTTGATGCTCACCAATATTACTCACTCCGGCCTCACGTCCCAGCAATATTTCATTCCTCACTGGATCAGGAGCTCTCTGACCTAGTACTTGCTCCTTTGCTACTTATGTTGTGGCTCAGTGTAGGTACCAGAGACAGAGAGGCCTAACACACTGTGAACAGCAAGATTCCCCAAGAGAAGGTTGTGAGAAGAACAGGAAGAATGCAAGAAAGGTAAGTGAATAGGAGAGAATGAGTGTGGAAGCAGAGGGATGTTGGGAGACAGAAAACAGGGAAAGAGAGAGAATGCGGAAAGATGGAAAGAAAAGGGAAGGCAACAAAGAGAGAGACAGAGGAACAGAGAATCATAGAGCAGTGTAATAGAAAAGAACAGCACAGAAACAGACCCTTTGGCCTATCTAGTCCATACCAAAACAATTTAAACTGCCTACTCCCATTGAACTGCACTAGGACCATAGCTCTCCAAACTTCCAAATGTAATTTAAACCTATCCAAACTTTGCTTAAGCTTTGAAATTGAGATTGCATGCATCACACTGTCATGACCCTCTGAGTGAAGAAGTTTCCCCTCATGTTCCCCTTAAGCTTTTCACCTTTCACCATTAACTCATGACCTCTGGTTGTAGTCCCACCCAACCTCAATGGAAAAAGCCTGATTGCATTTACCCTATCTATACCCCTCATAATTTTGTACACTTCTATCATATCTCCTCTCAATCTTCTATGTTCTAAGGAACAGAGTCCTAATATATTCAATCTTTCCTTATAACTCAGGGCCTCCAGACTTGGCAATATCCTTGTAATTTTTCTCTGTACTCTTTCACCTGTGTTTACATCTTTGCTGTAGGTAGGTGGCAAAAATTGTACACAATACTCCAAATTAGGTCTCACCAACATCTTATACAACTTTAACATAACATTCCATCTCCTGTACTCAGTACATTGATTTATGAAGGCCAATGTGTCAAAGGCTCTCTTTACAACCCTATCTACCTGTCACACCACTTTCAATGAATTATGGACCCGTATTGCCAGATCCCTTTGTTCTACCACACTCCTCAGTGCCCTAACATTCACTGTGTAAGACCTACTCTGGTTGGTCCTAACAAAGTGCAAAACTTGTCTGAATTGTTCTATCTGCCATTTTTTCAGACCATTTTCCCAGCTGGTGCAGATCCCTCTGCAAGCCATGACAGTCTCCCTCACTGTCCAATACACCCCCAGTCTTGGAGTCATCGTCTAACTTGCTGATCCAGTTAATCACATTATCATCCAGATTGTTGATATAGATGACAAACAACAAGAGATTCAGTACCGATCCCTGCCACACTCCACTTGTCAGTCCTCCAGTCAAAGAGGCAACCCTCTGCTACCACTCTCTGGCATCTCCGACAAAGCCAATGTCTAATCCAATTTACTACCCCATTCTGAATGCTGAGCAACTGAACCACCTTGACCAACCTCCCATGCGGGACCTTGTCAAAGGACTTACTAAGTTCCATGTAGACAACATCCACTGCCTTGCCTTCATCCACTTTCCTGGTAACCTCCTCGTAAAACTCTATAAGATTGTTTAGATATGACCTACCACACACAAAGATGGAGAAATTTAGAGGGAGAGGAGAGATGCAGGTGAAGAAAATCTGTGGGTTTAACTTCTACCTCATCAACAAGCCTGGCTCTCTGCCCCTGAGAAACTTGTACAGACTCTGGTGAATTAGTAAATTGGTTAATTATTGTCTATGTACCGAGATAGTGAAAAGCCGGTCTTAATTTAATATGTAAAAAAGGTACGTCGCATCTGGAGTTTCTCTGGTTAGCGGACGATCTCCCTCCACGCCTCTCTGACGTAGTGGGGAACCGCGTACGAGGCCAGTTACAGCAGTGGTTTGCCATTGCCTTCTGCCGGGTGAGTTTCCAAAGAGATCACCAGCTCGTAACCCAGCACGGATGGAAAGCGTGCAGGGGAGCCGGCTGGATTCGAACTCGGGACCTTTCGTCCCGAAGTCCGACACTGATGCCACTACACCACCAGCCAGGTCAATTTAAAATGTATTAAATTAAATATTAAACACACTACTTCCATGAAACTTTGGCTAATTTGCGCAGCTATATAACTGGGTCAAAATGTACTGGTCCTGATGTGTCTCAATTAACCAGAATCCACTGTGTATATAGAACACAGATCATATAAGAATGGGGGAGAGGGATCTCATTGAATAATGAAAGGTCTGGATAAGGTGGATGTGAGACAATGTTTCCTATAGTGGGACCAGAGGGCATAGCCTCAGAATAGAGGGACGTCCAGGTAGAACAGAGATGAGGAGGAATTTCTTTAGCCAGAGGGTGGCGAATCTGGAATTCATTACCACAGACCGGCTGTGGAGGCCAAGTGGTTGGGTATATTTAAAGCAGTGAGGGTGTCTAAGGTTCTGGGGAGAAGGCAGGAGAGGGGGATTGAGAGGGATAATAAATCAGCTATGATGGAACAGTAGAGCAGACTCGATGGGCCAAATGGCCTAATTCTGCTCCTATGTCTTACAGTCTCATAACCTGCCCACTTTTGTATTCAGTTCCCCCTGTAATAAATAATAGCTGTTAGCTTTATGGATTTATGCTGTACCAGCATTCCGGTCTTTACACTACATTCTGGAGTATTGATTAGATTTGTTTTGTCACATGTCCACCAAAACCACAAAACGTATGTGAAATGCTTCATTTGCATTAAATCAAATCAGTGAGGATTGTCTGGGGGATGCCCGCGAGTGTCCCCACGCTTCTGGCATTAATGCAGCATGTTGTCAACTCTCTAACCTTAACTGTAATCTTTGGACTGCGGGAGGAAACCAGATCACCCAGAGGAAATACACATGGTCATGGGGTAGAACATACAAACTCTTCAGAGGCAGCAGTGGGAACCGAACGCTGATCTTACAGCTATTCTGTAAAATGTTAGACTGACCGCTACACTACCGTACCACACCACTCTGCGCAGTTCTGGTCACACACTTGTAGACAGGATGTGATTAAGACAGCAAGAGTGCAGAAAGGATTCACAAGGAAGCCTCCCGAACTGGAGGGTTTGTGTTACCAGGAGAGACTGGTCGGCTGGCCAGAGACACAAGAGATTCTGCAGATGCTGGAAATCCAGAGCAACACACACAAATAACTGGAGGAACTCCCGGTTCCAGCAGCAGCTATGGAGGGGAATGTCAATGGTTTATTTCCCTGACCTGCTGAGTTCCTCCAACATATTGCGTGAGTTATAGAGAAGATTTTATGTTTTAAATTTTCTAGCGAGACAGCACGGTTTCAGGCCGTCCGTTCCAATGAGACCCTGTCGCCCAATTACACCTAAGTGACCAATCAACCTACTAATACACACATCTTTGGGACTAGGGAGGAAACTGGAGCACCCTGAAGAAACCCACGCCGTCACGGGGCGAACATACAGATGGGAATTGAACCCATGTTGCGGGCACTATCAGAGTATTGCGCTAACCGCTATGGTACCATATCTCCCCCAGGAGGCTGGGACAGTTTTCCCTGGACTGAAGGAGACTGACGAGTGACCTTATGGAGGTTTATAAAATCATGAAGGGTAGAGATAATGTGAACAGTCTTTCCCCCAGGGTTGGGGAGTTTAAAACCAAAAGGCACAGGTTTAAGTTGAGAGGAGAAAGATTTAAAGGGGTCCCGAAGGGAATCTTTCTCACGTGGAGGGTGCTGTGGATCTTCCCACAACCTGTGGACTTACTTTCAAGGACTCTTCATCTCATGTTCTTGATATTTATTGCTTATTTATTTACTTTTATTATTTCTTCCTTCTTGTATTTGCACAATTGGTTGTCTTTTGCACTCTGGTTGAACGCCCGAGTTGGTGCGGTTTTCCATCAATTCTATAATGGTTATTGTTCTATTATGGACTTATTGAGTATGCCCGCCAGAAAATGAATCTCAGGGTTGTATACAGTGACATATTGTATTGAGATGAAGAGTCCTTGAAAGTGAATCCATAGGCTGTGGGAGCAGTTCACTGTTGGGGCGAGTGAAGTTATCCCCTCTGGTTCAGGAGCCTGATGGTTGAGGGGTAGTAACTGTTCCTGAACCTGGTGGTGTGAGTCCTGAGGCTCCTGTACCACCTTCCTGATGGCAGCAGTGAGAAGAGAGCATGTCCTGGGGGTCTCTGATGGTGGATGCTGCTTTCCTGCAACAGCACTCACATAGATGTGCTCAATGGTGGGGAGGGCTTTACCCACGACGGACTGGCCGTATCCACTTCTTTTTAACTCTTTTGGTTCAAGATTCTCTTCATAGTAGGATGTGTCGGCTGCTTTACTGAGGCAGTGAGAAGTGTAGACGCAATCCATGTAGGGGAGGCTGTTGATGTTTTCATATGGATCTTGGCCAGAACAGTTGCCAAATTAAGCTGTGATGTATCCGGACAGGACACACTCTAATTGATAAAAATTGGAGAGCATCACTGGGACATGTCAAATTTCAAAGAACACAGAACACTACAGCACAGTACAGGCCCTTCAGCCCACAATATAATGCCGACCTTTTAACCTACTCCAAGATCAATCTGCACCCCCCCCCCCCACCCGACATAACCCTGCATTTTTCTACCATTATGCCTGAAATGAGTCTACCTCTATCACCACCCCTGGCAATGTGTTCCATGCACCCACCACTCTCTGTGTAAAAAACACTTACTTCGGACATCCCCATATACTTCTTCCAACACCTTTAAAATTATGCACCCTTGTATTAACCATTTCCACCCTCGGAAAAGGTGTCTGACTGTCCACGCGATCTGTGCCTCTTATCATCTAGTCAACCTCTATCAAGTCACTTCTCGTCCTTCATCACTCCAGAGAGAAAAGCCCTAGCTTGCTCAACCTATCCTCATAAAACTTGTTCTCTAATCCAGACATCAACTGGTCCTCTGCACCCTGTCTAAAGCTTCCATATCCTTCCTATAATGAGGCAACTAGAATTCAACGCAGTACTCCAAGTGTGAGGAAGTACAGGCACTGGTGAGCCTCTTGTCATGGCTGGATTAGGTCACGTGTGTGGGCAATGCTTACACCTCAAAACTTGGCTCTCTGTTCCTCCCACTTCTTTGAAGGATCCCTACTTTGTAAATGTTTCTATTTCCTGGAGAAAGACCATCTGCCAAGGAGGGGGGTATCTGGTGACAGCAAGTGGACATAGGGATGGGTCAAGTGAATGGGCAAAGATCTGGCACATAAAGCATAACGTGGGAAACGGTGATTATATCCATGGTACCAGGGGAAATAAAGAGAATGGATACTGTCAAACTGGGGAGAAACTGCAGAATCCTGAGCAACTTTAGAGTCATAGAGACACTCAGCATGGCAACAGGTCCTTTGGCCCAACTCGATCCTGGTGACCAAGTACCACAATGAGCTCTCAGCCATCTCCACGTCATGGCCATTGATACCCTGAGTGTGTCCACGTCCCCCCTGTGCCCCCCTCCTGCTTCCTGAAGTCAATGAGCTCCTTTGTTTTGCTGACATTGAAAGAAAGGTTGTTGCCATGACAACAGGCGTAGATAGAGGGGCAAATCATAAACACAAGTGATTCCACAGATTGAGTTCAAGAGGGACAAGGTAATGTTGCAACTCTATAAAACCCAGGTTAGACCACACTTGGAATATTGTGTTCTGTTTCTGTCAGCTCATTATAGGAAGGATGTGGAGGCTTTAGAGAGGGCGCAGAGGTGATTTACCTGGATTTACAAGTGAGCATGTCTAATGAGGATAGGTTGAGTGAGCTGAGGCTTTTCGTTCTGGAGAGGAGGACGAGAGGTGACGTGATAGAGGTGTACAAGATGATAAGAAGCATAGATAGAGAGAATAACCAGAGACTTTTCCCTAGGGTGGAAACGGCTTATACGAAGGGGCATAATTTTGAGATGATTGGAAGGAAGTACAGTGGGGATATCAGAGGTAGTTTTTGTTACACAGAGAGTGGTGAGTGTGTGGAACTGGCTGCCGGGGGTGTTGTAGAGGCAGATACGTTAGGGATATTTAGATTGGCACAAAGAGAATCCAGGGTCATGGTGTCATAGAACATAGAACACCACAGCACAGTACAGGCCTTTCCGCCAGTAACGTTGTGCTGACCCTTTAACCTACACCAGGATCCAGATAACCCTGCCCTCCTCCGTTATTCTATCATCCATGAGCCTGTCAAAGATGTTTCTTAAATGCCCCTGATGCATCTGCCTCTACCACCACTCTGCGTAAAACAATCTAACTCTGACAACCCCCCTATACTTTCCTCCAGTCACCTTCAAACGAGGCCCCCTCATACCAGCCCTTTCCATAGGCTGTTTACTGGATTTATGTCTCTTATTGTCTTATACAATTTTAATCTGAGGCTGGAGATTCTCCAAAACTGGGACACAGACCCTGAGAGATAGGTGACAGGTCGGTGATGTCATTGAATTACAGCATGAGTCAAGGGGCTGAGTGGTCTGTTCTTGCTCTCGGCTCTGACTACCTTGACCACCTGGGGTGTAGCAAGTTTCTACAGAGGTACTGTGGGAGCACTCTGACTGGTTGTATCACCGTCTGGTCTGGAGGGGCCACTGCACAGGATCGGAAAAAGCTGCGGAAAGTTGTAAACTTATCCAGCTCCATCGTGGGCACTGGCCTCCCCAGCATCGCGGACATCTTCAAAAGGCGATGCCTCATTAAGGACCCCATTACCCAGGAGATGCCCTCTTCTCATTGCCACCATCGAGGAGCTACAGGAGCCTGAAGACTCACACTCAATGTTTCAGGAACAGCTCCTTCCCCTCCGCCATCAGATTACTGAATGGACATTGAACCCATGAACACCACCTCACTATCTTTGTTCTCTTTTTGCACTATCCTTTTTTTAATACTTTTTGTAAGTTACAGTGTTTTTATATGTATTGCTTTGTACTCCTGCAGCAAAACAACACATTTCACAATATATGTCAATGATAAAAAGAAGCTCTCTTCTGCAAAGCACTGTGGGGCTATTAAAACAAAAAAATCATGGTCATCTTAGAAGTTCTTTCCCACGCTGTTAATCTGATCAACCATCCTAGTTAGCCACCTCCCCACCCCCCTCTATCAACCCCATCACCGCACTGTAAACATCTAAAACCACTTGTTATGCTGCTGTTTATATTGTAAATGCATTTTAGTATTTATATACTTATGCACTTAATTCTATATCCACCTGTTAACTAACTTTCTGAGCTTTTATTTATATACAATTCCTTACTTTATATAAATTTTTATTGTTTACAATTGTTGAATGTTGTTGTTTTTATTGCTTTTCACACCCTGACCAACACACCAGCAACTTCCTAATACATGTAGGAGTTTTAATTCCAATCCCCATTCCCATTCTGGCATGTCGGTCTATGCTGCCACAATGCAGCCACACTCGGGTTGGAGGAGCAACACCTCATATTCCATCTGTGTATCCTCCAGCCTAATGACATTAAAATCAATCTTCCCAGATTGAAGTCATTTCTCCCCCTCCCCTTCTCTCTTTCTAGTTCCCCTCTCACCCCTTCTTGTCTCCACATCTGCCATCACCCCCCTCTAGGCCCCTTCCTCTTTCCCTTTCTCCCATGGTCCACTCTCCTATCCAATCAGATTCCTCCTTCAGCCCTCTTCCACCTATCACCTCCCAGCTTCTTACTTCAGTCCCCCTCACCTATCACCTGACAGCTTGTTCTCCTTTCCCGTCTCCCACCTTCTTATTTTGACCTCTTCACCCTGCCTTTTCAGTACTATTGAAGGGCCTCAGCCTGAAACATTGACCGTTTATTCCTCTCCGTAGATGCTGCCTGACCTGCTGAGTTCCTCCATCATTTTATGTGTGTCAGCATCTGCTAAATCAGAATGTATACACCCAGCGGCCATTTTACTACCTTCTGTACCTAATAAAGTTTGTGGTCTTCAGCTGCTTTGCCCATCCATTTCAAAGTTCAATGTGTTGTGCATTCAGAGATGCTCTTCTGCACACTACTGCTGTAACACGTGGTTATTTGAGTTGCTGTCACCTTCCTGTCTGGCCATTCTCCTCTGACTTCTCTCATTAACAAGACACTTGCCCACAGAGCTGCCACTCACTGGATGGTTCTTCGTTTTTTGTACCACTCTCTGTAAACTCTAGAGACTGTTGTGCATGAAAATTCCAAAAAATCAGCAGTTTCTGAGATACTCAAACCACCCCATCTGGCACCAACAATCATGCCATGGTCAAAGTCACTTAGATCACATTTCTTCCCCGTTTTGATGTTTGGTCTGAACAACAGCTAAACCTCTTCACCATGTCTTTATGCTTTTATGCATTGAGATGCTGCCACGTGATTGGCTGATTAGATATTTCCACTAACGAGCAGGTGTACAGGTGGACCTAATAAAGTGACTACTGAACGAATATACAGTGAATATACACTTTGATCCTTGATTATAATTCAAGTTTCAATATTTCCAGTACAGTAAGAGAACGAAATAATTGATACTCCAGATCCGATGCAGCACAAAAAATAGACAAGATGATAAGGAAAACAATTATAATTAAAAACAATGAATACAAATGCATAAGATAGCTTATATACAGAGATTGATTGTATTGTCAATAAAGTGACACTACACAAGGTGACTGACAGGAAATGATAAAGTAGTGGTGGTTGGGGTGTGGAGGGGGGGGTTAGTGGGTGGAGGTGTTGATCAGCCTTACTACTTGGGGACAGTAACTGTTTTTGAGACTGGTGGTCCTGGTGTGGATGCGATGCAGCCTCCTCCCTGATGGGAGTGGGACAAACAGTCCATGAGCAGGGTGGGTGGGATCCTTCATGGTGTTACTGGTCCTTTACTGGCACTTTTCTAAATACTGGATGTCCTTGATGCTGGGCAGACTGGTGGTGGTGCTGGTGACACGTTGTCGAGACATTTCCTGTCCTGTCCACTGCAGTGTAGTTTCTGTGCCATTATTTATAAACTTGAACCTGATTGGATACTCAGACCTGCTCCTCCCTAATCCGGATTTCTTTTCAACCTAGTTCCCTACAAGTTCTTTACGGATCACGGAGGGATAAATGAGAAGCGGAAACAGCGGAGGATCCGGACTACGTTCACCAGCTCCCAACTGAAGGAGCTAGAGCGAGTCTTCGCCGAGACTCACTACCCTGACATCTACACCCGGGAAGAGCTGGCGCTGAAGATCGACCTCACCGAGGCCCGTGTCCAGGTACAGCTTCCCCCAGTGTTGCCCGCCATGGGCCAGTGGGTGCAGGGGTTGCCGGTCGTCTTCCCGATCCCCAGAGGCTGGAGTCTGGGCTTTGAGTTGCTCCAGAGGCCTCTGTAGCCCGGGTGACGCCGCTGAGAATTACGGTGCGGCGTGGTAGGGTCACTCTATTATGCACCAGCAACCCGGGTTCATAGACCACTTCAGCCCACCTAGTCTGTGCTGAACAGTTATTCTGCCCCATCCCATTAACTCACACGTGGACCGCAGTTCTCCATACCCCTCCCATCCGTGAACGGAGCTGAACTGGCTCCGTGACCGTGGCCGGCAGCCATCGGGCTCCCGGACCGGCTGTAATGCTGAACGGGCTCTGTGACCGTGGACTCACTCTTGGGCACTCGGTGGTTCACGTTGTGTGTGTTATTTGTTTACTTTTTACTGTTTGCATGATTTGTTCTTTTTTACCACAAATTGGGTGTTTGACGGTCTTTGTTGTGTGGGGGTTTTAATAGGTTCTACTGTGTTTCTTTGTTTTGTGAGTGCCTGCAAGAAGATGAATCTCAAAGTTCTCTATAGTATACATACTTTGATAATAAATGCACTTTGAACTTGAACTTTTCCAAATTCCTCGGACGTTGAAATCAACCTTGCATCCAGCTCTTCTGCTGGCAGCTCGTTCTGACTCGCATCACGCACTGAGTGGAGAAGTTCTTCCTCAGGTTCCCCTTAAATGTTTCACCTTTCACCCTCAACCCATGACCCCTAGTTCTCTCTGCTACCTGTAAGGGGTCTGTACGTGTGTGGGTTTCCTCCGAGTGCTCTGGTTTCCTCCCACAGTCCTAAGACATATGGGTAAGTGGGCTAATTGGTCACATAGGTATAACTGGACAGCATGGGTTCAGTGGGCAGAAGGGCCTGTTACCCTCATGTATCTCTAAATAAATAAGCAAATATTCCCAACATTTCTGCCATACCCACACCCGACTGAACCTTGGTTGTTCCCGGTCTCTGCTTCCCAATGCATCCCATCCTCAGTGGCTTGGGAACAGGCCCCAAATCTTCCATATAGCCTTTCACCATCCATTCATTCCCCCCCCCCCCACGTTCCCATCAGCCCCTCCTAAACTGACCCCCAGGATTCCCTTTTGCCACAATGAGGCCACTCTCAGGGTGGGGAGAGCAACACTTTATACTCTGTCTGGGTGGGCTCTAATCTGATGGCATGAACATCGATTTCTCCAACTTCCAGTAATTTTTTCTCCCTCCCGTCCTTCCATCTTCTTTTATTCCCCACTCTGGCTTCATACCTCTTCTCCTCACCTCCCTCTGGTGCCCCTCCTCCTTCCCACTCTCCTCTCCTGTCAGATTCCTTCCTCTCTAATACTTGACCTTTCCCACCCACCTGGCTTCACCTATCACCTCCCTCCCCTCCCCTCCACCCCCCACCATTTTATTCTGATATCTTCCCCCTTCCTTTTCAGTCCTGTTGCAAGATCTCAGCCCGAGACATTGACTGTTTATTTCCATAGATACTGCCTGACCTGCCGAGTTTCTCCAGCATTTTGTGTGTGTTGATCCCCAGGATGTGTGGATCGCAGGAATATACAGCACAGGAATAGATTAGATTAAAGATGAGCGTATTTGTCACACATCGAAGCATCCAGTGAATTGCGTTACTTGTGCCGATGACCAGCACGGTCCGAGGATGAGCTGGGGGCAGCCCACAGGTGTTGCTACGCTTCATGTCTGCATCTTATTAACCCTAACCTGGATGCTTTTGGATTCTGGGAGGAAACTAGAGCAAACAGAGGAAACCCATGTGGTCACAGGGAGAAGATACAAACTCCTACAGATAGCAGAGGGAATTGAATCTGGTCACGGACACTACATAGAACATGGAGCAGTTCGGCACATTCCAGGCCATGTTGTATCACCTTTAAATCTTCTCTAAGATGAATCTAGCCCTTCCCTCACACATAGCCGTCCATTCTTCTACCATCCATGTACCTATCTAAGAGTCTCGTCAATGTCTCTAATGTATCTGCCTCCACCACCACCCCTGGCAGTGTGTTCCACACCCACTTCAATCACCTTAAAATTATGCCCCCTCATTTTAGCCATCTCTGTCCTGGGAAAAAGTCTGTGGTTGCCCACTCGATTCGTGCCTCTTACCATCTTGTACACTTCTATCAAGTCACCTCTTATCCTCCTCATTCCAAAGAAAAAGTCCCTAGCTCACTCAATCTACCCTCATAAGACATGCTCTCTAGTCCAGGCAGCATCCTGGTAAATCTCCTCTGCACCCTCTCTAAGGCTTCCACATGCTTCCTATAATGAAGGGACCAGAACTGAACACGATATTCCAGCTCTCACTACACCACATTATAGTGCCACTCACCTGTCTGTCCTGGCTGTGATGATTATCTGCACTAGGAGTTCCCAGTCTATTTTTATGTCATCGATCCTTACCATTAACCGAGGTTAAGAACCCCCGATCTTCACCAATCCCAGTTGTCCACATCCCTCTACATTTCCCCCATCTAAGTCCCTGTCCTAATACCTTACCTGTCTCCATCACTTCCTCTGGCAGTCCATTCCATATAACCACCATCCTCTGTGTGAAGACCATCCCCTTGGATGCCCCTTGGCTCCCCGTCTGTCTCAGGAAACTTCAGCAACAGACAACAGTTGGTTCTGTTGTGCTCCTGCCCCACACCGGCCTCCTACACACCTCTCCATCTCCCCATCTCTCCACGTCCCCATCTCCCTCCCAGGCTCCATTAACGCCATTTTACCAGTTCTAACTTCAAAGTAAATCTATTATCAAAGTACATATAGAACCCCGAGATTCATTAGCTTGCAGGCATTGACAGTAAATACAAGAAACACAACAGAACCAATGAAAGATTGCACCCACCCAACAGAACCGACAAACCACCAGTCTACAAAGGACAACAAGCTGCGCAAATATACAAAGAAAGAAGAAAAACTAAATAATAATAATAAATACATAAGCAATAAATATTGGTGACATGAAATTAAAGAGTGCTTGAAAGTAAGGTTGTGGGAGCAGTTCAGTGATGAGGCAAGTGAAGTGAAATGCAGTGATGTTCTCCTCCAGCCACTCCCGGAGGAAGCAGATCCCACACAAGCCCTTACTCTCCAGGACAGAGTTTCTCCAGAGTTTCCAGCTAGATTTTTTGGTGACTGTCACACACCTGGCTCCTATTTCCTGTCTCCCACAGAAGTTGAGACACCTCTTCCCAAGCTCTCTGACATACGGCCCACTTCCAAGTCCAACTTTAAATTGTCAGAGCACAAGAGATTCTGCAGACGCACGGAAGTACACAAAATGCTGGAGAAACTCGGCAGGTCAGGCAGCATCCATGGAGAGGAATAAACAGTCGATGCTGACTTGCAGAGTTCCTCCAGCATTTTGTGTGTGTTGTGTTAAATTCTCAGCGCTGTTGGCGAATCCCGCTGAAAATCTGAAACAAAACCAGATCACCTTAGTGAAACTCAGCAGGTCAGGCAGCGTCTGTGGAGGAGGGAATAACTGATGGTTTGGGAGATCAGAGAAAGAGAGAGATACAAAGTGTTTCTCATTTGGAGAGACGTGGGTGAGGGATGTGTAGAACAGATCTGTGATAGGACGAGTTGAGAGGAATACAAATTCCTTACAAACCGCTGTGGGTACTAGATGTCCTAGGTTAAAGGTCAAAGGTGAAATATTTATGGGAAACTTTTTCACTCTGAGTGTTGAACAAGCTGCCAGTGGAAGTTGTGGATGTGGGTTCGATTGTAATATTTAAGAGAAGTTTGAATCGGTATATGGATGGGAGGGGTACAGAGGGCGGGTCGATAGGACGAGGCATGGACTAGACGGGCTGAAGGGCCTGGTTCTGTGCTGTAGTGTTCGATGAGTCAATGAGGTTGGAGGGTTCGATGTCACATCTGCTGGCATGAAGCGAGCTGTAAGATTATACAATAAGATTAGCCCTCACCCACTAACATCCTGAAGCCTTGGTCACAGAACAGTGATGTTGTGTTGCAATTGGTGAAGCCAAACCTGGAGTAGCGTGCACAGCTTTGTTTCCTGTACAGTTAGTCCAAAAGAGACTTATGCCTAGAACAGAAGATAAAAATTCATCGTGTACATCAAAACACAGAAACACACAGTGAAATGAGTGCTGAAGGGTCTCGACCCAAATCATCAATAGTACTTTTTTCCATAGATGCTGCCCGGCCTGCTGAGTTCCTCCAGCACCTTGTGTGTGTTGCTCTGGACTTCCAGCATCTGCAGATTCCCTCGTTTGTAAAATGCTTCATTTGCATCAACGACCAACAGAATCTGAGGATGAGCTGGGGGCAGCTCACAAGTGTGGCCACGCTTCCAGCAACAACGTAGCATGCCAACAACTTACCGACCCTAACCTGTACGTCTTTGGAATGTGGGAGGAAACTGGAGCACCCACAGGAAACCCACGTAGCTACGTGGGGAACGTACAAACTCCTTACAGACCGTGGCGGAATTGAACCCAGGTCTCTGGTGCTGTAATAGCATTACGCGAACAGTTTCGCTACCGGACCGCCCGGCTCTCTGTTCTTTGTGCTTGTGTTGGGTCTCATTGTAACTGTGACCACTTGTTCTGACCCCCTCCTCCTCCGTTTTCCCGTCTCGATCCAGGTGTGGTTCCAGAACCGACGAGCCAAGTTCCGGAAGCAGGAGCGAGCGGCCAACTCCAAAGGCAGCGGGAGTAACGGGGGCGGAAAGAAGGGCGACCTGCTCTCCGAGGAGGACGAGTCGAAAGACGCCAAGTGTACCGACCCGGACAGCACCGCCAACCCAGCGTGTCCCGCTTCCTCCTCCGCCCCCACCTCCGCCCCCTCCGGCCCCGTCTCCAGCACTAGTCCCCACCCCCTCAACCTGCCCAGCCCCAACAGCTCCCACACCATGAAGTCTCCCGCATGGGCTGGATCTGAGCTCCTGAAAGCCCAGGCCTGGCAGCCCAGTGACAACATGGCCGGGCCCTTCGCTGGCGTCCTCTCCACTTTACACAGGAAGGCCAACGTGCTCAAACCAAACCTCTTCTAGAGAGGCGAAGGAGACAGACGGGAGGGAGGGAGGGAGAGAAATGGGAGGGGAATGGGGGGGAGAGAGAGGGAGAGGAGGAGGGAAAAGAGGAGGGTGAATGGGAGAGAGAGGGGAGAGAAGGAGAGAGGAGAGATGATAAATAAGGATAGCAAGATAGTCAGAGAGAGAGAGAGTTGGGTGGAAGATAGAGATGGTGGGAGGGTGGGAGGTGCGAGCGGAAGAGGTATAGGAGGGAGAGTAGTCAGTAGCAGATAGATGGGAGCCATCTTTCTGCTCCCTCAAGGTTACTCCACAGGGCCTTGTGATGTGTTTAGTAACTTATTATCAGAGATAAATTATGTTGAGGTTAAAATCCCATAATGGGCCAATGAAGAGACTGCAAGTCTGTGGATGATGTTAAATGTTCCCTATCTTGAGAAAAGGTCGCCAATTACAAAGCAATGATATTGTTTATCAGAATGAGGGGAGATCTGCATACTGACTGGCATCTCAGTCCCTCTCTCTCTCAGGAAGATCTTCACACTGTTCAGTGTCTCTCAGTCCCCCTCTCTCAGGGGGAGATCTGTACACTGACCGATGTCTCTCTGTCCCTCTCTCTCAGGGAGAGATCTGTACACTGACCGATATCTCTCTGTCCCTCTCTCTCAGCGGGAGATCTGTACACTGACCGATGTCTCTCTGTCCCTCTCTCTCAGCGGGAGATCTGTACACTGACCAATGTCTCTCTGTCCCTCTCTCTCAGCGGGAGATCTATACACTGACCGATGTCTCTCTGTCCCTCTCTCTCAAGGGGAAATCTGTACCCTGAGCAGTGTCCCTCAGTCCCTTTTTCTCAGGGGGAGATTTGTACACTGACTGGTGTCTCTCAGTCCCTCTCTCTCGGAGAGATCTGTACACTTACCAGCCTCCCTCAGTCCCTCTCTCTCAGGGAGATCTGTACACTGACTGGTGTCTCTCAGTCCCTCTCTCAGAGCTGGTATCTGTGTTCTGACTGAAGTTCGCTACTTAGAGGGTGAGTGACTGAGTATTAAGGATACTGGAACACACACCTTACATGATTGTGTTTAGGTAACTGTTCTTGTTAGGATCATTTCTTTCATCTCTGCATTCCAGAACAACATTAGTTAAATATCGTCTACATATGTGAGATATGTCAAAGGTGGTGGGCCTGTTAACTTCATCGCCTGAGCACCTGTATTTGTGATTTTAACAGTTAATGTCCTTCTAACTTCCAAAGACTTGGTAAAGCTTGTAACCAAATTATTTATTTTTAATGTTTACGGTTAATCTTGAGTGGTGAAGCTTCTTTGTCACGTATCGCGAGTTTGGTAGGTCCATTCCAATATAAGGTTGGTTGCTATGGGAACCTGCTCTGCTATTGGCTGAGTTCTGGGAGTATGATCCATAAAATCCATAAAATTCCTATGCTGTAGGGTCTAGTGGTGACACTCAGGCCCATTTCTGTGATAAACTAACTCATCCAGGGACCAACTAATGTGTTCAAGTTTCAAATATTTTGTTAGCAGATTTCTTGGTTCTCCAAATGGAGCCTTACATACAGCAGTGTGACCAAAACAAGACTCAACAAGAGGTACTTAATTACCTGAGAGATATCGATACACTGTCTGGTGTATCTCAATCCCTCTCTCTCAGTGGGAGATTGTACACTTCCCAGTGCATCTCAGTCCCTCTCTCTGAGGGTAACTGACTGGTGTCACACAACCCCTTTATTTCAGGAGGTGATCTGTACACTGACCGGTGTCTCCCAGTCCATCTCTCTCTCTCTCTCTCTCTCACACACACACAGATCTGTACACTGACCGGTGTCTCCCAGTCCATCTCTCTCTCTCTCTCACACAGAGAGATCTGTACACTGACCAGTGTCTTTCAGTCCGTCTTTCAGAGAGATCTGTAGACTGACCAGTGTCTCCCAGTCCCTCTCTCTCTCTCTGAGAGATCTGTACACTGACCAGTGTCTCTCAGAGAGATCTGTACACTAACCGGTGTCTCTCTGAGAGATCTGTACACTGACCAGTGTCTCCCAGTCCCTCTCTCTGAGAGAGATCTGTACACTGACCAGTGTCTCTCAGTCCCTCTCTCTGAGAGATCTGTACACTGACCAGTGTCTCTCAGTCCGTCTTTCAGAGAGATCTGTAGACTGACCAGTGTCTCCCAGTCCCTCTCTCTCTCTCTGAGAGATCTGTACACTGACCAGTGTCTCCCAGTCCCTCTCTCTCAGAGAGATCTGTACACTGACCAGTGTCTCCCAGTCCCTCTCTCTCAGAGAGATCTGTACACTGACCAGTGTCTCTCAGTCCCTGTCTTTCAGAGAGATCTGTAGACTGACCAGTGTCTCCCAGTCCCTGTCTCTCAGAGAGATCTGTACACTGACCAGTGTCTCCCAGTCCCTCTCTCTCAGAGAGATCTGTACACTGACCAGTGTCTCTCAGTCCCTGTCTTTCAGAGAGATCTGTACACTGATCAGTGTCTCCCAGTCCCCCCCTCTCTCTCTCTCTCTCAGAGAGATCTGTACACTGACCAGAGTCTCTCAGTCCCTCTCTCAGAGAGATCCGTACACTGACCAGTGTCTTGTAGTTTTTGTCTCTCAGGGGAAGATTTGTGCACTGACAAGTGTCGCTCAGTCCCTCTTTTTGAAGGGTTGTCTGAATATTGACCGGTCTCAATAGTCACAATCTGCCAATTTAAATACAGCTTTTCCCAAGTAGTTGGTGCTTGCAATATTAACAAATATTCTCAGGTATTCAGCCTTGCAGAGCTTTCAGTTTCAGTCTACATCTTTACTAAAATGTCCTTCAACCAAGAAAATCCCCAAGAAAGAAAGCAGCTTAGCGAGATCTGTCTGCTCCTCAAGCTCCCTCCAGCTGAGGAAGAGGTGGAGGCTATCTGGCCCTCCAGCGGAGTGGCTGATTGTGCTAGCCCGTGAGGCACTCAAGAGGTTTGTTTCACCAGACAGAGTGATGCTTATCGTATAAAGTAGTTGTATAAAACAGCCTTGTGAATATGAAGCAATGTGTCAAAACTTGTGAATGAATTTGTGAACCATCAAGATATAATTCAATTGTGCACAGCTGTTCAGAGTTTGAAATAAATTAACCCTTTGCTCTACAACGTCATGAAGTGTTACAGTCTGGGTTTTGCTCAGCCACAGGCATGGGCTTTGGTGCAACATCCAAGTTCAAAATAAATTCATTACCAAAGTACATAATCCTTTTAAAGGTTCTGCTTTACCTTTGTGTACTAGAAATAACCTTAAACAACCTTTAGTCTTGAACATGTCACCATATACTACAACTCTGAAGGTCTTTTTCTTGCAGGCATTCACAGTAAATACAAAGAAACCCAATAGAATCAATGAAAAACACGAGCAAAGACAGACGACCAATGTGCAAAAGACAACAAATTGTGAAAATGCCAAAAGAAAAGTAACAATAAATAAATATGCAATAAATATCCGAGAACATATCCTCATAGAAACATTTCGAATGTTGAAAGGCATGGACAGAGTGGATGTGGCAAAGTTGTTTCCCATGATGGGGGAGTCTAGTACGAGAGGGCAAGACTTAAGGATTGAAGGGCGCCCATTCAGAACAGAAATGCGAAGGAATTTTTTTAGCCAGAGGGTGGTGAATCTATGGAATTTGTTGCCACGGGCGGCAGTGGAGGCCAAGTCATTGGATGTATTTAAGGCAGAGATTGATAAGTATCTGAGTAGCCAGGGCATCAAAGGTTATGGTGAGAAGGCGGGGGAGTGGGACTAAATGGGAGAATGGATCAGCTCACGATAAAATGACGGAGCAGACTCGATGGGCCGAATGGCCGAGTTCTGCTCTTTTGTCTTATGGTCTTATGGTCTAACATGAGACGAAGAGTCCGTGAAAGTGGGAACATTTCAGTGATGGGGTGAGTGAAGTTGAGTGAAGTTATCTCCTTTGGTTCAAGAGCTTGATAGTTGAGAGGTAGTAACTGTTCCTGAACCTAATGGTGTGGGTCCTTCCTAATAGCAGCAGCAAGAAGAGAACATGGTCTGGGTGGTGGGTACCCTTGAAGATGGATGCTGCTTTCCTGCGACGACGTTCTGTGTAGAGGTTCTCGATGGTGGGGAGGCCTTTATCCACAACAGACTGGGCCATTTCCACTACTTCCCATTCAAGGGTATCGGAGTTTCCACACCAGGCCCTGATGCAACCAGTCACTACACTCTCCACTGCACATCTATAGGAGTTTGTGGAAAAAGCCTGCACGCGTTTAACTTATCTGTACTCCCCATAACTTTGTATCTCAGATCTCACCTCATTCTTTGACATGTTAGGGAATAATGTCCTAAAATTATTCACAATGTTTACACGAAAGAAAATTTAAACAGAAAAATCAAAGTCCATGTTGGTGCAAAGTGACCAAAGCATCAGATAAGCAGGAATCACCTGTAAAAGTGCCGTGGACAGCATTCTGACAGGAGGCATCACCGTCTCGAATGTAGGAGCCACTGCACGGGTTCGATAAAAGCTGCTGGCCCCATCACGGGCACCAGCCTCCCCGGCATCGAGAACATCTTCAAAAGGCAGCATTCACCATGAAGGAATCTCACTGCTGGGACATGCCCTCTTCTCATGATGATCATCAGGGAGGAGGTCCAGGAGCCTGAAGGCACACACTCAGTGTTTCAGGAACAGCTTCTGCCCCTCCGCCAGCAGATTTCTGAACTGTCCGTGAACCCACTATTGCTCTTCTGCGCTATTTATTTTTTTATAAATTATGGTAATTTTCATATTTTGCAAAACAACAAACTTCACGACATAAGTCAGGGATAATAAACCCAACTGACTCTCCCAGTCAGTCAAAGAGTCATAGAATATCACAGCACATAAACAGGCCCTTTGGCCCATCTAGTCAATGCTGAATCTACTCAGACCCATCGACCAGCACTCAGACCATTGCCCTCCACATCCTCCCCGTCCATGTAGTGATCCAAACCAGAGGTCATAGGTTAAGGGTGAAAGATGAAATGTCTAAGGGCAACGTCTTCCCTCAGAGGCTGGTGAGAGTGTGGAACGTCCTGCCAGTGGAACTGGTGGACGAAGGTTTGATTGCAACATTTAAGAGAAGTTTGCGTAAGTATATGGAAGGGAGAAGTGGAAAAAACAATGTGCATTTACTCTATATATACCCCTCATAATTTTGTATACTTCTATCAAATCTCCCCCATTCTCCTGTGCTCCAGGGAGTAAAGTCCTAACCTATTCAATCTTTCCCTATAACTCAGGTGTTCCAGAGCCAGCAACATTTTTGTAAATTTCCTCTGTACTGTTTCAGCCTTGTTTACATCTTTCCTTTAGGCAGGTGACCAGAACTATACACAATACTCCAAATTAGGCCTCACCAACATCTTATTCAACTTCAACATAACATCCCGACTCTTGTCACAAATAAGAAAAGAATCTGCAGATGGTGGAAATCCAAAGCATCATGCACAAAATGCAGGAGGAACTCAGCAGGCCAGGCAGCATCTGTGGAAATGAGTACGGTCGACATCTCGGGTTGAGACCCTTCATCAGGACTGGAGAAAAAAGATGAGAAGTCAGACTGGGGGGAGGGGAGGATGAAACACAAGGTGACGGGTGAAAATGGGAGTGGGGCAGGGGGTGAAGTGAAGAGCTGGGAAGTTGATTCGTGAAAGAGATACAGGGCTGGAGAAGGGGGAATCTGATAGGAGAGGACAGAAGGCCACGGAAGGGAGTAAAGGGGGAGGAGCACCAGAGGGAGGTGATGGGCAGGTAAGGAGATAAAGTGAGAGAGAGAAATGAGAATGGAGAATAGTGAAGTGGGGAGGAGGGGCATTACTGGTAGTTTGAGAAATCAATGTTCATGCCATCAGGTTGGAGGCTATCCAGATGGAATATAAGGTGTTGCTCCCCCAACCTGAGTGTGACCTCATCGTGACAGTAGAGGCGGCCGTGGACTGACATGTCAGAATAGGAATGGGAAGTAGAATTAAAATTAAAGCTGGGAGATCCCGCTTTTTCTGGTGGACGGATTGTAGGTGCTCCGCGAAGCGGTCTTCCAATCTACGTTGGGTCTCGCTGATACACTGGAGTCCCAATATGCATTGGATCTCGCCGATATACAGGAAATCCCATCTCCTGTACTCAATACCTTGATTAAAGAAGGCCAACGTGCCAAAAGCTTTCTTTACAACCCTATTAATCTGTGATGTCACTTTCAAGGAATTATGGACCTGTATTCCCAGATCCCTCTGTTCTACCACACTCCTCAGTGCCCTGCCGTTCACTGTGTAAGACCTACCCTGGTTGGTCCTACTGAAATGCAACTCTCTGCACTTGTCTGCATTAAATTCCATCTGCCATTTTTCAGCTCATTTTTCCAGCAGGTCCAGATCCCTCTGCAAACCATGATAGTCTTCCTCACTGCCCACTACGTCCTCAATCTTGGTGTCATCTGCAAATCTGCCGATCCAGTTGACCACATCATTATTCAGATCATTGATATAGATGACAAACAACAATGGACCCAGCACCGATCCTTGGGGTACTCCACCAGTCACAGGCCCCCAGTCAGAGGGGCAACTACCTGCTACCGCTCTTTGGCTTCTCCCTCAAAACTAATGTCTATCTAATTCTTTAGAGCCAGTGATAGTGTGGGAATCAATGGGACATGACTTGGATGGGAACTTGGAGGGAGAGAATTCTCACACACATCCGGCACGCCTCCTCAGCTCTGAAGGGATTAGGACAAACATATTCTGTCTCCAAGAACTGGGAATCTCTGCCACTTGGGAGACTGGAGCACGTGACCAGTGCTGACAGATCTTTGCATGGCTGCCTTTAAACTCAGTCCTGTGTATTATCATCTGCACAAGCCCTTGTCTGCAGAGAATCAATGAAAAACTTACCTGCAGTAGCATCACAGGCACTGAGCATCAGAAAGTCAGCCATGATGAAGGCACTCTCAAATTGGAGGGGCAACACCTCATATTCCGTCTGGGGACAAGAAAAAACATAAATATAATTTATGCACAATTTTTACAAGAACAAGAAAGAAAACAAATAGAACAAAGAAGTCAATTATAGTTTAAGGCATCCGTTAGTCTTGCGAGACCATGGATCTGCGCCTGGAAAGTCTTCGCTCTCCAGGGCGCAGGCCTGGGCAAGGTTGTATGGAAGACCAGCAGTTGCCCATGCTGCAAGTCTTCCCTCTCCACGACACCAATGTTGTCCAAGGGAAGGGCATTAGGACCCATACAGCTTGGCACCAGTGTCGTCGCAGAGCAATGTGTGATTAAGTGCCTTGCTCAAGGACACAACACGCTGCCTCGGCTGGGGCTCGAACTCACGACCTTCAGATCGCTAGTCCAATGCCTTAACCACTTGGCCACGTGCTCACACCAATTATAGAACAAACTGATTAAATGGTAATTTTTCATAAACACACAAGATTCTGCAGATGCTGGAAGTTCAGAACAACACACGCAAGATGGCGGAAGAACTCAGCAGGTCAGGCAGCATCTATGGAAATGAATAAACAGTCGATGTTTCGGGCCGAGATCCTTCATCAGGACTGGAAAGGACGGGGGAAGAATTCAGAATAATAAGCTGGGGGGAGAAGGGAGGAGTACAAGCTGGCAGGTGATATGTGAAGCCGGGTGAGGGGGAAGGTGGGTGGGTGGGGGATGGTCATGAAGAAAGAAGCTGGGAGGTGATGGATGGAAGAGGTGAAGGGCTGGAGAAGAAGGAATCTGATAGAAGAGAGAGGACATGGGAGAAAAGGAAGGAGGAGGGGAAACAGAGGGAGGTGATGGACAGGCAAGGAGAACAGAAAGGGGTGAGGGAGAGCCAGAATGGGGAATGGAAACATAGAGAAAGGGGAGACATTATCTGAAGTTCGAAAAATTAATGCTCATGTCATCAAGTTGTAGGCTCCCCAGATGGGATATGAGGTGTTGCCCCTCCAATTTGAGAGTGGCTTTATCGTGGCAGTAGAGGAGGCCATGGACCCACATCTCAGAATGGGAATGGGAATGGGAAGTTGAATTGAAATGGGTGGCCATTGGGAAATCCATGTTCTGTAGCAGTTGGAGTGTATAACCATATAACAATTACAGCACGGAAACAGGCCATCTCGGCCCTTCTAGTCCGTGCCGAACTCTTACCCTATCCCAGTCCCACTGACCTGCACTCAGCCCATAACCATCCATTCCTTTCCTGTCCATATATCTGTCCAATTAAACTTTAAACGACAACATAGAACCTGCCTCAACCACATAGGCCCCCAGTCTACGACAGCTCTCACCAGTGTAGAGGCAAGGTCACCGGGGACAGTAGGAGACTCTGACAGGCTTGCAGGTGAGATGCTGCCTCACTAGGAGAGCTGCTCAGGGCCCTGAATGTTGGTGAGGGTGGAAGTGAGTGAGCAGGTGTAACACTTGACCCGCTTGCAGGGTTAAATGCCAGGAGGGAAGGACAAATGGACAAGGGAATCACCGAGAGAACACTCCCCACAGTGAGTGGAGGAAGGGGAAGGGCAGAGTGAAAGATGTGTTTGGTGGGAGGATCACATTGGAGATGGTGGAGCTAGATACAAAGGCTCATGGGAGGTAGGAAAGGACAAGGAAAACCCTGTCCTTGTTATGGTGGCAGCGATGATTATCTGGTCTCTGTGCAGAGGGGATCCCAGACGCAGTATCCCCACTGGGACTGCTGAAGATTTTTTTATAGGTCCACCTTTTATTTATTTGCTTTCTTGTTTTTGTTTTAATTTTATTTACCACACTAAAACACTGGCCAAAGTATTTGAGTTCTGGTCACCTCATTGTAGGAAGGATGTGGAAGCTTTAGAGAGGGTGCCGAGGGCTGCCTGATTGGAGAGCATGTTTTATGGGGAAAGGTTGAGCAAGCTGGGTCTTTTCTTTTTGGAGTGAAGCAGGATGAGAGGTAACTTGATAGAGGTGCACAAGATGATAGGAGAAATCTCGAGATTGAGTGGACAATCAGAGACTTTTTCCCAGGGTAGAACTGGATCATAGAGGGGGACATAAATTTTAAGGTGATTGGAGGAAAAAATAAGGGGGATGTCAGAGGTTAATTTTTACACAGAGGGTGGTGGGTATATGGAATGCACTGCTTGGGGTGGTTGAGGTAGATAGGTTATGGACGCTGAGAGACATTAAGGAGTAGTTGGTATACAAGCTGATGACTTGTATAGTGAGATTGTGAGAATGGACAGGCTGCTGATGGGGCAAAATTGCAGTCAGTGGGATGAGGTGAAGTGTAACATGGGGGTAAAATCAAAAATGGTGATGAATACAGGCCTGGAGGTGTTTTATCTGAATGCACACAGTATATGGAATAAGGTAGACGACCCTCTAGTGCAGTTAGAGATCGGCAGGTTGGATGTTGTGGGCATCACTGAGTTGTGACTGAAAGAAGATCATAGTTGGGAGCTTAACATCTAAGCTTACACATTGTATCAAAAGGACAGGCAGGTGTGAGGTGATTCTGTTGGTTAAAAAATGAAATCAGATCATTAGAAAGAGGTGACATAGGATCAGAAAATGTAGAACCCTTGTGGGGAGAGCTAAGAAGACTCTGATAGAAGGGACATACAGGCCTCCGAACAGTAACAAAGATGTGGGCTACAAATTACAATGGGAGATAGAACACATATCAAAAGGGCAATGTTACAATAGTCATGGGGGATTTCAATATGCAGGTAGATTGGGACAATCAGGTTGGTTCTGGATCCCAAGAGAATTTGTAGAATGCCTGTAAGATGACTTTTTAGAGCAACTTGTGGTTGCACCCACTGGGGGGGGGGGGGAAGGCAATTCTGGATTGGAAGTTGTGTAATGAACTGAATTTGATTAGGGAGCTTAAGGTAAAGGAACTCTTGGGAGTTAGTGATCGTAATATGATAGTATTCACCCTACAGTTTCAGAGGGAAAAGATAAAGCTTGATGTGTCAGCATTACAGTGGAGTAAAGGCTTCTCTGTGGATTGTCACCTTGTCGTGGTGGAGAAGCTTGTGTGGTCCTGAGATCCTGAGAGCAATGCCGTCTGGAGCTATGCTCCTGGTAGGGTCACCCATGGCGGTAAGGTCGAGGGTGAGGTCCCTGACAAAGAACAATCCAACCAAAACCTCAATGGTGGAACAGGCGAACGAAGTGACTTCGAACTCAACGGCTGTGAAAGCGGATGAAGGCTGCAACAAATCCATCAGCTCCAATCGTCGTGGTTTCCATGCCATTGGAATCAGTCGGTTGATTTGTGAAGTATCGTGTGCTTCTTGGAGTGCAACATCAAGTACACGTTAAACAAATACACGCACAGGCGTCTTCACTCTGAGGGCCACTTCTTCAAGTCTTTCGGCAATCAGGGGAGGGCAACGGGAGCAGGCAATGTGATTTCCCGAGATTGGACTCATAAGCCACTCGAGAGCCCATAAGTAGATCAACCATCATCCTTAACCTCAAGGGATAGCCACGACGGAGTAAAGGGAATTACAGAGGCATGAAAGAGGAGCTGGCCAAAGTTGACAGGAAGGAGACACGAGCAGGGATGATGGCAGAACAGCAAGGGCTGGAATTTCTGGAGCCAATTCGGAGGCTGCAGGATAGATACATTTCAAAGATAAAGTAGAATTCTAAAGGGAGGATGAGGCAACCGTGGCTGACAAGGGAAGTCAAAGACAGCATAAAAGCAAAAGAGAGGGCATACAATAAGCAAAGATTAGTGGGAAGGTAGGGGATTGGGTAGCCAGAGACAACTAAAGAAACCATAAGGAAAGAAAATATGAAATATGAAGGTAAGCTAGCCAAAAATATCAGAGAAGGTACCAAAGATTCTTTCAGATATTTGAAGAGTAAAAGAGAGGTGAGAATGGATATCGGACTGCTGACCGCTGGAAAATGACATTGGAGAGGTAGTAATGGGAGACTAAGAAATAGGGATAAAGTTAAGAAGTATTTTGCAATAATCTTCACTGTGGAATATACTAGCAGTATGATAGAAATTTGAGTGTGTCAGGGCAGAGGTGAGTGTTCTTGCTATTTCTAAGGAAAAGGTGCTTAGGCAGCTGAAAAGCCAAAGGGTAGATAAATCACCCGAGCCAGATGGACTATGCCCAGTGTTTTGAAAGAGCTAGCTGAAGAAATTGTGGAGGTATTAATAATGATCTTTCAAGAATTTTCAAGGTGCTTTCAATGATTCCAAGGGACAAAATTGTTCCTCTGTAACATCAGAATGGTAATGGAGCCAAAAGAGATGGGGAAGATCATAAATGAATTTTTTTGGATCTGTACTTACTCAGGAGATGGACATAAAATCTGTAGAAGTGAGGCAAAGTGGTATCAACTTCATGGACCTGTGCAGATTGCAGAGGAGGGGATATTTGCTGTCTTGAGGCAAATTAGCATAGATAAATCCCCAGGAACTGACCAGATGTTCCCTCAGACCCTAAGTGAAGCAAGTGTGGAAATTTCTGGGGCCCTAGCAGAGGTAGTTAAATCATCCTTAGCAACAGGTGAGATACCAGAAGATTGGAGGGTAGCCAATGTAGTTCTGCTCTTTAAGAAAGACTCTAAAAATAAACTAGGAAATTATAGGCTGGTGAGTCTGTCATCAGTTGTGGGAAAGTTATTGGAAGGTATTCTAAGGGACTGGGTATATGAGTATTTGGATAGACATGGACTGATTAAGGATAAGTCAGCATGGCCTCATGTGCGGTAGGTCATGTCTAACCAATCTTAGAGTTTTTCGAGGAAGTTACCAGGAAAGTTGATGAAGGCAAGGCAGTGGATGTTGTCTACATTGACCTTCGCAAGGCATTTGACCAGTTCCTGCATGGGAGGTTGGTCAAGAAGGTTCAGTCGTTCTGCATTCAAGATGAGGCAATCCAATTTATTGGACATTAGCTTGTGAGAGAAGCCAGAGAGCAGTAGTAGACGGGTGCCTCTCTGACCAGAGGCCTGTGACTAGTGGAGTGCAGCAGGGATTGGTGCTGGGTTCATTGTTGTTTGCCATCTATATCAATGATCTGGATGATAATGTGGTTAACTGGATCAACACGTTTATGGATGACACCAAGAATGGGTGTGTAGTGGACAGTGAGGAAGTCTATCGTGACTTGCAGGTGTATCTGGACCAGCTGGAAAAACGGGCTGAAAAATGGAAGATAGAATGTAATGCAGACAGGTGCAAGGTGCTGGTCTTTGGTAGGACCAACCAGAGTGGGTCTTACACAGTGAACGGTAGGGCACTGAGGAGTGCAGTAGAACAAGGGGTCTGGAAATACAGGTCCATAATTGATTGAAAGTGGCATCACAGGTAGATAGGGTCGTAAAGAAAGCTTTAGGCATATTGGCCTTCATAAATCAAAGTATTGAGTACAGGATGTTATGAGTTATGAGGGATGTTATGTTGAAGTTGTAAAGGCATTGGTGAGGCCTAATTTGGAGCACTGTGTGCAGTTTTGGTCGCCTACTTACAGGAAATGTAAACAAGGCTAAAAGAGTGCAGAGAAAATTTATAAGGATGTTGCCAGGTCTGGAGGACCTGAGTTATAAAGAAAGATTGAATAGGTTAGGACTGTATTCTTTGGAACATAAAAGATTGAGAGGAGATTTGAAAGAGGTATACAAAATTATGAGGGGTATAGATAGGGTAAATGCAAGCAGGCTTTTTTCCACTGAAGTTGGATGGGACTACAACTAGAGGCCATGTGTTAAGGGTGAAAGGTGAAAAGTTTAAGGGGAGCATGAGGGGAAACTTCTTCGCTCAGAGGGTCATGAGAGTGTGGGATGAGCTGCCAGTGCCAGTGGTGTATGCGAATTTGCTTTCAATGTTTAAGGGAAGTTTGGATAGATATGTGGGTGGTGGGGATATGGAGGGCTGTGATCCTGGTGCAGGTCGATGGGAGTGGGCAGTTTAAATGGTTCAGCATGGAATAGATGGGCCAAAGGGTCTGTTTCTATGCTGTACTTCTCTATGACTATGACTGTAATCACTGGATTCTGGAATGGTTCCGGAAGACTGGAAAATTGTAAATGTCACTCCACTCTTCAAGAAGGGAGAGAGGTTGAAGGAAGGAAATTACAGGCCAGTTAGTCTGTTGTCAGTCATTGGAAAGTCAATTTTGAAGTTTTGGAGTACTTGGAAGCACATGATAAATGAGGCCAAAGTCAGCATGGTTTCCTTAAGGGGATATCTTGCCTGACAGATCTATTGGAATTCTTTGAGGAACTACCAGGCAGGATAGACAAAGGAGAAATGATGGATGTTGTGTGCTTGGAAATTCAGAAGCTGCAGATGAAGCTAATTAACAAGAGGCCACAATATTACAGGAAAGATACTAGCATAGATAGAGGATTGGCTGCTTGACAAGAGACAGAGTGTCGAAATAGAGGGGCCTGTTTTGGTTGGCCACTGGTTACAAGTGCTGTTCCACAGGGCTTGGTATTGGAACCATTCTTTTTCACATTATAATGCATGTCAATGATTTGGATGACAAATTTAATGGCTTTGTGGCCAAGTTTGCAGATGAAACAAAGATAGGTGGAAGTGTTGAGGAAGCAGGGAGTGTGCAGAAGGGCTTGGACAAATTAGGAGAATGGGCAAAGAAGCAGCAGATTGAATACGGAGTCAGGAAGTGTCTGGTCATGCACTTTGGTAGAAGGAATAAAGACAGACTATTTTCTAAATGGTGAGAAAATTCGAAAATCAGAGGTGCAAATGGACTTGGGAGTGCATTATGCAGCTTTTCCCTAAAGGTTAACTTGTAGGTTGAGTCAGTGGTAAGGACGACAAATGCAATGTTGGCCTTCATTTCGAGGGGACTAGAAAGTAAGAGCAGGGATGTAATGCTGAGATTTTATGAGGCACTGGTCAGACCACTTTTGGAGAATTGTGAGCAGTTTTGGGCCCTTTATCCCCAGGGAAACGTGCTGGCATTGTAGAGGGCCCAAAGGTGGTTCATGAGAATGATGATGGAAATAAAATGGTTAACACATATTGTTGTGTGGCTCTGGGCCTGTACTCGCTGGACTTCAAGGAGGAGGAACTGGAGGTCATGAGCCAGTTCTCATCAGGGATCGGAGGTTGCAAGGGCAGCAAGTTTAAACTCCTCAAATGTTACCATTTCAGAGGGTCTGTCATGGGCCCAGCACATAAGTGCAATTATGAAAAAAGCAGGACTTATGAAGATTTGGCTGACATCTAAAACTTTGACAAACTTCTATAGATGTGTGGTGGAGAGTGTACTGATTGGCTGCATCACAGCCTGGTAGGGAACACCAATGTCCTTGAACATAAAACCTTACAAAAAGTAGCCCAGTCCATCATGGGTAAAGCTCTCCCCACCACCTACGTGCAGTGCTGTCACGGGAAAACTGCATCCATCAACGGGGAGCCCCACCACCCTGATCGTGCTCTCTTCTCGCTGCTGCCATCAGGTAGAAGGTACAAGAACCTCAGGTCCCACACCACCAGGTTCAGAAACAGTTATTACCCTTCAACCATCAGGCTCCTGAACCAGAGGGGTAACTTCACTTATTCCATCCCTGAACTGTTCTAACCTATTGACTCACTTTTGAAGAGTCTTCATCTCATGCTCTCAGTATATATGGCTTACTTATTATTTTTTTAAAATTTCTTTTTGTATTTGCAGTTAGCTGTCTTTTGCACACTGGTTGTGTGAGTTGGTGTGGTCTTTCGATGATTCTTTTATGGTTATTGGATTTATTGAGTATGCCTGTAAGAAAATGAATCTCAGGGTTGTATATGGTGACATCCATGTCCTTTGATAACAAATTTACTTTGAACTTTGAATTTAGAAGAATGTGGGGATGTTGCATTAAAACCTGTTGAATATTGAGAGGTCTAGTTGGAGTGGATGTGGAGAGGATGTTCCCAATAGTGGGGGAGTCTGGGACCAGAGGGCACAGCTTCAGAATAGAATACACCCATTTAGAACAGAGATGTGGAGGAATTTCTTTAGCCAGAGGGTGGAGAATCTGCAGAATCCATTGTCACAGACAGCTGTGGAGTCCAAGTCACTGAGTATATTTAAAGTGGAGGTAGATAAATTCTTGATTAGTCAGGGCATCAAACGTTACGGGGAGGCCAGAAGAATGGGGTTGAGAGGGATAATAAATCAACCATGATGGTGGAGTAGTCTCAATGGGCTGAGTGGCTTACATCTGCTCCTGGTGTGTCTTACAGGCACATGGGTGATAGGAAAAAGGAGGCTATGTGGTAGGGAAGGGTTAAATTGATCATGGAGTAGGTTATAAAGTCAGCACTAAATCATGGATCAAATGGTCTGTACTGTACTGTGGTGGTCTACAGTATGTCCTATGTTCTACAAGAATGCAGATGCTGGAACCTGGGGCCACAAAATAATCTGCTGGAAGAACTCAGTGGTTCGAGCAGCATCTACGGGGTTATAAAATTTCATTGTCTCCCCTTGATGAGGATTTATTTTCAAGATTCTTGACTGGATCGTGAGACTTGCAAGTGAACACATTTCGGCGAGGAGCTGGTGTGTGGCTACCTGTCTTTTTGAAGTGAAGGACACCGGTGCGCGCTTAGGCTTTGCAAAGGCTATCGCACTACTGAGGGACCAGGGGAGCCCTGGCAGTGCACAGGGGGGTGGAGGTCGACAAATAAAGTGATATCAAGCCAGGGAATCATTGAGCTGGAAACTGCCCCTTCAGCTCAACTCTTTCGGGCTAGTCTCAGCCGCATGCCCCTTTAAGCTGGCTCGGTCACGTGGTGGTTACACCGATCGGGGTTCAACTTCTGCCACTGTACGGTGTTTGTACATTCTCCCCGTAACCACGTGGATTCTCTTTCATGTGCCCTGGTTCCTCCACATTCCAGTGATGGAGGGACTACGGTTAGTGGGTTATAGGTCTTACTATCTTGGCACCGGAATGTGTGGCAACACATGTGGGCTGCCGTCAGTGCATCCTCAGACTGTGCTGGTTTTTGACACAAATGACATATTTCACTCACTGTTTTGATGTACACGTGACGAATAAAACTAGTATTTCCTTCTTACATCAAACTTTTCAGCTTATTCTTTCCAGAGAACTCGGTTCCAGCCGAGTACCATCAAAATTCATTCGCTGTACTCCTGAACACCAGCAGGGGCGACAGCCGAGCACTGCCTCTGCAGCATAGAGCAGAACAGTTCAGCACCGGAACATGCTATTTTCCCACCATGGATTGCTGAATTAATCAAGTTAATGACATGTAATTAGACTAATTCCTTCTACCTGCACTGTCCATATTCCACCACTTACTGCACATTCATACGTCTAAGAGCCTCTTAAACACTTCTATCATATCTGCCTCCACAACCATCACTGGCAACACATTTCAGGCACCCACCACTCTGCGTGAAGAAACTTGTGCACTCAACTCCTTTGAAATTACCCCTTCTCGCCTCAAATTTATGACATTTCAACCCCGGGAAGAAGTACTGGCCATCCACTCTATCTCTGCCTCTCAATCTTATAAACCCTTATCCGATCTCTCCTCAGCCCCTGCCCCTCAAGAGAAAATGACTCAAGTTTGTCTAACTTCTTGGACATGCCCTCTAATCCAGGCAAACCTCTTCTGTATCATCTCCAAAGCCTCAACATTCCTCTCCAAATGACAGGTGTGTAGGATCATTGAGGACCCAAGTCACCTCAACCACAAACTGTTCCAGCTGCTACCATCTGGGAAGTGGTACCGCAACATAAAAACCAGGACCAACAGGCTCCAGGACAGCTTCTTCCACCAGGCCATCAGACTGATGAACTCACGCTGATTTGAGTGTATTTCTATGTTACACTGACTGTTCAATTTATTATAAATTACTATGGTTGCACATTTAGATGTGGAGACGTAACGTAAAGATTTTTACTCCTCATGCATATGAAGGATGTAAGAAATAAAGTCAATTCAATGTTAGCATTGCCTTTGTCTTCCTTACTACTGACTCAGCCTGGAAATTAACCTTTAGGGAATCCTGCACAAGGACCCCCAAAACCTTTGGCAACTCGGATTTCTGAACTTTATCATTTAGAAAATAGTCTATGCTATTCCTCCCACCAAAGTGCATGACCCTGTGCTTCACTACACTGTATTCCATCTGCTGCTACTTTGCCCATTAAATCTGCTGACCTCCTGCACCCTCAGCACAACCTGCCTGTCCACCTACAGTTGCAAGAAAAAGTTTGTGAACCCTTTGCCATTACCTGGTTTTCTGCATTACTCATAAAATATGGTTTGATCTTCATTAAGTCACAATAATAGACAAACACAACCTGCCTAAACTAATTGTTCTTTTCATATCTTTATTCAACGCATTGTTCAATCTTTCACGATCCAGGCTGGAAAAAGTATGTGATCCCTTGTATTTAACAACTGGTAGGACCTCCTTTAGCAGCAATAACCTCCACTAAACGTTTCTTCTAGCTGCTGAACAGACTGCACAGCACCGAGGAGCAATTTTGGACCATTCCTCCACACATAACTGTTTCAGTTCATCAATATTTCTGGGATACCTTCCATCAACAGCCCTCTTCAGGTCATGCCATAGCATCTCAATTGGGTTAAGGTCTGGACTCTGACTTGGCCATTCCAAAACACAAATTTTCTTTTTTTTAAATTCTGCCGTTGATTTACTCTCGTGTTTCGGATCATCATCTTGTTGCATTATCCAACTTCTAGTAAGCTTCAGGTGATGAACTGCTACCCTGACATTCTCCTGTAAAATGCCTTGATACAATTTTGAATTGTTTCCTCGATCATTGCAAGCTATCCAGGCCCAGAGGCAGCAAAGCAGCTCCAAACCATCATAAACAAGAGAAAAACTGCAGATGCTGGAAATCCAAGTAACACACACAAAATGCTGGAGGAACTCAGCAGGTCAGGCAGCATCCATGGAAGAAAGTACAGTTGATGTTTCAGGGCTCCTCACCTTTTTTTTCCTCCAATCCTACAGAAGGGTCTCGACCTGAAATGTCAACTGTACTCTTTTCCATAGATGCTGCCCGGCCTGCTGAGTTTCTCCAGCATTTTGTGCGTGTTACAGCTCCAAACCATGATGTCCCTTCCACCATACATCACAGTTGGGATGAGGTTTTGGTGATGGTGTGCAGTTCAGCTACAGAGTTAAATTCTTGTTTCATCTGTCCACAAAACATTGTCCCAGAAGTGTTGTGGGACATCCAGGTGATCTTCTGCAGCAATGTTTTTTTTTGAGAGAAGTGGTTTCCTCCGTGGTGTCCTTCCACAAACACCATTCTTGTTCAGTGTTTTTCTCACAGTGGACACATGAACAGAGACGTTAGCAAGTCCTAGAGATTTCTGCAGGTCTTTTGTTGTTACCCTCGGGTTCTTTTTCACCTCCTTCAGCACTGCACGTTGAGCTCTTGGTGTGATCTTTGCAGGATGCCCACTCCCAGGGAGAGTAGCAACTGTTCTGAGTTTACTCCATTTGCAGACAATTTCTCTTACTGTGGACTGACAAACATTCAGGTCTTTAGAAATGCTTTTGTAGCCTTTTCCAGCTTCATACATCTCTACAATTCTTCTCCCAAGGTCCTCTGAAAGTTGTTTTGATCGAGGCATTGTGCACATAAATAGATCTTTCTTGAGAAGAGCAGACTTTGTCAGTAACCTGACTTTGTGTGTCATTTTTATAGGGAAGGGCAGCTCTACAATCCACACCCTCAATCTCATCTCACTGATTAGAAACCTGACTCCATTTGTAGAAGGCATTACCCCAGAGGTTTACATACTATTTTTGAACCTAGACTGCGATTGTTTAAATAGTGTACTCAGTATTGACGAGAAGAGGTATAATTGCTTGTGTGTTATTATTTTAGGCGGATTGTGTTAAGATGAAGATCAGACCACATTTTATGAGTAATTAATGCAGAAAACCAGGTCATTGCAACGAGTTCACAACTCTTCTTGCAACTTTTTCTTGTTCATATCATCTGTAGGCCTGGTCACAATTGCCATCAATTCCATCATCAAAATCAATGACATATAACACCAATGTTGTTAAAAATGTTTATTTTAAACAGTTTTATACAATCATACTTAAATCATTTAAAATACAAAACTAAGTAAGAGGAAGATACACATGTGTATGCATCCTTCCCGCCTGTGTTCACTGTTCTTGTGATCTCCCACCACTGCCAATACAGGAGGCAGTAGTGCGAGGGGCTGAGTTGGGACGGGGGGGGGGCAAGCACACAAATAAACGTGTCATGATTTGCATTAAATATCAGAAATAAAGAAACTTCACAACTATCATATTGTAAAAGCAAATAAAAACAGAATCAAAATAATGAGGACTCCACACACAAACACACACACAAATACACACACAAACAAAACCCCTCACAGACTGGCAGTTCAAACTTCTTAATGCATATAAGAAGCATTTAAAATTGTTAAGGGGGATTCCTTAAGGTTGTTATAGTCTGGGGGAGGTAGTGCAGATCAGCTCCCATTATCTATTAAGCCTTTGACAATCAAGCCCAGCTCCTGGCCTTCACGTGTGACTTGGCTACTAAGCCTGGTGGGACTGTTACTACTGACAGAAGGGGCAAAGGTGGGTTACTGGCACAAAACCAGTCACTTCAGGCAGATGGGGCTCGTCAGCCGTAGTCGGCAGCTCATGCAGAAGGAAAACTCTGATCTCAGACCTCTGCTACATTGTGACTATACCTGCTGACGGGGAAGGCTTCATGAGTAAAACCCGAGAAAAACTCCAGAGCTGGAGTCCCTAAGGCAGTCCTATGTTGAGTTCAACACTGACTGGCAACTCTCGCGATGCTGCTGGTGCCAGACTGTATCGGACTCTGCTGTTCCTTTGCACACGATATGGGGAGCCTGCTGCACGTGGGACAGTTTGCTCTTCATGTTGTGCTGCCCTGGCCTGCGTATCGAACATAGATAGCTAGGAAGCAACATCCATCGCTGACCCCAACTGATGGAGAGCTTCCCGAGGGTCCTTAAAACTAAGAAAACAATGTCGGCTGAACTCAAGCTGAAGGACAGTTGTCACCATTGTCAGTTCTCTCAACATGGAATAGCAAAGCATTTGGTCCACATCACAGCTCCTCCACCGCTACAGTTTCCAATCACACCATGCATTGCAGGAACCCAGGATTCTCTCCTTAAGCAACTGAGAGCTGGGAGTGCAAGAACTGGAAGAGGGGACCGGCTGTAGTGTGTTTAAAAGTCTGCTGATGACACTAAACTGAGAGAAAAAGAAAACTGTGCAGCGGATGTGTTGAGTCTACAGAGGGATATATATAGGTTAAGTGAGTGGGCAGAGATCTAGCAGAATAAGTACAATGTTAGTAAATGTGAGGTCATCCACTTTGGAAGGAAAAAATAGAAGATCAGATTAATTAAATGGTGAAAAATTGCAGCATGCCCTGTGCAGAGGGACTTGGGAGTGCTCGTGTATGAATCAGAAAAGGTTGATTTGCAGGTGCAACAAGTTTATCAATAAAACAAATGGAATGTTGGCCTTCATTGGTAGAGTAATTGAACTTAAGAGCAGGGAGCTAATGCTGCAGCTGTACAGGGTACTGGTGAGGCCACACCTGGAGTACTGCGTGCAGTTCGGGTCTCATTACTTGAGAAAAGATGTACTGGCTTTGGAGATTGAATTGAGCCGAGAAGGGCTGGGGAGAGGCAGAATGGGAAATTTCTGTTCTACTCCATTTTGCAAACAGATTATTGCCTCTGGTGAACTTACCTAGAAAGGGAATCTGGGGAATGGGAAGGGGTTTCCATTTGAATATTTGCTGAGCTTGAGACCTATGGTAATGTTTGTTTTCCCGCAGTGACTGAGCTAGTCTGGTGAGGGGACACAACAGACTCAATAAGCAGCAGTCAGGTGGAGGAGCACATTAAAGTGGAGCAGATCAACGTACTGGGCAAGAGGTTTAATACCACGAAACTCTGGGAGAGAATTGAATGCAGAACGCAGAATAACAAGGACACAAACAATTGGGCACAGGGCAGACTCAGAACCTGCATTAAAATGAGGGGAACACTGAAACACACCACAAAATGCTGGAGGAATTCAGCCAGTCAGGCAGCATCTATGGAGGGGAATAAATGGTCATGTTTTGGGCCGAGACTCCACATCAGGACAGGAAAGGAAGGGGGCAGAAGCCAGAATAGGAAAGGAGGCTGGAAGGGTTGTAACTGCGCCTGATGCCAGCCAGAGACCCCTCCACAAGGGACGGATGTTAGTGGAACACCCTCAGGTCAAAGAACCACCCTGGCTCCCAGCAGAATCTTGGTTGGTTTCGAGTCATTGACCACTACAGAACAAAAACAAGTCCTTTGGGCCATCTAGTCCCTGCCGAACAATGACTCTGCCTAGTCACATCCACCCGCACCTAGACCATAGCCTTCCACAGCTCTCCATTTTGGGTGAGGTACAGGCAGGCGGGGTAGGAGGGAGTTGCATTTGAGATGGGAAAGGCAGAGAGAGTCTCCTTTGATTGCCAGTCTGTGCTCTGTGACATCGAAGCAGGCGAGTCTCCAACACCAGAAGGGCAACTCAGAGCACTGTTAAGGCATTCCTGATGAAAATACAGCTCCCTTCCATTGAGAAGGGACCTCAGCCTCCTCTGCCAAAGGGAGCCCTGTTCCTGTGTTCTGTGCTCGAGAAAACTGGAGTCTTTTCAGAGATGTTTAAATAGGCACATGAATGTGAGGAAAACGGAAGGATATGAACAGAAGGGATTAGATTAATTGGCTATTTGATTACTAATTTAACTGTTTTGGCACAACATGTTCCTGCTCTATGTCCTACGATTCTCGGAACACTAATCGCCCGCTCTCTGCAAGTTGCTTTGGTGAACACTCCTTGTTGGCACTCGCGCACTTTCAGAGGACCCCACAACAGGAGAGCATTCTGACCAGCTGCATCACTGTCTGGTACGGAGGGGCCACTGCAGAGGATTGGAAAAAGCTGCAGATGGTCGTAGACTCCCCCAGCTCTGTCATGGACACTACCCACCCCACCATCAAGGGCATCTTCAAGAAGCAGAGCCTCAAGTGGGCAGCATTCATCACAAAGGACCCCTACCATTCAGAACATGTCCTCTTCTCACTACCATCAGGGAACAGGCACAGGAGCCTGAGCAGCCACACTCAACGGTTCAGGAACAGCTCCTTCCTCTTGGCCATCAGATTCTGAACAGACAACAAACACTGGCTCATCATTCCATTTATTTGCAATAATTTTGTAAAGTTTTGATTTTTATGTCTTTGCACTGTACTCTTGTCATGAAACAACAAATTCCGTGTCTGTGATAATAAACCTGATTCTGGCTGAAGGTGTGAAGCTGGAGCAGTTTGAAGTCTTTAATGAAGGAGCCATCACAAGTGATGCTACTCAAAGCAAAGACCTGCTCTAAAGACAGTTGTATTGTAAGGCAGATGGCTTTATTTTCCTGACCAAATTCTTAAATTGCAAAGTCCTTTTATTTACATAAGCCTGAACGATAACATGTTTCCAAGAGCACAGGTTATAAAACACCAGGTGCTAAATGAGCCCATCTCCAGGAGAAGGAAAACTCTGATCTCAAACCTTCGCTGCCTTGAGGCTATATTCACTCATGGGCAAGGCTTCAGGAGCAAATTCAGAGGCAAAGTCCGGAGCTGCAGTCCCTGAAGCAGTCTCACGCTGAGTTCTCCGCTGTTCCTCTCGATTCTTCAGCCGCATGGATGCATGGGCAACCACCAGCTCTCCATCTTGCGCTGCCCTGGTTTGCTTATGACAGCAACATCCATGGTCGACCCTGACCCACGGAGGGCCTACGAGATGAAATCACCTTTCCAGAGTGCTGTTCCTCAGCGAGACATTCTCAACACTTCTGGAAAATGGATGTACGGCAGCTCTCTCTCCTATCTGGTGCCAACCTCAGGGTAGATATGCTGCAAAGTTCCCTCCACAGCGCCTGAGCAAACGTCTGACCGCAAAGTGGACCAGAACTGCACCAAAGTCACATTAGAGTCCACACTGACCTGACCGCAGGGACGCTCCAAACACCTGGCCGGCAGGCAGTCCCAGCCTGCTTTTGTCCATCCTGTGAGCTGCAGCAGTGCAGCAGGACTGAGATGCATGCCTGGCAATTACTGTGAAGGAGGAGACAACTCCAGTAATCTCTCTCCACAACCCAACTCAACAGGCCAATACCCATCCATCAGCTTGTGGCCCAGAGCGGGGCCTTCTCACCTTCCCCACCACCAGCCAACTCTGCAACAGCAGCCTCCAGTTGAATATAAAGCACGAACTTGCTGTCAATCAGTGAGGGTAGCACGTCCAGCCTAACAGTGCCAGCGACCCGGGTTCAACTTCTGCACGCCAAGTGTTTGTACGTTCTCCCCAGGACTGCCTGGCTCTCCTCCGGGTGCTCCGATTTCCTCCCACATTCCAAAGTCGTACGGGTTAGTGGGCACGCTACGTTGGCACAGGAAGCATGGTGACATTTGCAGGCTGTGCCGAGCATGTCCTCAGACTGTGTTGGTTCTTGGCACAAACAGCGATGTACAGGCGACAAGTAAAACTGATCTAGTGTGGGACCGGGCGGACTAACATGATGCCTACGCAGGAACTACTGTGAAGGAGGGAACAACTGCAGTAATCTCTCTCCACAGTGCTAACCCAGAGGTGAACACCTACCCATCAGCTTACAGTACCTGGCGGGACCCTCTTGACGTCTCCCGAATCCTCCCTTTCCCACCTCCAGACAACTCTGGAACAGCAATTCCCTGTTGATACAAGCAGGATAGAAAGCACAGTGCAGGCAGAGGGCATGAGAGCTGGTGACTCCCCCAGATCAGCAAACTCTGGGGCCAGAAATCCATGCGAATCCTGGGGTTGATACTGAAGGTCGAAGGCCAAAGCCGGCATACCCGGAAGTCAGTGGCCTGATGTCCGTGAGTCTGTAGATCTGGGCCAAGGACCTGAGGTCAAAAGTCTGATGTCTACGCATCGGGAAGTTGGAGGCGCAGAGGCGGCCTGTCCTGGAGTCGGGGGGCCTGTCTGGGTGGGTGGGAAGGTGGTGAAGTGGCTTGTTTTTGCTGTTATTTGTCTTGTTGTTGCTACTTGTGTTCTGCTGAACAGTGTGGGCATGCTACACTGGCGCCAGAATATGTGGCACATCCTTGGCTATGTTGGTTGCTGACGCAAATGACGTAATTTCACTGTACGTTTCGATGTACGTGTGACAAAGACATGAATCTAGATCTGAAAACAGGATTATGCAGACAAAACAGTTTGGTCCCAAACATCAAAAACAGCATTCCCAATTCTTATCTGTCCGTGTTACTCTGTTTCAGCAGGGTCTAAACGCACACATACAGTGCTTGTGTATGGGGTATCCAGCACGGGGTGGCACCTCTGGTGAAGGGGCATATTGTGCCCATTCTGGGACAGCTCACTTGCCTTCAGGCCCGCCGGACACTCATCTCTCACCTGTGGTTCCTGTAGATGTTTGCATGCGACAATGGCCACACCCCGGCACACTGCTCCGACAGGCAGGCTAAGCCGGATGAGAGCAGCCCAAGCCGGATGAGAGCAGCGCATGGGCCTCAGACCAGTGAGACAGGGACATGCCTGTCCGAGCACGTGAAGTCAGCTCTGGTGGACTGGACGGATGAGATCCACAGTGAGACCCGATGCTCCGGAAGGCAGTTCTGCAACGCTCGGTGGAGAGCAAGGGCTTTACAAGGCACAGAAGTAATCATGGTCACCCACTGTAACCAAGGAAGACCCCAGCTTGTGTCGACTGGACCCAGACTTCTGAGGTCGAGAGAGTGGAACAGTCCCAGTGTCACAGCTTTTCTACTTTAAATACTCTCCCAAATGGGCTTCACGTCATCGTCGGGCATGACAACCACCACAGTAACAGTGATTGGACGGCTTTGTCACAGGTAGAGCAGGACGAATCCTTCAGCCTGAGGAGCGAGCGATTCCCAGGACTTATCGTGGGCACCAGTCCAAGGGGCATTGCTACGAGGGAAGGGGCAGTGTCTCGCCGCTGAAATCAAACACACCGGCGACTTCCCAGTGGTGAACTCCAGTCTGGGTACCTGGTTGGGGGGGAGGGGGGGGATGGAAATCACCTCACAGACAGCACCCCCCCTACCACGCCTCCCCGTCACCCCTCTCCCAAGCAAACCCTGCAGTGAGTGATCACACAGCCTGCTGTGGGTAGGAAGGGTTGAGGAACAGAGCCAGCTAGAGGTGGCAGCTTCTGTAGTCTGCAGTATGGTTAGTCTTAGAATCAGTGCTTGGGGCAATAACGTCCCTCCTCTCTTGGACAGTCAGTTGTATTTAATGTTTATCCTTTTCGTTGCTTCTCCAGAAGTTTTAGAAGCTATTGGAAAAAAAACTCCCATAAGGCACTTTTTTTTTTAAATATATAAAGAAAGCAAAGTCCTGCAGCTCATTACTTTCCCATTTGCTGCAGGCTCTCCAGCAAAATATTCTTGTGGTTGATGTCTGTCACGCCAGCTTCTTCCAGGTCCTCCTTTGTGATGTCACTGTGGGGGCGAATCAGAAAACCAGAGTTAGTCATCAACCAGACATTCTGCAGATGCTGGAAATCTCCACCAACAAAACATACTCAGCAGATCACACTGATGGCTCTGGGCCTGAACTTTCTGTCTCACTGCTGCCATCAGGAAGAAGGTACAGGAGCTTCAGGACCCACACCACCAGCTTCAGGAACAGTTATCACCCCTCAGCCAACAGGCTCCTGAACCAGAGGGGTCACTTCACTCTCCCCAACCTACAGACTCACTTTCAAGGACTCTTCATTTCACACTCTCAATATTTATTGCTGATTTATGATTATTTCCCCTTTTTTTCTTTTCATATTTACAAAATTTGTTGCTTTTGCACATTGTTTGTCTGTCCATACTGTTGTGTGCGGTCTTTCATTGATTCTATTGTGTTTCTTGTGTTTACTGTGAATGCCCGCAAGAAAATGAATCCCAGCTGTGCTTTGATAATAAATTTACTTTGCACTTTGGAGAAGATGTTTCCTGTAGTGTCCCAGTATACAAGTGTAAATGAGAATGAAATAATTGTTAATCTGGGTCCAATGCAGCATAAAATAAAACACTACGATAAAAAACACAATAATAAAAAGCACAATAAATATACAAGACAGTTTATACGCAGAGATTGACTGTACGTCCATAAAGTGACGCTGGGCACAGGAGTGTCTGTACACAAGGTGACTCTGACAGGATGTGATAAAGTAGTGGTGGTTGGGGGTGTGGAGGGGTGGGTTAGTGGGTGGAGGTGTTGATCACCCTCGCTGCTTGGGTTTTTGAGTCCGGTGGTCCTGGCGTCAGAAAGTTGATCCTAGTTTATACCCAATTTGTCAAATGGAGTTCAATCCGGAAAAAGTGTGAAGTGATTCAATTTGAAATGCCGAACTTGAAGGCAGAAAACAGGGTTAATGCCAGAATTCTTAGCAGTGTGCAGGCACAGAAGGATATTGGGGTCCACATCCACAGGTCCCTCAAAGTTACCATGCAAATTAAAAGGGTGCTTAAGAAGGCATATGGTGTTATTTTATTACTTTAGTGATACAGCGCAGAATAGGCTCTTCTGACCCAAAGAGCCACACCAACTAGCAACCCACCCATTTGTTTTTTGTTGTTCCTTTCTGCGCCTTGTGGTGCTTCAGGTGGTAACCTTGCTGTCTCATTAGCATTTGTCTATTTTTTTTAACCAGTTGCTGGTTCGATGCTCAACCCAGCACAGGTGGAAAGCCACCAAGAAGCCTGCTGGATTCCCGGGGTCACTCGCCTTAAAGTCCACTACGGATACCAGTACACCACCAGCTACCAGCAACCCACCTACTTCACCCTAGCCTAATCACAGGGCAATTTACAATTCCAATTAATCTACAAACTGGTACATCTTTTGACTGTGGGAGGAAGCCTTAGTACCTTGTAGCATTTTGCATGCCACAGTCCTAAGGAGACACCAGATTGCATGGAGGGAGAGAGAGTTTAAACGAAGTGAGTGGGGGCAGTTGGCACATTTTGTGCGCCACAGACCCAAGGAGACACCAGATTATTTATAATTAGGCACTTGGCAAGGACCGCTAAAATGAAATTATGTTTAAGCAGAATGGCTATTGTGGGGGTGTGTGAGTGGGTCAATGTTGGAGTGGGGAGTTGAAGCTTTGGCAAGAAGAGGCGTGGGTCATAGGTAGATTTTTTTCATTAGTTATTCTTTCTTTCTTATTGTGCATTTCGAGCGGAGGGGATGTCAGGCAGGATAGTGGAATGCTCCTCCTGTGGGATGTGAGAGGGCAGGGAGACCTCCAGTGTCCCTAATGACTTCACCTGCAAGAAGTGCATCCAGCTGCAGCTCCTAACAGAATGTGCTAAGGAGCTGGGAGCTGGAACTGGGTGAACTCCGGCTCATCTGGGAGAGGGAGGAGCTGATAGGCAGGGCACACAGGGAGGTAGCTACACCCAAGGTGCAGGACAGAAAAGGACATAGTCAGCTAGTGCAGAGCACCCCCGTGGCCATTCTCCTAAACAAGAGGATACTGTTTGGGGAGGGTGGAGAAAGGGAGGGGGAAGACCTTGCAGAGGAAAGCCACTGTGGTTAGATTTCTGGCACCGTGGCTCAGAAAGGGACAGAGGTGAGCTATAGTGATAGGGGATTTGTTGGTTAGGGTAATTGAAAGGAGACTCTGTGAACAAAAACAAGATTCCTGGATAGTTTATTGCCTCACGGGTGGCAGGGTTCAGAGGCATCTTAGATTGAGTCCACAACTTCCTTAAGCGGGAGGGTGAGCAACCAGAGGTCGTGGTCTATATTGGCACCAATGACTTGGGTAGGAGGGGTGACAAGGTCCAGCAAGGTGAGTTCAGGGAGTTAGGCGCTAAGTTAAAGGGTAGGACCTCCAGGGTTGTGATCTCAGAACCGCTAGTGTGCCATGTGCTAGTGAGACCAGAAACAGGAAGATCATGCAGTTTACCATGTGACTAAGGAGACGGTGCAGGAGTGAGGGCTTTAGACTTTTGGATCATTGGACTCTCTTCCAGGGAAGATGGGACTGATACAGAGGGCAGGGTCTGCACCTGAACTGGAGGGGGAAATCTAATATCCTACACTTCAAACTCAATTTATTATCAAAGTACATTTATGTCACCATATACAATCCTGAGATTCAATTGCTTGTGGGCATAGTCAATAAATCCAATAACAGTAATAGAATCAATGAAAGACCGCACCAACGTGGCATTCAACCAGGGTGCAAAAGACAACACTGTGCAAATACAAAAACATAGAAAAAATATTATTAATAGTAATAACAATAAATGTAGATGTGTGAAATGGTCAGCATAGATGTGGTGGGCTGAAGGGCTTGTTCCCATGCTGTGTGACTGTCCGCCTTGCCTTTCTGTCAAAGTGGTGATCATGATCATGGGCTACTGTGACCTGGGACATCACAGGCATTAAATCAAACACTGGGGCCTTGTTACACCAGCACATTTGTCTGTCTGTCTATCAATTGATCATCTATCTATCAACCTGTCTACATATCTGTTCAAAGGTACAGCGCAGAACATGGTCTTCTGGACCACCAAGCCCAGCTGCCCAGCAACCCACCTATTTAACCGGATAATTTACCAATTAACCTACTAACTGATACATCTTTGAGCTACAGGAGGAAATCCACCCATTCTACAGGGAGGACATACAAACTCCTTACAGGTGATGTTGGAATTGAACTCCAAACTCCAGCACCCTGAACTGTAAGAGTGATGCCTAACCGCTATACTACCGTGGCACCCCAAATTAGTGCCGGCGGACGAGAGGTTACCTCTGCCCAGTCGAGGACAGGGACACAATCCTGCAGTGCAGACACCTACCTCAAGAATTCCAGATCGTCCCAGCCGTTGCGGACCAGACCATCCTCATACCTCTCCAAGCCCAGACGGCGTAACCAGTTCCCCACACTGGAGTCGTGAGACAGGCTGGAGCTGGTGCTGCTTGCTTGGCACGAGGCCTGTGGGATCGAACAGGATAAGGGTCACTCAAGATTCAAAACTGTTTATTGTCATTCTTCAGTAAAGGAGAATGAAATGATTCTTACTCCAGATTCAGTACAGCACAAAACCAAAAACACAAGAAGCATAAAGGACACAATAAATATTTATTTATTTAGCAATTCCGGACACACAGCAACCCATCAATTTAACCTGAACCTAATCACAGGACAATTTACAATGACCTACTAACCGGTATGCTTTTGGACTGTGGGAGGAAACCAGAGCACCTGGAGGAAACCCACGTGGTTACAGAAAGGAGCATAGAGAAACTTGCTTACAGTGGACAACAGAATTGAACTCCGATGTCCCGAGCTGTAATAACATCATGGTAACTGCTATGCTTCCGTGATTTTTCAATATAAAAGAAGTCCTACAAAAGACAATGTACAAGTAACTGTGATGTGGCAGTGCACGGGGTAGGATGAACAGGGTTGAGGGTTTGTGCAGAGGAGTGGCCAGTGTGCACGTAGTGGTGGAGGGGTGGGTTAGTGGGTGGAGGTGTTGATCAGCCTTACTGCTTGGGGAAAGTGACTGTTTTGAGTCTGGTGGTCCTGGTGTGGATGCTATGTAGCCCCCTCCCTGATGGGAGTGGGACAAACAGTTTATGAGCAGGGTGGGTGGGATCCAAGATTTTACTGACCCTTTTTCAGCAATTTTCTGTATATATGTCCTTGACGGCAGGTAGGCGGGTGCTGATGATGCATTGGGCAGTTTTGACTACCCGTTGTAGAGGCTTCCTGTCTGTCACAGTGCAGTTTCCGTACCATGTTAGCAGCCTGTTAGGATGCTCGCTACTGCACAGCTCTCAGTCTTGAGCACTGACGTGCATAGACCGGCTCTCTTCAGCCTCCTCGGAAAGTAGAGAGGATGATGGCTTCAACAGCTGGCAATTTGAACCAAGCGCCTTGGTTGGGGTGGGCAAAGCTCCCACAGTAGAAAAGCAGTGAATGCCCATAGGCTTCAGCCACAGAGCTGGAAGGTTGATGCCTGTTCAAATGATTTTTTATACTTTTTATTTAGAGATACAGTCAGTAACAGGCCCTTCCAGCCCAGCGAGCCCTCCTCACCCAATGATACCCCTGTGGCCAACTAACCTACCAACCGTACATCTTTGGATCGTGGGAGGAAACCAGAGCACCCGGAGGAAACCCACGCAGCCACATGGAGAACGTATAAGCTTCTTAAAGACAGCAATGGGAATTGACCCCGGGTCGCTGGTGCTGTAAAAGCATAACACCAACCGCTATGCTCCCAAAGGAAAGGCATCTCCTGAATTCATTAAAATCAACGTTCAGAAATGATTCACACAGGAGGTTCAGCAGATGCTGGAAATGCAGAGTAACACACACAAAATGCTGGAGGAACTCAGCAGGTCAGGCAGCACCTGTGGAGAGCAACCCTGCATCTGGACTGAAAAGGAAGGGGGTAGAAGCCGAAGGGGAAGGGGAAGGAGAGCATCAGAGGTGATTCCCCTCTGTGGAGGGGAAGAATCTCGGCCCAAAATGTCAACTGTTTATTCCTGTCCATAGATGTGCCTGATCTGCTGAGTTCCCCCAGCATTTGGTGGGTTAGTCTGAAGTTACATCACCATATTTGAAATAAGTATACCCTAGATGGGATTTGAACCCACAACCCCAATGAAGGGGCCAATGCCTTTATTAGGCCACTTCATTCCCCCTCCCCCAACAGCATAGACCACGGAACAATGTGCCAGAGAATTCCTGAGGCTGCTGGGGTGTATCATAAAACCATAAGATATAGGAGAATGAGGCCATTCAGCCCATTGAGTCTGCTCCACCATTCCATCATGGCTGATTTATTATCCTTCTCAAACCCATTTTCCAGCCTTCTCCCTGTAACCTTTGACGCCCCAACTCTTCAAGAACCTATCAACCTCCTTCTCAATGACTTGGCCTCCATGGCTGTCTGTGGCAAAGAATTACCCAGTTTCACTCCCCCTGGCTAAAGAAATTCCTCCTCATCTCCATGCTAAAAGGACACCCCTCTATTCTGAGGCTGTGTCTTAGACTCCCCCACCACAGAAACATCCTCTCCACATATCCTGACAATCTTACCTCCTCTGCCATATCTTCTTCAATGCTCTCCTTGATGGAGCGAGGGGGGAAGGCAGCAGGGCGGCTGTAGTCAGGGAGGAACGGTCGGTGGGGTTGACCTTTCACTGGCAGTGGGGGGTTCCTCATGGGGGGCTCCGCCTTGACCCCCGGGTAGTCCACCTCGCTGAGGCTCTTGGCCATCTGCAGGGCGGAATAGGAGTGATCATCGACAGCCCCCTGGTAGGCTGGGCCGCAGTGGTTGGTCATGTAGGGAGGCAGCAGCTGCCCCGTGCCGGGGGACAGTTGGCTCTTGGGGTGAGGTTTGGGTGGGAAGGGGGCTTTGGTATCCAAGGGGTCTGTGGGGTGTCGGTGCTTGCCGCCGGGGTTCCTCAGGCCGGGCTCATCCTTGGACCTCTGTCTTTGGACCTCCTTTGAGGTGGCGTAGAAAGGATTATCAATCACGTCCATCTCAGCTGACTTGGGCAGGGGTGGAGGGGGGTAGTCAGGTGGCGGCCGGTTGAGGGTCAGGCACTCGTCGTCCGAGAGAGAGGCCTCTTCGCTGGCCAGGGGAGGGCGAGCTGACGTTTGCCGTTTCTTGTCGTGTAGGCCCAGAGTGGTGTGGCCTTTGGTTTTCTGAGGAGCTTTCACGGCGCCCGAGACCTGGTGGTCGGGGGATAGAGGCACTCCCTCCAGCATATAGTAGGCAGGATTGTTGAAGCTGTTCTTGGAGCACAGCGCGTCTGCGTCAGAGTGCGCCTCCCCCTGTTTGGTCCTGGAAGAAACATCCCAGAGATCAGAGCAAGTTCAAAGTTCAAAAAAAACATTCATTATCAGAGTTACAGATGTCACCATATACATTGCATTCTGGTTCAATAGACAATAGGTGCAGAAGTAGGCCATTCGGCCCTTCAAGCCAGCACCGCCATTCACTGTGATCATGGCTGATCATCCACAATCAGTATCCAGTTCCTGCCTTATCCCCATAACCTTTGATTCTGCTATCTTTAAGAGCTCTATCCATCTCTTTCTTGAAAGCATCCAGAGACTTGGCCTCCACTGCCTTCTGGGGCAGAGCATTCCATACATCCACCACTCTCTGGGTGAAAAAGTTTTTCCTCAACTCCATTCTAAATGGCCTACCCCTAATTCTTAAACTGTGGTCTCTGGTTCTGGACTCACCCATCAGCGGGAACATGCTTCCTGCCTGCAGCGTGTCCAATCCCTTAATAATTTTATATGTTTCAATAAGATCCCCTCCCAGCTTTCTAAATTCCAGAGTATACAAGCACAGTCGCTCCAATCTTGGTTCACTGGGCTATTGGTTAATTGGGCAGCTGTTTACTTGGGACAACTCTTAAAGAACAAAACTGAGGAAATAGCCAGAATTCCCTTCATTTATTTGGGACACTCTGCCGCTTAATTGGGACAGGAGTCTGTTGCCGAACAGTTTCTATCTAATGTCAGTCTTGTACACTTGTGTGGCCATTAGACACTACGTCGTGCTTACAGGGAACTGCTTTTAAACAGCGTCAAAAAAGCAGTGATTTTTGTCACTGATAGTTGGGGAGAAATAAGCAGTAAAACAATTCAGAACTATTTCATTCACTGCGGTTTCAAGCATTCAGGCTTGGAGATACCGGAAACAGTAGGGAGTGAAAAGGAAACAATTTCGCTATTTTAGGCACAACAAAGAATTTGAAGGTATTGGCAATCATTTTGAATGTGATAATGAAAATGAAGATTTGAAGGATGCAATCATAAGAACATGACAGCAAACACTAGATGAGTTTCTCTGTTGATAACTATTAAGAACTAATACACAGTTTTATAACACTGTAGTAGAACTAGTTTTCTAATTTATTCTGTATTTCCTTAAAATACATAATTTGTTACTCAGTTAAACTGTAGTTTGCCTTTTTTAAAAATATATTTTAACTACTTCCTAGAAATTAGGCCAGCCACTTAATTGGGCCAAAATGTACTGGTCCTGATGTGTCTCAATTAACCGGAATTCATTGCATTACTCTGTGGTTCACTTTCCTGCAGACGCTCACAGTAAAATAAAGAAATACAATAGAATTTAGGGAAAACCCTACATGAGTTATAGACAGAGGTTGAGTAGGTTCGGACTTTATTCCCTGGAGCGTAGGAGAGTAAGAGGAGATTTGATAGAGGTATACACAATTATGAGGGGTATAGATAATAAATGCAAGCAGGCTTTTTTCACTGAGGCTGGGAGGGACTACAACCAGAGGTTGTAGGTTAAGGGTGAAGGGTGAAAAATTTAAGGGGAACATGAGGGGAAATGTCTTCGCTCAGAGGGTGAGAGTGTGGAACAAGTGGTGGATGCAGGTTTGATTTCAGCATCTAAGACAATCTTGGACAAGTACATGGTTGGGAGGGGTATGGAGGGTTATGGTCCAGGTGAGGGTCGATGGGACCAGGCAAAATAACAGTTTGGAATGGTCTAGAATGGCTTAAAGGCCCATTTCTATGATGTGGTTTTTTATGACTCTAAACTAAGGCTGACAAGCAGCCAATGTGCAAAAGCAGACAAACTTTGCAAATAAAAAAAATACTGAGAATTGTAAAGATTAGGTTTATTATCAATGATACATGTTGTGAAATGTATTGGTTTATGGCAGCAGTACAGTGCAATACACAAAAATTACAATAAGAAATATATATCTAAAAAAACAAATACGTAGGGCAAAAGAGGGCAGAAAGATATTGAGGTGGTGTTCATGGGCTCATTGTCCATTCAGAAAGGGGGAAGAAACTGTTCCTGAATCGTTGAGTGTGTGCCTTCAGGCTCCTGTACCTCCTCCCTGATAGTGGCAATGAGGAGAGGACATGTCTTGGGTGATGGGGGTCTTTAATGATTGACACGGCCTTTTACAGAAAACAATGAGTTGTAGACTCCTTGAAAGCATGTCTGTAGGCTGTGGAATCAGTTCAGAGTTGAGGTGAGTGAAGTTACCCACGCTAGTTCAAGAGCCATTGACCATAAGACTTAGCAGCATCAAGTCTGCTCCACGATTCAATCAAGCCTGATCCTCTTTTCTTCCCCTTCCCTCAGTCCCACTCCTTGGCCTTTTCCCTGTAACCTTTGATGCCGTGTCCAATCAAGAACCTATCAAGCTCTGTCTTAAATACACCCAATGACCTGGCCTCCACAGCTGCGTGTGGCAGCAAACTCCACAAATTCACAGCCCTCTGGCTAAAGAAATTTCTCTGCATCTCTGTTTTGAATGGACGCCTCTCTACCCTGGGGCTGTGCCCTCTTGTCTTAGACTCCTCCACCACGGAAAATATCCTTTCCACATCTACTCTGTCTGGGCCTTTCAACATTCGAAAGGTTTCAATGAGATCCCCGCCATCCTTCTAACCTCCAGTGAATACAGACCCAGAGACATCAACGTTCCTCGTATGATAACCCTTTCATTCCTGGAATCATCCTTGTGAACCCTCTCCAATGCCTGCACATCCAAGGAGCCCAAAACTATTCACCAGTGCCTTATAAAGCCTCAGCATCACATCCTTGCTCTTGTATTCTAGACCTCTTGAAATGAATGCCAACATGGCATTTGCCTTCCTCACCACTGACTTAACCTGCAAGTTAACCTCTAGGGTGTTCTAAAGCACTAGGCCGCAACAAATCCATCAGCTCCAATCGTCATGGTTTCCATGCCATTGGAATCAGTTGGTTGATTTGTGAAGTATCGTGTGCTTCTTGGAGTGCAACATCGAGTACACGTTAAACAAGTACACGCACAGGCGTCTTCGCTCTGTGGGCCATTTCTTCAGAATGAAGACCATCATCCTCGACCTTGAGGGATCGCCACGACGACGAGGGTGTTCTGCACAAGGACTCCCAAAGTCCCTTTGGATCTCAGACTTTTGGATTTTCTCCCCATTTAGAAAATAGTCTGCACATTTATTTCTACTACCAAAGTGCATGACGATGCACTTTCCAACATTGTATTTCATTTGCCACTTTCTTGCCCATTCTCCTAATCTGTCTAAATCCTTTGCAGACTACCTGTTTAGTCAGCACTAACTGCCCCTCCACCAACTTTCGTATCATCTGCAAACTTGGCAACAAAGCCATCTATTCTACCATCTAAATCATTTATATACAGCATAAAAAGAAGTGGTCCCAACACCAACCTCTGCAGAACACCACTAGTCACTGGCAGCCAAACAGAAATAGATCCTTTTATTCCCACTCACTGCCTCCTACCAATCAGCCATTGCTCTATCCATGCAAGTAACTTTCCTGTAATACCATGGTAAGCAGCCTCATGTGTGGCACCTTGTCAAAGGCCTTCTGAAAGTCCAAATATACAACATCCACTGCATCCTCTTTATCTATCCTACTTGTAATCTCCTCAAAGAATTCCAACAGGTTCATCAGGCAGGATTTTCCCTGAAGGAAACCATGCTGACTTTCTACTATCTTGTCCTGTGTCACCAAGTACTCCATCACCTCATCCTTAACAATTGACTCCATCGTCTTCCCAACTACTGAGGTCGGGCTAACTGGTCTATAATTTGCTTTCTGCTGCCTTCCTCCTTTCATAAAGAGTGGAGTGACATTTGCAATTTTCCAGTCCTCTGGCACCATGCCAGAGTCCAATGATTTTGAAAGGTTACTACTAATGCCTCCACAATCTCTAACGCTACCTCTTTCAAAACCCTAGGGTGCAGTTCATCTGGTCCGGGTGACTTATGTACTCTCAGGTCTTTCAGCTTTTTCAGCACCTTCTCCCTTGTAACAGTAACCACACTCCTACTCTTCAACATCTGGCACACTGCTAGTGTCCTCCACAGTGAAGACTGATGCAAAATACTCACCCTTCTGTCCCCTTTGCCCCGATACCCCTTCTGCCCTCAAACATTCCCCTCCATGTCCTCCACCTCTGATACCCCCTGTCAACTCCACCCAATACCGCACTTCCTTCCCTCCATCCCTGAAAACCCTCTTCAATCCTGAATATCCCCCTCCAACCCTGAATCTTCCCTTCTGTTCCCAACCACCCCTGAACTCCCCCTCATCCTCTCTGCCCGACACTGCCCGCTGTCCACACTGCCAGACACCACCACCCCAGACCCTCTCCATCCCCTTTGCCCCTAAAACTCTGTAACCTCCTCTGGCCTTAAAACCCTGTCCCCCCCCATTCCTGACCACCCACCCATCCCACCCCCCATACCTGTCTTCCGCAGCTACTGCAGGGAGCAGTGCAGGTGAACGCCCAGCCGGCAGGGGGCACGGTTTCTCTGGCTCTTCGCTCTGTTTCCCAAGCTGTGGCCCGGACGTCTCAGGAGATACCGGTTTCTTCAAATTCCCCCTGAAAAGCAACATCTAAACATTAAAAACTTCAAATATCAGCTTTATTTGTCACATGTACATCAAAACATGGGGTGTGTGGGATGTGCAGGGAGGGGTATGGGACAGATGAAGGGGCTTGCCGTGTCCATTCTGGGGCAACTCACTCACCTTAGGCCCCCACCAGACACTCAGCTCTCACCTGTGGCTCCCAGTAACTGTCTGCATGTGACAGCGGCCACACCCCAGTACACTGCCTCGACAGGCAGGCTAACCAAGTGACAGTAGCTGGTGGCCTCGTGCCTGCAGACTGGCAGATAAGATCTACAGTGAGATCCAACGGGCAGGAAGATGGTTCTACAACGCTCCATGGAGAGCGACAGGCATGACAAGGCACAGAACACATCATGGTCACCCACTGCAACCAAGACCCCAGTTATAACGGCTACTGGATCTGGACGTCCGAGGCTGAGAGAGTGGAACTGTCCCAGTGCAATAGCTCTTCCACGTTAAAATCTCTCCCTCACAGGTCTCCTGTCATTGTTGGATACGACAGACATCCAACACCACAAAACATACAGGTTGAGTCAATGACCAACACAGTCCGAGGATTGCACTGGGCAAGTGTGGCCACACTTCCAGTGCCAACGTAATGTGCCCACCACTCACTGAGCCGAACCCACACGTCACGGTTGGACCATGAACAATTGCCGAGGGAGCTCAGCAGCTCAAGAAGCTTCTGTCAGGGGAAAGTGAAGTGCGGACGTTTCTGATCAAGACCATACATCAGGATGAGCGTGGAGGGGGAAGATGATTGGGGATAAGGGGAGAGGCGAGTCAGGAACCAATAGGCGATTGGTGGACTGGGAAGTGGCAAGGGATAAAAAGACCGAGAAAGATTAGTTTTATTTGTCACGTGTACATTGAAACACACAGTGAACTGTGTCATTTGCATCAATCACCAACGCAGTCTGAGGATGAGCTGGGGGCAGCCCACAAGTGTCACCCCAACATACTAAGATGAAGGAAAGGCAGAAATATTGTCTATGTGCACTGCAACACAGCCTTTGACTAAGTGGGAGGGTGATGAAGAAGGTTCAGATGCTTGGCATTCAGGATGAGACAGTAAATTGAATTAGACATTGGCTTCACAGGAAAAGCCGGAGACTGGCTGCCTCTTTGGTTGGAGGCCTGCGATTAGTAGTGTGTCACAGGGACTGGTGTTGGGTCCGTTATCGCTCGTCATCAGCAGCTTTGCAAGATTGGAGATGGAGTGGACAGCGAGGAAGCCTATCGAAGCTTGCAGTGGGATCTGGAAAAATGGCAGATAGAAGCGTGAGGTTTTGCACTCTGAGAGGACAAACCAGGGTAGGATTTGCACAGTGAGTGGCAAGACACTGAGAAGTGTGGTAGAACAAAGGGATCTGGGAATACAGGTCCATAATTCTTTGAAAGTGACGTCACAGGTCGATAAAGTTGTAAAGACAGCTTTTAGCACATTGGCCTTCATAAATCAAAGTAATGAGTACAGGGGATGGGATGTTATGTTGCAAGTTGAAAAAGACATTGGTGAGGCCTAATTTAGAGTATTGTATGCAGATTCTAGTCAACTACTTGACAGGAAAGATATCAATAAAATTGGAAAGAGTGCAGAGAAAATTGACAAGGGTGTTGCCAGGACTTGATTTATAGGGAAAAGTTGAACAGGTTTGGACTTTATTCCCTGGTGTGCAGAAGAATGAGGGGAGATTTGATAGGGGTGTACGTGTTGGCGCGTGGCCAAGTGGTTAAGGCGTTGGTCTAGTGATCTGAAGGTCGCTAATTCAAGCCTTAGCTGAGGCAGCGTGTTGCGTCCTTGAGCAAGGCACTTGCTCTGCGATGACACTGGTGCCAAGCTGTATGGGTCCTAATACCCTTCCCTTGGACAACATCGGTGGCATGGAGAGGGGAGACTTGCAGCATGGGCAACTGCCGTTCTTCCATACAACCTTGTCCAGGCCTGCGCCCTGGACAGGTCATAGTCATACTTTATTGATCCTGGGGGAAATTGATTTTCTTTACAGTTGCACCATAAATAATAAATAGTAATAGAACCATAAATAGTTAAATAGTAATCTGTAAATTAGGCCTGGAAATAAGTCCAGGAGCAGCCTATCGGCTCAGGGTGTCTGACCCTCCAAGGGAGGAGTTGTAAAATTTGATGGCCACAGGCAGGAATGACTTCCTATGACGCTCTGTGTTGCATCTCGGTGGAATGAGTCTCTGGCTGAATGTACTCCTGTGCCCAACCAGTACATTATGTAGTGGATGGGAGACATTGACCAAGATGGCATGCAACTTGGACAGCATCCTCTTTTCAGACACCACCGTCAGAGAGGTGCAAGGTGCAAATCCGTGGTCTCATGAGACTAACGGATGCCTATAATGTAATTATGAGTGCACACACAGGGCAAATGCAAGCAGGATTCTTTCACTGAGGTTGGGCGAGACGAGAACTGGAGGTCATGGGTTAAGGGAGAAAGGTGAAATGTTGAAGGGGAACATGAGAGGCAACCTTCACTCAGAGGGTGGTGACAGTGTGGAACGAGCTGCCAGTGGAAGTGGTGGACACAGGTTTGAGTTTAACATTTAAAAGAAGTTTGGATAAGTACATGGATGAGAGGGGTGTGGAGAGCTATGGTCCAGGTGTAGGTTGATGGGGCCAGGCACAATGATAGTTCAGCATGGACTAGATGGGCTGAAGGGCCTGTTTCTCTGCTGCATGCTCTGAGATTCTGTGACGACTGGGGAGATACTAATCCTCCTACTGATGCTCTCCATAAGGGTCATATTCTCTTCAACAAAGCTCTAGGTCGGAACTAGAAAGTGCAGAAACAACTTCAGGGTCAATCGCCGGCTCCCCTCTCCTCAGATCCCAAACAGACGGGCACCATTGCCAAGGCAAACAGGCACTTCAATGCAAATGGCGGCCGTACTTCACATCCGGGTTCGATCGGCTCCCTGGTTTTCCCTTGGATGCTCCAGTCTCATCCTTGTCGACTCGAATCCATTCTGTGGTGAGGCAAAAGAGAGAGATCTGCTTTACATTCAGAGGGTTTTATTTTCCCACGCCAATGGGTAAACAAGTGGGAGATGGTGAGATCCTTCTCCCTTCCACCCTGCCTGTGCATCTTGAGTACTGTAAACGCCCGTCTGTTACACAGAAGCCCAGCACCCGGGCCATACTCACTCCTCGATGTTGCCACCAGGAAGGAGGTACGGGAGCATCAAGTGCCACACCTCTAGGTTCAAAACCAGTTACTACCCCTCAATCACCAGACATTTGAACCAGAGGGGATAATATAACTCACCCCATCACTGAACCGGTCCCATTACCCATGGACTCACTTTTAAGGACTTGTCATCTATTGTTCTCAATATTTATTGTTTATTTATTATTATTCTTTTCTTTGCTTTTTGTATTTGCATACTGGTTGTTTGTCCATCCTGTCGTGTGCGGTGTTTGAGTCTACTGCGTTTCTTTGTATTTGCTGTGAATGCCAGGAAGAAAATGCAAAGCAGGATTGTATATGGTGACATATCTGTACATTGATAATATATTGACTTTGACCTTTGGAAGAGGAAGTTAGGTAGCTCCCTCACCTACCAGTTGTACCTGCAAGGACTTGGACAGTAGGGTTGGGGGAACAGCACCACCCACAAGATTGGCTGCCCCCCAGGGCACACACCATCCCGATGTGGAGGAACAGTGTCTGCTGTAACCCCGGTCCCCAACACCACTGTGTGAACCTGTTCACCCCAGTGACAGGCAGCAATGAGGGTCTGCCTGTGATAGCACTGGACAACACAAATTTTGCCTCCTCAATACTTTTGGGTATATCTTATGGATTGTGGGCTGCAGATCATGAAAATCACCATAAAATTTCCCTATCTCACACCAATTTTAAAAAATTGCCTATACTTGTTGTTTCTATTCATGATTCAAGTCAGAATAACTGGTGGCTAGATTAAGGAAGACATTTTTGTTGGTCCACAACTCAAACAGGTCATCAATGACAGGCAATTCGAAGAACTTCTTGTGGGACCGGAGAAAATCACATGGAAGACACTTAAGGAAGCTTTTGAAAATTTTCTTGGCAACTACAGAGTACCACACTATGTGCAGCTGGTTGACAACATGCTTGAAGCATACAAAACCATGTCACTAAAGATTCATTTTCTGCATTCCCATTTAGACTCCTTCCCTGCTAATCTTGGTGCTGTCAGTGACGAACATGGTGAAAGGTTTCACGAGGACATTGTGGTGATGATTCTGAAGAACGAGAGGATAAGGCATGAGAGAATAGGATCAATCAAGTGTGACAGTGGAAAAGTGTGTACGGAACCAGAGGAGATAGCAGTGGTACTTAATGTGCACAGGTGCACATTCCTTTATCCGAAATTCTGAAATCCAAAAAGCTCCGAAAACCGAAGCTTTTTCACCAACAGCTGACGTCACTCAGGTGTGACGTGGCAGCACTAGCAGAGGCCGCCAGACGTCAGTTGTGGCTCAGTGCTCGTACTGGTTACACATGCGTTTGCTGTTCGCTGATATTTTGTGTTCACTGTTGACTTTGTGTTTAATTTCACTGTGAAAATGTCTAAAAGAGCTGCAGATACCCCTGTGGGTAACAATGAGGAAAAGAGAAGGAAGCATCTATCATTATCAATAATGCAGAAAGTGGAGTTATTGCAGAAGCTTGATCGTGGTGTGTCGGTGCAGTGTCTTACTGAAGAAAATAGTGTCGGAACTATCACTGTATATGATTTAAACAAACAGAAAGACGAGTTACTGAAGTTTTATAGTGACAGTGACAGTGACGTTCTACGTTTATTCCAATAAGTCATCTACTACGTGTTTGATTCAGTTCGTTTGAAGCTGTATATTTTTATGTTTTATTGAATGTTTTTGTTGGAAATAAAATTTCTTGTTACTATTCCCTAAACAATACAGTTTAACAATTACTTACATAGCATTTACACTGTATTAGGTATTATAAGTAATCTAGAGGTGATATAAAGTATATGGAAGGATGCGCGTCGGTTTGGTGCACCACTGGGTCCTAAAGTACACCGCACTGAGACAGGTTAAATAAGGGACTTGTGCCTACGTGTTTTTCGGTATCGGTGGCGGGGGGGGGGGGGGGTCTGAAATCTGAAAAATTCTGAATTCTGCAATGCAACTGGCCCCAAGGATTTCGGATAAGGGATTGTGGACCTGTACTTTCCTTCAGTATTCACTATGGAAAAGGATCTTGGTGATTATAGGGATGACTTGCAGCAGACTGAAAAGCTTAAGCATGTAGAGGATGTGATGGAGCTTTTGGAAAGCATCAAGTTGGTTAAGTCTCCGGGACCGGATGAGATGTACCCCAGGCTACTGTGGGAGGCGGTGGAGGAGATTGCTGAGCCTCTGGCGATGATCTTTGCATCATCAATGGGGACGGGAGAGGTTCCGGAGGATTGGAGGGTTGGAGGTGTTGTTCCCTTATTCAAGAAAGGGAGTAGAGATAGCCCAGGAAATTATAGAGCAGTGAGTCTTACTTCAGTGGTTGGTAAGTTGACAGAGAAGATCCTGAGAGGTAGGATTTATGAACATTTGGAGAGGCATAATATGATCAGGGATAGTCAGCATGGCTTTGTGAAAGGCAGGTCGTGCCTTACGAGCCTGACTGAATTTTTTGAGGATGCGACTAAACACGTTGATGAAGGCAGAGCAGTAGATGTAGTGTATATGGATTTCAGCAAGGCATTTAACAAGGCTTATTGAGAAAGTAAGGAGGCATGGGATCCAAGGGGGCATTGCTTTATGGATCTAGAAATGGCTTGCCCACAGAAGGCAAAGAGTGGTTGTAGACGGGTCATATTCTGCATGGACGTCAGTCACCAATAGTGTGCCTCAGGGACCTGTTCTGGGACCCCTGCTCTTCATGATTTTTATAAATGACCTGGATAAGGAAGCGGAGGGATGGGTTAATAAATTTGCTAATGACACAAAGGTTGGAGGTGTTGTGGATAGTGTGGAGGACTGTCAAAGGTTACAGCGGGACATTGATAGGATACAAAACGGGGCTGACAAGTGGCAGATGGAATTAAACCCAGATTAAGTACGAGGTGGTTCATTTTGGTAGGTCAAATATGATGACAGAATATAGTATTAGCGGTAAGACTCTTGGCAGTGTGGAGGATCAGAGGGATCTTGGGGTCCGAGTCCACAGGACACTCAAAACGGCTGCGCAGGTTGACTCTGTGGTTAAGAAGGCATACAGTGCATTGGCCTTCATAAATTGTAGGATTGAGTTTAGGAGACGAGAGGTAATGTTGCAGCACTATAGGACCCTGGTCAGACCCTACTTGGAGTACTGTGCTCGGTTCTGGTCGCCTCACTATAGGAAGGATGTGGAAAACATAGAACGGGTGCAGAGGAGATTTACAAGGATGTTGCCTAGATTGGGGAGCATTCCTTATGAGAATAGGTTGAGTGAACTGGGCCTTTTCTCCTAGGAGCGACGGAGGATGAGAGGTGACCTGATAGAGGTGTATAAGATGACGAGGAGCATTGATCGTGTGGATAGTCAGAGGCTTTTTCTCAGGGCTGAAATGGCTAGCATGAGAGGGCACAGTTTTAAGGTGCTTAGAAGTAGGTACAAGGGAGATGTCAAGGGTAAGTTTTTTATGCAGAGAGTGGTGAGTGCATGGAATGGGCTGCCGGCAACAGTGATGGAGGGAGATACGATAGGGTCTTTTAAGAGACTCCTAGAGTTTAGAAAAATAGAGGCCTATGGGTAACCCCAGGTAATTTCCAAAGTAAGTACATGTTTGACACAGCTTTGTGGGCTGTATTGTGCTGTAGGTTTTCTATGTTTCTATGTTTCTAAACAGTTCAGAGCAACTGGAATCCATCAATGCTGGCTGATTATTGTTGGACACTTCAGCAGGAAGCCTCAGACACTAAGTACAAACAAAAATCATCAACAAAACATTCTTAGCTGAACTACTGCAAAGCATCAGCATCATTATGCAATTATATTCAATAAAAGTTAATTTGTTTTTCCAAATTTCTATGTAATAGTAGTCTGAAATTATATTTGTGTTCAGCTTCAAGTAGTCTATCTTAAAAAAAATTCCTGTAGAAGCAACAGTTTTGAAAAAAATTTGTTGTCCGGTGTAACCATACATGGCCCATCACTACATTAATCAAAACTTTATGTGCGTTGTTAAAACATCCTGATGAAGGGTCTTGGCCCAAAATGTAAACTGTTTATTTCTCTCCATAGACTCTGCCTGACCTGCTGAGTTCCTCCAGCATTTTAATTATGAAGCACTTTTCATACAGATGGTATTATTCAAAGTGCTTTACAATGGGATAAATGCAAACATGAAAATAAAATTTAAACATATGAAAATAAAAGATACAAAGATGTTAGTTAAAAGCGAGGTTAAATAAATAAGCAACACGCATAAAAATTGCTGGTGAACGCAGCAGGCCAGGCAGCATCTATAGGAAGAGGTACAGTCGACGTTTCGGGCCGAGACCTGAAACGTCGACTGTACCTCTTCCTAGAGATGCTGCCTGGCCTGCTGCGTTCACCAGCAACTTTGATGTGTGTTGCTTGAATTTCCAGCATCTGCAGAATTCCTCGTGTTTCCAGTTAAAACCCATTCACTTTCAAGCTCTGGCCTGCAGTTCTCGATGCTACCAGCAGATGGGGGTAACGTTGCACGTTCGCCCAATTTAATGGAGAGTGCAGTCACTGCCCTTCTCTGGAAGGGGCCAGATTGAGCGACAAAAGTAAACGTGTGATCAAACCAACTCACTAAAAAACAATCTATCAGTCTCAGGGTTGCATATGGTGACATACATGTACTTTGAAGCTTATTTGGAGCAATTCAGGTGCTCGGAACAGTTTGAGATCCCGACCGAATGAATTTAATTCCTAAACTTGGATTGGAAAGTTAACGCCAATCTCCGTGACACTATTGAATTATTACGGAACTCCGGAAGTTGCGGCAAGGCCAGGGTTAACATAATGTTCAGGCAAGGACAGATTGTAAAATAGAGTCCAAACAGCCCAGGCGAAAGAGGCCTTTGAAGAGCTTGCCTTTGAGCAGATTACCGGAGCCGGCTATGCTTACTGCAGACCACATAGGCATACAACGGAAGGATGTGAAACACACCCAGCAACTAAGGGACAATTCTTTTACTACCTTCAAAGTATCATCGGGTGTCTGTTTACAATTTCTATTCACACCTTTGTCGTGAATGGCGATGAATCTTGCAAATAAGTAGTTCAAATACACAGTTTTACCAAGTGGTCAATATCCCGTAACTGCGAGTCAATTCCGTATAGAAGTAGATGCTGTTCAGACTGGAGAACAGCATGGTCAGACTGTTCTCCTAGTGCACAAGTAACAACGTATGATTGAGGAATGAGCAACACACACAAACTGCTGGAGGAACTCAGCAGGGTAGGCAGCCGGTGGAATGGAATGACCGGTTAATCGGCCTCAGCAGTCCGTCAGCCCGTTTCCTCACTCATTGTTGGGTTTTTTTTTTCGCACATTGGTTATTAGTACGTCCTGTTGGGTGTGATCTTTCATTGATTCCACTGTGTTTCCTGTACTTACTGTGATTTCCCGCAAGGTTACATAATGACGACAAATATATATTTTGATAATAACTTTACTTTGAACTCTGAACCCCCTGAAGGGACCCCACCAGCTCTCAGATCGAGATTGGGTGTACGGCAGTCTGCACACCACGACAGTGGCTGGAACATGATCTTGCCATCTGTACGGGAGCAAGGTGCGACCCTCACACAGCCCAGAACTTGCATTTCACCCTGAAAACTGTCAATGCTATTTTATTTGAACAGGAAACAGAGCGGACAGCAAAGTCATCTGCAACATCGGACCACACAGCGCCCTGAACGCTTTTCCAGACACACTGCAACGTTATAACCTCTGAAACACGAGAAATCACGGTAAATAATACAGCGCAATGCAGACCCTTCCGCCAACCTTTTCACCGACTCAAAAATTAATCAAAACCTTCCCGTATACACAGCCCTGCACTCTTCCATTATCCCTGTGCCTCTATCTAATCCCATTGAACGGAACAATCCCACAAAAAGTAGTGGATGCGGCCCAGTCCATCAAGTATAAAGCCCCGCAACACACATCAAAGTTGCTGGTGAACACAGCAGGCCAGGCAGCATCCCTAAGAAGCGGTGCAGTCGACGTTTCAGGCCGAGACCCTTCGTCAGGACTAGTATAAAGCCCTCCCCATCATTGAACACGTCCACACTGAACGCTGTCACAGGAAAGTAGCATCCATCATCAGGGACCCCCAGCACCCAGGCCGTGCTCTCTTCTCACTGCTACCATCAGGAAGGAGGTACAGAAGCCTCAAGACCCACACCACCAGGTTCAGGAACAATTATTACCCCTCGACAATCAAGCTCTCACTCACCCCTACACTGAACTGTTCCAACAACCATGGACTCTTCATCTCATGTTCCTGATATTATTCTTGTTGGCTGTATTTTTATTTTTTTTCCCAGCTCAAGCTGGTAAAACCTGGGGTGCAGGCATAACCAAGCACATTAATTTCTCATTTGCTGGGAACTTTCAGACTATTCTAGTGGTGTTTAGTACTGTGGCTTTCTTAAAGATTTACATATTGATGTGCCAACCCAACTGTTTAATGCTTTGGGATGACACCAGTTGTAGGTATTACTATTGGGACAATGTATACCCCATTAATGTTTCATAAGCTTTCAGTTTCCTCTTTTAATTCAGCATATCTCTGGTGTTTTTCACTTACTGATTTCTGTATGTTGTGTGTGTTTGGAATGGCTATATCATTACACAAGTTGTAATTGCTTGTTTATCCTGTATTATTATATCCAGACAGTTATTACGGATTGTCCTATCTGTAATAACTGATCGGTTGTATTATAATTTGCAGGACCCTGACTCTAAAACTGAATCAGACTTGCCACAGTTCTACACACTGTCCTAACATATCTGGAGAAGAAGGATGCTTATGTGAGAATACTGTTCTTGGACTACCATTCAACACCATAGTTCCCTCCAGGCTTGAAAGAAGCTCAGAGACCTTGGCCCTCAGCCTGCCTTGTGCAGCTGGATCCTGGATTTCCTGTCAGATCACCGGCAGGTGGTAAGAGTGGGCTCCCTCACAGCGGCCTCTCAGACCCTCCGGCTGTGTCCTAAGCCCCCTCCTTTACTCTCTGTATACCCATGACTGTCACCACCCACAGCTCCATTCAGCTAATTAAATTTGCTGACAACACCACACTGATTGGCCTAATCTCAAATAATAACAAGACAGCCTACAGAGAAGAAGTCAACTCCCTGACACAGTGGTGTCAAGAAAACAACCTTTCCCTCAATGCCACAAAAACAAAGGAGCTGGTTGTGGACTACAGGAGGAATGGAGACAGGCTAACCCCTATTGACATCAATGGATCTGGGGTTGAGAGGATGAACAGCTTTAAATTCCTCAGCATACACATCACTGAGGATCTCACGTGGTCTGTACATACTGGCTGTGCCGTGAAAAAAGCACAACAGCCCCTCTTTCACCTCAGGTGGCTGAGGAAGTTTGGTACGGGCCCCAAATCCTAAGAACTTTCTACAGGGGTACAACTGAGAGCATCCTGACTGGCTGCATCACTGCCTGGTATGGGAACTGTACCTCCCTTAATCGCAGGACTCTGCAGAGAGTGGTGCGGACAGCCCAGCGCATCTGTAGATATGAACTTCCCACTATTCAGGACATTTACACAGGATAAAAAGGGCCTGAAGGATCATTGGGGACCCGATTCACCCCAACCAGAAACTGTTCCAGCTGCTACCATCCAGGAAGCGGTACCACAGCACAAAAGCCAGGACGAACAGGCTCCAAGACAGCTTCTTCCACCAGGCCATCAGACTGATTAATTCACACTGATACAATTGTATTTCTATGTTACATTGACTGTCCTGTTGTACATACTATTTATTACAAATTACTATAAATTGTACATTGCACATTTAGATGGAGATGTAACAAAGATTTTTACTCCTCATGTATATGAAGGATGTAAGTAATAAAGTCAATTCAATTCAATTTATAGTAAGGTATGGTTTCTTTTAAGAGTTGGTATTTTAAAGCAAGATTTTGGTGAATGATGGTTGCCACTTGATTATGCGTGTGTAAGTAATCAGATTGAGTTAAACTGCTGCAGGATGCTGTAATGTGTTGGATTGTTTCTGGTTTCTCTTGGCATTTTCTACATTTATCCTCTTAAATTTGTTGGGTCTTTTGTGATGTATTTTTAATTTTTTTTGTGTTAACCACCTGGTCCTGTATTGCCACAAGGAACCCCTCCATTTCTGGGAAGAGGTCTCCATCTCAGAGCCAAGTGTTCGACGCTTCCCTGTTAACATCTAGTCTGCTCAGATCGTGGGGATGTCTTCCATGGAGGGTCATGATCTTCCATTGGTTAACTTTTTCTCCTGTAGTGATAATTTCTTAGTCTTTTTCTGAGTTGTGGTTCTCATTTAAGTTTAGTGATGTGCACTTCTTAGCAGAATTGCATTTGCTCGCATGGAGTGCTGAACCCTATTTTTGTTGATGAAAATATATCCTTAGGAGTTTTATCTGACTGTTATGTAATTTTTTTGTTTGTAACTCCTTTCCTCCTTTTATCCTACATAGTGTTAATCTAAGTGTGTTTGAGTGCACGTAGTGTTTTCTAAAATTTGTCATTTTGGTTCTTATTTTTCTTTGTAAATTTTCCAAATTGGTTTTGGACAAAGATATTATGCCAAAAGAATACATTAATACGGGTATAGTTATTATTTTATCTTTGTATTTGCAGAGTTTGTCATCTTCTGCACATAGGTTGCATGCAGTTTCTCATTGATTCTAATGTGTTTCTTTACATTTACTGTGAATGCCCACAAGAAATTAAATCTCAGGGTTGTATATGGTGGCATATATGTACTTTACATAATTTACATTGAACTTTGAAGAGTTTGTTAAATGCCCTTAACGTATCAGCCTCTACCACCATCCCCAGCAGGGCATTCCATGCACCCACCACTCTGTGTAAAAAACCTGCCTCTGACATCCCCCCTGTACTTTCCTCCAGTCACTGCCCCCTTGTATTAACCATTTCTGGCCTGGAAGAAAAGTCTCTGGCTGTCTCTGCCTGGGGTGGTGGAGGAGCCAGATACGTTAGTGACATTTAAGAGACTCTTAGGTAGGGACATGGATGTTCAGGGAGTGAAAGGATATCGATCATGTGCAGTTCAGTTTGGTACAGACACCACTGGCCAAAGGACCTGCCCGAGTTCTGAGTTTAACACAGAGGGAATAATTTAAAGTCTGGAGATCACATATTGATTTTCCCTGAACCTTTATCTACACACAGTTACCAGGACAAGATCACTGACACAGGGTGGCAGATTAACAACCAGCACAACTGAGACAGCATCGACCAGCAAAGACTGCCCTCGCAACACACCACGAGAGACCCACCCCGGAGCGGAAACACAGCCTTGCCAGTTACCGTAAAGCCGCTCTCTGGTGCCGGCTCTCTCCGCTGGCACGCGGACCTTCATGGAGCCTCGGATGTTCCCGGTTTCCTCCCCGCGGTGCGACAGCGAGGTGAGAAAGACTTGAGCAGTGCTGCCGATCATCGACTTCAGCGCGATGCAGCACTCTCCTGTGGGGGAGATGGGACAGAAAACACATGATGGAGCCCATAGCAGAAAGAGCTCTGTCCAGACCTGACACTGAGGCTTCATAAGGCACTTGTCAGACCGCACTTGGAGTATTGTGGGCAGTTTTGAACCCTTTATCTCAGAAAGGAAGTGTTGTCATTGGAGAAGGTCCAGAGTAGGTTCACGAGAGTTATCCCACGAATGAAGGGTTAAAATATCAAGAGCATATGGCTCTGGACCTGTACTCACTAGAATTCAGAAGAATGATGCGGGGTGGATCTCATTAAAAGCTATCAAATACTGAAATGCTTAGATGGAGTGGATGTGGAGAGGATGTTTCCCATGGTGGGGGAGTCCATGGCCAGAGGGCATAACCTCAGAATAGAGGGACATTCTTTTAGAACAGAGACCAGGAGGAATTTTTTAGCCAGAGGGTGGTGAATCTGTGGAATTCATTGCCACAGACAGCTGCTGAGGCGGTCGCTGGGTCTATTTAAAGCTGAGGTTGATAGGTTCTTGATTAGTCAAGGCTTCAAAGTTTACGGGAGAAGGCAGGAGAATGGTTTTGAGAGGGATTAAAAAAAATCAGCCATGATGGAATGTCTTCAGCCATGATGGGTATATCAGGACGCACGGTAGCATGGAGGTTACAGAAATGCTTTACAGCGCTAGTGACCACTGAACGGGGTACAAATCCTTCTGGTGTCTGTAAGGTGACTGTACATTCTTCCTGTAACCACAAGGGTTTCCTCCCACATTCCAAAGATGTACAGGTTAGAGTTAGTGACTTGTAAGCATGCTATGCTGGTGACAGAAGCATGGCAACAATTGTTGGACTGTGGATCACTGCCACAAAACAACGCATGTCACCGTATGTTTTGATGTACATGTGACAAATAAAGCTAATCTTGAAACAAAAGTCTCTGTAAAAGGGACAGGTTACTGGAATTTGGAAAATTCATTGCAAGTGCCGCTGGGTTGAATACTATCCAGATGGAATATAAAGGTGCTGTTCCTCTAGTTTGCTTTGCTCCATTCACTGCAGAAGGTGGGTGTTCCCAGTGGCCACCCATGTTGATTCCACTTCCCATTCCCATTCCGACATGTTGGTCCACAGCCTCCTCTACTGTCACAAGGAGTTTGGAGGAGCAACACCTCATATTCCATCTGGGTAGTCTGCAACCTGATGGCATGAACATCGACTTCTCTAACTTGATGTAATTTCTACTCCCTCTCCTTTTCTCTTTTTCTGTTCGCCCATTCTGGTTTCCTGCTCATCTCTTCTCATCTCCTCACCTTCCCATCAGCTCCCTCTGATGCCCCTCCTCCTCCCCTTTCTTCCATCTTCCACTCTTCTCTCCTAACAGATTCCTCTTTCTCCAACCCTTCCCCTCTTCCACCTATCACCTCTCAGCCTCTTACTGCATCCCTCTCTCCACATACCTGCCCTCACTTATCACCTTCCAGCTTGTGCTCCTTCCCCTCTTCCCTCATTCTTATTCTGGCTTCTGCCCCCTTCCTTTGCAGTCCGGATGAAGGGTCTCCACCCAAAACATAGATGCTGCCTGACCTGCTGAGGTCCTCCAGAATTCTGTGTGTGTGGCTCTGGTTAGAGTTCAGCCTAGTCCTGGCTGGAGGAGATGACACGGAGAGACCCAGAACCCTTGGGTGCGAAGTTCACTGAATTCCGAAGGAAAGGCTGAAGCGGAGGGTGTTCAGGAGCCGACGAAGGATTTATGAGTGGCAAAGTGAGCCTAACTTTAGCGGACAGGCTGAGACTTCTGTGTGATACTGCTGGTCAAAGTCTCGTTTGCATCTTTGCAGCCAGCTTACCATAGGATTCGTAACCGTCCACTGACTTGACAGTCAGGAGGAGATGCTGGTCCTGGAGATATTCGATATCTGAGAGAATTGGCTTCAGCTGTAAAACAAAACGTATTTCTGATTCGACAACAAATTGTGAAATGCATTTACAATCTAATATAATCTGTGGTTACACACACGCAGTTGCCACTTCATTAGCTACCTCCTGTACCTAATAAAGTGGCCACTGAGTGTATGTCCGTGATCTTCTATTGCTGCAGCCCATCCATTTCAAGATTTGATGTGTTGTGCATTTAGAGATGCTCTTCTGCACACCACTGTTGTAAGTTGTGGGTATTTGAGTTACTGTCACCTTTTTGTCAGCTTGAACCAGTCTGACCGTTCTCCTCTGACTTCTCTCATTAATAAGGTATGTTCACCCACAGAACTGCTGCTCACTGGGTTTTTTCAGTTCGTTTTTTTGCACCATTCTCTGTAAACTCCGGAGACTGTTGTGTGTGAAAATCCCAGGAGACAGCAGTTTCTAAAATACTCAAACCACCCCATCTGGCACCAACAATCATTCAACAGTTAATGTCACTTAGGTCACATTTCTTCCCCATTCCGATGTTTGGTCTGAACTTCCTGACCATGTCTACATGCTTTTCTACACTGAGTTGCTGCCATATGATTGGCTGATTAGGTATTTGCAATAACGAGCAGGTGTACAAGTATATCTAATAAAGACCATAAGACATAGGAGCAGAATTGGGCCATCTGGCCCATCAAGTCTGCTCCACCATTCAATCAAGGCAGAGCTTTTTTCTAACTCCTTCTCAACGCCAGTTCCCAGCCTTCTCCCTGTAACCTCTGATCCACTTCCAATCAAGAACCTATCAACCTCTGCCTTAAATACACGCAATGACCTGGCCTCCATAGCTGCCTGTGGTAACAAATTCCACAAATTCACCACCCACAGGCTAAAGAAATTTCTCCATATCTCTGTTTTAAATGGACATCCCTCTATCCTGAGGCTGTGCCCTCTTGTCCTAGACTCTCCCACCATGGGAAACATCCTTTCCATATCTACTCTGTCTAGGCCTTTCAACATTCGAAAGGTTTCAATGAGATCTCCCCTCATCTTCCTGAATTCCAGCGAGTACAGACCCAGAGCCATCAAACGTTCCTTGTATGATAACCCTTTCATTCCTGGAATCATCCTTGTGAATCTCCTCTGGACCCTCTCTGATGCCAGCACATCTTTTCTAAGATGAAGGACCCAAAACTGTTCACAATACTCAAGGTGAGGCCTCACCAGTGCCTTATGAAGCCTGAGCATCACATCCCTGCTCCTGTATTCTAGACCTCTTGAAATGAATGCTAACGTGGCATTTGCCTTCCTCACCACCGACTCAACCTACAAGTTAACCTTCAGGGTATTAAGATGGCCAATGAGTAAAACTAGAACGTGGAACAGTTCAGCATAAATTGGCCTTTCAGCCCACAACGTTGTGTCGATCTTCTAACTTAAGCTTAAATGACCTTTTAACTTACTATATAGAGGGTGCAGATGAGATTTACAAGGATGTTGCCTGGATTGGAGAGCATGCTTATGAGAATAGGTTGAGTGAACTTGGTCTTTTCTCCTTGGAACGATGGAGGATGAGAGGTGACCTGATAGAGGTGTATATAAGATGATGTATGGATAGCCAGAGGCTTTTTCCCAGGGCTGAAGTGGCTAACATGAGGGGGCATAGCTTTAAGGTGTTTGGAAACAGGTACAAGGGGGCCGTCAGAGGTCTAAGTTTTTCACACAGAGAGTGGTGGGTGCGTGGAATACACTGCCAGCAGCAGTGGTGGAAGCGATACAACAGGGTTTCTTAAGAGCCTCTTAGATCGGTACATGGAGCTTAGAAAAATAGAGGGCAATGCAGCAGGGAAATTCTAGGCAGTTTCTAGAGTAGGTTACATGGTCGGCACAACATTGTGGGCCGAAGGGCCTGTAATGTGCTGTAGATTTCTGTGCTCTGTTAAACTAAGATCAACCTAACTCTTCCCTCCCACATAGACCTCAATTTCTTTCTCATCCCTGTGCCCATCTAAAAATCTCATACATGTTCCTATTGCAGGGGTTACCAACCTGGTGTCCACAGACCACTCGGTGAATGGTAGGGCTCCATGGCATAAAAAAGGTTGGGTACCCCTGCCCTGATGTATCTGACTCTATCACCACCCCTGACTATGTGATCCACGCACCCACCACTCTCGGTGTAAAAGGACTTACCTGTAACATCCTCCTTATACTTTCCTCCAATCAGCTAAAAATTATGCCCCTCGTATTACTACTTCAGCCCAAGGAAAAAGTCTCTGGCTGTCCACGCAATCTCTGCCTGGTCTCATTAATCCCATCTGTTGCTGGGATCTCAAAGACTGCCTGCCGCATTTCTGACAGTCACTGTGTTTACTGACCTCTGAAAATGCAGGGGTCTAAAACACCTTCCCCTAAGGCTGTTTCACACTAACTGAGCCGGAGGTTATAGGTAGAGAGGAGGTCCTCTGCAGAAACAGACAGAGTTCGGTTTGAGTTACCGTTGGGAGCTGCCTCGATGACCAGCCAACTTTCAGGAAGTTCATGTTGTCGCTATTTTGCGTATCGTTTTCTGAACTTTTCTTGAATTCTGAAACACAGTGGGTTGTGGTAATGTTACCGCTCAGTTCATGAATCAAGGATTCGAGATTGTTTAACGTCATTTCCAGTACACAAGTGTAAAGGAGAACAAAATAATTGTTACTCCAGATCCAAAGCAGCACAAAACAAAGCACAATAAAAATTAGAACACAATAAAAAAACTCAATATAAATACACAAGAGCTTACATACACAGATTGATTGTGTGTCTATAAAGTGACACTAGGCGCAGGAGTGTCTATACATAAGGTGACTCTGACAGGAAATGATAAAGTAGTGGTGTTTGGGGGTGTGGAGGGGTGGGTTAGTGGGTGGAGGTGTTGATCAGCCTTACTACTTGGGGAAAGTAACTGTTTTTGAGTCTGGTGGTCCTGGTGTGGATGCTACGTAGCCTTCACCCTGATGGGAGTGGGACAGTTTATGAGCAGAGTGGGTGGGATCCTTCATGATGTTACTGTCCCTTTTCTGGCACCTTTCTGTAGATATGTCCTTGTTGGCAGGTAGTCTGGTGCTGGTAATGCGTTGGGCAGTTTTGACGACCCGTTGTCGAGCCTTCCTGTCTGTCACAGTGCAGTGTCCGTACCCAGGCAGTGATGTAGCTTGTTAGGATGCTCTCTACTGTGCATCTGCAGAAGGTCGTGAGTATAGATGTGCAAAGTCCAGTTCTTTTCAAACTTCTCAGAAAGTAAAGGCATTGTGGAGCTTTCCTGATTGTGTAGAACGTGTTCTAGGACCCAGTTAGCTCCAACTTTCAGTTCAGGACTGTTAGATGCCAATTTAAGAGTCATCAAGGTCAAGTCGTAACAGACAGATGAGGAGGAATTTCTGTAACCTGTGTAATTCATTGCCTCATTACATAAGAACATAAGAAATAGGAGCAGGAGTCGGCCATCTGGCCCGTCGAGCCTGCTCCACCATTCAATAAGATCATGGCTGATCTGGCCAGGGACTCATCTCCACCTACCTGCCTTTTCCACATGACCCTTAATTCCCACAGGCGGCTGTGGAGACCAAAGCATTGGGTATATTTAAAGTGGAGGTTGATAGGTTTTATAATTAGTAAGGGCAACAAGGACAGGAGAATGGGGTTGAGAGGGATAGTAAATCAAACATGATGGAAATGTGGAGCAGACTCGAGCCAAATGGACTAATTCTGCTTCTCTCTCTTCTGTCCTTGCCAACCAAGATTCCCATTGGAGCTGGTCCCATTTACCTGTGTTTGTCTCATATTCCATATAACAATTACACCACAGAAACAGGCTATCTCGGCCCTTCTAGTCCATGCCGAACGCTTACTCTCACCCGGTCCCACTTACCTGCACTCAGCCCATAACCCTCCATTCTTTTCCTGTCCATATAGCTGTCCAGTTTAACTTTAAATGACAATATCGAACCTGCCTCAACCACTCAACACCTCAACCTTTCCCTAATCCTTTCCTATAGGTGTACCTGTCCACGTATATTTTAAACATTGTTGGTGTACCTGCCTCAACTGCTTGTTCTGGCAGTTCAGTCCATATACTCATCCTCTGGGTGAAAAGTCGCCCCTGAAGTTCCTCTGTTATACGTCAATTACTTGGATGAAGGAATTGATGGCTTTGTGGCCAAGTTTGCGGATGATACAAAGATAGGTGGAGGGTTAGGTAGTGCTGAGGAAGCAGGGAGACTGCAGAAGGGCTTAAACGGATTGGGAGACTGAGCAAAAAAAAGTGCAGATGGGAAGTGTACGGGCATGCATTCTGGAAGGATTAAAGGCATAGACTATTTTGTAAACCGGGGGAAGATTTAAAAAAAAATCAGAGCTGCAGAGGGAATTGGGAGTCCTCACTCAGGAGCCCCTAAAGGTTAACTTGCAGGTTGTAAGGAAGGCAAATGCAATGTTAGCATTCATTTTGAGAGATGTAGAATACAAAAGAAAGGGTACAATGAAGCAAATGCAGAGACTTTAAAAGGCTGCACTTGGAGTATTGTGAGCAGTTTTGGGTCCCTTATCTGAGAAAGGATGTGTTGGCATTGGTCTAGAGGAGGCTCATGAGAATGATCTCAGGAATGAAAGGGTTAATGTCTAAGGAGAATTTGATGGCTCTGTGCCTGTACTCGCTGGAGATTAGAAGAGGGGGAGGAACTTGTTGAAACTTATCCAATATTGAAAGGCCTAGATAGAGTGAATGTGGGGAGGATGCTTCCTATGGTGGGTGAGTCTAGGACCAGGGGGCACAAACTCAGAACAGAAGGATGTCTATTTAGAACAGAGATGAGGAAAAGTTTTGTTAGCCAGAGGGTGGCGAATCTGTGGAATTCATTGCTAAGGAGGCCAAGTTGCTGGGTTAGTTTAAAGTGGAAGTTGATGGGTTTGTGATTAATCAGTGTGTCAAAGGTTACAGGGAGAAGGCAGGAGAATGGGGTTGAGAGGGATAATAAATCAGCTATGATGAAATGGCGGAGCAGACCCAAGATCTTATGATCTAAATCTTCCCATTTTCACCCTTAAACCTATGCACGCTACATAGTACAGTACAGCACAGGAACAGGCCACAATATTGTGCCAAACCAATTAAATTAGTAAACCAACAGTCAACTAAACTATTTCCTTCTGCCGACACAATGTCCATTTCCTTCCATTTTCCACACATTCATGTGCCTATCTGAATGTCTCTTAAAAGTCCCCTATGTATTTCCCTCTAAGACCACCCCAGGCAGTGCATTTCAGGCACCCACCAACCTCCGTGTAAAAAAAAGACTTGCCCCTCACACCTCGTGTAAAATTACCCCCTCACCTTAAATGCATGCCCTTTGGTATTAGACATTTCAACCCTGGGAGAAAGATATCGTCAGTCTAGTCTAGCTATGTCTCTCATAATCTTATAAACCTCTATCAGATCTTAATTCTCGACTTGTTGATTCCTAATGCTGGGAAAAAAGACTGCATGCATTCACTCTATCATGTTCCTCATAATTTTAGACACGTCTGTTAGATCACCCCTCATTCTCCTGCACTTCAGTGAATAATGTCCTCAACCTGTCCAACCTCTCCCTGTAAGTTAGTCCCTCAAGTCCTGGCAACATCCTTGCCAATCTTTTCAAATTAATGACAGCTTGCTCAACCTCTCCCGAGTCTAGACAGTACGGGACGGCATGTTGTGTAGCAGTCAGTGTAACACTTCACAGTGCGGGGGGGGGGGTTCGGTCAGTGTAACACTTCACAGTGCGGGGGGGGGTTCGGTCAGTGTAACACTTCACAGTGCGGGGGGTTCGGTCAGTGTAACACTTCACAGTGCGGGGGGGGTTCGGTCAGTGTAACACTTCACAGTGCGGGGGGGTTCGGTCAGTGTAACACTTCACAGTGCGGGGGGGTTCGGTCAGTGTAACATTTCACAGTGCGGGGGGGTTCGGTCAGTGTAACACTTCACAGTGCGGGGGGGGTTCGGTCAGTGTAACACTTCACAGTGCGGGGGGGTTCGGTCAGTGTAACACTTCAGTGCGGGGGGGTTCGGTCAGTGTAACACTTCACAGTGCGGGGGGGGTTCGGTCAGTGTAACACTTCACAGTGCGGGGGGGTTCAGTCAGTGTAACACTTCACAGTGCGGGGGGGTTCAGTCAGTGTAACACTTCACAGTGCGGGTGGGGGTTCGGTCAGTGTAACACTTCACAGTGCGGGTGGGTTCGGTCAGTGTAACACTTCACAGTGCGGGGGGGTTCGGTCAGTGTAACACTTCACAGTGCGGGGGGGTTCGGTCAGTGTAACACTTCACAGTGCGGGGGGGTTCGGTCAGTGTAACACTTAGTGCGGGGGGGTTCGGTCAGTGTAACACTTAGTGCGGGGGGGTTCGGTCAGTGTAACACTTCACAGTGCGGGGGGGGTTCGGTCAGTGTAACACTTCACAGTGCGGGGGGGTTCGGTCAGTGTAACACTTCACAGTGCGGGGGGGGTTCGGTCAGTGTAACACTTCACAGTACGGGGGGGGTTCGGTCAGTGTAACACTTCACAGTGCGGGGGGGGGTTCGGTCAGTGTAACACTTCACAGTGCGGGGGGGTTCAGTCAGTGTAACACTTCACAGTGCGGGGGGGTTCAGTCAGTGTAACACTTCACAGTGCGGAGGGGGATTCGGTCAGTGTAGCACTTAGTGCGGGGAGGTTCGGTCAGTGTAACACTTCACAGTGCGGGGGGGTTCGGTCAGTGTAACACTTCACAGTGCGGGGGGGTTCGGTCAGTGTAACACTTCACAGTGCGGGTGGGGGTTCGGTCAGTGTAACACTTCACAGTGCGGGGGGGTTCGGTCAGTGTAACACTTCACAGTGCGGGGGGGTTCGGTCAGTGTAACACTTCACAGTGCGGGGGGGTTCGGTCAGTGTAACACTTCACAGTGCGGGGGGGGGTTCGGTCAGTGTAACACTTCACAGTGCGGGCGGGGGGTTCGGTCAGTGTAACACTTCACAGTGCGGGGGGTTCGGTCAGTGTAACACTTCACAGTACGTGGGGGTTCGGTCAGTGTAACACTTCACAGTGCGGGGGGGTTCGGTCAGTGTAACACTTAGTGCGGGGGGGTTCAGTCAGTGTAACACTTCACAGTGCGGGGAGGTTCGGTCAGCGTAACACTTCACAGTGCGGGGGGGTTCGGTCAGCGTAACACTTCACAGTGCGGGGGGGGGTTCGGTCAGCGTAACACTTCACAGTGCGGGGGGGTTCGGTCAGTGTAACACTTCACAGTGCGGGGGGGTTCGGTCAGTGTAACACTTCACAGTGCGGGGGGGGGTTCGGTCAGTGTAACACTTCACAGTGCGGGAGGATTCGGTCAGTGCAACACTTCACAGTGCGGGGGGGGGTTCGGTCAGTGTAACACTTCACAGTGCGGGGGGGGTTCGGTCAGTGTAACACTTCACAGTGCGGGGGGGGTTCGGTCAGTGTAACACTTCACAGTGCGGGGGGGGGTTCGGTCAGTGTAACACTTCACAGTGCGGGGGGGGGTTCGGTCAGTGTAACACTTCACAGTGCGGGGGGGGGTTCGGTCAGTGCAACACTTCACAGTGCGGGGGGTTCGGTCAGTGTAACACTTCACAGTGCGGGGGGGTTCGGTCAGTGTAACACTTCACAGTGCGGGGGGGTTCGGTCAGTGTAACACTTCACAGTGCGGGGGGGTTCGGTCAGTGTAACACTTCACAGTGCGGGGGGGGGTTCGGGCAGTGTAACACTTCACAGTGCAGGGGGGTTCGGTCAGTGTAACACTTCAGTGCGGGGGGGTTCGGTCAGTGTAACACTTCACAGTGCGGGGGGGGTTCGGTCAGTGTAACACTTCACAGTGCGGGGGGGTTCAGTCAGTGTAACACTTCACAGTGCGGGTGGGGGTTCGGTCAGTGTAACACTTCACAGTGCGGGTGGGTTCGGTCAGTGTAACACTTCACAGTGCGGGGGGGTTCGGTCAGTGCAACACTTCACAGTGCGGGGGGGTTCGGTCAGTGTAACACTTAGTGCGGGGGGGTTCGGTAAGTGTAACACTTCACAGTGCGGGGGGGGGTTCGGTCAGTGTAACACTTCACAGTGCGGGGGGGTTCGGTCAGTGTAACACTTCACAGTGCGGGGGGGGTTCGGTCAGTGTAACACTTCACAGTGCGGGGGGGTTCGGTCAGTGTAACACTTCACAGTGCGGGGGGGGGTTCGGTCAGCGTAACACTTCACAGTGCGGGGGGGTTCGGTCAGCGTAACACTTCACAGTGCGGGGGGGGTTCGGTCAGCGTAACACTTCACAGTGCGGGGGGGGTTCGGTCAGCGTAACACTTCACAGTGCGGGGGGGGTTCGGTCAGCGTAACACTTCACAGTGCGGGGGGGTTCGGTCAGCGTAACACTTCACAGTGCGGGGGGGTGTTCGGTCAGCGTAACACTTCACAGTGCGGGGGGTGTTCGGTCAGCGTAACACTTCACAGTGCGGGGGGGGTTCGGTCAGCGTAACACTTCACAGTGCGGGGGGGTTCGGTCAGCGTAACACTTCACAGTGCGGGGGGGTTCGGTCAGCGTAACACTTCACAGTGCGGGGGGGTTCGGTCAGCGTAACACTTCACAGTGCGGGAGGGTTCGGTCAGCGTAACACTTCACAGTGCGGGAGGGTTCGGTCAGCGTAACACTTCACAGTGCGGGGGGGGTTCGGTCAGCGTAACACTTCACAGTGCGGGGGGTTCGGTCAGTGTAACACTTCACAGTGCGGGGGGGTTCGGTCAGTGTAACACTTAGTGCGGGGGGGTTCGGTCAGTGTAACACTTCACAGTGCGGGGGGGGGTTCGGTCAGTGTAACACTTAGTGCGGGGGGGTTCGGTCAGTGTAACACTTCACAGTGCGGGGACGGGGTTCGGTCAGTGTAACACTTCACAGTGCGGGGGGGTTCGGTCAGTGTAACACTTCACAGTGCGGGGGGGTTCGGTCAGTGTAACACTTAGTGCGGGGGGGGGGTTCGGTCAGTGTAACACTTCAGAGTGCGGGGGGGGGTTCGGTCAGTGTAACACTTCACAGTGCGGGGGGGTTCGGTCAGTGTAACACTTAGTGCGGGGGGGTTCGGTCAGTGTAACACTTCACAGTGCGGGGGGGGGTTCGGTCAGTGTAACACTTCACAGTGCGGGGGGGTTCGGTCAGTGTAACACTTCACAGTGCGGGGGGGGTTCGGTCAGTGTAACACTTCACAGTGCGGGGGGGGTTCGGTCAGTGTAACACTTCACAGTGCGGGGGGGTTCGGTCAGTGTAACACTTCACAGTGCGGGGGGGGTTCGGTCAGTGTAACACTTCACAGTGCGGGGGGGTTCGGTCAGCGTAACACTTCACAGTGCGGGGGGGTTCGGTCAGCGTAACACTTCACAGTGCGGGGGGGGTTCGGTCAGCGTAACACTTCACAGTGCGGGGGGGGTTCGGTCAGCGTAACACTTCACAGTGCGGGGGGGGTTCGGTCAGCGTAACACTTCACTGCGGGGGGGTTCGGTCAGCGTAACACTTCACAGTGCGGGGGGGTTCGGTCAGCGTAACACTTCACAGTGCGGGGGGGGTTCGGTCAGCGTAACACTTCACAGTGCGGGGGGGGGTTCGGTCAGCGTAACACTTCACAGTGCGGGGGGGGTTCGGTCAGCGTAACACTTCACAGTGCGGGGGGGGGTTCGGTCAGTGTAACACTTCACAGTGCGGGGGGGGGGTTCGGTCAGTGTAACACTTCACAGTGCGGGGGGGGGTTCGGTCAGTGTAACACTTCACAGTGCGGGGGGGGGTTCGGTCAGTGTAACACTTCACAGTGCGGGGGGGTTCGGTCAGTGTAACACTTCACAGTGCGGGGGGGGGTTCGGTCAGTGTAACACTTCACAGTGCGGGGGGGGTTCGGTCAGTGTAACACTTCACAGTGCGGGGGGGGGTTCGGTCAGTGTAACACTTCACAGTGCGGGGGGGTTCGGTCAGTGTAACACTTCACAGTGCGGGGGGATTCGGTCAGTGTAACACTTCACAGTGCGGGGGGTTTCGGTCAGTGTAACACTTCACAGTGCGGGGGGGGTTTCGGTCAGTGTAACACTTCACAGTGCGGGGGGGTTCGGTCAGTGTAACACTTCACAGTGCGGGGGGGGTTTCGGTCAGTGTAACACTTCACAGTGCGGGGGGGTTCGGTCAGCGTAACACTTCACAGTGCGGGGGGGGGTTCGGTCAGTGTAACACTTCACAGTGCGGGGGGGTTCGGTCAGTGTAACACTTCACAGTGCGGGGGGGGTTCGGTCAGTGTAACACTTCACAGTGCGGGGGGGGGTTCGGTCAGTGTAACACTTCACAGTGCAGGGGGGTTCGGTCAGTGTAACACTTCACAGTGCGGGGGGGTTCGGTCAGTGTAACACTTCACAGTGCGGGGGGGGTTCGGTCAGTGTAACACTTCACAGTGCGGGGGGGTTCAGTCAGTGTAACACTTCACAGTGCGGGGGGTTCGGTCAGTGTAACACTTCACAGTGCGGGGGGGTACGGTCAGTGTAACACTTCACAGTGCGGGGGGGTTCGGTCAGTGTAACACTTAGTGCGGGGGGTTCGGTCAGTGTAACACTTCACAGTGCGGGGGGGTTCGGTCAGTGTAACACTTCACAGTGCGGGGGGGGGTTCAGTCAGTGTAACACTTCACAGTGCGGGAGGGTTCGGTCAGTGTAACACTTCACAGTGCGGGGGGGGGTTCGGTCAGTGTAACACTTCACAGTGCGGGGGGGTTCAGTCAGTGTAACACTTCACAGTGCGGGGGGGTTCGGTCAGTGTAACACTTCACAGTGCGGGGGGGTTCGGTCAGTGTAACACTTCACAGTGCGGGGGGGTTCGGTCAGTGTAACACTTCACAGTGCGGGGGGGGTTCGGTCAGGGTAACACTTCACAGTGCGGGGGGGGTTCGGTCAGCGTAACACTTCACAGTGCGGGGGGGTTCGGTCAGCGTAACACTTCACAGTGCGGGGAGGTTCGGTCAGCGTAACACTTCACGGTGCGGGGGGTTCGGTCAGCGTAACACTTCACGGTGCGGGGGGGTTCGGTCAGCGTAACACTTCACGGTGCGGGGGGGTTCGGTCAGCGTAACACTTCACGGTGCGGGGGGGTTCGGTCAGCGTAACACTTCACGGTGCGGGGGGGGTTCGGTCAGCGTAACACTTCACGGTGCGGGGGGGGTTCGGTCAGCGTAACACTTCACGGTGCGGGGGGGGTTCGGTCAGCGTAACACTTCACGGTGCGGGGGGGTTCGGTCAGCGTAACACTTCACGGTGCGGGGGGGTTCGGTCAGCGTAACACTTCACAGTGCGGGGGGGTTCGGTCAGCGTAACACTTCACAGTGCGGGGGGGTTCGGTCAGCGTAACACTTCACAGTGCGGGAGGGTTCGGTCAGCGTAACACTTCACAGTGCGGGGGGGGTTCGGTCAGCGTAACACTTCACAGTGCGGGGGGTTCGGTCAGTGTAACACTTCACAGTGCGGGGGAGTTCGGTCAGTGTAACACTTAGTGCGGGGGGGTTCGGTCAGTGTAACACTTCACAGTGCGGGGGGGGGTTCGGTCAGTGTAACACTTAGTGCGGGGGGGTTCGGTCAGTGTAACACTTCACAGTGCGGGGACGGGGTTCGGTCAGTGTAACACTTCACAGTGCGGGGGGGTTCGGTCAGTGTAACACTTCACAGTGCGGGGGGGTTCGGTCAGTGTAACACTTCACAGTGCGGGGGGGGGGTTCGGTCAGTGTAACACTTCAGAGTGCGGGGGGGGGTTCGGTCAGTGTAACACTTCACAGTGCGGGGGGGTTCGGTCAGTGTAACACTTCACAGTGCGGGGGGGTTCGGTCAGTGTAACACTTCACAGTGCGGGGGGGTTCGGTCAGTGTAACACTTAGTGCGGGGGGGTTCGGTCAGTGTAACACTTCACAGTGCGGGGGGGGGTTCGGTCAGTGTAACACTTCACAGTGCGGGGGGGTTCGGTCAGTGTAACACTTCACAGTGCGGGGGGGGTTCGGTCAGTGTAACACTTCACAGTGCGGGGGGGTTCGGTCAGTGTAACACTTCACAGTGCGGGGGGGGGTTCGGTCAGTGTAACACTTCACAGTGCGGGGGGGTTCGGTCAGTGTAACACTTCACAGTGCGGGGGGATTCGGTCAGTGTAACACTTCACAGTGCGGGGGGTTTCGGTCAGTGTAACACTTCACAGTGCGGGGGGGGTTTCGGTCAGTGTAACACTTCACAGTGCGGGGGGGTTCGGTCAGTGTAACACTTCACAGTGCGGGGGGGGGTTCGGTCAGTGTAACACTTCACAGTGCGGGGGGGTTCAGTCAGTGTAACACTTCACAGTGCGGGGGGTTCGGTCAGTGTAACACTTCACAGTGCGGGGGGGTACGGTCAGTGTAACACTTCACAGTGCGGGGGGGTTCGGTCAGTGTAACACTTAGTGCGGGGGGTTCGGTCAGTGTAACACTTCACAGTGCGGGGGGGTTCGGTCAGTGTAACACTTCACAGTGCGGGAGGGGGTTCAGTCAGTGTAACACTTCACAGTGCGGGGGGGGGTTCGGTCAGTGTAACACTTCACAGTGCGGGGGGGGGTTCGGTCAGTGTAACACTTCACAGTGCGGGGGGGGGTTCGGTCAGTGTAACACTTCACAGTGCGGGGGGGTTCGGTCAGTGTAACACTTCACAGTGCGGGGGGGTTCGGTCAGTGTAACACTTCACAGTGCGGGGGGGGGTTCGGTCAGGGTAACACTTCACAGTGCGGGGGGGTTCGGTCAGCGTAACACTTCACAGTGCGGGGAGGTTCGGTCAGCGTAACACTTCACGGTGCGGGGGGTTCGGTCAGCGTAACACTTCACGGTGCGGGGGGGTTCGGTCAGCGTAACACTTCACAGTGCGGGGGGGGTTCGGTCAGTGTAACACTTCACAGTGCGGGGGGGGTTCGGTCAGTGTAACACTTCACAGTGCGGGGGGGTTCGGTCAGTGTAACACTTCACAGTGCGGGGAGGTTCGGTCAGTGTAACACTTCACAGTGCGGGGGGGTTCGGTCAGTGTAACACTTCACAGTGCGGGGGGGGGTTCGGTCAGTGTAACACTTCACAGTGCGGGTGGGTTCGGTCAGTGTAACACTTCACAGTGCGGGTGGGGGTTCGGTCAGTGTAACACTTCACAGTGCGGGTGGGTTCGGTCAATGTAACACTTCACAGTGCGGGGGGGTTCGGTCAGTGTAACACTTCACAGTGCGGGGGGGTTCAGTCAGTGTAACACTTCACAGCGCAGGGGGGGTTCGGTCAGTGCAACACATAGTGCGGGGGGGTTCAGTCAGTGTAACACTTCACAGTGCGGGGGGGGGTTCGGTCAGTGTAACACTTCACAGTGCGGGGGGGTTCGGTCAGTGTAACACTTCACAGAGCGGGGGGGGTTCGGTCAGTGTAACACTTCACAGTGCGAGAGGGTTCGGTCAGTGTAACACTTCACAGTGCGGGGGGGGGTTCGGTCAGTGTAACACTTCACAGTGCGGGGGGGTTCAGTCAGTGTAACACTTCACAGTGCGGGGGGGTTCGGTCAGTGTAACACTTCACAGTGCGGGGGGGGGTTCGGTCAGTGTAACACTTCACAGTGCGGGGGGGTTCGGTCAGCGTAACACTTCACAGTGTAGGGGGTTCGGTCAGTGTAACACTTCACAGTGCGGGGGGGGTTCGGTCAGTGTAACACTTCACAGTGCGGGGGGGTTCGGTCAGTGTAACACTTCACAGTGCGGGGAGGTTCGGTCAGTGTAACACTTCACAGTGCGGGTGGGGGTTCGGTCAGTGTAACACTTCACAGTGCGGGTGGGTTCGGTCAATGTAACACTTCACAGTGCGGGGGGGTTCGGTCAGTGTAACACTTCACAGCGCGGGGGGGTTCGGTCAGTGTAACACTTCACAGCGCGGGGGGGTTCGGTCAGTGTAACACTTCACAGCGCGGGGGGGTTCGGTCAGTGTAACACTTAGTGCGGGGGGGTTCAGTCAGTGTAACACTTCACAGTGCGGGGGGGGGTTCGGTCAGTGTAACACTTCACAGTGCGGGGGGGTTCGGTCAGTGTAACACTTCACAGTGCGGGGGGGGGTTCGGTCAGTGTAACACTTCACAGTGCGAGAGGGTTCGGTCAGTGTAACACTTCACAGTGCGGGGGGGGGGTTCGGTCAGCGTAACACTTCACAGTGCGGGGGGGTTCGGTCAGCGTAACACTTCACAGTGCGGGGGGGTTCGGTCAGCGTAACACTTCACAGTGCGGGGGGGTTCGGTCAGCGTAACACTTCACAGTGCGGGGGGGGGTTCGGTCAGCGTAACACTTCACAGTGCGGGGGGGTTCGGTCAGCGTAACACTTCACAGTGCGGGGGGGTTCGGTCAGCGTAACACTTCACAGTGCGGGGGGGTTCGGTCAGCGTAACACTTCGCAGTGCGGGGGGGGTTCGGTCAGCGTAACACTTCACAGTGCGGGGGGGGTTCGGTCAGCGTAACACTTCACAGTGCGGGGGGGGTTCGGTCAGCGTAACACTTCACAGTGCGGGGGTGTTCGGTCAGCGTAACACTTCACAGTGCGGGGGGGGTTCGGTCAGCGTAACACTTCACAGTGCGGGGGGGGGTTCGGTCAGCGTAACACTTCACAGTGCGGGGGGGGGTTCGGTCAGCGTAACACTTCACAGTGCGGGGGGGGGTTCGGTCAGTGTAACACTTCACAGTGCAGGGGGGGGGTTCGGTCAGTGTAACACTTCACAGTGCGGGGGGGGGGTTCGGTCAGTGTAACACTTAGTGCGGGGGGGTTCGGTCAGTGTAACACTTCACAGTGCGGGGACGGGGTTCGGTCAGTGTAACACTTCACAGTGCGGGGGGGTTCGGTCAGTGTAACACTTCACAGTGCGGGGGGGGGTTCGGTCAGTGTAACACTTCAGAGTGCGGGGGGGGGTTCGGTCAGTGTAACACTTCACAGTGCGGGGGGGTTCGGTCAGTGTAACACTTCACAGTGCGGGGGGGTTCGGTCAGTGTAACACTTCACAGTGCGGGGGGTTCGGTCAGTGTAACACTTAGTGCGGGGGGGTTCGGTCAGTGTAACACTTCACAGTGCGGGGGGGGGTTCGGTCAGTGTAACACTTCACAGTGCGGGGGGGTTCGGTCAGTGTAACACTTCACAGTGCGGGGGGGGTTCGGTCAGTGTAACACTTCACAGTGCGGGGGGGTTCGGTCAGTGTAACACTTCACAGTGCGGGGGGGGGTTCGGTCAGCGTAACACTTCACAGTGCGGGGGGGTTCGGTCAGCGTAACACTTCACAGTGCGGGGGGGTTCGGTCAGCGTAACACTTCACAGTGCGGGGGGGGTTCGGTCAGCGTAACACTTCACAGTGCGGGGGGGGTTCGGTCAGCGTAACACTTCACAGTGCGGGGGGGGTTCGGTCAGCGTAACACTACACAGTGCGGGGGGGGTTCGGTCAGCGTAACACTTCACAGTGCGGGGGGGTTCGGTCAGCGTAACACTTCACAGTGCGGGGGTGTTCGGTCAGCGTAACACTTCACAGTGCGGGGGGGTTCGGTCAGCGTAACACTTCACAGTGCGGGGGGGGGTTCGGTCAGCGTAACACTTCACAGTGCGGGGGGGGGGTTCGGTCAGCGTAACACTTCACAGTGCGGGGGGGGGGTTCGGTCAGCGTAACACTTCACAGTGCGGGGGGGGGGTTCGGTCAGTGTAACACTTCACAGTGCGGGGGGGGGTTCGGTCAGTGTAACACTTCACAGTGCGGGGGGGTTCGGTCAGTGTAACACTTCACAGTGCGGGGGGGTTCGGTCAGTGTAACACTTCACAGTGCGGGGGGGTTCGGTCAGTGTAACACTTCACAGTGCGGGGGGGGGTTCGGTCAGTGTAACACTTCACAGTGCGGGGGGGGTTCGGTCAGTGTAACACTTCACAGTGCGGGGGGGGTTCGGTCAGTGTAACACTTCACAGTGCGGGGGGTTTCGGTCAGTGTAACACTTCACAGTGCGGGGGGGGTTTCGGTCAGTGTAACACTTCACAGTGCGGGGGGGTTCGGTCAGTGTAACACTTCACAGTGCGGGGGGGGTTCGGTCAGTGTAACACTTCACAGTGCGGGGGGGTTCAGTCAGTGTAACACTTCACAGTGCGGGGGGTTCGGTCAGTGTAACACTTCACAGTGCGGGGGGGTACGGTCAGTGTAACACTTCACAGTGCGGGGGGGTTCGGTCAGTGTAACACTTAGTGCGGGGGGTTCGGTCAGTGTAACACTTCACAGTGCGGGGGGGTTCGGTCAGTGTAACACTTCACAGTGCGGGGGGGGGTTCAGTCAGTGTAACACTTCACAGTGCGGGAGGGTTCGGTCAGTGTAACACTTCACAGTGCGGGGGGGGGTTCGGTCAGTGTAACACTTCACAGTGCGGGGGGGTTCGGTCAGTGTAACACTTCACAGTGCGGGGGGGTTCGGTCAGTGTAACACTTCACAGTGCGGGGGGGTTCGGTCAGTGTAACACTTCACAGTGCGGGGGGGGGGTTCGGTCAGGGTAACACTTCACAGTGCGGGGGGGGTTCGGTCAGCGTAACACTTCACAGTGCGGGGGGGTTCGGTCAGCGTAACACTTCACAGTGCGGGGAGGTTCGGTCAGCGTAACACTTCACGGTGCGGGGGGTTCGGTCAGCGTAACACTTCACAGTGCGGGGGGGTTCGGTCAGCGTAACACTTCACGGTGCGGGGGGGGTTCGGTCAGTGTAACACTTCACAGTGCGGGGGGGGTTCGGTCAGTGTAACACTTCACAGTGCGGGGGGGTTCGGTCAGTGTAACACTTCACAGTGCGGGGAGGTTCGGTCAGTGTAACACTTCACAGTGCGGGGGGGTTCGGTCAGTGTAACACTTCACAGTGCGGGGGGGGGGTTCGGTCAGTGTAACACTTCACAGTGCGGGTGGGTTCGGTCAGTGTAACACTTCACAGTGCGGGTGGGGGTTCGGTCAGTGTAACACTTCACAGTGCGGGTGGGTTCGGTCAATGTAACACTTCACAGTGCGGGGGGGTTCGGTCAGTGTAACACTTCACAGTGCGGGGGGGTTCAGTCAGTGTAACACTTCACAGCGCAGGGGGGGTTCGGTCAGTGCAACACTTAGTGCGGGGGGGTTCAGTCAGTGTAACACTTCACAGTGCGGGGGGGGGTTCGGTCAGTGTAACACTTCACAGTGCGGGGGGGTTCGGTCAGTGTAACACTTCACAGAGCGGGGGGGGGTTCGGTCAGTGTAACACTTCACAGTGCGAGAGGGTTCGGTCAGTGTAACACTTCACAGTGCGGGGGGGGGGGTTCGGTCAGTGTAACACTTCACAGTGCGGGGGGGTTCAGTCAGTGTAACACTTCACAGTGCGGGGGGGTTCGGTCAGTGTAACACTTCACAGTGCGGGGGGGGTTCGGTCAGTGTAACACTTCACAGTGCGGGGGGGTTCGGTCAGCGTAACACTTCACAGTGTAGGGGGTTCGGTCAGTGTAACACTTCACAGTGCGGGGGGGGTTCGGTCAGTGTAACACTTCACAGTGCGGGGGGGGTTCGGTCAGTGTAACACTTCACAGTGCGGGGGGGTTCGGTCAGTGTAACACTTCACAGTGCGGGGAGGTTCGGTCAGTGTAACACTTCACAGTGCGGGTGGGGGTTCGGTCAGTGTAACACTTCACAGTGCGGGTGGGTTCGGTCAATGTAACACTTCACAGTGCGGGGGGGTTCGGTCAGTGTAACACTTCACAGTGCGGGGGGGTTCGGTCAGTGTAACACTTCACAGCGCGGGGGGGGTTCGGTCAGTGTAACACTTAGTGCGGGGGGGTTCAGTCAGTGTAACACTTCACAGTGCGGGGGGGGGGTTCGGTCAGTGTAACACTTCACAGTGCGGGGGGGTTCGGTCAGTGTAACACTTCACAGTGCGGGGGGGGGTTCGGTCAGTGTAACACTTCACAGTGCGAGAGGGTTCGGTCAGTGTAACACTTCACAGTGCGGGGGGGGGGGTTCGGTCAGTGTACCCACTTCACAGTGCGGGGGGGTTCGGTCAGCGTAACACTTCACAGTGCGGGGGGGTTCGGTCAGCGTAACACTTCACAGTGCGGGGGGGGTTCGGTCAGCGTAACACTTCACAGTGCGGGGGGGTTCGGTCAGCGTAACACTTCACAGTGCGGGGGGGTTCGGTCAGCGTAACACTTCACAGTGCGGGGGGGTTCGGTCAGCGTAACACTTCACAGTGCGGGGGGGTTCGGTCAGCGTAACACTTCACAGTGCGGGGGGGGTTCGGTCAGCGTAACACTTCACAGTGCGGGGGGGGTTCGGTCAGCGTAACACTTCACAGTGCGGGGGGGGGTCCGGTCAGCGTAACACTTCACAGTGCGGGGGGGTTCGGTCAGCGTAACACTTCACAGTGCGGGGCGGGTTCGGTCAGCGTAACACTTCACAGTGCGGGGGGGTTCAGTCAGCGTAACACTTCACAGTGCGGGGGTGTTCGGTCAGTGTAACACTTCACAGTGCGGGGGGGGGTTCGGTCAGTGTAACACTTCACAGTGCGGGGGGGGTTCGGTCAGTGTAACACTTCACAGTGCGGGGGGGTTCGGTCAGTGTAACACTTCACAGTGCGGGAGGGTTCGGTCAGTGTAACACTTCACAGTGCGGGGGGGGGTTCGGTCAGTGTAACACTTCACAGTGCGGGGGGGGGTTCAGTCAGTGTAACACTTCACAGTGCGGGGGGGGGTTCGGTCAGTGTAACACTTCACAGTGCGGGGGGGTTCGGTCAGTGTAACACTTCACAGTGCGGGGGGGGTTCGGTCAGTGTAAACACTTAGTGCGGGGGGGTTCAGTCAGTGTAACACTTCACAGTGCGGGGGGGGTTCGGTCAGTGTAACACTTCACAGTGCGGGGGGGTTCGGTCAGTGTAACACTTCACAGTGCGGGGGGGGTCGGTCAGTGTAACACTTCACAGTGCGGGGGGGTTCGGTCAGTGTAACACTTCACAGTGCGGGGGGGGTTTCGGTCAGTGTAACACTTCACAGTGCGGGGGGGGTTCGGTCAGTGTAACACTTCACAGTGCGGGAGGGTTCGGTCAGTGTAACACTTCACAGTGCGGGGGGGTTCGGTCAGTGTAACACTTCACAGTGCGGGGGGGGGTTCAGTCAGTGTAACACTTCACAGTGCGGGAGGGTTCGGTCAGTGTAACACTTCACAGTGCGGGGGGGGTTCGGTCAGTGTAACACTTCACAGTGCGGGGGGGTTCGGTCAGTGTAACACTTCACAGTGCGGGGGGGTTCGGTCAGTGTAACACTTCACAGTGCGGGTGGGGGTTCGGTCAGTGTAACACTTCACAGTGCGGGTGGGTTCGGTCAATGTAACACTTCACAGTGCGGGGGGGTTCGGTCAGTGTAACACTTCACAGTGCGGGGGGGTTCAGTCAGTGTAACACTTCACAGCGCAGGGGGGGTTCGGTCAGTGCAACACATAGTGCGGGGGGGTTCAGTCAGTGTAACACTTCACAGTGCGGGGGGGGGTTCGGTCAGTGTAACACTTCACAGTGCGGGGGGGTTCTGTCAGTGTAACACTTCACAGTGCGGGGGGGGTTCGGTCAGTGTAACACTTCACAGTGCGGGGGGGGTTCGGTCAGCGTAACACTTCACAGTGTAGGGGGTTCGGTCAGTGTAACACTTCACAGTGCGGGGGGGGTTCGGTCAGTGTAACACTTCACAGTGCGGGGGGGTTCGGTCAGTGTAACACTTCACAGTGCGGGGCGGTTCGGTCAGTGTAACACTTCACAGTGCGGGTGGGGGTTCGGTCAGTGTAACACTTCACAGTGCGGGTGGGTTCGGTCAGTGTAACACTTCACAGTGCGGGGGGGTTCGGTCAGTGTAACACTTCACAGTGCGGGGGGGTTCGGTCAGTGTAACACTTCACAGTGCGGGGGGGTTCGGTCAGTGTAACACTTCACAGCGGGGGGGGGGTTCGGTCAGTGTAACACTTAGTGCGGGGGGGGTTCGAGTCAGTGTAACACTTCACAGTGCGGGGGGGGTTCGGTCAGTGTAACACTTCACAGTGCGTGGGGGGGTTCGGTCA